>NC_064922.1:140066634-140682454 GCF_023897955.1 Schistocerca gregaria | reverse complement strand
AGGAGAGCTTCTGTAAAGTTTGGAAGGTAGGAGGCGATGAACTGGCAGAAGTGAAGCTCAGTTGGAAGAGCACTTGCCCGCGAAAGGCAAATTTCCCGAGTTCGAGTCTCGGTCGGCACACAGTTTTAATCTGCCAGGAAGTTTCATATCAGCGCACACTCCGCTGCAGAGTGAAAATCTCATTCTGGAAACATCCCCCAGGCTGTGGCTAAGCCATGTCTCCGCAATATCCTTTCTTTCAGGAGTGCTAGTTCTGCAAGGTTCGCAGGAGAGCTTCTGTAAAGTTTGGAAGGTAGGAGGCGAGGAACTGGCAGAAGTGAAGCTGTGAGTACCGGGCGTGAGTCGTGATTCGGTAGCTCAGTTGGAAGAGCACTTGCCCGCGAAAGGCAAAGATCCCAAGTTCGAGTCTCGGTCGGGTACAAAGTTTTAATCTGCCAGGAAGTTTCATATCAGCGCACACTCCGCTGCAGAGTGAAAATCTCATTCTGGAAACATCCCCCAGGCTGTGGCTAAGCCATGTCTCCGCAATATCCTTTCTTTCAGGAGTGCTAGTTCTGCAAGGTTCGCAGGAGAGCTTCTGTAAAGTTTGGAAGGTAGGAGGCGAGGAACTGGCAGAAGTGAAGCTGTGAGTACCGGGCGTGAGTCGTGATTCGGTAGCTCAGTTGGATGAGCACTTGCCCGCGAAAGGCAAAGGTCCCGAGTTCGAGTCTCGGTCGGGCACACAGTTTTAATCTGCCAGGAAGTTTCATATCAGCGCACACTCCGCTGCAGAGTGAAAATCTCATTCTGGGAACTTTATCAACTAATTATTTAGAAGAAGAATGTAATTGCGACGTCAATTGCTCAATGTACGTTTGGAAAATATCTGTGCGCTATCGCATGTTAACTGCTGAAACTGGAATAATCCCTTTTATGTGTTGATCACAAAACTCTTCTTTGACCCTTCATTTAAAAGCAGTTGCAGGTAGGCCTCCTGGAAATCAGTTTTTGAACAGAAATGACGATGACCTAATTTTTCCGTAAAACCCTCATTGCAGGGCGCTGGAAAAGAACCAACAACAGCTTGTGAGTTCACAGTTGATTTAAAGTCTGCCAGAGTCTCACTTCCCCGACTATTTACTAAGAACCACCAGGGGTGACGCCCATTGGCTAGCCGACACTTGTTTGATGGCATCACTGTCCTGCAACCGCTGCAGCTCTGCGAGAACCCCGTCCCATAGTGCATAAGGGACGGGACGAGCTTAAAATAAATCTTTGGCTGCACATTGTCTTGCAGTGTCCCACGGGCCTCGAACACTTGGGCATTGCCTAAACTACTACTCAACAAGACTCGCGAGCACACAACACATGAAATAACACTGATTTAGTAGTAACGTGGCTGATAAACTATAGATTCCAAGTAGTGGAATAGGTTTTCTGTTGTTGCTGAAACTGTCGGCTACCTATCCATTCATACGTAGAGCGGTTGAGCAGCGTAGCAGTAGCACCACTATCCAACTGGAAATTAACACACTTGTTAAACACACACACTAAATATACAACTTATTCGATTGCCGATTGATAAGTTCACAGTTTGCGTCCTGGCAATCTGACGAGACAATAATAGGATCGGGGGACGTTGCGCTACAGACACTACATACACCTCTTTAGAATCACTGTCTGACGTGGTCAAGATAAATGGAACACCCCGTATAGTGACTGAATTGGCATATCTCAGGGGTTTGCTGCCGTCTTGGCTTTATGCCAAGGGAACGAGGGTCGGGGGGACAAAAGTCTGCTGCAGTGTGCAACCACCTGGTGGCATTTGCGCAAACTTAAGTTGGGGGATAAGGGCTACCTGTGCACACCATGAACCATGCATGTTAATCAAAACTTCCGCATGTATTTGGCCCGTAAGGCAAATACGTCACGGCTCCTTAAAATGTGAACAACTGAAAGTGTACTAGAGATCCTGATGCCATGTATCATGGGGTCTAGAGGAATGACAGTGCAGAATAGCGCGGCAGATTTATACCGTGTTCATCGTAAAAATAAATCTGATGTTAACATTACACCATGCATTCTTCCACATTTTCTTGAATTTCATTGGATTCCGTTTCACGAGGAGCGGAAGCCAATCTATGTGCAGTACCGTCAAGTACGGTCATAAGAATACGTTTTGCGTTGTTTTCCACGCGCATCGACTGAGCGATAATGAGGGACAACAACTTTACCGGCGCATTTAACTTGGACAGCACTGGCCAGCTAGCTAGTCCAAGAAACCTGCAATGATATGAGCAGTTGCAGTTCAGACGTAAAGAGAGACGAGCAAAGAAACATTGCAGCTTCGAGTTAGATTTAATTTTAAATTATTAATTTTAATAATTAAATAATATTCGGCAGAACTCCAGCGCTTCTTATGTGAGCAGCCGGAAAGCATAAAATGCTCTCGTTGTTACATAACATAGCGGTCTAGTTACAAACAAGAGTGATGAAAATTCCTAACAAGACAGAGGGTAATTTTTCTGAGTGAGCTATATATGACGCAAAAGCATACTGCGCGGATTTCGCCGTATTGTTGAATGGTCAAGACACTGGAGGTATTAATTACGGTCAGTCGTCTGGTGATGTCTTAGCTCCTTTCTTATCCGAATCCGAGAAATACATTTCAGATCTGGAAATGTCGTCTGATACGTTGATAGCCGGCCGCTGTGGCCGAGCGGTTCTATGTGCTTCAGTCCAGAACCCCGCGACTGCTACGGTCGCAGGTTCGAATCCTGCCTCGGGCATGGATGTGTGTGACGTCCATAGGTTACTTAGGTTTAAGTAGTTCTAAGTTCTAAGGGACTGATGACCTCAGATGTTAAGTCCAATAGTGCTTAGAGCCATTTGAGCCATTTGATACCTTGATAACGAGTCTTTATACAGAATCCACAGCGGCACGAATTGGCCGCGTGATTCGAGGCGCCATGTCACGCATTCCTTGGTCCCTCCCACCGGAGGTTCGAGTCCTCCCTGGGTCATGGCTGTGTGTGTTGTCCTAAGCTTAAGTTAGTTTAAGTAGTGTGTAAGTCTATGGCAGTTTGGTCCCTTAGATATTTACACATTCCTAACGGAATCCACGAAGCCACACAGGCGCCGCATTTTCTCCTCTTATGATGTGTCTATCTGTGTCTCGAAATCGTCCGGCAATGACATGTGAAGAATTTGCGTGTGTTGGTTCCAGTGCGTCTGTCAGCTCAACAGTCGTTACTTCTTGGGACAAGTCCCTTAACTTGGCTACAGATCAGTACTGTTGAGTTCATGTTATAATGGTACCATGTAAAATGAATGTTCAAATGTGTATGAATTCCTGAGGGACCAAACTGCTAAGGTCATTGGACCCTACACATTACTTAAACTAACTTAACGCTAAGGGCAACATTCATACCCAAGCCTGAGGGAGGACTCGAACCTCCGGCCGGAGGGTCTGCAGGATTAGTGACATGGCGCCTCGCACATGTAAAAATGCAGCATTTTGAAACGTCCCCTTAGAACAATTTATACACGACTGGTCTATGTGAAACGTCCTCTTTGAACAATTATACACGACTGTGCTTAAACTGACACACAATATTTTTAGCGCAACGCAATCTGACTTCCAAAAATCCCTACGAAGGAATGGCCCTGACTAACATTATCCTATACGTTTCACAAATCACTTACCTCACAAAAATCTTCGTTACTCAAGCTACTGCAATACAGCGAGCGCCACTACTGCCAGCTAAATAAAAGATTCAAACTACTGAAGGCACTAACTACTGATAGGCATAGTTAGCAAATGAAAGATTTTAATACAGAACAAACAATGTATTTATCTTAATAGTCATAATATATGTATCAGTTCGTGACACCAATTCTTACAAATTTCAAAACTCCGCCATCTCTCTCCCCACATGCACCACTGCTGGCGGCTCACCTCCAACTGCGCAACGCTACGCGCAGTTAGCATCCAGCTGCCGCTGCTCAAAACTACAATGGTAGACAACAATGCAAACCAGCCACAGACTGCACACGGCACAGCCAGTGATTTTTATACAGAGCGCTACGTGGCGGCGGCGTTACCAATAAAAAAACCTAAACAGCCTACTTACATAGCACCCATGCTTCCCACAAAAAAATTTACAAGTTGTTTTGGGCAGTGACCAATACAGATTTGAAAAAATTTTTTCATAATTACAATGACAAAGAAATGAAATGCACACACTTATTGATACAATGTTGGTCAAAAGCTAAAATTTTCTCACAGTCCATAAAGACAGTCCTGATCATTCATCAAAGTAAAATTGCAGTGTTTTTTTCAAAGTCTGAGTAGTAAAAGAAAATGCACACGGAAGTAGTGGAATTCTATGCAGTCTTGAAGAAGTACTGTTGTCCTTTCAACGGAAAGACAGTGCTGACTCTTGACATGCAGACAGGTAATGGGCCACAACAGAGCAAACCCACAGCAGAGTCAGTCGAAGTTTTAAAGAATATTGGTAGGTAGGTCGTCACAGAGTAGACCCATTGTAGTCCTGGTAGAGATTACGGTAATGGTGGGACACCAGAGGTGCAGACCCACTGCAGTCCTTGTAGAGATAATGGTATTGGTGGGTCATCAAAGGTGTAGACCCACTGTAGTCCTTGTAGAGATAGCCAGCAGCCATCTGTTGCGACTGTGCAGGCGCACAATCACCATTGAAGAGTCTTGCGGATAATATAGCATTTGCAGTAATACAGGCTTTACAAAAGAATCGAAATAACATATACATCAGTGTTACAGGAATTGTGACAGGAGCACATACATAAAAAATCAAAATAAATTTCGAAACATCAACTTCACCCATGAGCATTAAAACAGAACAGAATAAATAATTTCTAAACATATTTACAAAGAAAAAGGCATATTATCCTGGCAGGGTCGCCATATGAAACGTCCCCTTAGAACAATTTATACACGACTGGTCTATGTGAAACGTCCTCTTTGAACAATTATACAAGACTGTGCTTAAACTGACACACAATATTTTTAGAGCAACGGAATCTGACTTCCAAAAATCCCTACGAAGGAATGGCCCTGACTAACATTATCCTATACGTTTCACAAATCACTTACCTCACAAAAATCTTCGTTACTCAAGCTACTGCAATACAGCGAGCGCCACTACTGCCAGCTAAATAAAAGATTCAAACTACTGAAGGCACTAACTACTGATTGGCATAGTTAGCAAATGAAAGATTTTAATACAGAACAAACAATGTATTTACCTCACTAGTCATAATATATATAGCAGTTCATGACACCAATTCTTACAATTTTCAAAACTCCGCCATCTCTCTCCCCACGTCCACCACTGCTGGCGGCTCACCTCCAACTGCGCAACGCTACGCGCTGTTAGCATCCAGCTGCCGCTGCCCAACACTACAATGGCAGACAACAATGCAAACTAAACACAGACTGCGCACAGCACAGCCAGTGATTTTTCATACCGAGCGCTAAGCGGCGTTACCAATAAGAAAACCTAAACAGCCTACTTACAGTTAGTTAGGTTTAAGTAGTTCTAAGTTCTAGGGGACTGATGATCATAGATGTTAAGTCCCAAAGTGCTCAGAGCCATTTGAACCATTTTAGTTGATTGATGGAAGGAGGAAGTACAAAAATCTTCCGGGAAACGCAGGAATAGTCATTATATATACACTCCTGGAAATGGAAAAAAGAACACATTGACACCGGTGTGTCAGACCCACCATACTTGCTCTGGACACTGCGAGAGGGCTGTACAAGCAATGATCACACGCACGGCACAGCGGACACAACAGGAACCGCGGTGTTGACCGTCGAATGGCGCTAGCTGCGCAGCATTTGTGCACCGCCGCCGTCAGTGTCAGCCAGTTTGCCGTGGCATACGGAGCTCCATCGCAGTCTTTAACACTGGTAGCAGGCCGCGACAGTGTGCACGTGAACCGTATGTGCAGTTGACGGACTTTGAGCGAGGGCGTATAGTGGGCATGCGGGAGGCCAGGTGGACGTACCGCCGAATTGCTCAACACGTGGGGCGTGAGGTCTCCACGGTACATCGATGTTGTCGCCAGTGGTCGGCGGAAGGTGCACGCGCCCGTCGAACTGGGACCGGACCGCAGCGACGCACGGATGCACGCCAAGACCGTAGGATCCTACGCAGTGCCATAGGGGACCGCACCGCCACTTCCCAGCAAATTAGGGACACTGTTGCTCCTGGGGTATCGGCGAGGACTATTCGCAACCGTCTCCATGAAGCTGGGCTACGGCCCCGCACACCGTTAGGCCGTCTTCCGCTCACGCCCCAACATCGTGAAGCCCGCCTCCAGTGGTGTCGCGACAGGCGTGAATGGAGGGACGAATGGAGACGTGTCGTCTTCAGCGATGAGAGTCGCTTGTGCCTTGGTGCCAATGATGGTCGTATGCGTGTTTGGAGCCGTGCAGGTGAGCGCCACAATCAGGACTGCATACGACCGAGGCACACAGGGCCAACAGCCGGCATCATGGTGTGGGGAGCGATCTCCTACAATGGCCGTACACCTCTGGTGATCGTCGAGGGGACACTGAATCGTGCACGGTACATCCAAACCGTCATCGAACCCATCGTTCTACCATTCCTAGACCGGCAAGGGAACTTGCTGTTCCAACAGGACAATGCACGTCCGCATGTATCCCGTGCCACCCAACGTGCTCTAGAAGGTGTAAGTCAACTACCCTGGCCAGCAAGATCTCCGGATCTGTCCCCCATGGAGCATGTTTGGGACTGGATGAAGCGTCGTCTCACGCGGTCTGCACGTCCAGAACGAACGCTGGTCAAACTGAGGCGCCAGGTGGAAATGCTATGGCAAGCCGTTCCACAGGACTACATCCAGCATCTCTACGATCGTCTCCATGGGAGAATAGCAGCCTGCATTGCTGCGAAAGGTAAATATACACTGTACTAGTGCCGACATTGTGCATGCTCTGTTGCCTGTGTCTATGTGCCTGTGGTTCTGTCAGTGTGATCATGTGATGTATCTGACCCCAGGAATGTGTCAATGAAGTTTCCCCTTCCTGGGACAATGAATTCACAGTGTTCTTATTTCAATTTCCAGGAGTGTATATCAGTTCGTGACACCAATTCTTACAAATTTCAAAACTCCGCCATCTCTCTCCCCATGTCCACCACTGCTGGCGGCTCACCTCCAACTGCGCAACGCTACGCGCTGTTAGCATCCAGCTGCCGCTGCTCAAAACTGCAATGGCAGACAACAATGCAAACCAGCCACAGACTGCACACGGCACAGCCAGTGATTTTTATACAGAGCGCTACGTGGCGGCGGCGTTACCAATAAAAAAACCTAAACAGCCTACTTACAATTTGTATGGTGTGCTCGATGGTGTGAAAATGATTGTTTTTCATGTTTCTACGACACTTATCAACCTGGTTCGTGTGTGACAATATCTGTGGTATAAAACAATCGACATAGTCAAAATAAATACTATTCGGTTTTTCATTTTTGTCCTAAAATATTAAATTGTTATGTTTTCTTAATTTAAGCAACTCTTATCAGCAATCTATCGATTACTCATACTTTATATTTGAAATAAAACCAGGAATTTCGCGTGCAATATGTAATAAGAAACAAGAAGACATGCATTTTTCATAAAAAGTGATGATGAATCTTACAATTACGAGAAGTAGGTATTTAAAATTGGACGAAAAAAGGATAAGCAAGGCTAGATTTCAGCAAGCGATCCATGAGCTGTATCAGGTTATCATTCTCTTACGGTACCGATCCCGTTATACATTCAGTATGTACTTGTACGTCAACCCTTGCAAATACAGTCCCTCGGAAAACTATAAAGCCGATTTTTTTTTTTTTTGTAAATTTCTGAAAACATCAAGAACAGCATATTTCGCGGCACCTTTTAACCGTGTTCCACATGTGTGTTTCTCTACAAAGCAAGAAGCAGTCTCAGCCATATTCATGCTGCGTATCAACAGTGCTACAATGAGAGCACAACAGTACAGAACTGTGACTGTACACGATTTTTTACATAAAAATTACATAGCTAAAGCGCGATTGAGAAAAACTTCGATCGCTGTTAACACTTTGGAATATCTTAAAGTTTCGTGTAACGTAACATAATAATAAGATAGCTAATACATATGTGGGACATACTTCGAAGATCTTAACACCAGTGTACGTGTGCTACAACTTCTGACCAATCCTCGCGTTTGTTTTTGCTTACATTAGGTTTCAATATGGTTCAAATGACTCTAAGCACTATGGGACATAACATCTGAGGTCATCGGTCCCCTAGACTCAGAACTACTTAAACCTGACTAACCTAAGGACATCACACACATCCATGCCCGAGGCAGGATACGAACCTGCGACCGGAGCAACATCGTGGTTCCGGACTGAACCGCCTAGAACCGCTCGGCCACAGCACATCAGGTTGATTCTTATGATGAACAGAGTATAGTGTCGATTTCTGATTACCGCATCTTCATTACGTTTAAAAGCATGCAAAGAAAAGTAATCAATAAATTTGCAAGGTATGAAAAGTTACTGTGTTAACGTGCTCTTGTGCTCTTATACAACAGCTGTCACTGCCTACCTGTCTTAAGCCTACCTACACTCAATGCCTCGAACGGCGTACTGCAACTGTCAGATGCGCCCACGGCAGGTCAGCGAGCGGCATACAGAAACCGCTTGCTAACGCGGTAGCGACATATAGCGCACCGAAAACTTCTGTCACTTAAAGAAACGCACGAACATGAAGTGTAATTTATGGAAGCCCAACTCGAGAGTGGAACCGAAATGTAACTGTGGCTGGCCACGTTGCCTCGGAGAACGGCGTCGTCGCCTCCCCCTTGACGAACAGCAGAGCAGACTGCAGACGCTCCTCCCAAACGAAACCTTCGTATCAGTTTTTAATCTCCAACTAGTGTGACTCCGACAGAGGCGCCAATCAGACACACTCTTAGAAAAAAAGCAGACGATTAACTACAATTTTCACCACTCTGCGTCACACACGCCGACGGAGGTACGTTGTCCACATAAGAAGGCGATCTGAGAACTGAAAAGGAAGGAAGATTGGGTTTAATGTCCCGTCGACATCGAGGTCATTACAGGCTTAAGAGACGCACGGATTGTGTCAAGGATGGGTAAGGAAATCGGCCGTGCCCTTCCGAAGGAATCATCCCGGCATTTGCTTGGCTCGATGTAGGGAAATCACGGAAAACCTAAATGGGGATAACCGGACACGGACTTGAACCATCGTCCTCCCGAATGCGAGTTCATTATGTTAACCACTGCACCACCTCGCTCGGTATTTAAAAACAGAATAAGTATCCCCCACTGGCGTCCTGTTCGCGCAGCGCTGAAAATGGTTTTATCGTGGCTGTGCGCTCTATTTGCTGAATTCTTCAGTCATTAAATCTTTAGCGAGACGTCGGTCATTTGGGTCCCTGTCTGATGACATCGCAGTCAGAACTACATCGCACTAACCTGTCCTCAAAACGCAGGCGCCTAATAGAGACCAGAAGGTGCCACATCGCTGATAGCGCAAACTCGTCGGATCTCTCCTTCTCCACCATGGATACCAGCTGGCCTCTCACGTCCCTCGCTGTCCAGACTATGCATGATGGCCTAACGACACATTCTATGCCCACTTCAGTCCACGATAAAAAGCAGAACTTCTGCCCGGAATGTCAATTCCCAAGGCATCATGCGCCACAGTTAATTTTAATATGTTAAAAAAATTGGAAGTGAAAAGTCTAACTTGTAAGGGGTTCACTACCCTGCTGGAGCAAATGTAATCTCGATGCATTGCTCACTTGCTAGAACGACAACTCACAGGTGCTGCCTGAGATATAAAATTCCTTTGACCCTGTCAAAAGAGAGCTGCAATAGAGTCGCTGGTGAGAGCAGTCTCTGCAGTAGTTGCAGTCGATCGCTGGTACAGCGCAGTTGACAGTTAGTAGTTGTTCAAGTCACAGTGCAGAACAAATTGCAAAATTTTACTATATGGAACTGAATAATAATTATGATCAGCCGCAGAGCCGAATGATACCATGGAATGAGATGAGGATGAACAAATGAATAATTGTTAATACAATGAAACATCAACAGTAATTCAGTCAACCATCTATTGTAAGGTAAATTCTATTATTTTTATTGGCATACGTGTAGTTAAGTCATTTGAGATGTTAATATGAATTTGTTTCCATCTTTTCTTTTTTTGATTCGTCAAGACCTGTTGACCCAGATTTATAATACATTCAATTTTTCCGTGTAATGGATTGTAGACCTTTGTCAATAACGTAAAAAAATTTCAAAATATAATTGTTTCTAGCAGTCAACTATAAAAGTATAATTTCCCCTTAAGTCATTGCGAGTCCCGATCCAGTCATATATCTAAATTAAAATATTCCAGAAGTTTTGTCAGATCATAGTCATGTGTTCTTTAATAGTCAGACGACCAACTGTGCAGCTGTGTCACTAAGTAAAGTCATTCTTCTTGTAATTCAGATCCCAGACAGATGTTATCCAGTATTAGTAGATAGTGGATGGGCCAGCACTGCACTAAGGTGTGCCATTTACGAGCAGATATATAGACAGCGTTATCCGGCGACACCATCACGGGGTAAGAGTTTTCAGTTCATTTCTCACGGACAGATTCAGATTGATTTCACAGGGCCATAGCGTAGCACTGCTTACTTCAAAGTTTATCAGTTTTTCATGAGTTAAGATATAATAGTTTTCATACGTCAGAATTTAACTATCCAAATTTAATTTTTTAATTTTTTATTTTCTGTTCCGGAAGGCTACACATCATTATTTCATAGTTTTTTATTTATGCGGAAAGGTTACACTTGGTTTTTCTTGAATGGTAAAAACGATTATTTTCTGAAACTCTTTACGTTATTGACAAAGGTCTACAAGCCATTACACGGGAAGACTGAATATAATACAAATCTGTGTCAACAGGTCCTGACGAATCACAAAAGAAAAGATTGAAACAAATTCGTATTAACATCTCAAACAAATGACTTAACTACGCGTATGCCAATAAAAATAATAAAATTTACCTTACAATAGATGGTTGACTTAATTACACTGTTGATTTTTAATTGTATTAACAATTATTCATTTGTTCATCCTCATCTCATTCCATGGTATCATTCAGCTCTGCAGCTGATCATAATTATTATTCAGTTCCATATAATAAAATTTTACAATTTGTTCTGCACTGCGACATTACGACTACTAACTGTTAACTGCACTGCGATGCAGCCGTGGTCTCCGAGCAGATAGTCCATGCTGCTGCAAACATCGTCGAACTGTTCGTGCAGACGGTTATGCCTCATAATTGTTGTGGTTGGCAGGATAGCCAACACCGTGTTGCTAGAGGAGGCCGAAATGCACGCGGTTTAGCTCAGGCAGGCTGGCGTGAGGTCTGGAACATGACAAGGGAATTAGAATTGAGAAAAACGGACGTAGCTGGTGGAATACTTAACTTTAATCCATTAATGACGAACGTCGCTCTTGACGGTACATGATTCTCAATATCTATAGTAACTGATAATGGCGCCTTGCTAGGTCGTAGCAAATAACGTAGCTGAAGGCTATGCTAACTATCGTCACGGCAAATGAGAGCGTATTTTGTCAGTGAACCATCGCTAGCAAAGTCGGCTGTACAACTGGGGCGAGTGCTAGGAAGTTTCTCTAGACCTGCCGCGTGGCGGCGCTCGGTTTGCAATCACTGATAGTGGTGACACGCGGGTCCGACGTAAACTACCGAACCGCGGCCGATTTAAAGGCTACCACCTAGCAAATGTGGTGTCTGGCGGTGACACCACAATAATATTATCTTTGTCAAAGTCGTTTATGTCAATGGAATTCCCCATTTGGAGACCATATCTTCGCTAGGTCATTCCCCGTCAGTATCTGCTCCGCCTACATTCATTTGTAACTGCGTTACGTGCCCGCAACGCCAACAGATGGCGCGCAAATTCACGGTGAGTGGTGGTCATAATGTTTTGGCTAATCAGTATACGTGTGTCATTATTTGACCAGAAACATGCGATCTGTATCCGCATGAATTACGATCCAAAATTATGATGTTCTGTTTTCCGTTCACAATGTCACCCAGGGTTAATCGGTTTGTTGTTTATTGTGCAAGGTTACGAGGGAACTCGAAGTGTTACTTATGGCCTTGGATACACCTTAAATGTTGGCTTGGTGCAGTACGTTCGTCAGCGATTTTCCAGAAGTTTAATAAACACAACATATACACATAACAGAGACTCTATTCATCAATAATATATTCTCCTTCACTGTTTAGAATAGTGTGATAACGCTGCGGCTGCAGACGTCACGTGGCTTTAAGGAGAAGAAAACGTTTAGCTGTGTTCGGAGCTCATTTTCGTCTGGAAAGGAAGTTCCTTGAAGGTTGTTCGACAGAGAGCGATAAAAGTGAAAATCTAACTATGCAAGATCAGATGAATATGGTGGGTGTGGAATGACTTCCCAACCCAACTTTTGCTTAGTTTGTTTCGCCAGTCTAGCAGAATGTGGGTGGGTGTCATTGTGGAGTAGCTTCGCTTCACGCAATCTTCATGATCGTTGATCTTGGATTGCGTCAGCAAGACTTCTCAGCTGTTGACGATTAATATCAGCTGTGATGGCTATACGTCACTGTTAAAAAAAAATTCAAACGAGCGTGACATCTTATGGGACTTAACTGCTAAGGTCATCAGTCCCTAAGCTTACACACTACTTAACATAAATTATCCTAAGGACAAAGACACACACCCATGGCTGAGGAAGGACTCGAACCTCCGCCGGGACCAGCCGCACAATCCTTAGGCTGCTCGGCGTCACTGTTCCACCAGATGCATTACATTACACTTAGTGGATACCGATTTTCTGCTACATTTGGGCTCAACGATTCCTTTATTTTCCCTATGTTAGCGCAAAGACACCATTTCTCGTCACCAGTAATGATACGGGGTATGAATGGTGGGTTTTGTTCACGAGTCAATTGATGACGAGCAAGCATTGGTGCATATATAACCACCCATTGATTTTGGTTTAGAGCATGCGGCACTTGTACATCCTCTTTGTGAACCTGCCTCATTAATGCAAATGTCGCCCGATGGTGCAACGGTCACAATTCAACACATCTGACAGTTCTCGGGTACCCTGAAATGAATCATTATGGATCAACACGTTTAAACAATTTTCATCGAACCCCGAAGTTCTTCCTGAACTTGGAGAGTCACTAATGTCGAAACGATCCTCCTCAAAACGAAAAACAAAACAAAAAAAAACGTTTTATTACCGTGCTCTCTCCCATGGCTCTGTCCACATACACGGCGCAAATGCTTCTGGCTGCCTCTGCTATTGTCACACCTCTACTGAACAGAAACAGAAGAATATGTCGCAATTGTTCCTATTCCATCACTTGGCACTCCAGTTTCTTAGGGATCACAGCTCCACTCATAATCGACAGAGCACAAAATGACGATATGTAAACTCAAATAGCAGCAGCGAGCTACAAATAAAAAAATGGCAATCGATAAATAAACGCATAACATCCAGAACACCAACATGCAACACAAAACCTCTATGAACGCATGCACTAACCTAATATTATACTATTCAAGGGAATTTGAATAAAGAGCATCCTGAGTCTAAAGAGACAGATGTTCACGATTGGTGGTAGATTAGGGTTTGGTCTAAACAATGACTATCGTTTGTTCCACAACCTGATTGAGTTAGTATGCGATATTTCAAGTTATTCAGAATGGTTTGGTGTGTTTAGGAACGTGTTCTACTAACAATTGTTTCTCGGTTCTTTCTCATTAAGTATTTGTTAGCCGCTTTCACTTTCATTCCATCTATGAATTTTAAATTTGAATAAGTTTGGTGGATTTGGTTCCTCATGTTATGAAAAGTGCATTTATCGGTGGGTTTGTAGGAATATTACAATGCATGTTTAGGAGAATCAATTGAATACCTTGAAACTAATGTGTGAGTGCGTTTATTGCTGCTCTGTTAACAAGTGATTTGGCTGAGAGGCCATAAGTAGAGTGAAGGAGCGAATGCTGCCAGCACCAGAGAATTGAGAGTTTATGAAGGAAACAAGTGTGATTATGAGCTCAATCACCATTATTTTTTTTTTTTACAAGTTGCCTGTTGGCATCTTTTCCTGGTTCTTCCGCCAACATTTGTATGATGAATTTTTTGATGTTCGTCGGTATCAGTGGCTGGCATTATCAAAGCTTCAACCTTCATTGCTGATGGATGGTGATGCTTTGAGAATGCCAACTACTCGTGCTGTGGAAACTTCAGAAAAATCATCAAACGTACCTCAGGCGAAGAACCTGATGCATAAGCCGACAGGAAACAAGTGGCCGGTAAATCCTGCTCTTGCAAAGTTTACCACATGTGGAAACTCGTAAGTGTCAGCTGAACCAGCACAAGGTGTCTTTTCTTTTCACGCCTACCTTCGAAACCGTTTTCCTCGCTAAGGATTCACCACTGACTGATTGAGTCCAGGGACAATCTATTAGTTCATTGATGCAGTCAGTACCCCATATTACACTTCGCTTCAAATTTTGATTTCCTGCCCCCAAACACACCATAACTAGGACACAGCACGATTGTGGTGCTCCCAAGTAGAGTTCTGAATAGCGTCTACGCCCATTGCTCGCTTTCACCGTTCTTCATTTACGTGACCACTTGTTTTCCGTTACCATCAAATAATCCGTAGAATTTGCGTCTGAACATGTAGCCTCAAGCCGTCGCACTCTTCTGTGTCACACATGTTACACTTACGAACACTGGGCTTGCCCTGAGTACTTCAGCCTCCAGCAGGTCTGACTTCAGGCACGTATTCTGGTACAGTCACAGCTGCTTTCCAACCCATAGCGGCGGTGGTACACCGACCATTAATATACGACGAAGACACAAACACTCTCGAAGCTTCCTGTGAGGTCAAACCTGTGTGCCGGACCGAGACCCGAACCCGGGACATTTGCCTTCTACAGGCAAGTGCTCTACCAACGAAGCTACCCAAGCACGACTCATGAGCACTCCTCACAGCTTCACTTCTGCCAGTACCTCGTTTTCTACCTTTCAAACTTCACAAAATCTCTCATGCAAAACTTGCAGAACCAGCACTTCTGGAAGAAAGGATATCGCGAAGATATGGTTCAGCCACAGACTGAAATTTGGACAGTCCGGCATACAGTTTTAATCTGGCAGGAAGTTTCGCATCAGTGCACACTCCGCTGCAGAGTGAAAATTTCATTCTGGAAACATATAGGCGTAGTTGCAGGGTTGCCGCTGCAGTGCTCCCAACTTCTGCAATTACCACACCCCTTCGCCTATCCTGTTCCTCAAAATGCTTTTCATTTCTACTATACTGTTGTCTAAATAGCTCCTGAAGATCTTCACTCCGGGAATTCCTTACTCTGTCTCCACAATTGTTCCTCAAGACTTTTAATGTCGAGCAATAGTGAGACCAGTTTCTATTCAGCTTCCACTGCCATGGTCAGGATGTCTTGCACAGTGTGCTGGAGAAGTTTCACTGCAACCTCCTCAGATACAGAACCTGGAGAGTAGCTTGATTCACATGCCTCTAGAGTTATTTCACCGCTCATTGTTTCGTTTGCATGTTCGTCCGCCGTGCCTTGTGGCAAACTATTCTCATACATGTCGAAGTTAGTGGCCTTACTGTCCCGCATCTCAGACTCAACAGTCCGATACGTCATTATTAATCGTGTTCTTGATTTTGACTGAACGGTTAACCTCATTCCGAGTAATTTTTCTCTGGGGATAAGTAGTCACATCTCACTCACTGCGCTTCCAGCGCTAATACCAAGTGCGAAAATAAATAATTAAAAATCACTTCTTGCTGACATGAAACGTTACAAACTTCCCATATTACAAAAAATAATAGCAACTAAGATCCCCAAATAGGCAAAAATACACAAATATCAAATAATAAACTTTGTCAAGCTACCAATTAACTGAGTGAATCAACGTGAATTGAGGAAACATGTAGAAATGTGGGATTCTTGGCACTATAAAAATAGATTAATAAATATCATCCTGCTGTCCATGCTCGCAACCTAAGGAAAATACTGAGCAGGGCCGACCACATGAAAACTGACCCTGGCCTCTTTGAATTCTGTTTTGACCTTCTGCGCCTGTCTTTTGTAGTCAGGTCACACTCACACGCGTCACGTTCGACTTCCTGCATGCCAGTCGGATGAATTATATAATACACCACGTAAACACATCAGTACAGTAATTAAAGAGAGATCTACTCTTGCTGCGGAACGGACAGCAAGCATAGGAATTTACCAAGTACCTGACGTGCGTGCAGGAGATGGGGAAGATAGCTTCGTGAAGAGAGCAGTACTCTGTGTGATTTCATTCACTTAACTCGCAGAAGGGCAAGCTTCCGTTTAGTATCAGGTATGCTCACGTCACTTATTGAGTTTACATTTCCTGTAGATTTTAGAATGACTGAATATAAAGGCACTTATGAACTATGGGGGTACTGATCAGTCATCTTGAGAAATTTATTGATCTTAAAATTAATTCATCTATGAACATCAAAATTGAAATACTCACGGTATGCATCTACACCTAAAGACTTATGAAAGCAATAAAACAAATTCTGCTATAAATAGTCCCTTGTGGACAATGCAGTCTATCGAAATACAAAAGGTAAACTAAACAGATATAGTCTTCTATGTGAGAATCAGAGGGTCAAGTAAGAACCGAGAGAGATGCACATTCTAATCACTCGTACACTGGTGCAGCAGGATCCCATCAATTCAAACCAAGTCTAATTCGCCAAAACTAGAACGCGCTGGAGAGATCTAATGTGGCGCATTTAGGTGAACTGGAGGAGATGACAAGCAACACTTATAAGGGTATAAAAATACAAAAACCATCAACCCGGGAGAAAATTACCATAGATGTGAGTTACCATATGCAAATGATTAGCTTTCCAGAGCATTCCTAAAAGGTTGGCTCCGGTGGCGACACCTACAACGAGCTGAGATAAGGAAAGTTTCCAACCGATTTCTCATACACAAACATCAGTTGACCGGCGTTGCCTGGGGAAGCATTGTTGTGATGCCTCGTGTAAGGAGGAGAAATGTGTACCATCGCGTTTCCGACTAATAGGATCGGATTGTAGCTTATCGCTATTGCGGTTTATCGTATCGCGACATTGCTGCTTGCGTTGGTCGAGATCCAATGACTCTTAGCAGAATATGGAATCGGTGGGTTCAGGAGGGTAATACGGAATGCCGTGCTGGATCCCAACGGCCTCGTATCACTAGCAGTACAGATGACAGGCATCTTATCCGCATGGCTGTAACGGATCGTGCAGCCACGTTTGATCCCTGCCTGAGGCAGCAGAAGGGGGCGTCGGCAAGACAACAACCATCTGCATGAACAGTTCGACAACGTTTGCAGCAGCATGGACTGTCAGCTCGGAGACCGTGGCTGTGGTTACCCTTGACACTGCATCACAGACAAGAGCGCCTGCGATGGTGTACTCAACGACGAACCTGGGTGCACGAATGGCAAGACGTCATTTTTTAGGACGAATCCAGGTTCTGTTTACAGCATCATGATGGTCGCATCCGTGTTTGGAGACATCGCGGTTAACGCACATTGGAAGCGTGTATTCTTCATCGCCATACTGTCGTATCAGCCGGCGTAATGGTATGGGGTGCCATTGGTTACACGTCTCGGTCACCTCCTGTTCCCATTGACGGCACTTTCAACAGTGCACATTACATTTCAGATGTGTTATGACCCGTGGCTCTACCCTTCATTCGATCCCTGCGAAACCCTACATTTCAGCAGGATAATGCACGACCGCATGTTGCAGATCCTGTATGGGCCTTTATGGATACAGAAAATATTCGACTGCTGCCCTGGCCAGCACATTCTCCAGATCTGGTGAATGGTGGCCGAGCAACTGGCTCGTCACAATACGCCAGTCACTACTATAGATGAACTGTGGTTTCGTGTTGAAGCTGCATGGGCAGCTGTACCTATACACTGCCATCCTAGCTCTGTTTGACTTAATGCCCAGGCATATCAAGGCTGTTATTAAAGCCAGAGGTGGTTGTTCTGAGTAGTGATTTCTCAGTATCTATGCACCCATATTGCGTGAAAATGCAATCACATGTCAGTTCTAATATGATGTATTTGTCCACTGAATACCTGTTTATCATCTACATTTCTTCTTGGTGTAGAAATTTTGATGGCCAATAGTGTAGTTGACGTTGTTGAAGGGTAAATTCTCCTTCTGTGACTGTATCAAGAGTACAATGCAACTGACGTTCACATTTTGCACCTAATATTCATGAAAGTGGTCTTATGGATCCCTTCACTACCACCAAACGTAAGTATTAACCTGATCAAGAAATTTCTTAGAATGTAAGTTTGAAACGCAGTATTGTGTAGTAGTGACTCATGGAGTGTTGTAAAAACGGAAAAGAAAAGAATCGTAAGGAATGAGGTGCAAAGCTACAGAAGCGCGTTGAAAATGTGGTGTATTGATAAAATAACGAAAAGGGAAATTTTGCACAGAACTGGTGAAGAAACGAGCTCGTGGATAACATTGATAACAAACAGGAAGATGGTGATTTCACATGTGTAAGATAACCGATAATAATCTCTACTCTTTCATAGGTGGCTCTAGAGGGTAAAAATTGTGGGGAAGTGTGGGATCATAGTACATTTAACAGATGATTGAGGTCCCAGAGAGCAGTTGTTATACCAAGATAAAGAAGTTGGCCACAACAGAGGAATTAGTGGCGGGCCAGCCAGAAAACTGATGACTAAAAAAATATTTGACCGTGCCGATTTGAGTACTCTCTTATAAAAGGAGCATGAAAAAGAAGAAAAACATCGGGAGTCAATGATTGTGTACAACTGGTACAGCAGCCAAACTTCATCGTCAACCGACAAATGGTTCAAATGGCTGTAAGCACAGTAAGACTTAACATCTGAGGTCATCAGTCCCCTAGACTTAGAACAACTTCAACCTATCTAACCTTAGGCCATCACACACATTCATGCCCAAGGCAGGATTCCAACCTGCGACCGTAGCAGCAGCGCGGTTCTGGACAGAAGCGCGTAGAACTGCTCGGCCACAGCGGCCGGCAGCAAGAGTCGACAAACATGAAGTGGAAGTAGCAGTTGAGACGGAAGGAACTGACTGCCCATCGACAGTTAAGAAGAATATCGTAAAAGTAGTTAAGACTTGGAACACACGCCGCTTCTTGGCAGAACAACTTTACTATTATTAATGAAAGACACCAGACTGTGGTTGTTCTATGTGTTAATTTACTTCGTTAACTGGTTTTCAACTTCTTGTTTTCTGAAAGAATACGAAACTGGTGTGCAACTCTGAAAAAAGTAGTACAGCAGAAGAGGTGTAAACACTGAATAAACATTAGCTTTGATAATGAAATGGTAGCATAATTCGAAATGTTGAAGCTCAAGAGTAAACATACATAAAGGGAGCAATCTAGACATCAATTACATTGTGTGTGTGTGTGTGTGTGTGTGTGTGTGTGTGTGTGTGTGTGTGCCGGAAATGAGAAGTGGTAGATGGTGACTGTGGTTCTCACTCAATACTTGTTCTGCAACCCCCAGCTGCGTTCATGTTCAGCCAACCTAACTGCTATGTCTCTGCATGGTTGGCCAACATAAAAGTTACCAGAATGAAGAAGAATTGGATGGACGTTGCAGATTTCTGACTCTACATTTGCTGAGTATGTACTGCGTGAGGGTCACACCTACCACATACAGTCCCTTTGCCCTCCACAACAAAGACGAAAGCATTAATTTGGAAGCACATTAAATCAGTAAACATTCAACATTCAGCCCCGATTTAACATTAAATGACTAAACACAACTTAATAACTCGCCTCTCCTAAACCTCACTTACGCTTCTCATGTTTTCATTTCTTCCCACATACTGTGTTCCATTCCGTTCAACCTCCTTTTCTTGTATTTATTTGTGTTAATCTGACTGTAATTACATTACATGTAATTTACATCTTCTCTACAGTGAGGGAAATTTTTCACACCACTGATATAAAATTTAGTTGAGTTATTTCCTGTTACAACTGTCTTTCACTCTATTTCTGCATCATCTTCCATATATAATATTTCTTCCAGATTTTTTTTGTACTCTTGTCTTGTTTTAATTTTATTTTATGGCGATGGTTAATTTAATTTCAATTGTTTTAGATTGCCTTGCCACAAGTACATCTACTCTTCTGTTGAGTGTAATCATTTGATAATGTTGTTCTCGTTTTCTACCTCATTCTCTCTCCCTCCCTCTCTCTCTCTCTCTCACACGCACACACGCACACACGCACACAAGCTCACACGCACACACTGCAAAATGTTTACTAATATTCAAGTTTTCAAATACAAGTGGAAAAATATTGTTTCCAAAGGATAACAATGTCAGACGATTCTTCTTTACTTATTTATTGAATTAATAAGCAACGAACTTCCTGACAGGGCCTAGACCCAATCACGCCGTTACCTAGATTAATCTATCACTTTATAGCTGCTCACGCTTCTTTATAACTGTTCAAATATTAATATGGTCTCCCAACTGATACTTCTGGTTAAGAAGATGATACTGTTTTTTCACTAATTTTGTATTTAATTACGCACACGCCTGCATTGTTCAACAGAAAACAGGGAGACAATGTCTCTACCGGAAAATGCGCGCTCGCCGCCGAAAGTTTTAAAGAACCACCGTTCTACGTCATACCACTGTCGATAATAGTACTGTAAAATAAGATGAGTAGAGACACTTTTCAATTTTGAAAGAAAAAAAACTGATAGTTCTCAAAAGAAATATGAATGTCTATATATAACGTAAGTGTAGGTTTTGTAGCTAACTTTATAGTTAAGTTTGGCTTGCCTTCATCACATAAAAAAGGAAAAACGGAGAAATGGATAAACTCAAACATGTCAAAATATGTTTCGGATCTAGGAGAATAAAAAACAAAATTTACCTACTTCAGAAAAGTTTTATTCAATACAAAAACTAAAAATATTACATGGATTTTGCCTTTTTTCTGATTTCTAAATAAATAATGTTATATCTCTAATTAATTTATTCTAACATTAGACTGATGAACTTGATATGTTAATTAATACATCAAGTCTCTGATATAATTTTTTAGTAATCATCTCTTTGAATCTACAAATCGCACTCGCAATGAGTAATGAAGAGCTTTCATACAACTTCTTCTTAACTAACGCTTCAGTTCACCCAGTTTTTCGCATTCTTTACACCATACATACATAAACTCGCTCTGAGAGTGTCATCGCGTAATTCCACGAAATTGCTGGGATGCTTATGTCAGCGTTCTGCTCGCTGTTCCAACATGTCCCACAGGTTTTCTATGGAGTTCGAGTCAGGGGATTTTACAGGCTAATCAAGATGTAATAGTGTATGGGAGTGTTTGGAAAACGAGTCGCATATTCTTCCATCTCGATGAAACTGGCTTTTGTCGTCTTTATCTGCCTGTGTGAGCATTGGCCTCTTGAGAGATGACAGAATCAAAATGTTCATTGCATGCAGGTGCTGTCACAAGGTTCTGTCTATTAGCAGCCTGGAAAGGACCTCCATTCACTGCCTGCAGCAACTCCTGTCGGGTTTGGAATCGATTTTGATTCTCAAGCCGTGAAAGACGCCTCTGGTCCCTCTTAGTCGGGATCTATTTCCGACCACAATTCTGACGAGTTGTTTCGTAGCTATGTGTGTTCTCTATTCCGCTGCTTGTTATCACATTGAACAGTCTGCTGCGAAACAGCAACAAATCCAGCAGATTCAAACATTGTATGGGCATGGGCATGGACAAACACAATTGCTTCTTCTCTACGGTGAAGAATTTTTCACACCTAGTGATTTGTTGTTTCCAGCTACAGTGCCCCGATTCCTCTTGGTCTGCATCTCCGAGTCCTGCAATGCTGAGGACACCACTTCACTGTCTGGGAAATGGCTTGGTGTGGAATGACTGCCTCAGCAACTTGTGCACGCACTGCTGTGTGTTAGCCTTGCACGACAGTGGAGTTCCGTCGTCGTCAGGATGCGCCGGCAGCCGACTCAGTGGCCTTCGCCTCAGCCGCCTCAGCACCATTCGCTGCAAGGCGTCCTGCAGTGTGCTCCCTCGCCAGCGTGGCTAAGAACGTGGCGACAACGAGCGCCCCCTATCCAGCATCCGAATCTGCAGGCCTCACCCTGGATGTCTCCAGTGCATGTTGGGAGCGAAGACGACTGCCCACGGCAGTAAGACATGGAGTGGCTAGCTACAGACCACATGTCGGTCTCAGAGGGTCGAACCAGTGACCCGCTGGGAACTGGAATGCTGGTACCCCATTTGCTGCTGTGTATAGCCGGTGGTGTGATATGCCCCACCATCCAGGAGAGCTGCCACAACTGCGTGCCTTGTTAGAAAACCGGCACCTATTAATACGTGGCTGTGGGCCTCTGTTTTGCTAGTACGCCACTCCCAGTCATGTACTCATAACACCTAGGTAGGGCAGTGGACCCCTTCTGCTTGTAACTTGCTCCATGCAAAATGCTGCGTTTTCTTCTTTCAGCGGGTCTAGGCCCTGAGGCCTCCATTCTACTTTGCAACCATTGGTAGCGTAACTTGCTGTCAACAGGCCCACGCCTGGCTGTAACTTGTGTGCTCCAAAATATTGCATGAAAACTGACATTTCCTATCCCAAACAGTAGTGCCGCTACACTTTTATTCATGTTTCCACACAATTCCACTAGAAAAGAAAATGTCTGACTGCAAGCATTAGTTATGTACTGTTTTTCCTACTTGTGGTTTGGTCTGTATTGTAGATTCAGACAAAAAAGAAACTAGTACTGATTTCCTGTGAATAGAGGTAGCATATTCTAAGACATAAAACGACACACCACGAAAGGTTATCCAAATTATCGCATTGGTCCACCTCTGGCCCTTATGCAAGCAGTTATTCAGCTTGGAATTGATTTACAGAGTTGCCGGATGTCCTCAAGAGGGATGTCGTATCACTTCCTGTTCAACTGGCGCTTTAGATCATCAAAATTCCGAGCTGGTTGGATGGTCCTGCCCACACTAATCCAAACGTTCGTAACTGGGGAGGGATCCGGTGACCTCGCTGGCTAAGGTAGGGCATGACAAACTCGAAGACAAGCAGTAGAAACACTCGCCGCATGTGGGTGGGCATTACCTTGCTGAAATGTAAGCCCAACATTGCTTGTCAGGTAGCCAACATAACGAGGCGTGCCGTAAGGTTGCCATGGATAACGACCAAAGGGGTCATGCTATGAAACGAATTGGCGCCCTACAGTATCACTCTTGGTTGTGGGACATATAGCAGACGACAGTCAGGTTGAAAGTATCAAGGATAAAATTTTCTTTAAAAGTGAAAGTATCTAACACAAAATTGTTTCCTTTTTAATTAGTTAAAGTATCAAATATAAAACTGTTTCAACTTACTTATTCAAGAAACCTGCATCTGACTGCGTCTTCAAACTTGTTTCTTGCACTCCTCCATTTTTGCCAGTAATGAGACATGTATTTGACTCAGCAATCAAGTTTAAGAGAATAATTGCGCTTGTACAATGGCATTAAGATGGTACTGAAAAATTTACTTTTGGCCCTCATGTTTACTTAATGATATTATATCTTGACTTGAATAATGCCAGTTGTGCAATGGCATAAAATTATTTATTTGAAATCGATTTCAAACCATGAACTGCATGTATATATTGCATAGAGGCCTCATTTTCTTTACGTTCTTTCATTTGGTGGGTATATATATATATATATATATATATATATATATATATATATATATATATATATATATATATATATATATTCCTGGAAATTGAAATAAGAACACCGTGAATTTATTGTCCCAGGAAGGGAAAACTTTATTGACACATTCCTGGGGTCAGATAAATCACATGATCACACTGAGAGAACCACAGGCACATAGACACAGGCAACAGAGCATGCACAATGTCGGCACTTGTACAGTGTATATCCACCTTTCGCAGCAATGCAGGCTGCTATTCTCCCATGGAGACGATCGTAGAGATGCTGGATGTAGTCCTGTGGAACGGCTTGCCATGCCATTTCCATCTGGCGCCTCAGTTGGACCAGCGTTCGTGCTGGACGTGCAGACCGCGTGAGACGACGCTTCATCCAGTCCCAAACATGCTCAATGGGGGACCGATCCGGAGATCTTGCTGGCCAGGGTAGTTGACATACACCTTCTAGAGCACGTTGGGTGGCACGGGATACATGCGGACGTGCATTGTCCTGTTGGAACAGCAAGTTCCCTTGCCGGTCTACGAATGGTAGAACGATGGGTTCGATGACGGTTTGGATGTACCGTGCACTATTCAGTGTCCCCTCGACAATCACCAGAGGTGTACGGCCAGTGTAGGAGATCGCTCCCACACCATGATGCCGGGTGTTGGCCCTGTGTGCCTCGGTCGTATGCAGTCCTGATTGTGGCGCTCACCTGCACGGCGCCAAACACATATACGACCATCATTGGCACCAAGGCAGAAGCGACTCTCATCGCTGAAGACGACACGTCTCCATTCGTCCCTCCATTCACGCCTGTCGCGACACCACTGGAGGCGGGCTGCACGATGTTGGGGCGTGAGCGGAAGACGGCCTAACGGTGTGCGGGACCGTAGCCCAGCTTCATGGAGACGGTTGCGAATGGTCCTCGCCGATACCCCAGGAGCAACAGTGTCCCTAATTTGCTGGGAAGTGGCGGTGCGGTCCCCTACGGCACTGCGTAGGATCCTACGGTCTTGGCGTGCATCCGTACGTCGCTGCGGTCCGGTCCCAGGTCGACGGGCACGTGCACTTTCCGCCGACCACTGGCGACAACATTGATGTACTGTGGAGACCTCACGCCCCACGTGTTGAGCAATTCGGCGGTACTTCCACCCGGCCTCCCGCTTGCCCACTATACGCCCTCGCTCAATGTCCGTCAACTGCATATACGGTTCACGTCCACGCTGTCGCGGCATGCTACCAGTGTTAAAGACTGCGATGGAGCTCCGTATGCCACGGCAAACTGGCTGACACTGACGGCGGCGGTACACAAATGCTGCGCAGCTAGCGCCATTCGACGGCCAACACCGCGGTTCCTGGTGTGTCCGCTGTGCCGTGTGTGTGATCATTGCTTGTACAGCCCTCTCGCAGTGTCCGGAGCAAGTATGGTGGGTCTGACACACCGGTGTCAGTGTGTTCTTTTTTCCATTTCCAGGAGTGTATACTTTTAAAATTTTAAGTCATACACAAATACTACCATTTCCAAGATTTTTGTAGCACAAATCACACTTTCAAAAATTTTTACAATAGTCTTACTGCGTCAAACCTTGGACATAAAAATCATAACCCTGAACATTATCTGACAAAAACAATTTTGAAATCATTATACAGCTTATCCCGTTCATTATACAGCTGAAGTTTGCTCAGCGTAAACTGCGCAGTGCAAATCCTACCTTAAAGTTGTCACCACACGTCTTTTTCCTCTGGGTTCCTAGCTGGGACTCCCGAGTTTCGGCGCGTGCCCAGCTCTCTTAACCATCAAAGATCCTGCTACTCAAAGATATTATACTCATTCCGCCTTGCGGTTGCCAACTATCGACTTTATTTTCTGGATATAACGTGATCAGACCTTAGCACATACCTGTCAAGGTTTGTGTCCCACCGCTACCTGGGTTGTCTTCGGACATATTTTCACTGGACAACAGCCTTCAATTAGAAGTGGTGCGCATCACTGAAGAGAACTGCTTTCCAGTCAGTGAGACTCTATTCGCGGCTCTCAGCACTATGGGACTTAACAGCTGTGGTCATCAGTCACCTGGAACGTAGAACTACTTAAACCTAACTAACCTAAGGACATCACACACATCCATGCCCGAGGCAGGATTCTAACCTGCGACCGTAGCAGTCGCGCGGTTCCGGACGGCGCGCCTAGAACCGCGAGACCACCGCGCCCGGCACTCCATTCGATATGTGCCCAACACCACTGAAAACGGACGTGTTGGTGTACAGAGGTCAATGGTAGCCAGCCCAAGGAACGCGTGAGCTCAGTCCCTTTCTTGTAAGCTGCCTACTTATGATCCTCGTAGTCACGGAAGAACTATTTGCTCATCGCATCGACGATAATGATGAAGACGGGGCCCTGAGTGCCTCTCTCACAACTACTCGGTCTTCTCGTTCTGTCTCCTCTCTAGGTCGACCGCTTCCTCCTTGACGCTGTGGTGGTGGTTAAGTTCCTATGGGACCAAACTGTTCAGGCCATCAGTCCCTAGGCTTACACACTACTTAATCTAACTTAAACTAACTTACGCTAAGGACAACATACAACCCCCTGACCGAGGGAGGACGCTGTGTTCGGCCGTGGTTCACCTATTCCCACCAGCATCATCGAATAGTGGCATCACTCCTATTTAAATGTCGAGCGATTCGCCGATTACTCCAAACGTCTTCCTTGAGTCCAACTGCATGTTGTCTCACAAATGTTGACACCTGGGGATACTCTCCACGGGCATGCTTTGAGGCACAATTACTGTATAACTGAGTATTCGGATTGAAATTGAACAGGAATGAAATCTGCAAAGCCTTTGTGCCTGTGTGTCCTTGTTTCTACATGTCCCTTGTTTACTATCCCCGGCACCTGCGCTGTGAATCTGCGCTGCAACATCATACATTCATCCACTAGCCGCTAAAGTTTACAATTTTAAATTTAGAATTTTCCGTTGATAGCTCTATGAATATCATCAATATCAGTTTGTGCCCAATTTGCATGACATCTTCGTGGTGCATCCTTGTTTCTTTTATTCTTAGAGTATACGTTGTATGTTCAGCTGCTGTCCTTTATCACGATTTTTCTGTCAAAATTACTGAAAAGAATTTCTATACGTATAAAGTTTGTACATGATACTGGTTGTGCAAAAGAAAAGTTACTTCAGTTTTTCAAAAATTAAATGGCTCTGAGCACTATGGGACTGAACATCTGAGGTCATCAGTCCCCTAGAACTTAGAACTACTTAAACCTAACTCACCAAAGGACATCACACACATCCATGCCCGATGTAGGATTCGAACCTGCGGCCATAGTGGTCGCGCGGTTCAAGAATGAAGCGCCTAGAACTGCTCGGGCACACCGGCCGGCTTCAGTTTCTCAGTATCAATAGGAACCTGCATCCAGTATTACCATTCTCTTTGATGATAAGTGCGGGTGTTACTGTAAATTGGACAATTTGCAATTATGGCTGGAAATGAAGAAATGCTGGTTAAGGAAAATAGTAACAGCCGCAGATAGTAGAAGGCAATATATACACAATTAACAGCATATCTAGTAAGATGTACATGGGTCTCTTCCCGTTATAATTACCTTCGTAGCGTAAACCATCAAACTACGTTGAAACTATAGTGGTGAGGCTACTTTCGCATTTCTTCTCCACAGAAAGCTTAGGTTGTTTTGCTAATCTGCAAATACATTTTCTTATCTAACTCGATTTTACTACCCTTGTAGACTACAATGAATTAATGCTTTAAAACGGTCAACGAAATGAACGCTTTACATTGTTCGCTGTTACAGGAATGAAATTTAAGTTAAGTTACGTTGCCTTCTTAGTACGTGTTTTCATGAAACAGTCGATATGTCCTAAATCTCGTGCAAAGGTACAAAATAAAATTTAGAAAGCTACACTAAGCGGCCTGAAAAAGAATCCGATTAGTGAGAGTGAAGTTCCAATCTTCTTTTACCAGACTCACTGGTGAGTCACATAGTACTTTGCAATAGAAAGGAGGTTAACGAGCAGTTTAAATGGGTACAGACCGCAACACATGTGCGTTTGCCGCCCTGCGCGTATGTAGTTAACCACACACACTCGTTAAGCGGCGACCAGTGCTGCGAATGGAAACGAACGTAATCCAGAGGAGCCACACACTAAGTATCACAACGTCTGAACTGTTATTCCACACTAATCGCGATTCATCAGTTTCGTCAGCATCGCAAGCAGTTGTTAGCCAATTAAACGGTAATGCATGCATTTTATGTGTGCCATTACTGTCACGACCACTAAAACCGCTAGGAAGAGAAGAGTACAGTTACTGAACATTTGTCTGCCATTAAACTAGATCCATTCTCACAAGTGAAGTTCCTGTTTAAGGTGGTGACAAGACAAGGTCTCATCCACATTTCTTTCGCGACCGAAATAGAGTTATAACGAATATCTCCACTGGAGGAAAGGTGTTAGTGGATGCATTGTACCAATGGCTTCCTCCGACTTGTTACATTGTGTCAAGTGTGTGTCTGTTACTTGTAGATGTCTATTGTTAGTGCTTATACAGTCTTCTTCGTCTTATACCTCCTGGCCGTATTGGAATATTATTTAGGAATTGGCATTGTTAGTGGTAGAGTTTGGTCAGATGCCATTCCTGGCGTCACAACTCTCCCCTCCCAACCTTCTCCACCACCTTCGCATAGGGAGGAAATTGTGTACGCCGTCTATCTCTGTCTAATGTTAACTTATGTGCAAGTGTGGAAACGTTCTTTGGTGGGTGCCAGCCCGGTATTCATCTACTCGGATGTGAGAAACCGCCTAAAATCCTTACGCAGGCTGGTGGGCAAACCAGTCTTCGTCGTTAATCCACCGAACGAATTCCATCCGAGATCAGAAGAGGTTGCTTTAACGCTCTCTGCCATCTGGGCGGGTACTACTTCAAAAGACACACGCTCATTAGAGCTTCATTCGACAATAGTTGGAATCGTCTCTTTGATGAGAGACTGAGTGCTGTCTTGGACCCTGCCGACGTTCATGCGGCTGCCAGAGAGTGTCGTTTGGAGAAGATAACTCTGAGCCCCCTGGGCCAGATTTTTGGACGCGAAGAGTGAGAGAGAGAGACAAGGATAGAAATGGGTAGATGGAGAGAGAGAGAGAGAGAGAGAGAGAGAGAGAGAGAGAGAGAGAGAGAGATCGGAGCGATATGGAGCACTCTAGAAGGAGATTCAGCATACACTTAATGGCCTAATTAATATATTTAAAGAGCGTTTGTTACAGCACAGGGACCTCACATACCATCAATCTCTTTTTGTGACTCAGTTTTGCCTTTAATATATGACATGAATGAAAATCCTTATATTTATCAGTGTGTCGTCTGAAACAGTCTGCCTCGTGATGAATGGGTGTTGTGTGATGTCCTTGGGTTAGTTAGGTTTACGTAGTTCTAAGTTCTAGAGGACTGATGACCAAAGATGTTAAGTCCTATAGTGCTCAGAGCCATTTGAACCATTTGAAACAGTCGTTGGCGTCTGTAACTATGTGCAAATGTTCTTAGCTCTAGGAAATGGTTACTGCGTAATGACTGCCGGAAATTAATTATGGCAGAGTTATTTTTATGTGAGAAAATGTTATCTGAGTTCATTTGTAACAATGATATTGTTTTTAAACTAATCACCTCTATCTCTGCTTCACTAGGACCCTGTATTGTATTTTGTTCATTGACTAAAAATCGGTTGAAAACTAATGAAAACGACTTCCAAATGACCATCACAATTTTTTCACTACATTTGGTCACATTGCTATTATCCGCAGAACTTTAACTCTGTACTCTCAGCTATGGAAATTGACACAAATTTTCATTTTATAACTAAGAGCCGATCAGTTTTAATATAATTCTAAATTGGCAGATACTTTTGCCCTCTAGTTTTAAATTAAGGCTTTGAGATGGCAAATAACTTCAAGAAAAATGCCAAATCAAATTGTTCATTGTCACTGATTTGGCATTTTTAGTTGAAGTTCGCTGCCATCTCAGCGCCTATTTTTAAACTGGATGATCAGTGTTATAAAGTATATCAAAATAATTCTTCCATAATTAATTTATGGCATTCATTATGCAGTGGACATTCCCTAGAGCTAATAACATTTGCACGTACTTATAGAGGCCTACATCTGTTTGAGACGTCCTAGAGATGAACACAAATCTTTTCATCCGCAACATTTATTAAACACAGAGCAGCGTCATTGATAAAAGAATGAGATTAAAGGTACGTAAGGTTCCTGTGCTGTAATAGAAATTCTTTAAATATATTAATTTAATCATTTACAAATGTTAATGAAGCCTGCAAACATACTCATATTTGAGATTGTTAAGTGTACGCTGAATATCCTTCTAGAGAGGAGAGAGCCAGCTTCAAGTTTCAACCTCTCAGTGCTCCAACTCGCTCCAATCTCTCTCTCTACCTCTCCCTCTATCTCTCTCCCTCTATCCTCTTCTCTCTTTCTCTGTCTGTCTATCTATGTGTCTGTCTCTCTATTTGTTTCTGTCGCTGTCTCTTTCTCTCACTCCTCGCATCCGAAGATCTGGACCAGAATTATCTTCAGCAATCGACACTCTCCAGCAGGTGCAGCACCGTAGGCGGCGTGCACGACAGCAAATGGTTCAAATGGCTCCGAGCACTATGGGACTTAACATCTCAGGCCATCAGTCCCCAAGACTTATAACTACTTAAACCTAGCTAACCTAAGGACATTACACACATCCGTGCCCGAGGCAGGATTTGAACCTGCGACAGCAGCAGCAGCGCGGTTACAGACTGGAGCCCACGACACCATCTCCTCAAAGAGACGATTTTCGACTATTATTGAATGTTGCTCCCATAAGCATGTGTCTTTTGAAGTGTTGTACGTTAATTGATTTAATTTCGTGAGTCTAAGCCAATCCCTGTTTTCCTACCGCCACACTGAGCGTATGAAGACACATGAGGTGCTTGAGCTGATAACGTATTTGAACTCCTTTTTACACTGGAATCCACATACTCGGCACCCTCTTCCTTCAAACGTAGGGAAAGCCTACCACTGTGCCTCCACTGAAACACACAAGCAACGACTGCCAGCGATTTTATCATATGAATGAAGTCAGATCGTATCAGATATAACAAGTAAGTAAAAAGGATCACCTTCCCTATGAACATTAAGCAGCATGACACCGTATCAAAAGTGAGAGTGCCCTGCAATCTGTCAAGCTCTGTCCCGCAAATGTGCCACAATGGTCAGTCACGTGAAGATGGCACCTGACTTTCAAGAAATATACGTTTCTTTTTTCAGAGTTCCTGATACGTATGCCATAGTTCTGCAGTTCTCAGTATAAAATCTGACTAGCTCTGCAGAATTCCGAGAAGAAATCACTAGTAATTTAGAAAACTTTAATTTTCTATAAAAATTAATTGCCACATTTGAAAAAAAAAAGTTAATAAGCACAATTCTGAATAACTCCCCAAGAGTTCTACAAGAAATCCTAATGACATTTTTTGTGCAGATAGTTTATAACGACAGTAATGAAGGACCTATTTTTACAGTCATGTAAAGCTGGCAGCCGATTTTTGAGAAAAATACGTTTTTTTCGGAATTCTTTCATATATGTTATAGTTTTAGAGTACTCTTTAAAATTTTGTAATTGTTCTGTACCGACACCGAAAGCTAATGCTTCGCGATCCCACCATGCTGAAGCGCTTCCAATCTTATGAGATCGCATTAAATAGTCAGTCATCTGTGTTCAGTGCACTCCGTAAAATCCCACTAAGGTGGATAACAACATTGTTGGAGATAAGGTCCGTTATTAATGCAAAACTCCGCTTTTTCGGTTTTCCCAAACATATTCCAGCACCTGTGTGCCATCATCATTGGGTTTCTGTTTTATTTAATGTGTAATGTGAACATTTTACTAAATGAGTACAAAATTACGGAAATATTTAGTTCAAACAACACCAAAGAAAGTGGAGATTATGTGGTTAAAGCAAGAAATTAGGAATATTATGTGTTAAAAGCAGTCGCTCAACACTGAACTTTACCAAACACATTTAGAATTGGCCACCAAATGTGCAATACCAGCACCCTTTGAAGAAATTACAGGGAGAGGAAATGCATAGATATAGAAAGTAATGCAAGAAAAACAGGGGAAACGAAACAGAAAACTCAACAGAGTAATTAACAGCACAAGCACAAACACTGAAAACAATCACAACCAACAATACACACTCCGTGGCAGAATAATTAACCTAATTGACATAAATCTTATCAAACAAGAAAACAGCCTACTAGAGAAAGGGCCAAAGCACAACAGCAACACAAACATATCCCACAAAACAATAGAAAATCTCATAACGGAATCTAAACACATTATAAAGGGACAAGAAAGTCTGGGCGCACCGAATTTTAATACAAACTTGACAAGAGAATTAGTACCTGCAGAAATAACGCAGATAATGGGAACACACAAATCCACCATTACCTCTAATAACAGAACATCAGAGGAAATCGCAACCAACAAACTAAAACAAACATAAAAAGAGAACACTGCCATAGTAACAAGAGCAGACAGGGGAAATTTTACTGTCATTGTGGATGAAAAGGAGTACACAGATAAAACACTAGATTTTCTGAAAGACAACAACATCAGCAAAGTGGCCAGTGAGTCAACTGCAAGTTACCAGAAAAACATTCAACAGACACTGAAAAACATCAGAAATACATTATCAGAAGTCCACATAAAAAGGATGACACCGAAAAATCCAAAATCATCCACTCTAAACTCCCTATCAAAGGTTCACAAGGATAATACCCCATTATGGCCCGTCATCAACTTCCGAAATGCTCCATCCTACCACCAACACAACAGACACACGCATTACTAAAAAAATAAACATTTTTGATAACAACAGGAACCTGGAAAACTCTAATAAATTAATCGATAGAATCAAGAACATACACATAACAGGCACAGAAACCCTTATATCATTTGATGTCACATCAATGTACACTTGTATTTCAATAAATGAAACAATCAACATCATCACACAAAGATCAAAACAAAAAGGAAACACAAGAGACACACACAATAATCAAATAACAACTATACTCAAGACCATAACATCACAAAATTATTTTGTCTGCAACAACGAATTTTGTTCTCAACGTGAAGGACTGCAATGGGATTACCAATTAGTGGCCTTCTAGCTAACATATTTATGAACAACCTGGAGAACATGATCTTCAGACATATAACAAAACCAAAAAATTACAAAGTTAAATGCTGGTACAGTTACGTTGACAACATAATATGCCTGATTGATGTACCACACACACACACACACACACACACACACACACACACACACACACACACAGAACAGCTACACAATGAAATAATCAACTCATACCCAAAAATTAACTTAACATTAGAAACGGAAACAAACAACAAGCTACAATTTTTAGATCTCACCATAGAAAAAACAAACAACACACGCGACTTCATAATATTCAGGAACCCGACAACCACAAGAACAATAATTGACAACCTGTCGAACCACCCACTGACACGTAAGCAAGCAAACTTCAGATTCATGCTCCATAGCTTAAACAGAAATCCGTAAGCAAACAGAACTAAACATAGTAAAACAAATAATTGTAGAAAATGATTATGATACCCATATGGTAGACAAATTAAACCAAAAAACATGTAAACAGTACAGAAATGAACATACCACACACACACAACTCCTCACCCAACAAGCTAGCCGGTGTGGCCGTGCGGTTCTAGGCGCTTCAATCTGGAACCGCGTGACCGCTACGGTCGCAGGTTCGAATTCTGCCTCGGGCATGTCCTTAGGTTAGTTAGGTTTAAGTAGTTATAAGTTCTAGGGGACTGATGACCACAGATGTTAAGTCTCATAGCGCTCAGAGCGATTTGAACCATTTTGAAGCCAACACAGAACAACACAAAAAACAAACAATGACAACCTACAAGACACAACAGAGCAACAACATACTCGTACACACAAAACGAAATGGCACATACTCACCTGCAACACAAAGTTGTACAGAGAATAGGCAACATATTAAAGAAACTGGTGCTCCAACTAGGATCCAGAGCAGAGAACACAACATTGAAAAATTACAGAACACAAGAAACCCCTACAGATAAATTTAACAGATCAGGAATATATGAACTCATATGCAATACTTGCCAGTCAGCACACAGAGGACAGATATGCAGAAACTTCAAAACCAGACATTCAGAACATGTCAGGGCTTTAAAAAGCAACAGCTGCCATAGCACATTTGCTGACCACGTAATAGCCCACATTACCACTCAGCTGCAATATAAACATTCTTAAGAATACTAAAACCCAGCCACAGCCTATACAGCAAACTGACCATTGAGGAAAACTTCCACATACAGAAGGCAATAGCAGAAGGAAAACAGGTCATAAATGACTACACTACACTCTGCAAGGACACACTATTTAACATGTTAAAGGAACATTACAGAAAAGACAACACAAACAGCTAAAAAGTCTACCAAAACACTCACACACACACACACACACACACACACACACACACACACACACACACACATGTGTGTATAGGAATACACTACACTCTGCAAAGGCTCACCATTTTACACACTAAAGGAACACCATGTAAAAGACAACACAAACAGCTAAGTAGTTTTCAGAACACACACACACATACACTCACTCACACACCATCAAAGATAAAATGTAGACAAAATTCAAATTAGGCGCCAAACTCACTGGTGAACAAATGAACACTGACTGCGCTGGGACACCCAACAGCCACGATTACACAGTGTTTTGGTGACGTGTAAAGTGACTTTTTAAGACCAAATTTCTGAAAATATCTGCTATATTTGCGTTGTTGTTGTTGTCTTCAGTCCTGAGACTAGTTTGATGCAGCTCTCCATGCTACTCTATCCTGTGCAAGCTTCTTCATCTCCCAATACCTACTGCAACCAACATCCTTCTGAATCTGCTTAGTGTACTCATCTCTCGGTCTCCCTCTACGATTTTTACCCTCCACGCTGCCCTCCAATGCTAAATTTGTGATCCCTTGATCCCTCAAAACATGTCCTACCAACCGATCCCTTCTTCTAGTCAAGTTGTGCCACAAACTTCTCTTCTCCCCAATCCTATTCAATACCTCCTCATTAGTTACGTGATCTATCCACCTTATCTTCAGTATTCCTCTGTAGCATCACATTTCGAAAGCTTCTATTCTAGTTATCGTCCATGTTTCACTTCCATACATGGCTACACTCCAAACAAATACTTTCAGAAACGACTTCCTCATACATAAATCTATATTCGATGTTAACAAATTTCCCTTCTTTAGAAACGCTTTCCTTGCCATTGCCAGTCTACATTTTATATCCTCTCTACTTCGACCATCATCAGTTATTTTACTTCCTAAATAGCAAAACTCCTTTACTACTTTAAGTGTATCATTTCCTAATCTAATTCCCTCAGCATCAGCCGATTTAATTTGACTACATTCCATTATCCTCGTTTTGCTTTTGTTGATTTTCATCTTATATCCTCCTTTCAAGACACTGTCCATTCCGTTCAACTGCTCTTCCAAGTCCTTTGCCATCTCTGACAGAATTACAATGTCATCGGCGAAACTCAAAGTTTTTACTTCTTCTCCATGAATTTTAATACCTACTCCAAATTTTTCTTTTGTTTTCTTTACTGCTTGCTCAATATACAGATTGAGTAACATCGGGGAGAGGCTACAACCCTGTCTCACTCCTTTCCAAACCACTGCTTCCCTTTCATGCCCCTCGACTCTTATGACTGCCATCTGGTTTCTGCACAAATTGTAAATAGCCTTTCGCTCCCTGTATTTTACCCCTGCCACCTTTCGAATTTGAAAAAGAGTATTCCAGTCAACATTGTCAAAAGCTTTCTCTAAGTCTACAAATGCTAGAAACGTAGGTTTGCCTTTTCTTAATCCTTCTTCTAAGATAAGTCTTAAGGTCAGTGTTTCCTCACGTGTTCCAGCATTTCGACGGAATCCAAACTGATCCTCCCCGAGGTCCGCATCTACCAGTTTTTCCATTCGTCTGTAAAGAATTCGCGTTAGTATTTTGCAGCTGTGACTTATTAAACTGATAGTTCGGTAATTTTCACATCTGTCAACACCGGCTTTCTTTGGGATTGGAATTATTATATTCTTCTTGAAGTCTGAGGGTATTTCGCTTGTCTCATACAATTTGCTCACCAGCTGGTAGAGTTTTGTCATGACTGGCTCTCCCAAGGCTGTCAGTAGTTCTAATGGAATATTGTCTAGTCCGAGGGCCTTGTTTCGACTCATGTCTTTAAGTGCTGTGTCAAACTCTTCACACAGTATTGTATCTCCCATTTCGTCTTCATCTACATCCTCTTCCATTTCCATAATATTGTCCTCAAGTACATCGCCCTTGTATAAACCTTCTATATACTCCGTCCACCGTTCTGCCTTCCCTTCTTTGCTTAGAACTGGGTTGCCATCTGAGCTCTTGATATTCATACACGTGGTTCTCTTCTCTCCAAAGGTCTCTTTAATTTTCCTGTAGGCAGTATCTATCTTACCCCTAGTGAGATAAGCTTCTACATCCTTACATTTGTCCTCTAGCCATCCCTGCTTAGCCATTTTGCACTTCCTGTCGACCTCATTTTTGAGATGTTTGTATTCCTTTTTGCCTGCTTCATTTACTGCATTTTTATATTTTCTCGTTTCATCAATTAAATTCAATATTACTTCTGTTACCCAAGGATTTCTAGCAGCCCTCGTCTTTTTACCTACTTTATCCTCTGCTGCCTTCACTACTTCATCCCTCAGAGCTACCCATTCTTCTTCTACTGTATTTCTTTCCCCTATTCCTGTCAATTGTTCCCTTATGTGCTCGTTGAAACTCTGTACAACCTCTGGTTCTTTTAGTTTATCCAGTTTCTTCAGTTTTAATCTACAGGTCATAACCAATAGATTGTGGTCAGAGTCCACATCTGCCCTGGAAATGTCTTACAATTTAAAACCTGGTTCCTAAATCTCTGTCTTACCATTATATAATATATCTGATACCTTTTAGTATCTCCAGGGTTCTTCCATGTATACAACCTTCTTTCATGATTCTTAAACCAAGTGTTAGCTATGATTAAATTGTGCTCTGTGCAAAATTCTACTAGGTGGCTTCCTCTTTCATTTCTTAGCCCTAATCCATATTCACCTACTATGTTTCCTTCTCTCCCTTTTCCTACACTCGAATTCCAGTCACCCATTACTATTAAATTTTCGTCTCCCTTCACTATCTGAATAATTTCTTTTATTTCATCGTACATTTCTTCAATTTCTTCGTCATCTTCAGAGCTAGTTGGCATATAAACTTTTACTACTGTAGTAGGTGTGGGTTTCGTATCTATCTTGGCTACAATAATGCGTTCACTATGCTGTTTGTAGTAGCTTACCCGCATTCCTATTTTCCTATTCATTATTAAACCTACTCCTGCATTACCCCTATTTGATTTTGTGTTTATAACCCTGTAGTCACCTGACCAGAAGTCTTGTTCCTCCTGCCACCGAACTTCACTAATTCCCACTATATCTAACTTTAACCTATCCATTTCCCATCATCATTTAATCATACAGTAAAGCTGCATGTCCTCGGGAAAAATTACGGCTGTAGTTTCCCCTTGCTTTCAGCCGTTCGCAGTACCAGCAAAGCAAGGCCGTTTTGGTTAATGTTGCAAGGCCAGATCAGTCAATCATCCAGACTGTTGCCCCTGCAACTACTGAAAAGGCTGCTGCCCCTCTTCAGGAACCACACGTTTCTCTGGCTTCTCAACAGATACCCCTCCATTGTGATTGCACCTACGGTACGGCCATCTGTATCGCTGAGGCACGCAAGCCTCCCCACCAACGGCAAGGTCCATGGTTCATGGGAGGCGTGTGCTTCACAATACCTCATCGGGATGCTGAGAAAAAAGGGCTTGCACACAAAAACATAAGTAAAAAAGAATATACGTTCGAAATATCTCGACAAACAACAAATCGCAACAGAATTTCTCATTACCATCGTTTGTTTGCAGATGACGAGCTACTAGTACGCAAGTGGTCCTGCAAAACCATGCAAACAAATAGTTATTTGAACTAAATATTTCGGCAATTTTGTAGTCTTTTAGTAAAATGTTCACGTTACAGATTAAATAAAACAGAAACCCACAGATGATGGTACAAAGGTGCTGAAACATGTTTCGAAACTGAAAAACTGTTACAATGCGTAACAGGCGGACCTTACATACAACAATTTTAACTGCAAACATGAGAAATACAAGTGCTGCAAACCAAACCATAGATAACAACATTTTTTGTACCCGTCGCTGTCGTTGCCACCAATTTCCACTAAGGATCTCTGACGTCACGTCATGTGCTCTTGAGTTGCCGAATAAACTGCCTGTATCTCGCAGGACGTACAAAAGCAGCCATGAAAACAGCCGTCAGATCTGAACAAATTATCGTCCAGACGCTAGGCGCCCGTGTATCGGGCGTCCCGTGGCCTCAGACCTTAGATTTCTAGAACCACTGAGAACAATACTAGCACCTGGAGTCGGCCAATTGAAGCCCAGGTGGCAAATATCAACGAAACGTTTAACGCTGGCTCCAGAAAGTCGCGCTCGTCACCGCTTCATGCTTCAATACAATGGCCAAGATCCGTAGCAGGCCGGCCGTACTAAGAAGCTGCTACACGGTATTGTCCGCTCCCCCTTGCACCGCAGAAAAGCTGGCCTGGCCCAACCTCACATTTTTCTGTCACCCTCAATGCAGGTGGTCCTTGTCCAGCCACAGCTTACCCACCCAAGAAGAACAGGAGAGCACACATTGTCACAAAGCCAGTTGAAATATCAAGGAATAACAATCAGTGTCCTCATTCATTTACAACAGCGATATTTCTCGGCCCAGCCTCACTGAGACACATTGATAAAATGATATAAAAAATGAGAAAAATGAGAGGAGACAGGTCACAAGAGGCTTGTAACCTCTCAACCATTCAGTTCATATTCCCGAACTCGATGCTCCGCATTAGACAACCAGTACGTGTTCCCTTGTTGAACCAATGACATTGTCAATAAGGATACCAGTGGGCACTGAACCATCGAGTCTGGGCTGTGGATCGATGGAAATGTGTCGCCTGTTTAGATGAATCACATTTCGTGTCACATCACGTCGGTGGTCGTGTAAGGATACACTGCCATACGGGCAAATGGCTGCTCAAAACATGCACATCACACACGCAGGCTGATGCGGACAGTTTTAAACTATGGGAGACATTCACCTGCACTTCCCTGTTTTCTGTGGTGGTAATCAAAGGCACCATGACAGCTGTGGCCTATGTTAATATAACTGTGGACCACCTGTATCCCTCCAGGCATGATGAGGGTGTTGGCAACTTCTAGCAGAATAACTGACGCTGTCAAGATCAAATTTGTGGTAAGAGCTTATCGGACCAAACCGCTTAGGTCATCGGTCCCTAAGCTTACACACTACTTAATCTTTTAACTGACTTAGTCTATGGACAACACACGCACAGACACCTATGGCGGAGGGAGGATTCGAACCTGCGACAGGGGGAGCGACGAGGACCGTGACAAGGCGCTCTAGACCGCGCGGCTGTCCAAGATCAGAATCGTGCTACAGTGTGTTGAGGAACATGATCGTGAACTCACGTCGTTATTTTAATGAACTCACGTCGTTGTCTTAACCACCAAATTTGCCTGCTCTGAACCTGATTGAACACACTCCATGCTCATGAACCAATGGCCAATAATTTACGGAAATTGCGTGATCTTCACACAGACATCTGGTGCTACACGGCTCCAGGAACAAAACTAGGACTTGTAGAATTCATGTAACGCGGAATCCCTGCTCGAATGTGTTCCAAAGACTACGGACCAGATGATCACAATGTATTGGCTAATCAGTGGAGTTTGATTCAGTGCCTCGTTTTTCAAAGCTTGTCGGTAGGGATGCAGACACAGAGCCGAAAGTTCTCACAATATCTATGAATACCAGTTAAGTGATATCTCATTCTTATCATTTTACAGTTACCGTATGGTCTACAAATGTTCCATTATACTACATACACTTGTGAAACACGCTTATTCCTGTGCGTGATTGAAATCCACTGTGTTTCTATGCGACTGATAATACTTCTTTCGTATGAATTCTAGTTTATGGAGACTAATACGTCCATCTGTTTTTATTTACTGCGTCACTCCTTTCCTGTGTTCCTGTACAGTGTACTACACAGACATTGGAAATATAATTTCACATTTCCCTTTCACATTCCTTCTTCTCCAGCTTCAGTCACTTCTCTTGAAGGCCAAACTTTTTAGGGAATTCCACTTATTTCACAACTCCACGCGCTGTTTAAGTTTAGTACGGCATTTTTAGCTGAATATCATAGTTTACATCCTCAATCTACTCTCGTTCCACACAAAATTATCGAATGCTTGTACGGTTTCTACTTTCTGTTAGATACTACAATTCTTTGATCTTGCAGCATCTACCCAACATAATTTATGGATGACTTCTCCATACTGTTATTGTTTTCCGTCATTTCTCGAATAAAATTTGCAACAAATTTTGTCAGCAGTTCTCGGTGACATCTTGTAATGGGTTTGTCTAATTCATCACATTCTCTCATACTCGAAGCTTTCATCCTCTCGTGGATACTTGTTCAATTTAATGTTTTTTTATTTAATCTTCGTGATACCTGCAACCACTATTGCTCTTTATGTGATTGTTGTCCTTGTTGTGGTCTGGCGTGCTTATTACTTGACAACTATCTAGATACACATATGTATCAGAAGTGTGCCCGAATGCACCAAACACTCAATGAATACAAACTTACTGATCTCGATTCCCAAAAATACAGATCCACATCTGATACAGAGATCAGTAAATGTGTATATGAAGGGACTGCACCTATCCTCTAAAATGCGAGGAAGTTATTGTAGTCGAAACCATCTGACCTTCTCGTAATGCAGTCTTCCACATTACAGTCCACTACTGTCCAAATCACGTAATTAAAGTGTTGTTGTCAGTCCTCAGATTGATTTGATGCACATCTCTGTACTTGTCTATCCTGTGTTTGTTCCTTCATCTCTACATAATTAATGCAACCTACATTCATTTGAACCTTCTTACCCTATTCAAGCCTTGGCATCTCTCAACAGTTTTTACCCTCACACTTCCCTTCAACACTTAATTCACGATCCTCTAATGTCAAAGGATCTGTCCTGTGAACCGATCCTTCCTTTTATGCAGGATAAACCATGAATTTTTTCACTCTGCTCCCTCCACCAGTTGTGTACCACACATTATAATAATTAATTTCTATTAGTCTTTGTACGGATCTAACACTTAAATTTATCTTTGATGTTAACAAATGTCTCTTTTCCAGAAAGTAATTACTTACTATGCCAGTCTGCATGTTACACATGCTCTGAATCGCCCATCGTCAGTTATTTTACCGCCCACCTTTAGTGTATCATTTCACTTCTTAATCTAATTCTCTCACCACCACCTAATATAATTTGACTGTGGCCCATTACCCATTGTCTGCTTCCGCTGGTGTTCGTCATATAACGTCTTACAAAGTTGTTATTCACCCATTTCAACTTTTCTTCCGTCGTCTCTTACTCTCACAATGTCGTTAGCAAACCTCAATGTTTTCATTTATTTTCCCTTAACTTTGATTCCCTCTCAGATTTATCCTTCGTTTCCTTTACAGATTGCTCGACATGCGTACTGAATAAAAGCTGCGACAGGCTACAAGCTAGTCCCACCCCTTTCTCCACTACTACTTAACCTTTCATGTCGTTTGACTCCTACAACTGGAGTCTGGTTTCTATACAAATTTTAGATAATCTTTGACTCCCGGTATTTTGTCTCCGCTACCTTGAAAATTTCAGTGAGTGTATTCCAGTCAACACTCCTAATTCTTCAAATCTGTAAATACTATAAATGCATGTCTGCCTTTCCTCATCTGTGGGAGTGTCGATGCTTTGTCTCGACCTAGGTCTACAGTGCTCTGTCAAATTCACCTTGCAATATCATGTCTCCCATGTCTTATGCATCTTCTTCTCCTCCAAAAAATGGTTCAAATGGCTCTGAGCACTATGGGACTCAACTGCTGTGGTCATCAGTCCCCTAGAACTTAGAACTACTTAAGCCTAACTAACCTAAGGACATCACACACATCCATGCCCGAGGCAGGATTCGAACCTGCGACCGTACCGGTCGCACGGTTCCAGACTGTAGCGCGTAGAACCGCACGGCCACCCCGGCCGGCCAAGGGAAGTTTATAAGCGGAGCAGAGTCGAATAAGGAATCGTTCCAGCGGCGATACGGACCGCAGATGGAGAAATCCACTGACAGCACCGATTTTAACAGTGAGCAGATTGTTGAAGACCGGCGCCTGGCAACGAGGATCTCGGGAACGGTGAAGCTAGCCCGCTGTTGCCGTGGGCATTTGTGGAAAGTGGTTGAAGGATGGCTAAACCACCAGTCGGTGACAACGTATTGGACGTCCGCACTTCATCATACAACGTGACGAGCTTGCTCGCTCTGTAGTGAAGGACAGGGTACAAGGTGTCTTACATCTGACGTTGGTGCTTGCGTAAGTGTTCTGGAGCACACCACCCAGCGCACATGAACATGTGTTGCCGTTGTAGACGCATCCTACGTCATCCCATGTTTATACAACGTGAAACATCCCAATAGAAAAATTTTATAAATGACAGTGCTGAAAAACCTCTACGTTTTTTGATTTTCAAACAGCTGAGCAAAACAGAACGTACTGAGACATTCACTAAACTGACATACAATATTTTTAGCACAACACAATCTGACTTTCAAGAATCTCTACTAAAGAATGGCCCTGACTAACAATAACCTATACCTCTCATGAATCCTTTACCTCACAAAAATCTTCGTTACTCAAACTACTGCAATACAGCGAGCGTCAATACTGCCAGCTAAATAAAAGAATCTAACTACTGAAGGCACTAACTACTGATAGACATAGCAAATGAAAGATTTTGATAGAGAACAAACAATTTATTAACCTTAATAATATTCAAAAGTCTCTTATATATACCAGTTCATGATATCCAGTATTACATATTTACTCTTTCAGATGGACACACCGTGCAGATCGTCCGCTCTCAAAATTCTGCCATCTCTCTCCCCACATCCACCACTGCTGGCGGCTCACCTCCAACTGTGCAAAGCTACGCGCTGACCACATCCAACTGCCCAATACTACAATAGCAAATATTCCAACAATGCACACCAGCGACTGACTGCACACAGCACAGTCAGTGATTTTCATACAGAGCGCTACGTAACGTTACCAACATAAAAACCTAAACAGCCTCCTTACAAACGAAACTGCCACCAACGATTTCAATGGGCACGGGACGATCGAAATTGGACCGCCAATTAATGGCAACGTGTCGCCTGCTCGGATTAATCACATTTTATGTCAAATCGTGTTGGTTGTCACGTCCAGATACGCCATTCTTTGGCGAGAGGCTGTTCGCAACGTACATCGCATGAAATACCGCCATTACTTCATTTGAAAAGAAAATGGATTTCCTACCTTCATATCATTAGTTAATGACGTCGCGAAAGCGAAATATTCACTATTTTATGAACCTGTAGTGACAATTCGTCAAAGTGTAAACACAAGATTAAAGACCATAAAAGTCAAGATCGTACAAAATATTATTATTTTTTTTTTCAGGAGAACCGATTTCAACAGTCTAAGCTGTCGTCTTCAGGTCTATAAGAAAATGCAATACATGGAGTTGATATGAAAATTTTAGTTTGGTGTTATATAAAAAAAACAAGAAGTGGACCTGTACATTTACGTACTTGAAACATTTTTTGTTGTAAAAATCGTTCATTTTACGGTGAACCACATGCACAAGATTTTGTATCCCGCCTGGTAGGCGGCGAGTGGGTTTGCTCCTGTAAACTAAAGAGTAAGACGAATATAGGAAGTGATCTGCAGCAGAAAAAGATGAAATGCTTCGGTACTGCAATTAAAAGTGGTTTTACTACAATCAAAATTAGGATTACATTAGGCTTACGTAAGTTTGGCTGGGATGAGCACGTAGGTGCGCGGCCGTACATCAATCAACGCTAACAGCTACTAGTAGTTGGACAAACTATCACTGAAGTAACAATGTCTATAACTGCTAGCCCCCTATCAGGTAGAAGCTAAGTTGCTTGGTCGTCGGCTCGAAATCAAATGGACTGAATCTGGAGCGGCCCTTGTAGAGCTGCACAGCGCAGGCTAGAGGGCGCTGTGGTCGGTGTCGGTGCCGTAGTCCAAAATAGCAGAGCGCACCTACGTTGTGGCATCGTAGCAATTGATAACACACAAGATGTCAAGTGGCTAGACTCAGCACATTATAATGAAATGAAATGTCGTGTGGCTAGGGCCTCCCGTCGGGTAGACCGTTCGCCTGGTGCAGGTCTTTCGAGTTGCCGCCAGTTCGGCGACCTGCGTGTCGATGGGGATGAAATGATGATGATTAGGACAACACAACACCCAGTCCCTGAGCGGAGAAAATCTTCGACCCAGCCGGGAATCGAACCCGGGACCTTAGGATTGACAGTCTGTCACGCTGACCACTTTTTTTTCTTTTTTTTTCGGAGCAAGTGCTCTACCCATTTTTTTTTTTTTTTTGTTAGAGATTGGATCTCCTGCTTACATGGCTGACGCTCAATTCATTTTTTTTTTTTTGCAATAACAAACATAAACTGCTTCTAGCATGTTTTTAATATAGAAGACGATGACTTCATAACATAAATTTTCCTGGGAAACGTAAATAAGTGGACTTTCCACCTTTTTTTTACATAAGTGCGAAAAAAAAATCCTGCTTCCGTCAGGACAAAACAACAACAGTCTACGTTCCTCTTTCAGGCGCGTACCTCGCTAATCCCGTCATACCTCGCGTTGGTGTCGGGTACGTCTTCACGTGTGTTTGTGGATCATCTCCACTGTCCTGGTCCTTTCTTGTTCTAATACTTATAGGTAATAATTACATTCTCCTACCCGGGACACCCCAACTGGGTGGGGGATCAAGCAAGGCACTCCCTAAAAAATTTGCGTAATATGTTCTATATCTCGGATGTCTCATAAGCTGTGAGTGATGTTCCTGTAATAAGGCCCAGAAGTCAAGCACATTCTTACTGCCGTCTCGGAAAAGATAACGCACAGTCAAACCTCGAATCCAAGTCACTGCGTTTGTCTTTGTTCGGGGATAATATGTCCTATCTGGGAGAAGTAATGTGCGTGGTTCTACTGTTTGCGGCCCCACCCGAAGGAGGAAGGCGATCATTTTTTTGACCAAACACCATACGTCCGCCGAAGGACCGCATATCAGGCGATGCTCCTCTGTGTCTATAACATTTGCACTGCGGACACAGTGGCTCGTCCGCCATATGAATTGTGTGCAACCTGGAACGAGTCACGTATTTCCCATTTACCACCTGATACCACAGTGCGCGCGTTCCCGTATCAAGGTGTGGATGGTGCCTGTACGCCATACCACTGACCACGTAACTGTTGGTTGGCGGCGCTCCACGGCATTGTTCGGCCGTCGTCGAGTTAAGATGTGATATATATCACGTGCCGTTGCCGTCCTGGTAGTCGGTAGTTCCATATGTACATAACTGTGTTCCACAAAAAAGGTTCGCATATGGGTAAGCGATGGTGAGATGTGAGCCACCGCTACTGGAGCCGAACGCGAAGGTGGGGCGAGTTCGTCTATCAAGGTGCCCGTCAGACATGTCTGATGTCGTGTCCACATCTTTATCATTGTGGTTACATAAATAGCCACTGCTCGGTCGCGTACGTGGACTAGTCCAAGACCTCCACGACTACGAGGAAGAGTGAGGGTTTCGTATCCTACCTTAAAAAGCAGACCCGTGCTCACAAAATATCCTAGTGCCGCCAGGATTCGGCGGGCCAGCACCACCGGCATAGGAAGAACTTGTGCCAGGTGGGGGATGCGAGAGGCTAGATAAGTGTTGGCAAAGGTGACCCGTTGTATCATATCCAGTGCCCTTAACCTGTGACTTCGGACACTCGCACGAAGTGTTTGCAGAAGATGTCTGTAACTCAGTGCCGCCGTGCGTCGAACGTCTGTAGTGAAGATAATTCCTAGGCATTTCATCTTGTTGATCGGCTGTAATGGTGCTACACTTCCTGTCGGGATTCCTCTCCCGATGTTCATCGCTCCCGACTTTGCCATGTTCAGGCGACTTCCCGTAGCCATACAATACAAATTAATCCAATGCAAGGAGGCTCTTGCCTCGTCTCCTGACCGTGCTAAAAACACTAGGTCATCTGCGTATGTTCGGCATATAAACTTGTTGTGCCTTATCGTCATTCCTTGGAGTCGATTCCGGAGCCCGCAGAGCAGGGGCTCGACAGCGATGGCATACAATATCGTTGACAGCGGGCACCCTTGTCTGACCGATCGTGAGATGGTGATGGGCCCCACCAAGCGTCCATTGATGAGCACTTTGGATGCGGCTCCGTGGAGTAGTCTCATAACGACGGTGACAAAACTTTCCGGAAACTTCATTTTTGTCATAACGTCCGTGAGATCAGCATGACTCAGCCTGTCAAATGCGCGATCGAAGTCTATCGATACCAATACACCCCGGAGACGACATGTTGATGACAGTGCGATAACATCGCGGTAGTCACTCAGTGCCGTTTGTATATTGCTGTCTCCTCCTAGCTGGGTTTGGTCGAGTGAAATCACTTGGCGTATTACGCGTTTAAAACGTGCTGCAAGTATCCTGGCGTAGATCTTGTAGTCGCAATTAAGAAGGGTCAGTGGCCGGTAGGCCTGTATCCCTCTGCCGCCAGATGGTTTGTGGATGGGGATGATCATTCCTTCCACGAAGGCGGGTGGAAGAGGCACGTTGGGAGACATCAATTCGCAGTACATGGCAGTCCATCGTGGAATCATGAGATCTTTAAATGTACGATAGAACTCTAACGGAAACCCGTCGGGCCCCGACGATTTGTGCGAAGCTCCCTTATCAATCGCTTCCATTACGTCGTCAACTGTGATTTCACCTGTTAACTTCAGGTTGGCCGGCTCGTCGAAACACGTGGAGAGCGTTCGTCGGACCTCCTGAAACGCTGGCTGATCGTGTTCCGCTTCTTCATAGAGATGACCGTAGTGTTCCACGAAAGCGTTGGCAATATCTTTTTGCGTTGTCATGCGGCGACCATCTGGCAGTACGACCGTCTGTATTAAGGTTCTGCGGCTACGTTGTTTTTCTCTGATAACGTGATACATCGACGGTGATTCTCCACGCACTCGTTCAAAGGCCCTTGCACGGATTGCGACTCCCTCCAGACGGCGGCGCGTTATGGAAATTATTTGGGCCTGTGCTCGTTTTATACCGGCTCGACGCTCCTGTGAAGGTGCTTGTACAGAAAGTTCGCGGAGCATCGTGAAATAAAATTCCGTCGTGTGTCGCCTCCACATCATCTGCTCTCTTCCGTATGCAATTAACGCTCGGCGCAATGCAGGCTTAACGCATTCCAGCCACCACTGCAACGTCGTCGGATATGTCGGGAGGCGTCGTTCACACACGTGCCAAGCATCTTCGACTATGCGTCTGCACTCAGGTTCCCTGAGGTGTGCTGTATTCAGTTTCCAAACACTGCGACTCCTCCAAACTTGTTGACGACCCAGGGAGACCGTGCAAATATATGCTATGTGATCTGAAAAGGCGACAGGCCACAATTCCGCATCGAGGATCGCAGGTTCGAGACGACGTGTTACGCAAATGCGATCGAGCCGACTTGCAGAGTGACTCGTGACGTAGGTGTATCCACGTCTGTCGCCATGTATCTTCTCCCATGTATCAATGAGATTCATGTCCTGTATGAGTTGTCGCAGCTCCGGGCATGAAGTATAACGTGGGTGTTGATCCTTTGGTGCGAGCACGCAGTTGAAGTCGCCTCCAAATAAGACATTTTCATACCGACCTAAGAATAGTGTTGCAATCTCCTCTGCGTAAAATCGGGATCGGTGCGTAAATGTTAACGACCCGTACTCCCAGCACTGTGAGAGCCAGTCCCCGCGCTGACGGCAGGTACACCACGTCCTCGGCTACTATGCCACTACGTAGAAGTATCGCTGTTCCGCTGCCGCCGTCGGTAGTAGGTGTAATGTACGTATCGTACTCATAGAGGTCGGGGAAGCTCTCAACACATACTTCCTGCAGCAGAACGATGTCGACGTCTGACGCATGCAACATGTCTCATAATAACTGCAATTTTACAGGCGTTCTGATCGTATTGATATTAATAGAGGCTGTTCGATATGCCTGCCGCTGTTCCTCAGTGCGTAAAGCGCACATGAACGCTTATGTTAATTTGTGTGCTGCTGCCCGGTGACCTGCTGTCTGTGCGTCAATCTGCATCTTCTGCGCGGTTAACATCCTGTGGACGCAGCACTCGCCATTGCGGGTGCGTCGTCAGTGTGTGGGTCAGCATCGGATTCGTCGGCCCAGTTACTGTGCTGGAGGTCCAGCTCCCGTCGCGTCTCTCCGGCCGGGCTGACCGAAGGCGGTGGCGTTGTGCGGTGGGTGGAGGTCTCCTTCCGTCGGCTTTCCGTCCGGTGTGTCTGTATTCAACCCCTGTCTAGCGTGATTCGCGTCGTACTGCTGTGTGGGGGGGTAGAACCTCCCGTTGCGCCTCCGGATGCTCTGTATCGACGTTACACGCAAGATCGTCTGACATGGACTGCAGTAAGCAGGTATCCGACGGCGCTAGCCGTCGTTTCTTGTGGCGCTTCGGCGACCGTTGTTTGCGCGTGTGCGCCTCCGTATCCGAGTGCGGAAGTGACTCCCGGTGCTCAGGGACGAAAGCAGCTGTCGGCACAACCGCAGGATCAATTTCCATATCTCCTACCGATCCTTTCCGCTCGGTTAAGGGCGTCGTCGGCGCCGGAGCGGCAGAAGTGTGCGTCGTTTCGTCACTGGAGGCGGTCTCTGCTGCAGTCGGTTGCCGTAAACTGTCAGGATTCTGTACCTGGTCATTCTTCGGGATGGGATCTGTTCGGAATGCGTCCGCATACGTTAGTGGCAGCGGCGTCAACGTGGACGTAGGTACAGGTTCGCCATTTGGAACTTGCACTATCCTCCGCTGCATACATTCGGAACGCACGTGGCCCTCTTTCCCGCATCCTGAGCATGTTTTGGGTTGTCCATCGTAGATGACTATAGCTCTGCATCCGCCGATGAACAAGTACGAGGGTACATGTTGTGTCAGTTCTATTCTGATTTGACGCACCCCACTGAGAACGGGGTAAGTCGTGAATTTGGACCATTTTTCCTGAACGTGGCTGAGCACTCTTCCATATGGGCGTAAGGCGTCAATGACCAAGTCAGACGGAACCTCGAAGGGAAGTTCGAAAATGCGTATGTTTCGTAAGCCCAGTCCTGCATGATCAATAGTTACTTCTCCAACATGTCCATCAGAGTGACGAAATTTGAGTCCATGTTTGGTATCTCGGATGATTCTGTCACATACTGCATCGTTAATCAGCTTGACGTAAACGACACTGCTCACTATGGAGAGGTGGATTCCGATAAGTTCGTTGTACTCAAGTTTAACTTCGTCTCGTAGGAACCGTTCTATTTCGTAGGCTTTCGGTCTCGCATATACATTCGAAAAACTAATCTTGAGAGTCGACTTTCGGTATGCATGTGCCATTCTGTATCGAGTCGTCTAAACGCGCGAGTACTCCGAAGAGGTAAACAACTGCGCGAGCGCGAACTACTCCGGCAGGGACGTAGACAGACGTCCGTACCGTAGCACCGCCGAAGGCAGACTGGTCACTCAGCTACCAGGGCCGGACTAGCACACTATAATGGTTTGCTATCGCTAATATACTTAAAAACAGACAGCACCCTGTCCAAAAGGCCACGTCTACATACATATCACACACAGATGCATGTTATGTGATACAAATACGGTAGACAATAGAACATCTGTTTATACACGCTGGAACATACGAAAGAATAGAAAAAGTGGATCTGCACTGTTTAGAATGTGTCAGGTATATGGAAACACTTGTGATATTGTGTCCCTTGTTTGCATCATGTAGTAAGCATCTATGAGCAATATGTATGTGGACACGGCCTTTTCGGAAAAGGCGCTGTGTGTTTTTAAATATTTTAGCGATGACAAACGTTTGTAATGTGCTGAGTTTTATCTACTGGACATCTTGTGCATGAGGTTCAGCGTAAAATGAACATGTTTTACAACAAAAAATGTTTAAAATACGTAAATGTACAGATCCTCTTCTGGTTCTTTTATAACACCAAACTATAACTTAAATTTCGAATGAGACATAATCCATATATTGCATTTTCTTACATATCTGAAGATAACAGCTAAGACTGTCGAAACCGGTTTCCTTGTACAAACATGTTTTTTGTGATCATGGCCGGCCGTTGTGGCCGAGCAGTTCTAGGCGCTACAGTCTGGAACCGAGCGACCGCTACAGCCGCAGGTTCGAATCCTGCCTCGGGCATGTGTGATGCCCTTAGGTTAGTTAGGTTCAAGTAGTTCTAAGTTCTAGGGGACTGATGATCTCAGATGTTAAGTCCCAAAGTGCTCAGAGCCATTTTTTGTTCTCTTGGCTTTTGAATAGTTTTTAACAAGTAAAACAGGTCACCCTTCAGTACTGTGATAAGGAGAAAATTCAAGTAAATCATGTTCAGTATCTTTAGCGTATTAAGATTTATCCAAAGTGAGATAGATGCCTCACCCTATGCTGGTGTTCGAGGAAGCGACGCTGCTCCTCCTAGGGAAAAAAATTCTCTGTGACCGACAGTAGTCACAAAATACCTCCGTTTTGTTTTAATAGACATGCTGTTTAATTGGCAACAGGCGCACCCCATCGGCCTACTTCGTCGCCTTGGATGAAACGAACGACGGCGTGTAATCACCTGCCGTCGCAGCCAACACACCCGAGTCTGGGGTTACGCCACGCTTCGCCAGCGAGCGGAGTGGCGCATTACCTCGGCGCCAGCGGCCGCTCTGCTGCGGCGCTCTATCAACGTCCCCGCCGGCCGCCGGCGCCTCGTGCACTGTAATAGGTCGCGCGCACCTCCGCGCCGCCGGCGGTTCTTGCCGGCGACGGCGCATAATTGCGGTGAGCGGAGCGTGTAATGAACTCACCGAGAGTCTAAAGTGCGATGCGTGGAACCGTGCCGAGCAGATCGGCTTCTTTCACTTTCGCTGTCATGACGACACTGGCGATGAAACGCACGTGGCAAGAAACTTGGTGAACTCCTCCTTTTATCTGTCCCTATTATCGATGATGGCTCCAGTAACATTTGTATCAAGCGCTGCTTGGAGACTTATACAGATCCGAGAACAGCGTCACACCGTAGCGTTATGACTCGTACACGGTTATGTAGGGTGATTCCGTGATGATGTTACAAACATCTACGGATGCTGGAGAAGGGTGGATTGTAATACACTACTGGCCATTAAAATTGCTACACCAAGAAGAAATGCAGATATATTACACTAGAACTGACGCGTGATTACATTTTCACACAATTTGGGTGCATAGATCCTGAGAAATCAGTACCCAGAACAACCACCTCTGGCCGTAATAACGGCCTTGATATGCCTGAGCATTGAGTCAAACAAAGCTCGGATGGCGTGTACAAGTACAGCTGCCTATGCAGCTTCAACACGATACCACACTAACTAGCGTATTGTAACGAGCCAATTTCTCGGCCACCAGTGACCAGACGTTTTCAGTTGGTGACAGATCTGGAGAATGTGCTGGCACAGGGCAGTACTCGAACATTTTCTGTATCCAGAAAGGCCCGTACAGGACCTGCAACATGCGGTCGTGCATTATTCTGCTGAAATGTTGGGTTTCGCAGAGATCGAATGAAGGGTAGAGACACGGGTCTTAACACATCTGAAATGTAACATCCACTGTTTAAAGTGCCGTCAATGCGAACAAGAGGTGACAGAGACGTGTAACCAACGGCACCCCATAACATCACACCGGGTGATACGCCAGTATGGCAATGACGAATACACGCTTCCAATGTACGTTCACCGCGATGTCGCCAAACACGGATTCGAGCATCATGATGCTGTAAACAGAACCTGGATTCTTCCGAAAAAATGACGTTTTGCCATTCGTGCACCCAGGCTCGCCGTTGAGTAGACCATCGCAGGCGCTCCTGTCTGTGATGCAGCGTCAAGGGTAACCGCAGCCATGGTCTCCGAGCTGATAGTCCGTGCTGCTGCAAAGTCGTCGAACTGTTCGTGCAGATGGTTGCTGTCTTGCAAACGTCCCCATCTGCTGACTCAGGCAGGAACCGAGACGTGGCTGCACGATCAGTTACAGGCATGCGGATAAGATGCCTGTCATCTCGACTGCTAGTGATACGAGGCCGTTGGTATCGAGCACGGCGTTCCGTATTACCCTCCTGAACCCACCGATTCCATAATCTGCTAACAGTCATTGGATCTCGACCAACGCAGCAGCAGTGTAGCGATACGATAAACCGCAATCTCGATAGACTACAATCCGACCTTTATCAAAGTCGGAAACGTGATGGTACGCGTTCCTCCTGCTTAGACGAGGCATCGCAACAACCTTTCACCAGGCAACACCGTGCAACTGCTGTTTGTGAATGAGAAATACATTGTAAACTTTCCTCACGTCGATACGTTGTAGGAATGCCCACCGGCACCAACCTTGTGTGAGTGCTCTGAAAAGCTTATCATTTGCATATCACAGCATCTTCTTCCTGTCGGTTAAATTTCGTGTCTGTAGCACGTCATCTTCGTGGTGTAGCAATTCTAATGGCCATTTGAGTATTTCTGGGTCTACAGGGATCATATTCGGCTTCAAGAAGCCGGCAGTTGAGAATGCGGCACTGGGAAAACGACGTAATGTGGTGTGAAGCACCGATGAAATATGGTTTGTTCGGCAATGGTACCGTGAGAAAGACCGCCTATATTTCGATCTCTTCCACGACTGGCTGCTGCGTTCTTAAGTGATGTTCTGCTATTAAAATTAGAAAAACAAAGCAATGAATACGCTTTTCTTTCAAATAAAAGCATATCTCAATAGCAGGCTATCATCCCGTTATATCAAAAGCGTTAATTACCAGCAGATTCAGAAACAACTACTAATCGAAAAGGTAGACGAAGACCTTTGGAAATCTTCGGAACGTGTCTAATTTGGATGGCGTACGAAGCGTTTCGGCTGTAAGATCAGAGGTGGCTCGGCATTCTCGGAGAACAGACATGTCGTCTGCCGCGGTCGGCGTCAGTTAAGACTCTACTAGAATTCTCTGGTTTGTGTATGTCAGAGTTGTTTCGGCAGTCTCAGAAGACAGACATGTTGTCTGCCTTTGTACGCATCGGTTAAGAACTTAATTAGTAATTCCTGGTTGTTTGGACACGTAACGTGTGTGAATTTCTAAGTGAGCAAACTGCTTAGGTCCTCGGTCCCTACACTTACACACTATTTAAACCAACTTAACCTAACTTACGCTAACAACAACATACACATCTATGCCCGAGGGAGGACTCGAACCTCCGGCGGGAGGGGCCGCGCAGTCCGTGACATGGCACCTCTAACTCGCGGGCACTCCGCGCGTCGGACATGTAACTGAAAACAATTCGATGGTAACTGCTGAAATAACAGTTCATTCTTTTGTTTATTTTTTATGAACGTGTAAAAAATGGAAATGATTTCTGATTCTTAAAGAGGAATAGAACTGTGCTGTTTCTCGTATTCTATTAATAAAAAGCGAGTGGCCTCCCACATAAACAAACTATTTGGAAATTTTATTATTCATACAACATCAGTTCCTCCCTAAGAGTTTATTACAACCTCTAGATAATGTATTCACTGCCTACGTTCTGTCAAGGGGATGATATCCATAGAAGGCTGCGGGATAGTGAACATTCAGTAGAACTTATGCGTTCAACTCAGGGCGATGAAACCAAGTAGACTCCTCGAGTGTAATGCAATGATAGTACAAGTGACATCAGTGACACGACATCTGTGGTAACACAGAGGAAAAAATTTGTACATGGCTGCACGTTCAGAGACCGTGAATAGTTATAATTGAGAGAAAACAGCGCTCGGACACTATTTTTAACGAATTAACCGGATTTCAACACTGCTAAGAGTGTATTCCTCGGAATTTAAATCAAAGAATGGTCTATGACATGGTCACAGAATTATGACTAAAAACGTATGATACAGAGTATAAGTACAGAATCTTCGTGAAAGACTGGCAGTACTTACATGTCATTTATAAAATAACAAATATGCCAAAAGAGCATTAGTCACAAAGATATTTGAGATAAAAAAATTGTCATGGCGAGCCACTAAGGGCTGCTCGTTACTTACGCGGTTACAGGTTGCAAACAGATATACTGTATAAACCCGATCCTCAAATGCGGACATATCGCACACCCAGCACTAATATTAATATTACCTCCTCAATAAATAGATGGATACGACACGAAATAATACTGACCGAAAATCAACGATGGGTGTGCATGTCTCTTACGTTCTTCCTGCGAGTCATACCACCGTGTCATAGACGTAATCGAGCACATGTTAAAGAAAAATTCCCAATCCCAACAACTTCTGCATGTTACTCTCACAAGCGCTCGTCGTTCTACAGGTGCACGCAAGTATCCATGTTAAAACCTATAACCGCTTTACGAATCGAGGTACGACATTACCTCTGAATGAGGTGGAGTTTTCCGGACAAATACTGTGACAGTGGTCGTAGAAATGTGTATATTAAGAGCCAACGATGGAACCTCGCGATAAACTCAATGAACTTTGAAAGTCATTCGGCTGAAGAACGTCTATGCAAGCACTATTTGCGACTCCACCACACCGCACTCAACTACATAATTCATTAGTTTTTGCAATGCATTCTGCCTCGAGACTATATCAGACGTTTAGCGACATATCCGCTGAGTTATAGGAGATGACAGGGAGTATTAGTAGATGATGTGCTCATTGAGGTCCTAAGAAGAAAAATATACACTAACTTCTCAGATCTCTAACCTTACACTATATATTACAAACTACCTCCATTCGAACACATACTTGCATAGGCTCACACCCACAAGTCAATCATATTTCTCGCACTCTCATATCTCTAAACGAGTCACCTTCCTCGAATTTGCCTGCTACTGTAAAATTACAACCTTTTAATCACACCCTACACATCTCCAGTCGCACCCATTTCTGCAGCTATCCACAACTCCCAGTTCCAATTTAAGTCACAGAAAGACATATCCAACACCTTCTGCAACCCATTTAGATACAGATAAAGCTGAGTTACTGCATCAGGATCGTGGAAATGCACGCAATGTGGTGCGTACCCAAACTAGATACAAGGACTACAGATCCCCAACATGCTATCTTCGTTATTCTATACCCACCCCAACATAGAAAAATTACGAACCATAAAAAGCTCATCGTATTTACAAGTCACCTAGCCGTCGATGCGGTCGCAATGACGTATAGATAAGGTGGGCCTCCAGTGCGAAGAAAGACATTTCAAAATACTTCCCCAGAATAGCATAGCGTGGAGCCATCCAGGTAATCCTAACTGTTCACCAAGTTCGACACCTCAAACCGCAGCTGCCTATGTGGAGACGATCATATTAAATAAAAAGTTGCCGCAGAGACCACTTTAAACTTTCATCACCTATACTCTAAGCCAATTATCGTATGAGACGTTCCCTCTGGTCCTGATTCAAATACTGTTTTCTAACACGCTTTTGAATATTGCCAAACATTTCGTTTTGTGCCACGACTTCGAGGTGTTTGTCAGATTCTAAACTGACATTAAGACGCTCTGATCCACGACCTCTCACAGAAAACTACACATCACACGGATAGCATAACACTGAATGATTTTCAAATGGACTACATGTCATTCGACACTCAATAACTCACCATGTGGCATGGTGTACTAATAAGGAATGGGACTCATAGTCGCACTGAGCTTGCCTTGAGTCCACATCCGGTTATCAAGAGTTACGTTTCTGTCTTATTCCCTAAATCTACATCTTTTCCCAAGTTTGTTTGATGAAAGCTTGTGTTCTCACTGAAGACGGGACTGAAACTATTGTTTTATTTTTGACATCCGTTTATAATCTCGCAGCCTTTGACACTCAAACAGTGGAGACAGAAAATATTTTTTCAGGCTCTAGCTCATTGCGGTTAAAGTTGTGAAATTTTATCAGATTTAAATGTAGACTAAGAAACACAAAACACAAAGAAGAAGCACCACGAAGAAATTATGGGGATGGAACGGAATTAGGCAGATGTGATGTACATTTACAAACAAATGATCACAATTTCAGAAAAATTGGATGTTTTATTCAAGAGAAAGAGCTTCACAAACTGAGCAAGTCAATAACGCTTTCGTCTGTCTTAGGCCCTCATGCAAGCACTTATCCGGGTTGAAATTAACCGGCAGAGTTGTTGGATGTCCTGCTGTGGGTACCGTGCCAAATTCTGTCCAACTGTGGTGTAAAAATTGTCAAAATCCTGAGCTGATTGGAGGATCGTAGGCATAATGCTTACGACGTTGTCAACTGGGGAGAGGCCCTCCGATCTCGCTGGCCTAGGTAGGGTTTGGAATGCAGAAGATGAGCAGCAGAAGCTTCGCCGTGTGCGGGAGGGCATTATCTTGTTCAAATGTTCCAAGGTGCTACTGCAGGTGGGTGTAAAAATGAATGTGTGCAACGGAAAATAATAAACGCTAAAATGATGATTTGGCCCTGTCTGGCTACTCCCTGAAGCAGATCTTAGGATCTCAAACGCTCTTTTTCTACATATAAATTACAATCTAGACATTAATGAATGATGAAGGCAAGTAATACTACTAAATGATAAACGTTGTTGTTCAATATAACTTTATTACAGATTAAAATCAACCCTTTAAGGTCAATTGTCTATATTTCCTCACTAAAATTATTAATCAGTTTCCTAACTCTGCCCCTTATTATGACTGTGCGGTCTGATATCATTAACGCCAAATGACTGATATCATCTACGTACCAAACACGAGAAGACACTACTTTGAAAGATGATCTACAGTGGAGTGGAACATCAGTGGAAATAAACTAACGTGATCACAGCTGTTTAGCTTTACAGCCCTAATAAGCCGAAGCAGTCTGTGATATCACCGTATGTACTGCGTCTGGTGCGTCGAAGTGATGGTTCTCGTACTCGTCTGCGGCGATGGAAGAACGCCAGTCACAAATAAACTCTTTCAGACACTAAGACGGCAGAAGGCGATCCTCTGACTAATATACTCTAATACTGTCTTCTTCTCCCTGTGTTCTACACACGAGAAACTCCCAGCCACAAGGACGGAGTTCAGATAACGTCACAACGTAACTAACGGCAGAGGAAGTGCTCTCAATTACTGAATGCTGCGTACTCAACGACGACTTCCAACTCGGAGGTAATGTCCAGAATCGTATAGGTTTGCAACAGTACAGTACCTAACTGTTCTAACTATAAACTCTCCTGAGAGCAAAGACAGCAAGTCCGTCTGTACCAACAAAGCTGATACCGAGTGACTGTCTCACACGGGCGCTCACAACGGAAGACCTCGTCTCTCCACTGCTGGCTTCCCAGCAAGGCTCGGCTCCCCACCCTTGTAATTCCGAAAACGAATCATATTCCCGAAACCACGGAATATTCTCCCTCTCTAATGATTCTTCCGAACGCCGACCAACCAACGTTGAAAGTTTGCCAGGAAAGATCTACACTCGTACAATGGTACGCTTCTGAGTAAAAATCCTTGGAAATAACCCAGCTTGCGTGGTTTCCTCTCACCTGCGTCCAAGATTTGGTGAGTTCCCGCTTGTCCTTGCGGTCCTGTCACCCTATTGTGCTCCAGAGCTTAGGTGCCACGACGTCCGTCTAGCTACTTCCTGTTTTTAAGCAGAACCATCATCTGAGAGAGCCTTCCACCCAGAGCTTGAGTTCTACCTGCCATTTGATCTCCACTGGCGTTGCAATCTCTACTAGCATGGGCAATCATTCTGATAATAAAGACACTCCTGTCACCTTTCATGCAATCAGCGTTAACAGTTTAAAAGCGGTGGCTCGTTTTATTTTACTGGTTACTGTCCCTCTGTGTAGGGGCTGTAATTTTTGATATTCCTTTTTTTAAACCAGCAAGGTAAAACAGAGGCCACTGCCTCCACCACATCAAGTGGATTTAGTGCTCACGTACTCACAATGAGCCGCCAACACTTCCCAGTTTATCAGTGGGGGATAAATGAAAATTATTATTACTATTATCGGTGCCATGCGTGCAATGGTCGTGCCAGGCGCACGATATTGAATCTTGATCCTATCATTAATGGCGCGAGACCTGCACGACCTTGTAGCAACCGTTATAGTTCTTCATTATTCTACTGTGACACTAAGGATGGTTTCACACAATGAAAGGGAGAATGTACAGATTAAAGGACTCATTTATTTAACAGTTGAATACTGAACAATTATTCAATCAAATGAGGGTGGGGGAAGAAAGAATTGAGTTCAGTAGCTTGCCCCAATGCTCGTTCATAATAAGCCACGATAGCAGGAGACAAAGAATTTTAGGGACGATCGCCGTATTATCAAATGGGGTCCAATTTGCTAAAGGAAGGGGTTGCAGGCATGCAACGACCACCACCATGAATCAGCCAGACTAGAAAGATGCTACTGTGGGTGAATTGCTAGGTAGCCTACTGTACTAAAGGACTACAACCAGCAAGACGCGAAACCATTCATATAACTTTGGCGCGCGATCCGACTACGTTAACGAAACATAAAGGGGCGCGAGACACTCACCACGTGGCGGAGGACAAAGGGCACAAGTTTTCAAGCTAGGAAGACATAAATTCTGAGTCGAATTTTACACAAGAGAACTGAAAGAGCTACTGTCGGACGAAGTGGGAAAGTCAGTATGAATGCATGCACTTTAGTGGCGTAGTGCAAGCTTCTGTGACTAACCAACACGTCTCGCACATTATGCCCGACTGTATAAGGAAACCCCCTAACACGGAAAACATTGCATAAACCGTAATTCAAGGAGCGCACATAAGTACAATGACCTATAAGGTTCCCCCTGGGCCTCAGGGCGCGAATCTATACTGCACGTCGGCGCTCATGCTCACCGAACTTCATCTCCTGGAAGCGGCAACTCCGGCCTCAGGCACGTTAACACTAGAACTGACTCCTGCCCCTTTGTCCACCACCCATCCGCGGAGGGCGCGCACCTGAACTGGCCAATCATAGGGCCGGAATTTCACAGGGAGGGGAGCTCGCGACGTTAAAGTTGAGAAGAAATGTCAGTTACAAGGTTGGTAAGGCAGGTTGGGGAGCTGAGAGCAGGAGAAACTTTGGCCACTACTGAACTCTCAAAGGCCACCACGTGTTACCCTGGCGATCGGAAAAAGGATAGGAAATGGGGAGCCATCGTGGCTGCTAGGAAGACTGCTGCCCTCGCCCATAAATAAAGAAAATTCCTGGCGCCAAGCTCCTCTCACAGATCAGTGTGTGACAAGCTGCAAAAACCGTCAAATAAATCAGGCAACCAATAGAAATTATTAATATTACTTGAATTATTAGTTTACCGAATACCAGAATGCGTGGATTAGAAATATCAAATGCGAGCACTGAATGGTGAATGAAGTGCAGGTGTTTCAAGTCATTCACAAGGCGTACGTGACGCTGTCACTCACCTTTAAATATTCATGCATACCATGTAAGGGCGCCGCGGATGGTAACGAAAGCGGTCCTACTGAGAAAAGAAATGGTACCTCAGCCCGTCACACCAGGTTTACGGGCCGCATGGCGGATGACAGACAGGTCGGTTTCCCACCACAATCGGGGGCGTCTCCAGTCCCGTCTCCGGCCTACTCATTGACTGGAGTGGAATTCAGTGATCTGTCCCACTTCTAACTCTGCCCCAATGCCAAGTGAAGACTCATCTTTGGACGTCCTGGACAGGGGCGGGAGTATCAACCTGACTGCCTCCCGTCAGTCTAGAGTGACTGTCTCGGGTCCCATTTCTGTTCTTAGCAGAAATCCTTTGGTTGTCATGCGTGACACCTTACAGCACAGTGGCCTGTAGATGATATTCTACACAAGGTTTTGTTGATCTTCGTGGGAAGCCATCCTGGGCTTACATTTCAACAAGATAATTCCCGTCTGCCCACGGTGAGAATTTCTTCTGCTGGTCTTCCTACTTGCCAAACCCTACCTTGGCCAGCAAGGTCAAGGGTCTCTCGCCAGTTGAGAAGGTTTGGAGTATTATGGGCATTGCCCTCCAACCACCTCGGAATTCTGATGATGTAACAGATAGAGTTAGGACAGAGGAGGGTATTCAACAACTCTCTCAGTTCCAAACCAAATAGCTGCTTGCATAAGGGACAGAGGTGAACATATACATTATTGACTTATTCAAATTGTGAAGCTGTTTCTCTTGAATAAATCTTTTTTCTGTAATTTTTATCACTTGTTTGTCTGTACATGTGCATTCCCATTGGTTAACTCCTTTTTTATCTTTTTCGTGTATATTGTTGTAGTGTTCACCTAAAAAAGCACTCGACGCGATATCGTGTTCTTCTGCCACTGACTTACTCCAAATGGTTCAAATTGCTCTGAGCATTATGAGACTTAACTCCTGAGGTCATCAGTCCCCTAGAACTTAGAACTACTAAAACCTAACTAACCTAAGGACAGTGCACACATCCATGCCCGAGGCAGGATTCGAACCTGCGACCGTAGCGGTTGCACTGTTCCAGACTCTGACTTACTCCCCTCTAAGATTTTACAGCCAGCTTCCCCCAATCGTTTCATCAGCTCTCTCGCTCTCTTCTGCTCCTCACCGACAATAAGACCAAAGGCGAACACAGTGAGCCACAGCGCTGCGGTGCATTACCTGCGTCACTGTAGTGCTCGTAAAGGGAAACAACAAGGTACGTTGCCTGGAAGCAGAGGGTAATTATACGTCCTCGCGTCATAGAGGTAGTGCTCGTCGTCGGCTGCCTACAATTTGTTTAGACGAGTAACTGCTGCCAAGTGCGTCTCCGGTTCGTTAACACACAACAGCCAAGACTGTGTGAGTATTCCTAAATATCACAACTAACATTGCCGAAACGCTTTGACGCACGCCGCTTTCCAAACAAGAGTCAGGGACACACTGAACGAGGCAGTCACGTCTCGCAAATCGTTTCTTTATGACCGATGCTTATTTTAGGTACCTTTAACAGTAAGGCCACAGGCCTCACTTAAACAACTATCACACAATATACATGGTGTTTTCAAGCTCCTATTACATGTTTCTAGATGGCAGATATATTTTTGACACGGAACCCACATCTGGAAATGACTCGTTTGAATACGAAACTGGTTTGAAGCTCGGACCACTACAAAATCGCCAGCTTCATGGTACGCACACAGCGGAGACATTGAACCCTAACCTCTGTCTCTACAGGTGCAATGTTTCGAGAACTCGTCCTGCAGCTTCCTTCTTTCTGCACGGTGCCCTCTCGAAAGCTGTGATGAGTGCACGCCTAGTGCACCGCAGTCATCCCTCCTAATTGCGAACCTGACGGTTTCTCGTCGCAGCTATTATTGTAGTCTACTGGTTACCAAGGTGTGAGTTATTACCCCATGAGTGATAAAATGAAATTTCCTGAGGGGTAAAAATGTAAGGATTCGATTTAGTTTCGATCAGTTAAATATATTATTTTTTAAAGACCGTTACTATTACCACACTTTTATGAGACTGATATTGATTACATTAATTACATTTTAACAATAACCCGCGGAACAATGTGATGGTGGATACAGTTTGTGAAAGGAATGTATGAACAACATCGCCCTCACATACTACACACACACACACACACACACACACACTTTATTAGAATGCACCTACGACAGAAAAACTGAGACGTGTACGTAACATATGCATAAGTATTTGGTGAAAATGCGTTCTACCTGTTGCAGATAGTTCCCAAAATGCATCACTAATTACTTCATTGTTGACCTTGCAATAGTAAATGAAGTAATTTATTCCAAAATATAACGATAACTCTGTAACGGCTACTAGACTGTTGTACAACCTAAGGAATTATCATGAGCATTACAATCATTATTTCTTTATTACAAATGTTTGAAAAGATATATATGTATATATATGTAAATACAATAAGATGCATCCGTGGTGTACCGCATTCGGCCTCCCTGTTGCGAACCTGAGTATTTCTCGTCGCAGCTGATATCGTAATCCAGTGGTTCCAAAGGTGGAAGTTACTATATATTAGTAAGTTATTTATATACATTTGATGAAAATACAATTTGGCTAGATGAAAAATCGAGTCGCCAAGTGGCGGCAGCAAAAAAGCACGTTAGATGTTGAAATGTGCAAACTTTCGGAGCCAGTGGTTCCTACTTCTGGGAGAAGCGCTAGGGTGGAAAATTCACAACAACAACAACAACGATAATAATAATAATAATGATTACGATGATTATGATAATTGTTTAGGCCCTACGACGGTCCAGTACCCATTACAGAGTTAATGTTCTGTTTTGGAATCAATTAGCTCATTTATTGTTGCAAGGTGAACAATGAAATAATTAATGATGCACTCCAGGAACTGCCTACAACTCGAAGAACGCATTTTCACCAAATACTTATGCATATGTTACGTATATGTCTCAGTTTCACTCCCGTAGTTGGATTCTGCTGAGTGTGTGTGTGTGTGTGTGTGTGTGTGTGTGTGTGTGTGTGAAGTGGGTAGAGTATGTGAGGGTAATGTTGTTCATACATTCCTTTCACAAGTTGTACCTACGACCACATTGTGTCACGCGTTAATGCTAGACGTTGTAGAGAAATATGGTTACTGGAAACCGATGTAATCAATAGCACAGTCATATTTCATTCCACTTTGGCCTGCACCATTGCGTGGTTTCTGTTTTAAATTTGTTGTGGCCCAGCTATGTCACTTTCCCGTGTAACTCCGGACTGCAACGATTCTACGAGATCGCGGTTTCCTTTCGGCAATTGTTCAGTATTGTGGCCACCAGGGCGCAACAGGTCATTTCAAAGTCAGCAGCCGGCCGCTGTGGCCTAGCGGTTCTAGTCCGGAACCGCGCTGCTGCTACTGTCGCAGGTTCGAATCCTGCATCGAGCATGGACGTGTGTGATGTCCTTAGGTTAGTTGGGTTTAAGTAGTTCTAAGTCTAGGGAACTGATGACCTCAGATGTGAAGTCCCATATTACTTAGAACCGTTTGAATCAAAGTCAGCGAGACAAATAGTTTTTCTAATATTTCCTTAGTTTAAGCCAATTTCTGCATTATTGTAGACTGAGAATGTTTCATTTAACTTACGTAAGGTGTATAAACACATATTGTACATGCTTTTATTTCGAGTAGCTCGATCATGCTAGCGACTTCTAGAACAATTTATTTCAATCAGGATTTTTTCAGTATTTTTACGTAATTCCAGAGGTCGTAAACTATAGAAACTAATATCTATCAGATAAACTTCTAAGAAATTTTCTATCAGTGTATAAAGGGCTTGAAAGAGTGATAATAATAACGATTTTTCAAAAAAACAATTAAGTTTCGTGATCGAAACGCAGTCAAACCCTTATATTTTTACTCATCAGAAAATTTCGTTTTACCACTCATAGGGTAATAACTCTCATTTGGTAGCCTCTGGACATACTACGTTGGATTTCGTGTTTTGTCACCAGACACATCCCAAATCTTTTTTGTTCATGATATGTTGGTGGATACAAACTAAGGAAAAAAAAAACGCATCACGAGGAATTATCTGAGCGGACCAGAAATCAGTACAAGAGATGTACAAGTTCAGACAAACAAATTACTTCAGAAAAATTTGGTTTTTTACTCAGGAGAAAGAACTTCAAAAATTGAGTAAGTCAATAAAGCATTGGTCCACCTCTGGTCCTTATGCGAGCAGCTATTCGGCTTGTCACTAATTGATAGAGATCTTCGACGTCCTCCTGAGATATACCGTGCCGAATTCTATAACAATTCGCGTGTTAGATCGTGAGAATCGTGATGTGGTAAGAGGACCCTCCCCATAACGCTCCAACTATTCTCATATAGGGAGAGACGTGGCTACCTTGCTATCCAAGGCAGTGTTTAGCGGGCACGAAGAAAAGCAATAGAATCTCTGCTCGTGTGAGGGTGGGTATTATCTTGCTGAAATGTAAGCCTATGAGGGCTTTCCATGAATGGCAACAAAACGAGGCGTACAATGTCGTCGGCGTACCGCTGGGCTTAAGGGTAACGCGGACGATGATGGTGATGCTGATGTTTGGTTTGTGAGGAGCTCAACTGCGCGGTTATCTGCTCCCTTACAAATTCCTAACCGTTGCTCAGTCCAATCTCGCCACTTTCATGAATGAGGATTAAATGATGAGGACAACACAAACACCCAGTCATCTCGAAGCAGGTGAAAATCCCTGACCCCGCCGGGAATCGAACCCGGGAGCCCGTGTTCGGGAAGCGAGAACGCGACCGTGAGACGACGAGCTGCGGACAAGTAACGCAGACGACAACTGAAGTAGCCCTGTTATGAAAAGAGATGTCAGCGCATACCATCACCCCCAGCTGACGGTCTGTATGCCGGGCTACAGTCAGGTTTGTATTCCAACACTTTCCAGGGCATCTCGAGACACTTTTTAGGCCTGGGATATCATTAACTGCAGTAAAATTGTTTTCATTGATGAGTCTCGCATGGAAATGAAGCACGTTGACGAGCGGACAGCCGGAGTGATAGTCCTAGGTACCGTTTCTTTTTCATCGCTTTAGTTACACTTACAGCACAGCGGTAAGTCGACGATATTCTACTCCCCGTTTTGTTGCCTTCGTAGCAAGCTATCCTGTGGTTACGTTTCAGCAAGATAATGCTTGCCCGCACGTGGCGAGAGTTTCTCCTGGTCGTCTTTATCCTTGGCAGACCTCGCTTTAGCCAGCACGTTTTCCGTATCTCTCCCTGATCAAGAACGTTTGGTGCATTGTGGGAAATCAGCTCGGGACTTTGACGCTCTAACACGAGAATTAGACAGAATTTGGCACGGTACCCCTCCGTAGGACATCCTACAGCTGTGTCAGTCGACGACAATCGGAGTAACTGCTTGCATACTACGGAAAGTTGGAACAGAGAGGGAGAGAGGATGATGAGATCTATATGTGCGTATGACAATCCCCTTCCCTAGAAAATTTCTCTCCTTCATACCTCGTCTGTGTTACCACAGATGACGTGCCACTGATCTCGTTTGTACTAAGTTTGCAGTACACGCGAGGTGCCTGTTTGCTTCCACCGCCCGAGTGTAATGCATAAGTTCTAATTAATAGGCGTTTAAAAAGCTCTTCTAAGATATTAAGCCTAAAGCATTTCTCTCCGAGTGCAAGATCTGGACGTCTTTTGCATCCTTAGGATTATGTCCTGTGATTAACAAATGGTCAGCGAAAGCTGGATTGTGAACATTGGTGCCTTTTTTGCCGACAGCGTTTCCCATGAATCTTGTCGAAATAGCTCAGCCTGTTTGACCTATGTAATAGACAGGACTATGGCCGCAAATATTTTTATAGATACCAGAATTCTGCAAAGGGAAAAGCGTAGGTTTCAAGCTATGTTTGATATTACTTTTCAAAGAATTATTAGTGGAGAAGGTTAAGTAAACGTTGTATCCTGTAAGAAACTGGACCCAGAAATGGTACAGAGAAATTTTTTTTTCTTTTCAGTAGGTTCGTTTTTAGGAAGGCGTAGGATGGTGACTCTCTTATTGGTTTTCTTACTAAAAATACTATCTACTATAGAAGGATCACAGCCATTATTGACAGCAAAAGTTTGAATCAGATTGATTTCAGAATTGAGATTTTCAGAAGAAAGGCGGTTGGAGGTGCCTCTATGAATAGCTGAATGAAAAAAGGCCATCTTATGAGAATGTGAGTGTACTGAGGTGAATGGAATAATTTGATCAGAACTGGTTTCTTTACGGAGGATATTCAAGTTAATTTTTTCATCTACTATCGTAAGAGAGAGATGCAGAAAATTCACTTCCTGGAACTTATTTTTCACATTAAATTCAAAATAAATGTATTTTACTACAATACGGAGTAAATTCACGAAATCTGAGATTTGTTCAGCAGATAAATCTTTTTTGAAATAACGTAAATTATTTTCAGGTACCAGCACATTTGTGTAAAGATTTTAATGTCAAAGGAAATTAATTTTGTATCTCTAGCCCAATGAACGTCTTTAATTTTACTAACTAAATCTTGACTGTTGTAAACAGAGTAACTGCTATCGAAAACTAAAGATTTTTTCAACATAAATTGCAAGAATTTGGCTAAGTCGTGATAACCACTGTTCATGCTGCTGGGAATTGGGCGGATCGGATGGTTTTTTATGGACTTTAAACTAAGCTTAGGCGACTGCGGATTCATGTAGATTAGGTGCTTATTTAGAAAAGCTTTAAGAAGAGTTTTGGCATCAGTAATAGCGGTTCTGACTCATTTCTATAAAGTTGGAGTGGGGCCCTCTTGTAGCTCGGGAATATCGTTTTCCTGAAAGAACTGTAGAGTTTTTGCTAACAGTGACAATGGTATTATCCTTATCAGCCTTTGTTACCAAAGCATCTCTTTCTACAGGCTTGGTTTTATGGTTTTAATTAGTTTTTCGTCAAAATTAACAGTATTACGAGAATTTGTTAGGTTTTAGCTGACAATACTACAAACATCGGGTGCTACTCTAGTCTGACGCGAACTGTCCTTTTTGACACTTTATAGGCCTGATTTTGAACCAACAAGACAATTTTAAATACATTTTGACTGGATACCTGACTCATGACATTACACTTTAAGCCTTTCTCTAGTAGCGACATCTCAGCTTTTGTAAAACTAAAGTTAGTCTTATTTAAAACCCTGTCATAGAATACATGCTCACTTTTTTCAAAACTAGGTGGATTACATGATTTTACAGATAGAATTCATTGCAGTTAGCTTAGTTTCTTTTCATGCCAAGTGAGAATGTTCTGCCTACAGTTCTCTAATCACTCGTTAATGTGAAACCAAAAATCATCAATGTGAATATTATACTGAGACTAATGCCCGAAAAAGTAAGTTCCCTGTATGCTAAGAAAGATTTTTTAAATGAAAAAGCATATTATTTGTATTTAGAAGTAACAAAAATTATTTAGGCCTGATTTTGAACCAACAAGACAATTTTAACTACATTTTGACTGGATACCTGACTCATAACATTATACTTTAAGCCTTTCTCTAGTAGCGACATCTCAGCTTTTGTAAAACTAAAGTTAGTCTTATTTAAAACCCTGTCATAGAATACATGCTCACTTTTTTCAAAACTAGGTGGATTACATGATTTTACAAATAGAATTCATTGCAGTTAGTGCAGTTAGCTTAGTTTCTTTTCATGCCAAGTGAGAATGTTCTGCCTACAGTTCTCTAATCACTCGTTAATGTGAAACCAAAAATCATCAATGTGAATATTATACTGAGACTTATGCCCGAAAAAGTAAGTTCCCTGTATGCTAAGAAAGATTTTTTAAATGAAAAAGCATATTATTTGTATTTAGAAGTAACAAAAATTATTTGGCTCATTCCAATATTCAAATTTCCACCGGAGGTTCGAATCCTCTCTGGGGCATGTGTGTGTGTGTGTGTGTGTGTGTGTGTGTGTGTGTGTGTGTTGTTCTTAGCATAAGTTAGTTTAAGCAGTCTGTAAGTCTAGGGACCGACGACCTCAGCAGTTTGCTTTCTTAGGAATTCACACACATTTGAACACTTTTTTTTGTTTTTTTGTTTGCGTATTATACATACTTCGTGCTCGCACTCTGGATCATACCTTAATAAGGTTAAGTCAGCCAGTAGAAGATTCCTCGTAGTACTAAATCTGTTGAATGGGTTGATAAATAGTATGGCAGTCTCTGGCACCGATGTTCGTGACCATTACGTAAACACATCTGCAGATATGTCCACGAGTAAAGTGCATCAGTTGGACAGTTTCGGTTTAAATGTTTTCATGACCGGTCTGTATTATATGACTGTTTTAATACAAAAGGTTATTATCTTCTACCTTTTACAAACTGATGGGGTAGTGTTGTTGAAGTCAGGAGACAGGCAAGAAATTCAAGGAAACTTGAAACAGCGGAGAGAAGCATTACACAGTGCTATGGCAAACATCAGTTAAGCAAAAACGGAATTCATGCTCTTGAATTTCGACGACACTCGAACCAGTCTATCTGATGAGGAGTCGGACGTGATGGTACCAAATCACAAAGGTTTACCATACTCAGATATGTAGTGTCTGTAACATCAGATGATGAACTGAAGTTGTAGGTGTTACCAGTCAGATAATCGCTACCGTATGCACGAAGTAACGATTGCTCGCAGCAGTTTTGCGTGTTTTTTTTTTTTTTTTTTTTTTTTCAAATCCTATTCGGGCCAAATACAAAGTATATAGAAACAGCCATTAGGCCAGAATTAATCTGTGGCAGTGTGATATGGGCACAAAAGACTAGAAACTACATTCAACGGAGGAACGCAGTTTCATTCTGTTAGTAATCTAGCAGCGCGATCTACGCAGCAAGCTAGAATACTTTTCTGTCAGTATTAAATTGAGAATTTTGTCCAAAAGTTTCTTCAAATTGGCTGAAACACTTTTATTTCTGCGCAGAAAATTGTAGTAATCTTGTGTCAGTTTGAATTTTGCGCTATTCCGTATAAAAGCGAGTACATTCATATCTATTTGAACCTTTGAAGATGAGTCTCTGAGCATGCACCGTTACTTTTTTCACCTTCACCGGCTTCTGAGAAGCACATTCAGGCTCATTATTTCTTTACACATGCGTCAGAGTCTACCTACAACATCAATTTCTTCTCCATGTCGTGAATTTATTTTCAAAAGCGAATTAGCGCATACGATAATGAGCTAAATGGAAAGGGTCTGGGAGGAAACAAGCCCCGTGGAATCAATTTAATGAGCAGCATTACTCTGGTAAAAACAGTTACTGTGCTACTTTGAAAACAGTCACAGCTTCTTAATAGCTCGTCATAATGAATACTTCTGCGTTCGCATGTTGTGATGCTCCCGACTTGTAACATTAATCCTAGGGCATATAGGAAGTTGTCTAGTACAAGAAACTCATGAAGGACGGCTTGATGAAAGGGGCTCAAGAAGATGAGGGGTACACCCCTTAATACATGTGCAATTTCTGCAGTAATCAACCGAAGTATAAACAGTTTTCATCAAGTAGTTGTATAAAGCAAAACATGAACTCACGAAACGCTCAGCGTAAGCAGAATAAGAAGCCACAAAGTTTAAGAATCTATGATGAGAAAAGCAATTACTTTATCCGAGAACTTATTGGTTGGTTTACGTTTCCACGCCACTGGTGAATAAAACTCTGTCAGAAAACTATACGTTATTGTCATCATCATCATCATCATCATCTTCCTTGCAAGCGTTAGGCCCCTTGACCCGTTACTGTCTCTTCGAGAAGTTCTTTCGTAATGATCTTACATCGTTGCGGTGGTATTGGAACATGGACTTTGGGATCCTCTTGAGATCATTAGCTGTCGATGATTTCTCCAGTTGTGCTGAAAGTTCTCAGTAGCCTGTAATATGTGAGGGTATCATTTTATGTTCCTTCAACACATCATCATTCCTTTTGTGATCTTATTTGGCGTAATCTGCTGTTCGTCTCAAGAATTTCATTTCACTGACTGTTAGTCGTTGCATATGTTTTGTCTTTATTCCCAGCGTCGCTGCCACAGACCATCTGAGGTCCTATCAAGGCTTATTCTGGTGTTCTTATAGACTAGAGAATGTTCCATTACGTTGTTAATAACCCGCTTGTCTATGTACGTGTAGTATCTTTTTCAACCAGAGCTGTTTTTTTTTCAGAAAGATAGTTTGTAGTCTAAATACGTGAATGTGTTCATTAGTTATAGAATTTTATTTTCTGTTTTACTTTGTAAGGAAAATTTGCGGAGAAAGCCATAGTTTTTGCTTTTTTCTGTGTTGATATGTATTCTTCATTTCTTGGATATAATCTGTAACCTGTCAAAGAACGCTGCATCTCATCCTCTGAAGATCCACAAGAGCAAAACAGATTATTTTATTCGTGTAAACAATAAACGAGAGTGGTCAAAGTTCACATCACTCTCATAATCCAGCATGTTTTCTACCGCACTCTGATAAATTTTCCTCTTTCTTCACATAGATTGAATTAGTTATGTAAATATTATCAATAAGTTGCAGGGAAAGATGAGAATCTGCCAGAATCCATAGTAATTCAGTTCTGTTGACTTTATTAAAGGCTCTCTTAATGTCGAAGAAGACAATATGTGTATCACGATTGGATTGTCTTTGATCTTCAACTTGCAATTTCAATGAAAACTAGCCCTCACATGATTATTTTCCTTATCCCTTTCGCTCCTCACTCATGATGAGTTCATAGTGCCTGTAAAAAATATTTGATGATATTTTCAAAAATTTTATAAGCCCGGTTCATTACTGTTGTTCCTCCGTATTTTTCACAATTTTTCAGGTCTCCTCTTTTAAAAATTAGGAATAACAATTGATGTAATCCCGCTTTCAGATACGTAAACATCCTCACTGCCTACACCACTTCTTAATGACGTATCTTCCTCGGCAGAACTGTGGACGCAGTTTTTCATTTCTCTTTAGTCTTATCTGGTGTTGTCTGTGACCTCCACTTTTCAAGGTAGAGTATATATCTTTCGTTTTGTATCACGTTAGTTCTTCTTGTTTCATAATCACTACTTCTATATCAAAAAGTTACGGCTTCAGTTCATACTGCCATTTACTCACGTGATATACCAACTCGTCGTATTCTACCTTTAGTCTCATCGAAAACACTTTGTCAGAGTGCCGCAAATACTGTGAAGTGCACAGCTGCTTGCCCTTCGCCGTTTGGAGGCAAATACAGACTTGCCTTCGTGCTCATTTACACGTTCCTTTACAACCGAATCGAAGTGGTGCAGTGGTTCGTACCTGGACCCGCAGTCGGTAGGACTACGGTCATACCCGCGCCCGTTCTTCCTGATTTAGGTTCTCCGTGATGTCCCTACATCGCTCCAGGAAAATGCCGGGATGATTCCTTTGAAAGGTCACGGCTGACTTTCTCCCCCATCCTTCCCTAAATGGTTCAAATGGCTGTAAGCACTATGGGACTTAACATCTGAGGTCATTAGCCCCCCCCCCCCCCCTAGACTTACAACTACTTAAACCTAACTAACCTAAGGACATCACACACATCCATGCCCGAGGCAGGATTTGAACCTGCGACCGTAACAGCAGCGCGGTTCCGGACTGTAGGGCCTAGAACCGCTCGACCCATCCTTCCCTAACCCGACGGGTCCGATGACCTTGCTGTTTGGTCCCCTGGTTGCACCGAACCGGATACAAGTCTGTAATAATTATACGTAACTGGTTGACTAATCATACAGTGTAACAGATGTTTACACACATAGGTATTGAAGCAATTAAAATATAAAACTGAATGAACAGTCCAACTGTTCGCAATAAGTGTATTTATTGAAGTTGATTAGAGACTAACACAGCCGGTTTGCGACTTTAAGCTGCATTTTCTGGTGTGATTAATGCTATGTCACATAGTATATGAGCTACTACAGAATGCTGCAGAGGAACAGTTATTGTGACTAGGTACAGTTCTAAACCTTCTTCAATTTTTTAAAATAATCATCAATGATGAATGTCCAGTCTGTGTTAAAATCACAATGAATTGTCATCTGTCAGTGATGACTTTAGAGTCGGAAATTTTTTTACAGTGGTAAGGGGGAGTGCCACGAAGAACATACTAGAAATCTCGACTGATGTGGATGAGTGTGGAGGTGAAGGTCGCTTTTGTACGTTTTTCTTGAACAACTTAAAAACCATGGACTCCCGCGGAAACGTACCTCAGTACAAAATTTAACTACATTAAATTTCTTGCAAAATTGTCGAGCTCATTTTTTCTGTAGGGCTAAAAAATTGTGCATTGTATGCAAGAGAATACGAAAATCTCGTGCGTGGTTTATGTAGGCTAGATATAACGTTGAGGATTGCATGACACGACATCGGTGGGTCGAGCGGATCCACCCTCTATGTTTCTGTGTAGTTTGTAAACTTAAAAGCTGCATATGTTTTGGCGCTCTGGTGAATACCACAAAATCAAACAACTTAGGTGACAAAAGTCCTGGGATAGCGATATGGAAACATACAGGTGACAGTAGTATGGCATACAAAAAGGACAATAGGATAGTATACTGGTGGAGTTGTCATTTATGCTTAGGTGAGACATGTGGAAAGGTTTCCGACGTGATTGTGGCCGCACGACGGGAATAAACAGACTTTAACGAGGATAGTAGTTGGAGCTAGATTCATGGAACGTTTCATTTCGGAAACCTTTAGGTATTTCAGTATCCCGAGGTCCACAGTGTCAAGAGTATGCTGAGAATACCAAATTTCAAGAATTACCTTTCACCACGGACAACGCAGTGGCCAACGGTCTTCACTGAACGACCGAGAGCAGAGGCGTTTGCCTAAAGTTATCAATGCTAACGGAAAAGCAAAATGCGCGAAATAGCTGAAGAAAATAACGGAGGACGTACGACGAAAGCATGCGTTAGGACATGCCGTAAATGGGCTACGGTAGCAGACAAGCGACGCAAGTGCCTTCGCAAGTATCACGACATCGCCAGCAGCGCCTCTTCTGGGCCGCATTGTTTGGACCCTAGACAATTTGAAAACCATGGTCTGGTAAGATAAGTCCCGACTTCAGCTGACGGAAGACTTCGAGTGTGCCCGCATCTCGTGGTCGTGCGGAAGCGTTCTCGTTTCCCACGCCCGGGTTCCCGGGTTCGATTCCCGGCGGGGTCAGGGATTTTCTCTACCTCGTGATGGCTGGGTGCTGTGTGATGTCATTAGGTTAGTTAGGTTTAAGTAGTTGTAAGTTCTAGGGGACTGATGACCACAGATGTTAAGTCCCATAGTGCTCAGAGCCATATGAACCATTTGAAGTTCGAGTGTGCCGCAGACACCACGAAACTATTGACCCAGGTTGTCAACAAGTCACTATGCAAGCTGGTGGTGGCTCCATAATGCTGTGGGCTGTGTGTTCATGGAATCGACTGGGTCTTTTGGTTGAAGTGATCCGATCATTTACTGGAAATAGTTATGTTCGGCTACTTGGAGACAGCAACCATTCTAGTCCTTCATCTCCCCAATCATACCACTGAGCAAACAATTTTTCGCGATTGGTTTAAAGAGCTTTCTACTCAATTCGAGTGATGATTTGGCCACCCACATCGCCTGACATGAATCTCATCGAATATTTATAGGACACAGTCGAGAGGTCAGTTCGTGCACAAAATCCTGCACCGGTAACACTCTCAGAATTAAAGACGGCTGTAGAGGCAGCGAGGCTCAATATTCCTGCAATGGGCTTCCTAAGACCTGTTGAGTCCAGGCCACGTTGAGATGGCCGGCCGCAGTGGCCGAGCGGTTCTAGGCGCTACAGTCCGGAGACGCGCGACCGGTACGGTCGTAGGTTCGAATCCTGCCTCGGGCATGGACGTGTGTGATGCCCTTAGGTTTAAGTAGTTCTAAGTTCTAGGGGACTGATGACCTCAGTAGTTAAGTCTCGTAGTGCTCAGAACCATTTGAACCACGTTGAGATGCTGCACTATTTTTTTGAGTCATCAGCCTTCCGACTAGTTTGCTGCGGACAGTCACGAGTTCCTCTTCTCTGCCAACCCCTCTTCATCTAAGAATAGCACTTGCTACCTATGTCCTAAATGATTTGCTGAATGTATTCCAATCTCTGTCTATCTTTACAGTATTTGCCCTCTACAGCTCCCTCTTGTACCATGGAAGTTATTCCCTCATGTCTGAACTGCTGTCCTGTCAACCTATTCCTCCTCCTTGACAGTGTTTTCCACATATATCTCTCCGATTCTGCGCAGAACTTCCTCATTCCTTACCTTATCAGTCCACCAAATTTTCATCAATAGTCTGTAGCGGCGCATCTCAAATGCTTTGATTCTCTTCCGTTCCAATTTTCCCGCAGTTCATGTTTCACTGCCATACAATGCTATAATCCAAACGTACGTTCTCAGAAATTTCTTTCTCAAATTGGCCTGGAATCTCGTTTTTGCCAGTGCTAGTCTGTTTTGTATGTCCTCCTTATTCCGTCCGTCATGAGTTGTTTTAATACCTAGGTAGGAGAATTCCTTGACTACATGTACTTCGTGACCATGAATCCTGATGTTAAGTTTCTCGCTGTTCTCATTGCTTTCGTCTGTCTTTGATTTACTCTCAATCCATATTTCACTCTCATTAGGCTGTTTATTCCATTCAGCAGATCGCGTAATTCTTCTTGACTTTCACTCAGGTTAGCAATGTCATCAATGAATCTATCATTGATACCCTTTCAACTTCAATTTCATTCCACCCTTGTACCTTCCTTTTATTTCCATCATTGCTTCTCGGATGTACAGATTGAACAATAGGAGCGAAAGACTACATCCGTGTCTTAGGTCCTTTTTAATTCGAGCACTTGATTTTTGGTTGTCCACTCATATTATTCCCTCTTTTCTACATATAGTATATTCCCTGTCTCCCCCTATAACGTATCCCTATTTTTTCAGAATTTCGAATATCTTGCACCGTTTTATATTGCCGAACGCTTTTTTCACGTCGACAAATACTAGAAACGTGTCTTGATTTTTCTTTAGTCTTGCTTCCGTTAACAACCGCAACGTGAGAATTGCCTCTGTGATACATTTAACTTCCCTGAAGTCAAACTGGTCGTCATTTAACACATCCGCAATTTTCTTTTCTGAAGTTCTGCATATTGTTCTTGTCAGCAACTTGGATGTATGAGCTGTTAAGCTGATTGCATGATAATTCTCGGACTTGTCAGCACTGGCAGTCTTCGGAATTTAGTGGATGTTATGTTTCCAGATTCATATATTCTCCACACCAATGTGAATAGTAATTTTGTTGCCACTTCCCCGAATGATTTTAGAAATTCTGATGAATGTTATCTGTCCGATCTGCCTTATTTGATCTTAACTCCTCCATAGCTGTTTTAAATTGTGATCCTGTCTCCTCTAAATCGACTACTGTTTCGCCTGTTATCACATCATGCATGTCTTCCCGCTCAAGGAGGCCTTCAATGTACACTTTCTACCCATCCGCTCTCTTCTCTGCAGTGCGCCAGCAAAATGAATTTCCGACACGATAATAGGAAGTATCCCACAACTTTTGTCGCCTCACTGTAAATAAATTACACTACTGGCCATTAAAATTGCAATATCAAGAAGAAATGCAGATCAGAAACGGGTATTCTTTGGACAAATATATCATTCTAGAACTGACATGTGATTACATTTTAACGCAATTTGGGTGCATAGACCCTGAGAAATCAGTACCCAGAACAGCCACCTCTCACCGTAATAACGTCCTTGTTACGCCTGGACATTGAGTGAAACACAGCTTGGATGGCGTTTACAGGTACAGCTGCCCATGCAGCTTCAAATCGATAGCACATTTCATCAAGAGTAGTGACTGGCGTATTGTGACGAGCCAGTTGCTCGGCCGCCATTGACCAGACGTTTTCAATTGGTGAGATATCTGGAGAATGTGCTGGCCAGGGAAGCAGCAGAACATTTTTTTTGTATCCAGAAAGGCCCGTACAGGACCTGCAGCATGCGGTCGTGCATTATCCTGCTGAAATGAAGGGTTTCGCAAGGATCGAGTACACCATCGCAGGCGCTCCTGTCTGTCATGCAGCGTCAAGGGTAACCGCAGCCATGGTCTCCGAGCTGATAGTCCATGCTGCTGGAAACGTCGTCGAACTTTTCGTGCAGATAGTTGTTGTCCTGCAAACGTCCCCATCTGTTGACTCAGGGATCGAGACGTGGCTGCACGATCCGTTACAGCCATGTGGATAAGATGCTTGTCATGTCGACTGCTAGTGATAAAAGGCCCTTGGGATCCATCACGGCGTTCCGTATTACCCTCCTGAACCCACCGATTCCATAATCTGCTAACAGTCATTAGATATCGACCAACGCAGCAGCAGTGTCGCGATACGATAAACCGCAATCACGATAGGCTACAATCCGAACTTTATCAAAGTCGGAAACGTGATGGTACGCATTTCTCCTCCATACACGAGGCACCACAAGAACTTTTGTGTATGAGAAATCATTTGGAAACTTTCCTTATGTCAGTACGTATTAGGTGTCGCCACCGGCGGCCACCTTGTGTGAATGCTCTGAAAAGCTAATCATTTGCATATCACAGCATCTTCTTTTTGTCGGTTACATTTCGCGTCTGTAGCACGCCATCTTCGTGGTGTAGTAATTTTAATGGCCAGTACTGTATAAGGAAGGAAGGATGTCGGGTGCAGAGTCCGGGAGAACTATGGCGACGCCAGCACCTTGCGGCGCCAACTTCGGACTCTGCCCTCTGACAGGAAAGTTTCCTCGAGTGGGTCTGGAGGCGCCCGGGGCACGGAAAGGAAACACGCTTGCCGTCGGGTAAATAAGCGGCGGCGGGCAGCGGGCTTATCTCCGGGCGCGCAGGCCGCACCTGATTCAACAGCGCGGCGGAACGCCACGTACAGCGCGCCACGGAGGGCCGCCTGTTTTCCTGTGGCGAGTCGAGTCGACGCAAGCAAACCGCGGTCAGACAACAGCCGGTGATAGCCGCAGGCGTCTCCGGCCTAGCCGTCAATATTTGTAGTCCTCACTGTCTCTGCGGCGAGTTTGCGTTTCAGCGTCTCCTCCGCGCAGATACGGAAACCCAGCGGTACTTTTCGATACGTGGCCACCGGTAGAACGTCCCAAGTCTCCCGAATAACAAAGACACAATAGCTGTCGTAATTTTATCCATTGATGTCGGTGCAGCTTCGCTGACTGTAATACTGACGTGGAATAAAAATAGACCGACTTCAGGCACAAACTGGGGTTATTACTTCAATGCACGATGCATTTCGAGCCCTAGGGTCTCATTTTCAAGTGCTTGATCAGTCTTCGTCATTTCTTGAATTTAGGTTTCTACTCGTTGTGTTAAGAGTACTTAAGTAGCCGGCCGGAGTGGCCGAGCGGTTCTAGGCATTACAGTCTGGAGCCGCACGACCGCTACGGTCGTAGGTTCGAATCCTGCCTCAGGCATGGATGCGTGTGATGTCCTGACGTTAGTTAGGTTTAAGTAGTTCTAAGTTCTAGGGGACTGATACCTCAGAAGTTAAGTCCCATAGTGCTCAGAGCCACTTGAACCATTTCGAAGTACCTAGGATCTGCAACGAATTGAAACATGGTGCAGGGAATGGCAATTGAATCTCAATGTAGACAAGTGTAATGTGCTGCGAATGCATAGAAAGAAAGATCCTTTACCTATTAGCTACAATATAGCAGGTCAGCAAACTGGAAGCAGTTGGGAGCAGCCATTGGGAGTGATTTAAAATGGAATGATCATACAAAGTTGATCGTCGGTAAAGCAGATGCCAGACTGGAAGAACCCTAAGGAAATCCAATCCGAAAACACTTGTTCTCCCACTGCTTGAATATTGCTCACCAGTGTGGGATCCGTACCAGACAGGGTTAATAGAAGAGATAGAGAAGATCGAATGGAGAGCAGCGCGATTCGTTACAGGATCATTTAGTAATCGCGAAAGTGTTACGGAGATGATAGATAAACTCCAGTGGAATACTCTACAGGAGAGACGCTCAGTAGCTCGGTACGGGCTTTTGTTAAAGTTTCGAGAACATACCTTCACCGAGGAGGCAAGCAGTAAATTGCCTCCTCCCCTCCTACGTATATCTCGCGAAGAGACCATGAGGATAAAATCAGAGAGATTAGAGCCCACACAGAGGCATACCGACAATCTTTCTTTCAACGAACAATACGAGACTGGAATAGAAGGGAGAACCGATAGAGGTACTCAAGGCACTCTCCACCACACACCGTCAGGTGGCTTGCGGAATATGGATGTAGATGTAGATGTAAAGTTTTGTAAAAACTGTAACCTTAATATGCCTATGTACTCTTAATATGTCCAGCAATAACCTAAATTTGGAAAATCATGCAGACTGATCAGGCACCTGGTGATGAGCCCCCACGACTTGAAATACATAGAGCATTGAGCTAAAAATCACGATTTATGACTTTGTGCCCTCACTATTTGAGGATGAGGATCAAAGGATCAAATTTGAATTTAAATGAAACGTGAGTTTCTGTAGCGAATCATTTATCGACTTTTGATTTTGTTCATTGGGACAGCAGTGTGAAATATGTTTTCTAACGACTTAATTACTATGAATATCAGCCAGCTATATTGCTCTCTAAATGGTTTATTTTATAAATCATTCACGATGATCCCATTTCAGCGATTTGCTATCATCAGATGCTCTATAAGTACATAAGTAAGTATGGTCTTAATATAATGTTCTGTAACTATGATCATAAAAATTATAATATGTTCATATGGTGTTTTTACCTTACCTCTTCTTTTATGAAAACTGAAAAGGGATATTATGTTGTTAGTTTTGCTGTTGGAATTGTTTTTCCATGAGGCGTTTGATTTTATTTTTGTGTGTACATCTGACCTAGGTGCTGAACACAAATTGAAGTCGTGATGGTGTGTAGTATTCCTGTATTCATAGAAGGCATATTTCTTGATAGCTTACAAGAAAAATTCTTTGCAACAAAAAAAACCAGAACTAATAAAAAATCCTATGCTACTACATTACGTAGACAACACTTTAATGCTTATAGAAGGCAGCCTTACTGACGTAGACGAAATATATCAATCACTGAATCAATTTCACCTAAAATGAAAATTACTTTCGAACACGAAAGTGAGAAAACAGTTATCTTACTCGACTTAACTATTAAGAACTCTAACAACAAAGATTACTTCAAAATTTACAGAAAGGCTACCACAACAGTTTCTATTATCAGTGCTCAGTCGTGATAACTCAGAGAACACAAACTCGAATTCTTCCACACAATGCTTGCCAGTAGAAGACAAACCAATTCAAATGGAAATACAAATCTTGGAATACATGCCCCAGCGAAACCATTATCACCCCAATATTGTATCACAATTACACCACGGTAAAACACAACCAGATAGACCTAACATACATAAAAATAACACTAAAAATACATACAAAAGAAAGGACAAAACAACAGATATAACCACAACTTGTCTAGGAAAAATTTTAAACAAAATTGACAAATTAGTCAACAAAACATACACTACTGGCCATTAAAATAGCTACAAGAAGAAGCAATGCTGATGATAAACGGGTATTCATTGGACAAATATATTATACTAGAACTGAGATGTGATTGCATTTTCACGCATTTTGGGTGCATAGATACTGAGAAATCAGAATCCAGAACAACCACCTCTGGCCGTCATAATGGCCTTGATACGCCTGGGCATTGAGTCAAACAGACCTTGGATGGCGTGTACACATAACGCTGCCCTTGCAGCTTCAACACGATACCATAGTTCATCAAGAGTAATGATTGCCGTATTGTGACGAGCCAGTTGCTCGGCCAGCATTGACCAGACGTTTTCAGTTGGTGAGAGATCTGCAGAATGTGCTGGCCAGGGCAGCAGTCGAACATTTTCTGTATCCAGAAAGACCCGTACAGGACCTGGAACATGCGGTGGTGCATAATCCTGCTGAAAGTAGGGTGTTGAAGGGATCGAATGGAGGGTAGAGGAACTGGTCGTAACACATCTGAAATGTAACGTCCACTGTTCAAAGAGTCGTCAATGCGAACAATAGGAGACCGACACGTGTAACCAATGGCACCCCATAGCATCACGCCGGGTGTTGCGCCAGTATGGTGATGACGAATACACGTTTCCAATGTGGGTTCACCGCAACGCCGCCAAACTCGGATGCTGTACACAGAACCTGGATTCATCCGTACACCCAGGTTCGTCGTTGAGTACACCATCGCAGGCACTCCTGTCTGTGATCGTCAAGGGTAACCGCAGCCATGGTCTCCGAGCTGATAGTCCATGCTGCTGCAAACGTCGTCGAACTGTTCGTGCAGATGGTTGGTGTCTTGCAAACGTCCCAATCTGTTGAGTCAGGGATCGAGACGCGGCTGCACGATCCGTTACAGCCATGTGAATAAGATGCCTGTCATCTCAACTGCTAGTGATACAAGGCATTTGGGATCCAGAACGGCGTTCCGTATTACCCTCCTGAACCCATCGATTCCATGTTCTGCTAAAAGTCATTGGATCTGGACCAACACGAGCAGCAACGGTTCGATACGATAAACCGCAATTGCGATAGCCTGCAATCCGACCTTTATCAAAGTCGGAAACATGATAGCGCGCATTTCTCCTCCTTACACGAGGCATCACGACATCGTTTCACCAGGCAACGCCGGTCAACAGCTGTTTGTGTATGATAAATCGGTTGGAAACTTTCCTCATGTCAGCACGTTGTAGTTGTTGCCACCGGCACCAACCTTGTGTGAATGCTATGAAAAGCTAATCATTTGCATATCACAGCATCTTCTTCCTGTATGTTAAATTTCACGTCTGTAGCACGTCATCTTCTTGGTGTAGCAATTTTAATGGCCAGTGTTGTACATCCTCTTAGCATATCAAAACACACACACACTGTCACAAAATCCACAAAGGCAGCTCCAAAATTCCCATCACCTGTCCTTACAAAATTTCATGTAACACATGCCAAATTCTAGATAGGACAAACCGTTAGAAACTTCAACATTGGATATGAAGAGAGACTGCAGGGCACTCTCACTTCTTGTACCGTGTTATACTGTATAATGGTCTTGGGGAAGTTGACCTTTATTATTTGGTTGCTATACCTGGATATGATCTGACTTCATTTATATGATGAAATGGATGAAGTAAGTAACGCTCTTACTTGTGTGCTCTGATGAAGGAACAGCGGTAAGCTTCACCTGCGTTCTAAGGAAGAGGGTGCAGATTTAAACGACTGTAGTAAAAGCGCACGGTAGCTGAGGGGCAAGGGGAGCGCTCTTTCGGCAGATCTTTACCTAAACAGTGAGACTTGTGTCCTATGCTTAAGTGCCACTTAGATCCTCTGCCAGTCACCATCTGAACTGTCATAGGTACTGCTTCTTGCATTACACTCACAACGAGTGATGTGTGAGTGTACGTATTTGCCTTGAGTTGGCCGTCTAAACATTTGACATATTCTGTCACGAACAGTGGTGGCACGGAGTCAAATTGGTTTCGCAGACCAGCAAATCGGTACACATGGAAACTGGAATGCACTAGTGTTTCAGAGGCTATTAGAGAAGTACCTGCATTGCGAGCGTACATTTTTTCGGACGCGCCTTTAACAACAGACTGTCGCCACCCATGACTCCAGTCGCCGAACGCACTGCGGTGTGCCACCCTGACCTGCAGGAGGGTAAAGTATTCGCTGCTACGGCTCTTGCCTCCAATTTCTGCTTCTCAGCACCCTGTTCTTTGGAACCATATTTTTCTTTATGGAATAGTAGAGTACAGATGCTTGATAGTAGCGTAATTTTTGGGCCACACCACGAATTCACACGAATGAAGTCAGGTAAAGCGATTAGTTCTGGTTAGTATCGTGTGTTGATCCCCAGCTGATCACTTTGTTCACGATAGACCGCATATCATTAAAAGTGTTTGCCCAATAAAAAAAAGGTTGGGTGTCATTCCTTTAGCCGTTTTTGATGTTTTTGTCTTGTGATATTAAGAATGGTTAAATCTATTGTTATGTAGACAACTCCTCCCACTGTTCTGATTAACATTACCTTTTCAATTGTTATTAAAGTCTTGATTACAATTGAAAGTTGGAAGCTTGCAAGGTCACACCAGAGAAAGTGAAAACAAGCCATCAACAATTTCTCAACACCTACAAACAGAAAAACACTGTGTAAAACCTATAAACGAAGCACTAGAAATCTTCCATGTTTCGCAAATGGAGCATTCATGAACATCGTTGAAGAAATAGAGATATATCCACATACTTACAGCAATCGCACAAATTTACAGAATGAACTAACCGACATAGAGCACTGAAAGTTCATAGAAAATTTATTCATGTCACAGCATAAAGTCAAGCGCCGGCACGTGAGTTGGGAACAAGAAATGGCTGTAAGAGGGCACATCCCTCCAGAACGACAACGCGACAGCAGTGGCCCGTATGTGAGAGCTCATAAGCGCCGCGACCGATGGGTGACAGCCCAGTTCAGTAGCAGCTTCAAAACCAATGGCTTGTAAAGTGGCGCCAACGCTACTCACTTCGCTTGTGTTCTCTATGTAGCACAGCCTTGGGATAGTCTGTACTGAAGAAGTTCTATTATTTCGTATGTAGGCCTTTGCTTGCGACACATTTCGCGAAAGGGGGCATTCATAAAGATCCTTGAGGAAACAAAGATATATTCACATGGACACACTAACATCACAAATTTACTCAGTGAACAAAGCGACCTGTAACACAAGCAATAGATAAAAAAAACTTTATTCACATTATAAAGCAAGAAAACAGTTAAAGTAATAAATAAGAGACACTAAATAACATATAGCCATAGTAACAGCGATAAGAACAATTAGAGTATAAGACAAAGACATAACACCAAGAAAATATCAAAACTCGTAGTCACTAACAACTTTATAAGGAAAAAATAAAAACATGACATAAAAGTATCATATAAATCAAACCAAATTCCAGGCCAAAAAAGTAATTAGAAACAAACCAATAAAAATAAAATAATCGAATTTCCGCATATCACCTCTTTATAATGGTAACTATGTAAACATGTAATACCGCTGATACACTATTATCCAAACTGTCAAGTAGTATACATAAGCCGGCAGCGGTGGTCTAGCGGTTCTAGGCGCTCAGTCCGGAAGCGCGCGACTGCTACGGTCGCAGGTTCGAATCCTGCCTCGGGCATGGATGTGTGTGATGTCCTTAGGTTAGTTGGGTTTAAGTAGGTCTAAGTTCTAGGGGACTGATGACTACAGATGTTAAGTCCCATAGCGCTCAGAGCCATTTGAACCAGTATACATAAAACCCGACTAAAGTCGTGTCAGATATACGTATAGACTGTAAATCTAAGGAGCTGCTAATAACTCTACAAAAAGACAGGCATGGGAGCAACGATGTTACATGTAAGGTAAACACACCAAACGAAGGTTTTATGACTTTTCTGATTATAGTTACATACCATTATATTAAGACTATCAATTACTTATGCATTTACAGAGCACCTGATGATGGCAGTATGTCTAAATTGGCTCATCGCGAGTGATTTATGAAATAAAAACTACTTAAAGAGCAGTGCAGCTGACTGATATTCATAGTAATTACAACACAGGTATTAGGAAATTAGGTACGGCACGACACATCCGAGATATGGCCTTCACAGCTTTGGTAGTACACGTCTAATCTCCTGGCGAAATTTTCAATTTTACAGAAATGTTGTGGCATTTCATCGACACAGCGTTCAGTTTCGGCTTTTAATATTTAGGTGGCCATTAGGTTCTTGGCGTAAATCAAATACTCTATGGAACTCCACTGACACAAGTCCACAGGTGTTCAGTAGCAAGATCTTGGCAATCTATTTTGGTCACCAAAAATCCGTGACACGACCAGTGAAAGACTCGTGCAGGACGGTCAGCATTTCAACGGCTGTACAGCTACTGGAAACGTCTTACTGAAACCACATGTCTTTAAGAGAAACATTGTCCAGTTGAGGCACAAACAAGTGGGTTACCATAACGTCAGCCACTTGCAATTAGTGCATAACCTGCCTCGTTTCCAATGATAAATGTAGCAGTGATTCCTCAATACCACAATGGACACCAAAGAGTGACCCGCTGGGGATTCATTTTCCCTCATTAGTTACTGGTGGATCTTATAAACCCCAAATGCAGCAACTGTGTCCTTTAATGAAGTAATTTAAGTAAAGATGGGACTAGATGCTGTAGATGATTTTTCCTACAAAACTGGCATTCACTTCTTGTTATTCAGAAGTATCTGCTCTGTGCATGCTGTGATGGCGGAAGTTTCTCAGTGCACTGAATTTTGTAGCATGGCGGTCCGAAAGTATGGTGAGAATACGGTCGAGAGTGGCTGTTGAAAGGTTCTGCTCTGCTGCACGTGAACGATTCGATGAATTTACGGGCAGCTCTAGCGAAAGGCCGCTTTGTTCGTGCCTCTAAGACCACTACCAGCCTTGGTTGTCTGATTTACAACAGCTGTAGCAGTACCTTAAAATTTTTCCATTATTACACTCCTGGAAATGGAAAACAGAACACATTGACACCGGTGTGTCAGACCCACCATACTTGCTCCGGACACTGCGAGAGGGCTGTACAAGCAATGATCACACGCACGGCACAGCGGACACACCAGGAACCGCGGTGTTGGCCGTCGAATGGCGCTAGCTGCGCAGCATTTGTGCACCGCCGCCGTCAGTGTCAGCCAGTTTGCCGTGGCATACGGAGCTCCATCGCAGTCTTTAACACTGGTAGCATGCCGCAACAGCGTGGACGTGAACCGTATGTGCAGTTGACGGACTTTGAGCGAGGGCGTATAGTGGGCATGCGGGAGGCCGGGTCGACGTACCGCCGAATTGCTCAACACGTGGGGAGTGAGGTGAGGTCTCCACAGTACATCGATGTTGTCGCCAGTGGTCGGTGGAAGGTGCACGTGCCCGTTGACCTGGGACCGGACCGCAGCGACGCACGGATGCACGCCAAGACCGTAGGATCCTACGCAGTGCCGTAGGGGACCGCACCGCCACTTCCCAGCAAATTAGGGACACTGTTGCTCCTGGGGTATCGGCGAGGACCATTCGCAACCGTCTCCATGAAGCTGGGCTACGGTCCCGAACACCGTTAGGCCGTCTTCCGCTCACGCCCCAACATCGTGTAGCCCGCCTCCAGTGGTGTCGCGACAGGCGTGAATGGAGGGACGAATGGAGACGTCGTCTTCAGCGATGAGAGTCGCTTCTGCCTTGGTGCCAATGATGGTCATATGCTTGTTTGGCGCCGTGCAGGTGAGCGCCACAATCAGGACTGCATACGACCGAGGCACACAGGGCCAACACCCGGCATCATGGTGTGGGGAGCGATCTCCTACACTGGCCGTACACCTCTGGTGATCGTCGAGGGAACATTGAATAGTGCACGGTACATCCAAACCGTCATCGAACCCATCGTTCTACCATTCCTAGACCGGCAAGGGAACTTGCTGTTCCAACAGGACAATGCACGTCCGCATGTATCCCGTGCCACCCAACGTGCTCTAGAAGGTGTAAGTCAACTACCCTGGCCAGCAAGATCTCCGGATCTGTCCCCCATTGAGCATGTTTGGGACTGGATGAAGCGTCGTCTCACGCGGTCTGCACGTCCAGCACGAACGCTGGTCCAACTGAGGCGTCAGGTGGAAATGGCATGGCAAGCCGTTCCACAGCACTACATCCAGCATCTCTACGATCGTCTCCATGGGAGAATAGCAGCCTGAATTGCTGCGAAAGGTGGATATACAGTGTACTAGTGCCGACATTGTGATCATGTGATGTATCTGACCCCAGCAATGTGTCAATAAAGTTTCCCCTTCCTGGGACAATGAATTCACGGTGTTCTTATTTCAATTTCCAGGAGTGTATTTTCAGTGATGACGAATGTGAACATTATATCTAGCGTAACCTGGACGCACTATACAAATCGGTGCAATCAAATTTTCACCTGTTTGACAGAAACCTCTAACAGTAAAGACGTGTTATTGCGTCGTGTACTTGGATGCGTGACCATCCGGTTTGCCGAGCGCTGTTGGCAAGCAGGGCGCGCTCAGCCCTTGTGAGGCAAACTGAGGAGCTACTTGACTGAGGAGAAGCGGCTCCGATCTCGTAAACCGACATACGGCAGGGAGAGCGGTGTGCTGACCACATGCCCCTGCATATTAGCATTCAGTGACGGCCGTGGGATGCGAATGACACTTCGGCCTTCATGACTTGACTTGGGGGGATCTATTCCGTCATATAGTGCTCCATATTTCCTAACTTCGATCAGTCTCTTATCGAGCTGTCACCACTTTCGGTCTATCGAATTATGATAGCCAAACTGGAGTGCTATTAAATTTGCACTCCTACTGTAAAACACTGTGCAAAAATAATAAAAGAAGGAGATTTTCAGATACAATTCGTTTTAATGCTCCTCAGTCTATTTCCGTTTGATGTCAAAACATTTTTCCACCAGTTCCGGAAACACTTTTTCCATTGCGATGTTGGCCCTCGAAAACATGATTTTGGAAGGATTGTTGGCGCGATGACAATAGCAGTCAACGCATCTGTCCGTGTTTGCTGCGTGTTAACTGAAAGAGGTAGTCAGGCAATAAATCCGGCGAATACGAGAAAGGAGACATTAATTCACTATTTTTCTTCGTCAAATGATCGTCTGACATGCTGTTTTGGAGAAACAACCGATTTTCGTCGACCATTTGGAAATTGATCGCCGACGGATGCACGACCACGACGAAATACAGAGTTTTTTGCTGAAGACCGCTGATTACCAAAACCTGCACTGAACTATTCGACACAGTGCTGTTGAGAGTGACCTTTATGGAAATACACCGACAATCTTCACTCTAAACCTAATTTGTTAATAACTTGTTGGGAACCGGTTGTACCATTCATCTTAAATACATGTAGCCCATGCGGTTCTAGCCGGCTGCTGTGGCCGAGCGGTTCTAGGCGCTTCAGTACGGAACCACGCTGGTGCTACGGCCGCAGGTTCGAATCCTGTCTCTGGCATGGATGGGTGTGATATCCGTAGGTTAGTTAGGTTTAAGTAGTTCTAAGTTCTAGGGGACTGATGACGTCAGGTGTTAAGTGCAATAGCGCTTAGAGCCATTTGAGCCATGCGGTACTGGTTGAGGATAGTTCTGTCACGCAAAGATGATCTAGTTAGTAATATGGATAGGATAGAAGGAAGACACGCTGGATTGCCCTCTTTGCATAGAATAACGTTGGTAAGACAAATGACGTCAGCGTTTCCGATAGCGGTAGCGGCGATGACGTGCACTAACTGTTAAAAGGATCCGAACACTTATTACAGGAAACTAATATAAAATGCGTGTAACTCTTACCTTTGTGACGGCTTAAACTGTGTTGGGTACACATTCAATAAGGTGTCCGAATGCCTGTGGAGAAATGGCAGCTTATTCTTCCAGAAGAGTCGAAACCAGAGAAGTACGGGAGTTATACACAAGGGTCTGGAGCGAAGTCTTTGTTCTAACTCATCCCAAAGATATTCCATTCGGTTCAAATCAGGACTCCAGTTAGGCCATTCCATTTCAGGAACGTTATTATAATCAAACCATTACCTCACAGATGGTGCTCTATGGCAGGGTGCCTTGTAATGCAATTAAATCATCGTTCCCACCTATACATCGACTGCACAGAGTAATATGTATTGTATTCCGCACCGTTTTCTCAAGCTCAGTAAGGAGTCAAAACATAACAACGAAAAACACCCACTTACCGTAACACCTTCTTCTCTGTGCTTTGCTGCTTGTGCTACAGATGATGGAAGGTAGCATTCTCCAAGCATTCATCAAATCTTGGACAGTCCATGGGACTGCCGCGGAGTATAGCGTCATTCATCACCAAATCACTCGTTTCCAGTCATCCATTGTCATGGCGTTACTGTTTGCGATTCATACAGCGTCGCTTACAAGGAGAGGTCCCAAGCAGTGCGATCGACTTTTTGAAACTAAATATACGTTGGTGGGGAGGCTTGCGTGCCTCAGCAATACAGATAGCCGTACCGTAGGTACAACCACAAAAGGAGGGGTATCTGTTGAGAGGCCAGACAAACGTGTGGTTCCCGAAGAGGGGCAGCAGCCTTTTCAGTAGTTGCAGGGGCAACAGTCGGGATGATTGACTGATCTGGCCTTGTAACAATAACCAAAACAGCCTTGCTGTGCTGGTACTGCGAACGGATGAAAGCAAGGGGAAACTACAGCCGTAATTTTTCCCGAGGGCATGCAGCTTTACTGTATGATTAAATGATGATGGCATCCTTTTGGGTAAAATATTCCGGAGGTAAAATAGTCCCCCATTCGGATCTCCGGGCGGGGACTACTCAAGAAGATGTCGTTATCAGGAGAAAGAAAACTGGCGTTCTACGGGTCGGAGCGTGGAATGTCAGATCCCTTAATCGGGCAGGTAGGTTAGAAAATTTAAAAAGGGAAATGGATAGGTTAAAGTTATATATAGCGGGAATTAGTGAAGTTCGGTGGCAGGAGGAACAAGACTTCTGGTCAGGTGACTACAGGGTTATAAACACAAAATCAAATAGGGGTAATGCAGGAGTAGGTTTAATAATGAATAGGTAAATAGGATTGCGGGTAAGCTACTACAAACAACATAGTGAACGCATTGTTGTGGCCAAGATAGATACGAAGCCCACACCTACTACAGTAGTACAAGTTTATATGCCAACTAGCTCTGCAGATGACGCAGAAATTGAAGAAATGTATGACCAAATAAAAGGAATTATTCAGATAGTGAAGGGTGTCGAAAATTTAATAGTCATGGGTGACTGGAATTCGGTAGTCGGAAAAGGGAGAGAAGGAAACGTAGCAGGTGAATATGGACTGGGGCAAAGAAATGAAAGAGGAAGCCGCCTGGTAGAATTTTGCACAGAGCACAACTTAATCATAGGTAACACTTGGTTCAAGAGTCATAAAAGAAGGCTGTATACATGGAAGAAGCCTTGAGATACTGACAGGTTTCAGATAGATTATATAATGGTACGACAGAGATGTAGGTACCAGGTTTTAAATTGTAAGACATTTCCAGGGGCAGATGTGGACTCTGACCACAATCTGTTGGTTATGACCTGTAGATTAAAACTGAAGAAACTGCAAAAAGGTGGGAATTTAAGGAGATGGGACCTGGATAAACTAAAAGAACCAGAGGTTGTACGGAGTTTCAAGGAGAGCATAAGGGATCAATTGACAGGAATGGGGGGAAAATACAGTAGAAGAAGAATGGGTAGCTTTGAGGGATGAAGTAGTGAAGGCAGCAGAGGATCAAGTAGATAAAAAGAAGAGGACTAGTAGAAATCCTTGGGTAACAGAAGAAATATTGAATTTAATTGATGAAAGGAGAAAATACAAAAATACAGTAAATGAAGCAGGCAAAAAGGAATACAAACGTCTCAAAAGTGACATCGACAGGAAGTGCAAAATGGCTAAGCAGGGATGGCTAGAGGACAAATGTAAGGATGTAGAGGCTTATCTCACTAGGGGTTAGATAGATACCGCCTACAGGAAAATTAAAGAGACCTTTGGAGAAAAGAGGACCACTTGTATGAATATTAAGAGCTCAGATGGAAACCCAGTTCTAACCAAAGAAGGGAAAGCAGAAAGGTGGAAGGAGTATTTAGAGGGTCTATACAAGGGCGATGTACTTGAGGACAATATTATGGAAATGGAAGAGGATGTAGATGAAGATGAAATGAGAGATACGATACTGCGTGAAGAGTTTGACAGAGCACTGAAAGACCTGAGTCGAAACAACGCCCCTGGAGTAGACAACATTCCATTGGAACTACTGACGGCCTTGGGAGAGCCAGTCCTGACAAAACTCTACCATCTGGTGAACAAGATGTATGAGACAGGCGAAATACCCTCAGACTTCAAGAAGAATATAATAATTCCAATCCCAAAGAAAGCAGGTGTTGACAGACCTCGGGGAAGATCAGTTTGGATTCCGTAGAAATGTTGGAACACGTGAGGCAATACTGACCCTACGACTTATCTTAGAAGCTCGATTAATGAAGGGCAAACCTACGTTTCTAGCATTTGTAGACTTAGAGAAAGCTTTTCACAATGTTAACTGGAATACTCTCTTTCAAATTCTGAAGGTAGCAGGGGTAAATTACAGGGAGCAAAGGCTATTTACAATTTGTACAGAAACCAGATGGCAGGTATAAGAGTCGAGTGGCATGAAATGGAAGCAGTGGTTGGGAAGGGAGTGAGACAGGGCTGTAGTCTATCCCCGATGTTATTCAATCTGTATATTGAGCAAGCAGTGAAGGAAACAAAAGAAAAATTCGGACTAGGTATTAAAGTCCATGGAGAAGAAATAAAAACTTTGAGGTTCGCCGATGACATCGTAATTCTGTCAGAGACAGCAAAGGATTTGGAAGAGCAGTTGAATGGAACGGATAGTGTCTTGAAAGGAGGATATAAGATGACCATTAACAAAAGCAAAACGAATGTAGTCGAATTAAGTCGGGTGATGCTGAGGGAATTAGATTAGGAAGTGAGACACTTAAAGTAGTAATGGAGTTTTGCTATTTGGGGAGCAAAATAACTGATGATGGTCGAAGTAGAGAGGATATAAAATGTAGACTGGCAATGGCAAGGAAAGCGTTTATGAAGAAGAGAAGTTTGTTAACATCGAGTATAGATTTAAGTGTCAGGAAGTCATTTCTGAAAGTATTTGTATGGAGTGTAGCCATGTATGGAAGTGAATCATGGACGATAAATAGTTTGGACAAGAAGAGAATAGAAGCTTTCGAAATGTAGTGCTACAGAAGAATGGTGAAGATTAGATGGGTAGATCACGTAACTAATGAGGAAGTATTGAATCGGATTGGGGAGAAGAGAAGTTTGTGGCAGAACTTGACCAGAAGAAGGGATCGGTTGGTAGGACATGTTCTGAGGCATCAAGGGATCACCAATTTAGTATTGGAGGTCAGCGTGGAGGGTAAAAATCGTAGAGGGAGACCAAGAGATGACTACACTAAGCAGATTCAGAAGGATGTAGGTTGCAGTAGGTACTGGGAGATGAAGAAGCTTGCACAGAATAGAGTAGCATGGAGAGCTGCATCAAACCAGTTTCAGGACTTAAGACCACAACAACAGGTTAAGATCCTAGGTATCACAACTTGCAGCCATTCGCCCTGATGCGGCCTCGTTTGTGAATAGGTGGCGAAATAATTTCAGAATTTTGCGTGATGCTCATAATCGTCAAAAGCGTCGCAGTACGCAGACTAGCATTGTGTAATGGATAGGGTAATAGCTTTCCAAGAATTAGATTGTTGCTTCGCCTATCGTCAGGTGCAGTAAACTCAAATATTTATAAAACATTATTGAAAAGAGCTTGGTCATTATTTTTTCAATTAATTGGTTTAAATATTATTTTTCATCTTCATTGCTTTGTCACATAATTTTAATCATAATATCAACTACTTCATTTGCTCCCATTTTCTCCCTATCATTCTTGTTCCACTTGAAATCCTTGTTCTTGTGCTTTTAATTAATTTTATGTATTGATCTCGATTTAATTTCTTTTGCTGCATTGCCCTGTTCTTTCCTCCACATTACAGAGTTCATTAAATTTATTTCTCATTTTGGTTGAATTTAGTTTTACTTTTAAACCCTTCTTTAAATTAAATCTTCATCTGAGTTATCTTGTCCATATTCAGTAGGTATTTAGGTTATGTTTTAAATATTTGTATGGCGATTACCGTGCAAAACATTGCATATCTATAACGAAAAATCAATTTTCACACCATTGCAAAGTCAGTATAAACAAATTATTTCGTCCTTGGTTTTTTGACTGTTAGATCATAATTATAAAATAACTGAATATTATAATAGTTAAGTATAACTGAGCTCATATTCATAAATATTCCGATTGGAAAAAGAATGACACAAAGAAAAAAATATGTAGTGATTAAAATGATGTGACAAAGGAATAGAAATGAAAAATTACATTTAAATCAGTTAACTGATTAAAAATAATAAACAAAGCCAATTTGATAAAGATTTAAAAAAATTATTACACCCAATGTGGTTCGAACCAACAACCTCATGCGTGGAAAGCTATTTTTTTCTCTACAGCACGCAACCAGCCCATGTAACGCGTTTTTTTAACGTTATCGAGCAACATGCAAAATTTCGAAATCTATGTTCGTCAGTTATATGTAAGCGAGGTCCGATCAGGGTGAATGACTGCAAGGTATGATATCTGGTATCTTGACATCACGGTATATTTGACTTCAAAAAATTTATTGCATCGCTGGCGGCCTCTCTTTGTTAATATTGACTACAGAACTATGTGCGTTTTAAGGAACTTTTCGGCCATAGAAAGTTATTCGTTGGATCTTTGGATCTGACGATCGGTTCTTTCAACTGATTCAAGGAGAGTTGAATACGCTATCGCGACAATATTAAATTGAGTGACTTGGCATCCCAGTATTTCAGGAACCACTGTAGCCATTGACATGAAACTTTTACAGTACCTTAAACTGTATGTTCTGAATCTACTGAATTACAATAATTGCATTGTAGCCACTGCTTTCGTAAATACAATTTTTTAATTACACGGTCAAAATTTTGTGTACATTGTACGTTATCCTAAATAATTTTAATTATACAGAACATTATGTTCTTCATGTAGTTCAGTAGACTCAGGATATGTATGTTATTACCCCCTGCAAACGTGAATACTCTACGCGAAGTTGTTTCTGAGATTTAGGGAAAAATGCAACAGAAGATGTAAATTTTCAGGAACGACTCCTAAAGTTTCAAAAGACAGTAACTCAATATATGCTTAATTTTTTATTTCTAGCCACTCAGAAGCATCCTGCACCATACTGTATGTCATCCTCTTGATCCTTTACCAAGTTTTTTCTTCTTTTCTTCTTTCTGGACTCCTTCGTCGTCAACTGTGCTCCATCCTGTGTTTATCAATGCAAACCTTGTCCATCCGTTCAAGTTCTCTGATGCAGTTTGCTCAAGGATTAATTGCCATATAGCACTTTCACCCTACCAATGTTGTCATTAAAAGCAGTAACAGCATCACTGACCCCTCCACTTTAGTGTCTTCATTCCAACAAAAAGATTTTCTGCTAAGCGAGCCCATATAAGATTACTGAACGACTCACTGGAATTTTTAGTCTCACCTAGCCGACTCTTCTTCAGTAATTCAGGATTTGCCAGGTCTCTGTAAATATGTTTTGTGATATCCATGACTGTTGCTGGGATAGAATGTTTATGGCTGTATGAACTGTTTGAGTACTGGGTATTGCGATAATTGCCCCATGAATCAGCTTCCTCAATCTGGTGCCGATCCTCTTTAGGACATGACCAACATATTCCAGTTTTGTGATAATCTTCTTATCATAAGGCTGACCGTCTACTACAATGTTACATGCTTTTGAGTCTGCATCACCTAGGAACTTAGTGTAACACACTCCCCCTTCGTTCACAGATCGACTAAAAATTTCAATAGCTGCAGAGGCCTTCATACCACCACTTGTTCCTTTATGATTTCTGTCACAGATATTCCCTGCTTCATTCCGTGATTTACACTTATAAGAATGTTTGGTTAAAATCTGTAAATCCATTACCTTCCCAGTATCCACACTGGTCACCGTAGCAACAGAATTCCTAGAACTATTGCCATCCTTCTGCCAGGTGCCATCAAAAGCTACTGATGTGTCAGTCATACCATCATTTACTTCAACAGCTTCGTTTGCAGCACCCTTCATTGAGTCACGTGCAACAGATTCCGGAACAGCTCCAATAAATCCTGCATACTTGTCGATTTTAGACGGTAGGTGTGGCATATTTGTCAGGGCACACATTGTTTCTGCTGCAGTGTGTCCTATCCCAATAGCTCTCAATTCATGAAACCACCTAATATTTTCTTCAAAATAATTATCTTTACACTTATTGGAATTCAAAAATGAATTAGTATATTTACAACTCACTGCCTTCATTTAAAGTAACTGGCCCTCCACATATTTTGCAACACACATATTCACCTAACACCCTCCTTAGGGTGTGTAAATCCATCAGAATATAACCTAACCTATCATTCACATCACTTTCGTTTTGAGAAAACTGTGTATTACAATGTTTTATTTTAATCTTCGAAGCACTAATGGGTGTTTCTCTAGATGCTGACGGCCGGCCGGCATGACCGAGCGGTTCTAGGCGCTACAATCTGAAACCGCGTGACAGCTACGGTCGCAGGTTCGAATCCTGCCTCGGGCATGGGTGTGTGTGATGTCCTTAGGTTAGTTAGGTTTAAATAGTTCTAAGTTCTAGGGGACTGATGACCTCGGAAGTTAAGTCCCTTAGCGCTCAGAGCCATTTGAACCATTTTTTTTTCTAGATGCTGACGAGTTTGCCTGTATTTCATTGTCTGTAGCTTCACATGCCACGTGTTGAACACAATGTTTCCCATTATTCGAAAATCTGTTACCATGAAACACACGTTTCTTAAAAACACTTCGTTTTGGCGTCATACTTCACTTTTTGAGAGATTCAACAATCTATTCGTCACTTTTCCTCGGAGAAACGTTAGCATTTCGACATACAACGCGTGTCTATGCTATGAAACCATACTATACTGTTTTTGACAGTGCTACCAATATAAACACGTAATTTAACCTTTATAACACAGCAATCCACGGCCTTCTATATAAAAACACATTTTATTCAAAGTGCTGACCATTGCTGTCTATACATTTTGACCACCTTTCCGGCAATTTGTGGACACCACGCCAATAGAAATGTTCGTCTTTTGAAGCAAACCAATCAGACACCAAATTTTCGACTTTTTCGTGGGAATAGAGGTGTTCGTCAGCCAATGCGTGTCCCATTGGTGAAAAAAAAAATGGTAATCAGGAGGGGCCAAGTCTGGTGAATCGGCGGGTGGAGTAGCAGCTCACAGTCAAGTGTTTTGATAGTGTCCTGAACCAGTTTTGCTCTGTGTGCAGGTGCAATGTCGTGTAAAAAAATTACTTTGCCATGTATTCTGGCCCATTCTGGTCTTTTTTCGATCAATGTATTTAAAATTGCTCATTTGTTGTCTGTACCGATAACTATTCACAGTTTCATCGGGTTTTAGAAGCTGACGATACACCACACCTAGCAGGTGCAATGTCGTGTAAAAAAATTACTTTGCCATGTATTCTGGCCCATTCTGGTCTTTTTTCGATCAATGTATTTAAAATTGCTCATTTGTTGTCTGTACCGATTACTATTCACAGTTTCATCTGGTTTTAGAAGCTGACGATACACCACACCTAGCAGGTGCAATGTCGTGTAAAAAAATTACTTTGCCATGTATTCTGGCCCATTCTGGTCTTTTTTCGATCAATGTATTTAAAATTGCTCATTTGTTGTCTGTACCGATTACTATTCACAGTTTCATCGGGTTTTAGAAGCTGACGATACACCACACCTTGCAGATCCCACCAAACACAGAGCATTGTCTTCTTGCCGAATCGATCTGGTTTGCAGTCGATGTTGATGGTTGTCCCGGGTTAACCCATGATTTGTTTCCGTTTAGGATTCTTAAAATAAATCTATTTTTCATCGCCAGTAACAATTTGATGCAAAATTGATTTTCTTTCATGTCTTTGAAGCAAAATTTGACAAATGGTTTTTCGGTTTTCCATCTGTCATTCAGTTCATGTGGCACCCATTTTCCACACTTTTGGATCTTTTCTATAGCTTTCAATCAGTCAGAAATTGTTTGTTGTGAAACATTCAACATTGCTGCCATTTGCTTCTGACTCAAAGTATCATCCTCATCCAATATTGCTTGCAATTCTGCGTCTTCGAACTTTTTTGATGGTCTTCCACGTTCTTCATTTCTTACATCAAAATCATTATTTCTGAACCGTTGAAACCATCTTTTGCATGTTGCTTCTGATAAAGCATGATCACCATATGCCTCGACAAGCATTCGATGCGACTCTGCAGCACTTTTTTTCAAATAAAAACAAAAAAATAATGCTTTCCACAAATGATCACCTTCTGGTACAAAATTAGACATTGTTAACACGATGAAAACATTTGATGTTATTTGTTCCATGACATGACGTATACTAAATACCTCAAAAAAATTAAGGCTCGTTCACAACAAATATATTTTATAACGAGATAAAAATCTGTAAATGTGAAAAGAAAAATTTTTTCGTTCTAACTCCCCTTACTGGGATTTTTTTACAAACACGGGCCGCCACTTTCGATAGCCGCTGCCTGTTGGTAGATGTATGCTCGGTCTTGCTTTAGCTGTCGTTATTCCTTTGCGTTTGCACTTCCCAATCACATCACCAACAGTTGGCTTGGACAGCTTTAGAAGGGTTGAAATTTATTGATGTGTCTGTTACTCAGGTGACATCTAACGACTAGTCTACATTCGAAGCCAATGATCTGAGCGACCCATTCTGCTGTTAATGCTTCTGTACTGCCACCTTTTGCACTGGCGGTCTGCCTCTCGTGACATCTAGTGGTTAGTTCCACTTTACATATGGGTGTGTGGATTCTTTTTGTCAGACAGTACATTCAAGACGAATGCTACAGTCACCTTTCACTGTTTCGTTAAGCACTATAGAAATTTCACAATCCAATAGCGCCACCTGCTTTGAAGATAGCACTAGAATTTAATTTGATAGGAATGCTGCCGCTTTTAACTTGCAGTAAATCATAATAGTCATTTCTACGCAGGAAAAAAGGTATTTCTGCTTCTCCGCTTTTTGAAACCACTGCCTCAATCTGGACTTCGTTTTGATGTGAAATGTACAGTTGTCCACATGCTGGGGGCTGGATTAAAAAACACGCTGCTTTACTAGATGTGGTTCTATGTCCACTTGCTATTTCAGAACTGACTACTTTTCGCATCAACAAATCGCAGACATAGTTATAACAAGCCATACGTTACAGAAAAAAAGAATCCCCGGATCTTGTGGGCTAGAACACTACACCATTATGAAGACTTTTACCTGGCGTACTGTTTTATAAACAGCCTCCTTTCCTTCGCTTCATCCGTACGTTCTGCTCGCCATTTTTCTCTTTCTTTGATTGGCGTTATCCCCGTTTAATGTCCTTGAAATAAAATAAACATTTTATTTAAAACTTAAGATCTTCCTTACTTCTAACTTAATGAATTATCTGGTATTTAACTTGCCTCTTAGTAATATAAAAATGCTCCATATTTATGAAAATCAAGTTCTTGCTTCTTTAGAAGCGACGATTTTTCAAAAATCTTGCGTCAGCATGAAGGACAGCACTCGTGAAACAACCTAAATCACCTGCGATTAATTGAATCCTAAAATTTTCTTGATAATGCTCCATGCAGAAGAAAGTGATAATCATCAATTTACTAAGGATTAATCTGGAAATGCTATCGGCTATGCTTTAAAAGGCGTTACCATATCTTTACTCCCCTCTTAAACTACTGATTTATGTTGTATGGAGAGTGCGGAGCGCGAAAGTTTTGAAACGTTTTGTAGTACTTTATTTGCGTCTTAATCCTGATCTGCCAGTGCTCTTGAGAAAGCTGGTTCTGAACGTCACAGCAGGGATGGATGTATTTAACGTGCGATGAGTAGAGTGACCAATGATACTGGCGTGACGAGCTTTATTTAGATATTGCAAACAGTTTCCAGTCGTTCTTCAAGATATCTGTCATGGATCTCGTTTGAGATCATGTCCTATTTATCACAACTATTTATCATAACCAAATATTTCTCCTCGAGTTCCAGATACGAAAACATTCCGCCCATAAGAATAAAGGAGCGACGGAAGCTGTAAGCTTTCACTGTACACAGAAAGGTCTTTGTGCCAACCGTAATTCTTTCTCAGAGATCAGTCCTATTTCCGTCACCACGTCGTACCATGTTGATCTTTCAGCATTTCTTTTGTGATTCTGAGATGATGTTCGGAAGGAATGTGACATACCCGAACTCGAATTTTATTCAGAGCCAAAATGGCGAAATTGTATAAATTACCTAATGACAAATTATACTGTTTGTTTACTAAATTTTGACTTCGCAAATTCATAAATTCACAAATTTGCCTGGAACTGGGAATTTCCGCCACACGTGTCTGATTCAGTGTTAGAATCGATACGTATTTCCATAGGGTTGGTGAGTAGAAAACATTTTATTTTACTCGGGGTTACATTGTGCTCATGTTACTATTGCAATTTATTGTTTCGTAAAAGATATTCTATAAATAAGAAAAACTAGTGCTGATGCAGGTATTCGTTGATTTCCTGATACTGAGTCTGCAAATCATTGTCTTCACCACACATGATAGATATTTGCTGGCTGTGAGACGAAGTAGATAACGGAGGCCAAAGAAATTTGTCGTTGTACAGATTGGACGCATTAGGTGTGATGTATCACACTTGGGGATTGTCTTCCATTTGATTAGCAGTTCCCGTACGTGTGCAGCATTAAATCGTGTTACTTCCAAATAAATCTGCCGCCCTCTTGTTGCGCATCGCGCGTACACTCATTCCTGTTATTAGTCAAAAGGTCTGACAGCGTTATCACTGGGTGATATGAAACATTCAAGGTGGATTTCAAAGCATAAAATTTGTTCATCACTTTGCATCATCACTAGTAAGTAGCCAAGATGTGATGGCAGATAACAACAAAATCCTTTCAAAGTAACGGTGTGTGTCGACTAACGAATCCAGAGACTACTGCTCGGCATCATCAATATTACAGCATGCGCCTGCCGGAGAGGCTACCCAAGAAATTCTCCTTTTTATGTTGCTAACTAGCCCTCATTCCAAGCTCCTTAATTCTGTCGCAGATGGGCTGGTGATGCGTGTAGGATAGCACATCGTGTCACACATGGAATATTGGTTTACGCTTCATTATATCTAACAATCAAAGAGAAATGCCTGCGAGTACTCTCTGCTTTCTTAGAGTCGCAGCTTCATTCTGTGAATCACCAACGTGAATAGTACGATGGAATGCAGCGGTCACTTCTGTGTGAAACGACGAAGAAATGAGTCAAAAGTGAGTCGATTTGGTGGAGACTAGACAGAGAGTCTCTGTAATCTCAAGTCATTGCTGTAAGCAGCCATGACGGACATTTCGATCTCAAGTAAGTCTGAGTCATTAATACTTACGAATCATTTCTAGAACTTGTTAGAATTGTGTACAGGAAAAGCCTTGTCCGAAGAATATCGGCTCATTTATATGCAGAAAAGGCTACATGTTCGTGATTATATTCATCGAATTCTATATTCTTTGTTATTAACTATTACGGTGTCCTGTAGATTGTCCGGATTTATGCATACTGGAATGGTGGTATGAAACGGCAGACACGGTCTAGTTTATTTGGAAGGAAACCATTGTCTTTTATAAAGTAGTGAGTGAAATCTGCTTACTGACTACCATCCATTTTTCTTTTGAGTACGTCGTCAAAGCACACTGATGGATTCCTGTCAATTTCTAGCTGTAGCTTTCGAGGAGCAGTTGCAGCTTCATCGACGAGCAACCAACTAGATTCTCCTGCAAGCTGTACAATCACTGCATTATACAAAGTACGGCTAAAAATTTTACACCGTTCGGTACAGTACTCTCAGCAGGATAGGTTAAGACGCTAACTACAAGCACTTAGTATTGTCCATGTCCTTTTTTGTGTTTTTGAATATAGTTGCATTTTTTATGCAAAGAACTTTAAGTAAGCTTCTTCATCTGGCATTTAATACTTTTCATAGTCAACCAGTATAAAGCTATTTCAAGTTAGCGTCGTTCTCTTTACTTTCATTCCCTTTACCGGAGAGACAGAATAGATTAGAATACTGAAGACAGATGCAAGCCTTTGAATAAATAAACATAACGAGACACGTACTCTTTGCTATTTCAAGATCGCGTCTGCACTTGACTCCCAGTCAGGAGCAGTTCTTCAATTGCTCACAACCATTTCTTTATAATGTTAGTGAATGGACAATATTCTGGAGTATGATTTTGGTTGCATTCAACGAAAGTTGTTCAAAATGAACACCGAGGACAGCCACTTTTAGTAGACGACGAACAGCTACACCAGGAGAGTACCAGAGGCCACAGAGCACCCAGATCCAGTGACGCTGGAAAGGTAAGAAGCTACGACAAACACTTCGTAGATTACGGAAGAATAATAATTACGAAAGAGCAGTGTATGTATCGCGAATTTTGTGAGTTCAGTCACAAAAAATGTTGTTAGGAAAATATACAACAATGAGTATTTAATGAAATGTACTTTATCGATAGACAATTCAAGAAGTAAACAGTTTTTTAATACAGATCTTAAAATTAGTAAATATAAAACTGAACGAAAAGTCCAATATTTGGCTGTAGTGTGTTTATTCAAGTTAATTATAGACCCACTATCTGTTAAACAAATGTACCAGTTTCTTAACGAAAATTTTAGCAGTGAGAGTAATAAAGACTGAAGCGAGTTTGATGTGTTTATCCAGATACAGATTAAACGTAAGACTTCCTCGCTAGTATAACTTTATTAAATTGTGTAGTGCTTCTACCGCAACTGACTTGGTCAAACACTAAAACCTTTATTTAATGCAGCCTTAGCTTAAAAAACTGTACCTTCCCCATGGAAACAAGGAATATTAGAATAATAAAACTGTACGTGAACAAATCTGCCTTTTTTCAGACTGAAATTCAGTACTTCTACCATGTTCTTAATAACCAAGGTTTTCATCCCCTTCGATCACATTTGCTGCCCGCCCTAAATGTGTGTTGACATTAAACACTTTCTAGGACTTCACAGCTAGAGGAATTTGCAAAATACACATCGCGTAAGTCAATTTTTGAAAAAAAAAAAAAAAACAGCGGTCTGCACCAAGCCTGTCCATTAATCTCTCAGGGCGAGGCAACGGATAAGCATCAATTATTGTTTGTGGATTCACACTGGATTTAAAGTCAACATAAAGACGAGGTGTTTCAGAAGGTTTTGGTGAGGGTACTAAGGGAGAAGCCCATTGACTAATCTAGATACGAGAAATAACACAATTGCTTGTCATTCCTTAAGTTCACTTGCAAGTTTGTTTCTAAGTGCACGAGGGATGGGACGTGCCCGGAAAGACATAGGTTGTGCGTTGTCCTTCATTGCAACGTGTACTACAAAATTATTTGCTCTGCATAGTCCTTGAGAAAACAACCATCTGAGTAATACTGGCCTTTGGTTTCACAGCAGAAACAGAAAGTACATTGTCCTGAAGAACAAACTAATCAACTGAATCTAACCCAAAATGTTTTCAGAGTCTCCCAAACGCAAAATTGTAAATTACTCTATTGTGGTGTGAGACTGGAATGTGGCAGACAAACCTACAAAAGTGACCATTAACTATTCCTAGGACACTATACAATTTCCGAGAGGTTGACTTGGCTCTTATTATACATAGGCATGTGATGTCAGTATAACATTAAGAACCTTTTAGATGATGAGTCGCCAACCGAACATTTCACAGAGAGGTGTCAGTCACCCTGGGGCAGGTCAGCATGGCTGGATGCAGCTCATATGTCCTGTTAGGATCGCCAGGGAGAAAGCAGCCTGTGCTATTCTGGAACAGATTTCTATAGTGCGATCTGTGATGTCAGTATCCACAGGTCAAGTGTCAGCAACGCTAAACACACATGCTACCAAGAGGCGTTTCGTGTATGGAATCAGTGTAAGCGCACCTTCGAGTTCTGTGGCGAGGTGGACAGGGGTGTGTGCTGTACCTCATGTGATCGGTTATATTGTGGCGGCCGTGGCCAGGGTAGGGTCAGGCCCGCGGTGGCAGTGGCAGCAGTGGCTAGGCCAGCAGAGGCGTTGGGCGTTGAGTGGCAGGATGTGTTTTTTATCAGCAATCTTTTGTTTAAACTGTATTCAATCGATTTCACAGGCCAATAGGATGCTGCGAATTATAAAAAACTACCCCACACATGTGATAAATATCGATTAAATGAAATTGCATAAACTTTTATTATATCAACGTCGTGTTAGTTGTACAATAGTTAAGGGGAGGGTGTGCGTGAGGGGGTGACCTGGAGCAGAACAGCAGGTTAAGTGCAGAACACTAGGTTGATTTGTATAATTTTTATGTAATATGCAATACAATAATTGAAGGGGGTGGGTGACAAAGAAGAATGTTCCAGAAATGGCGTTCAAAACCATGTCAGATTCGAAAAGTGTACCAGAAAATGGTGGGAGGACGTAACTAATTACTTAACTTGGTATCAAAGGCGGTAAAATAGTTTAAGGAATTGGGGACGACATGGAAATCTACTTAACAGAAAAATAGGTTAAGTGCCAACAAAGGGCCAAACATTAGGTTAATACACATGGAGTACAGTTCTGAACATTAGGTTATGCACATGTTTGCTCCATGTAATTACTTCTTACAAGACCTACATGTTTGCAGACAGCAGAGAGTGATGAACAACAGAAATCCAACATCCACTGTTTTTTTATGAATAAACAATATACTTTTGAATTTCCTCTTACGAGGCATTTCCTCTCCACCACCAGACCACCATCTTGGATTAAGTCACAGAAAGGATGATAGTGCCCTATGGTGGTGGTACTGAATACTAAGCCTGGACCTATCTGCGAACACACTGTTTCCCACCATTTCCCCCCACTCCAGACCGCCATCTTGGATTATGTCACAGAATGGATGACAAAGCCCTCTGGTAGCAGTACTGTGTACTAGGTCAGTTGGACTCTTGATCCCTTGGCGACTACTCTCGTTGGTGGTACTGTCTTTAATTTTTTAAATAATTAGAATAACCTCGAATGCATTCTTCCTCGTGCTCCTAACATGGCACCCCATCCATCACGTGTTACCCTTCCTGCTTTCAACATATGCAAACGTTCTCACAGCTGTGTAGAGACTCCTATATCCCAGCACAAAGGATGTCATGTGAATAAATTGAGGAGTATGATTGGCTCTTATAGAATTTACCCTCCAAATTACTGATGCAGCAGGTGTGGAAGCACCACCTGTTTTTAATTTCTTTCTGCAGATGAGACTTTCAGTGCAGAAAAAACTATTTTAGCCAGATCGCCACATTGCACCGACAATTAAACCCTGCAAAGCGCACCTACATAACCTAAAGTACGGAAAGACTGACTCAACTACACTACTCTCCCACTGAGGACAGGAGCTTGAATATTAGAGCGTGAAACCAATCTCCAGTCCAGCAGTATATCACAACGTAACATCTCGAAGTAGTAAACATACATTTCCTATCCTACGACATACAAAATCATCCCTTTTACATCATTCATACATATACCATGAAGACAGACAACATCGTATATACTCCTCGCAGCAATAGATATTTCCATGCAAGGTAGGTCGTCATCCACCCCCAACAGGCGATCAAAGCACACTCAGTAGACCAAAGTCATTCTCAGAATGGTTCTACAAATTCGGGCTTGTTTGCCCTCGCCACAAAAGCTTCACAGTTTCTGGTCGGGACCTGCTTGATTGCTTGCTTTCCTACGTCCATCTCCAGACTCGGTGATTACAAGAAGATGTGTATTTTCACATGGTTTGCCATAATATTTTACCATTTTCACCGTAATTCTCGATGTCAAGCACATGGCAGCAGCCTACTGATCGCTTGCACAACATAATTCTGAAGACATAGATTGGAAATTATTTCCCTAGAAACCCCAAACTTTAGTGTGGTCGAGTGTACTGTAGACCACTGAGTAACTATCAACTTATACCAACTGTGAAGACCTTTATGTGAGAACTCGAAACAAATACACGAAATTGATATTTCCACTCGCTAATACTGATGTCGGTGATGTAACAGATTCCAAATCATTCGTGTAATTTACAATATCAACTAAGGTGTTTCTCATGTCTAGAGAACCAGCAAACAGGTCTTCCACCTACTAGATGTACACAGCACAATCGATGTTCTCTCAGCTAAATAAAGATACGAAATGTGAACAAACAGTCAACCAAACAATTTACAAGGGTGGGAATAATGGCTCAGTCAAGACACACCTCCATATTAAATCTTCACAGATATCCACGTGATCATGAAAGCTATCCAACACATACTAAGTATTAGTTCGCTATTCAACTGTCTAGAGGACTACACAGTTAAGTCAGCTACATTCCTGCACGCCAACAAGTCTTTCCTTTCAGACAGCTCCTATCGTTAATGGGAAATGTGAATCATTCCCATCACCAGTAGTGCATGCCAAGCATGCATAGGCAGAATCAACCTAGAAAACGGGTCACATGTATGTTTTCTCACTGTACTTACAGTTACATGTTATGATCCCAGTCTGAACTGAACGACAATTGACAATGAGCGGAAATAAACCCTGCTGACAGTTGTGGTTCTGGAAATAGAAGTATCTGTACCATTCTTATTACCTGACGTACTGTTACCTTTGCTGTCACAGTATTCCACGTCAAATCCATACCTTTGTTTGCACATGTCTGAACACAAAAATATACTTTATAAGCCTGATGCTCAAGGTGAACCTATCACACATTCCCTACTAATACTAAGTATCATACTTGGCCAATAAATGATTCCAGACGATACAAAATAATACTCAGAGAAAATCAACGATGGATGGACATGTCTCATAAGTTTTTCTTGCGAATGTTACCACTGTGTCTTAGAAAGAGTGGCGTAACCATCTTACAAACCGCCAGATGTTAAAAAACCCGATCGCAACAACTACTGTATGTTACTGTCACAAAAGGTCTTGGTTCTATAGGTGCATGCAGGTATCCATGGTAAAAGCTATAATGGCTTTATAAATCAAGGTATGGCTTTACCTCCGAATGAATTTTTTTTTTTCAGAGAAATACCGAGCCGGTGATTGCAGAAGTGTACACTATGAGACCAGCAGTCCAGTTACACGTAGCCTACAATGTAACCTCATGATGAAGAAGCTGAATTTAGAAAGTGAGCTGGCCGATGTGGCCGAGCGGTTCTAGGCGCTACAGTCTCGAAATACGCGACCGCTACGGTTGCAGGCTCGAATCCTGTCTCGGGAATGGATGTGTGTGATGTCCTTAGGTTTAAGTAGTTCTAAGTTCTAGGGGACTGATGACCTCAGAAGCTAAGTTCCATAGCGCTCAGAGCCATTTGAACCATTTTTTCCATTATGTTACAGTCATGTACGCAATCACTGATTCAGTGATATCCACCCCAGAAGGTGTTATCTCTCCAATAAAACTTTTTCCCCCACTCGAACAAGCGATATCAGTCAATCATTATCTGTTAACCAACAGCATGCCAATGAACAAGATGGAATGAAAAAGACACCATCGATGTACTCTATTATAAGCATCACAGTTGATAGTGAGAACAATTTTACCGATTTTAGACTGATTTCAACATGGACCAATGATGTGACAGCATGTTTCCCACTTTCAGTATCATAGCTAAACCACCCCTTCTCTACTTTCGAGTATCATTGCGAATGTGGATAGATGACTGTACTTTACGTCCATTCTTTGTTAATTCTCAAGCACATACACTATCAAAGTATATCAGACAGCGCTCTACAAATTACTAGCACCTCGGACATAGTGCTTAATTTACGACCCAACTCTCTGTGTATAGGAGTCATAGAGCAATCTAGCTGTCGCTGGATAAAATCAGAGAGTGAAAGACTCTCCTCACACTGTCGTTGACCAACCCATCTCGCAGCACCGTTACTGATTTAATCTGCAACAGACCAGAGGTAGACCGGTACTTTCCACGTCTTTTGAATAAATTGAGCTTGCTGAGTCCTTAACCAACCACGTGCACAAGATTTCTCAAAGTGCGATCATTCCAAGGAGGTCAGCACTGCTCATCGATGTATAGAAAAAGATTTGAAAGTATCGTGATATAATAGCAGATGGTTAAGAAGAAAAAGAAATGAACGATTTTTATGTGTGATGGACTCTAGACGGATGGAGTTCTACGCATTTTTACGTAAATCAACCAAGCTATCAACTCAAAAGTATTCTTCTAGAGTTTAGGGTCGGTACCTGAAAGGTATTGGTAAGTGAGAGAACATAAACTCATGCACTCCTAAGGCTACAATGTTCTCAACTTAAAACGGGCTATGATGTTAGATCACTTGTGTTTCTGTTCTATCAGTCATACGGACTGTAGCGCTGTTAATATTCCAATATAAGAAAGATATTTCAAGTACATGACATACATCCTTCTTCAAGGTTTTCACTACAAATAACTATGTTATCGAACCGTAAAACGAAAAAAATAATTCCTTAAAACATTTTCTCTGCATGATATGAGCACAATATAGCTTTCTGGAGATAATGGTGTCCACTGTTCACATCCGATCATGGTTCAGAAATTATACTGTGCCTGAATCAGCCCTATATAAAATGATTGTTAGAGAAGGGGATACCTCTTACAAGGAAACAGATAAACGCATAGAAGCAGTATCAAACATATGAAAATTACAAGTCATTCCACCACTAACTCTGTAAACAGCACATCTGTCATGCAAATGCATACATGGGGGCTGCAGTACCTCACAAGCACTTATCGCTAACTTAGTTATGACACTGAAGTCTTGATTTTACACCCAAGATGCGACATGGTGATGGAGTACATATTATAAATCAATGTTCATTTAGAAGACTGTGTCATGTTTCATCACACATGAGATGGAAGTCCTCTGATGAGCGATAGGTTTACCATTAATGATCGCAAGTAGACAGTGCTTTAAATCACATACAGAACATGTGGCTGTATACGAGTCGAACGCAGCCTGTGTTATGTGGCTGATGCATCCTGACAGAACAGAGGAAAATTTGACCTGCAGCAACTTCTCCCTGTCTAGAATGCATCATCAGTCTATCATTAAATTGTACCTCTTTGCAGCTCCATCTGAATCGATCACCATGTTCACATTCTGTTATCAAGTATGTTTAGAGCTGGATGGTTCTCAGTCCTCCAGAAAAGCATCAGATATAGTAGTCAACTCGCATGTAGCACTGGAACATCAATAGACATACAGTATAATAGTAGCTCGGTGGAAGAAAACTGACTGCTTCCCTGATCCCCTTCCCTTCCATGTCGACGTTTTCTCAGAGTCCTCTTGATCCTTCATTTACACTATGTGACGTCTAGTTTTCTGTGTGTGAGACGTCAGTCACGCAGGGGTATGTAAGCAGCTCGTATGTCCCGTTAGGATCGCTAGGGAGAAAGCTGCCTGTACTATTCTGGTACAGAATAGCATCAAACATTAAGTTAAGACACCTGGCGTACAGTGCTAAACATTAGGTGTTGCACATGTTTGATCCATGTAATTACTTCTTACAAGACCTACATGTTTCCAGACAGCAGAGCGTGATGAACAAGAGATATCCAACCTCTGCAAACTGATTTTTTTTTATAAATAAACAATATACCCTTGAATTTCCTGTCATGAGGCACTTCCTCATTTTTTTGATTAAGTCACAGAAGGGATGATAGTGCCCTCTGGTGGCAGTACTGTGTACTAGGTCAGTTGGGCTCTTGATCCCTTGGCGACTACACTTATTGGTGGTACTGCCTCTAATTTTTTAAATAATTAGTGCATGAAAAACAAAGACATATCCAGCACAGTCCGAGTCCTCTTCCCACCATTTCCTAGGACGAGGTGGCGGTTGGACGAATAAGTTTAGTGGAGGTAGCCCAAGTGTCCTTTCTTTCCCACTAAAATTCAAACTTCGCACTAGATCCAAGGAAAAGGTGTGGTCGGATGACTTGGGTTAGTGGAGGTACCCCAACTGCCCTTTCTTTCCTGCTATTTTTAATATGTTTGTAGAGGCTGCACTATCCTGATGGAATATGATCTTGCTGCTATTTTCTGGTTAGGGGAGGGGGTTAAATTGATGGATGTAGCCCAATTGACATATCTTCCCACCAAAATTCAAACTTCCCGCCATCTTAAATGATGTCATAGCCGCCATCTTGTATGATGTCATGAGCTGTTGCCAAGTCTATACAACGCCATCTTGGATGACGTCATAGCTGCCATCTTGGCTACATCTGGCAACAATGGAGAGTGGGTCAGAACTCGTTTTGTCCCAATACTGATGAGTGGTGTCTCGAACACAGTGCTTCATAGGCACCCATCAGACCAGTACTAAGCACAGCCCAAAGATGAAATCCATTTGTTCGAAAGACTGTCCCTCTGTCATCATGTGGATCTCTGTGTGGTGTACCCCTCAGCCTGGTCCATTGTCTTCCTGTGCAAGAGCCTTACTGGCAGACCTAGGATAAAAGAGTTTCTTTTCTTGCATGTCGTGTACCATGTCTGCGCATTTTAATGTGTTTCCTCCTGTGTTAAACTTATTATACACTCTTGATGGACTCAAATTTTAATATGCCCCTGGAGATGGGACGTATTTCCTGAAACTGGGTAGTGATATCCTTTTTAAAAAAGAACAATTTTTACAGCTGTAGCGGGTTTTATCATTCACAGTGTATAATAATGAAAAATATGTAATGGGGGGAGCACATCAAAGTTCATTTTCAGCAGCAGGTTCTTTATACATTGAAAGGTATAATAACGAATAATATGAAAACACCAGCTCCGGGTGGAAGAAACAGAAATTGCTGCACACTCGCGGTGTATGCGATTTGTTACAAGTTGATCCCCTTATCCAACAGGTGGCGTTTAGGCACTCCCTCACGAAAAAAAAAAATATTCAGCTTCTTTTTCTTCTAAAATATCGGTTGTAAATCTTCACAGTGAGAGGGCAACAATAAATGACTGTAATATAGTTATCGAAGTACAGGAAACATAGTGTCAGTATTCGTACATCGACATCATATTGTCAGTGTATGGACAATATCGATATTTTTCCCCGATGACGACTTTGAGTTCTTTTCTCGGTATAGTTTTTGACACCTGTCAAATAAACTTGACGAAACGAATCTTAATATGACAATCTGCTCTTATAGCCTTATGTTGTAGTTCCAGAAAGATACGTTTTTTTCTCGAATAAAGGCTAATGCGCTGTTATCAAGTATGTTTAGAGCTGGATGGTTCTCAGTCTTCCAGAAAAGCATCAGATATAGTAGTCAACTCGCATGTAGCACTTGAACATCAATAGACATACAGTATAATAGTCCCTCGGTGGAAGCAAACTGACTGCTTCCCTGATCCCCTCCCCTTCCATGTCGACGTTTTCTCAGAGTGCTCTTGATGCTTCATTTACACTATGTGACGTTTTCTGTGTGTGAGACGTCGGTCCCGTAGGGGCAGGTAAGCAGTTCATATGTCCCGTTAGGATCGCTAGGGAGAAAGCTGCCTTTGCTATTCCGATACAGAATAGCGTCAAAGTTAAGACACCTGGAATACATTGCTGAACATTAGGTCATGTACATGTTTACTCCATGTAATTACTTCTTACAAGACATAGACGTTTCCAGACAGCAGAGTGTGATGAACAAGAGAAATCCAACCTCTGCAATCTGATTTTTTTAATAAAGAAACAATATACCCTTGAATTTCCTGTCATGAGGCACTTCCTCTCCACCACCAGACCGCCACTTTAGATTAAGTTCCCGAAGGGACGATAGTGCCCTCTGGTGGTGGTACTGCATACTAAGCCTGTACCTAACTGCAAACACACTGTTTCCCGCCATTTTCCCCCAACGCCAGACCACCATCCTGGATTATGTCACAAAATGGATGACAGAGCCCTCTGGTGGCAGAACTGTGTACTAGCTCAGTTGGGCTCTTGATCCCTTGGCGACTACACTTGTTGGTGGTACTGCCTCTATTTTTTTAAATAATTAGTGCATGAAAAATAAAGACTTATATCCAGCACAGGTCGAGTCCTCTTCCCACCATTTCCTAGGACGAGGTGGCGGTTGGATGAATAAGGTTAGTGGAGGTAGCCCAAGTGTCCTTTCTTTCCCACTAAAATTCAAACTTCGCACTAGACCCGAGGAAAAGGTGTGGTCGGATGACTTGGGTTAGTGGAGGTACCCCAACTGTCCTTTCTTTCCTGCTATTTTTCATATGTTAGTAGAGGCTGCATTATCCTGATGGAATATAATCTTGCTGCCATTTTGTGGAGAGAGGAAGAGAGGATGGGAGGGGGTTAGGTTGGTGGATGTAGCCCAACTGACATATATTCCCACTAAAATTCAAACTTCCCGCCATCTTAAATGACGTCATAGCCGTCATCTTGTATGACGTGTTTCCCCCTATTTTAAACTTATTATACACTCTTCGTGGACTCAAATTTTAATATGCCCCTGGAGATGGGACGTATTTCCTGAACCTGGGTAGTGCTATCCTTTTTAAAAACAAACAATTTTTACAACTGCTGCGGATTTTATAATTCACAGTGTATAATAATGAAAAATATGTAATGAGGGGAGCACATCAAGGTTTATTTTCCACATCTGGTTCCTTTATACATTGGAATGTATAATAACGAATAATATGAAAACAAACAGAAATTGCTGCACACTCGCGGTGTATGCTATTTGTTACAAGTTGATCCCCTTACCCAACAGGTGACGTTTGGGCACTCCCTCACGAAAAAAAGTTCCGCATGTCGTTGTCACTGTGTCTGTGCTGAGAATTAGACATCCATAACGAAGTTACCTTCTCATGCCTCACACACCCCATCTGCTGGGAGCAGCCAAGAAAACGCTACAGAAAAAAATGGCATACTATTGCTCCATTAGCTTTTGTGTGTGCAAACGCATAAATTCAACTTCTTCTTCTTCTTCTAATATATCGTCTGTAAATATTCACAGGGAGAGGGCAACAATAAATGAATGTAATATAGATATCGATATACAGGAAACATAGCGTCAGTATTCGTACATCGACATCATATCGTCAATATATGGACAATATCAATATTTTTCCCCGATGAATGGAGTGATGAGTTCTTTTTTTCGGTATAGCTTTTGATACCTGTCAAATAAACTTGACGAAACGAATATTAATATGACAATTTGCTCCTATAGCCTCATGTTGTAGTTCCAGGAAGAGACTTTTTTTTCTCGAACTAAGACTAATGCGCTCAGATGGATCGAAGGAATGTAGATATCTTATCTGGTCCACCATGTTTCCACGGTGAATTAAATTTCAAGTGTGCAGCTTCTTCTTCTTATATTTCTACTGTACATCGTTCAGCCATCTTCAGAGTGGGCCGAAAGATTGATAATTCAGCACTCGCTCTGTTCTTTTAAACTCGCGAACCGGTCCACAGATATACAGGCGCCAAAGACTTTGCAGTGTGCACGAATTATATCTGTGGCTGCGCAGTCGATCCATGCCGGGATGTCGACGAATCACTCTTAGCTGCACTGTAGCGACGTGTTTTATTACGGAAAGCGCAGGATTCTATGCCTTATCCAAGCTGAAGCAGTCACCTTCGTCAATCAAATTCGTCACCAGGCGAGTTTCGTTTGCCTCTTTCACCACCGATTCCCAGTCCGTGGCATTAGTCCTAGTTCGAGGGTGAAACGTCTCATCCGCGGACAGGAGTGTTAGGCTAATCGAGCAGATGGTCATATTAATTCGACACTGGGAAAATACAGTAAATATCGTTTCGTTAAGTTTATTTGACAGGTGTCAAAAACCATACAGAATAAAAGAATTTATAAGTGAAGTTATCGGGGATATGTGCTTATATCGTCCATATATTGGCAGTATGATGTCGACGTACGAATATTGACTTTATGTTTCCTGGATATCGACGTATATGCTACATTCACACATTGTTGGCCTCTCTGCTCTGCAGGCTTGAATTGGAATCTTTCTCCCGATGAAGCTCGTTCAACAAACGTGAAGAAAGGAAGAAGTATGGACTAAATAGTGTTGCAAGTGGATACATCGGAACACTTGTGTATGGAGAAGAGCAGGTAATGTGTTCGGATTTGTGTCGTGAAGGTTTCATTAGTGATGCTGTTAAGTAGAAACCAAAACAGATCGTCATATGTGAACCTTTGTGGTATTCTTCTGCAAAAATAGGTTACTTTTGTTTGTAGCACCAGCATTAGTTAGTATCTGTTTACTAAGTTACTCTCGGGCATCGATGTGTGTGATGTCCTTAGGTTAGTTAGGTTTAAGTAGTTTTAAGTTCTAGGGGACTGATGATCTCAGAAGTTAAGTCCCATAGTGCTCAGACCCATTTTAACCATTTGAACTGTTGAAAAAACAGCAGACAGTATTCACTATTCAAAATTCTTATGTTTCTTCGAAACTTTCATTAAAACTGAATAATTTAAAATAGGCATTTCACTTAAAGGCAGAAATCCGTTTCAATTTCAGCTCTTAGTAAAAAGAAAAAGAAGCAGACACCGTTCGAACATGCCATGAAAGCCCCCCGGTACCGACCGACCGCCTTCTCATCTTCCGCCTTAGGCGTCACCGGATGCGAGTATGGATGAGCATGTCATCTGCACACTGCCCTCCCGGACAGTTTTCGTGATCAGTGTTCCTATTTCAATGGCTGAGGGCACCCCGCTTGCCAACAGTACTCGGAAGACCCGGACGGTTCCCCATCAAAGTGTTAGCCAAGCCAACCGCCCCTAAATTCGGTGATCTGACATGAACCGATGGTAACTCTGTGGCAAGGCCGTGGGCTTAGCTCTCAATACCTACTTTAAAACGAGTGTAGCGTACTATGGAACCTGTTGGACGAGGTCGCTAGGTGACTTCCCGTGACAGCTTTCAGAAGCGTACGCACTTGATCCTGACCTCATGGTGACCGGCTCTGACGTTAATTGTCAGCCGTGGTTTGTGAAGTCCTGCCTTACACAGCTACAAAAGTTGGCACAGCCTCATTACGCTGCAGTAAACGTACAAACGCTAAGTGGTCTTACACAGACTGTTCCAGCTTAAGTTCCGGTGCGTGAAACCTATAAAATGTTACGATGGTGTTAAACCTGACGTAGCGTGTGGGCTCGATTAGACGCTTTGTAGAGCTACTGTGACATTCGACACGCTGAAGAAGCGCATTAGACCAATATGTAATCGAAGTGAGTAGTTCCAAGAACCATACGATTATGCTGATTTCACTGTTTAGAACAGAGTGTTTCCTTTACTAACGTGAGAGAAGCACTACAGCAGAATTTTCGGGAATGTTGCGATTTTTGTGTTTCATAAGGTATCAAGTGATTATTTTTAATTTTTTTATTCTTCTAGGAGTCTTATCTTATGGTCCGTCAATATTTTACGATTTTTCCTCCTGCGCACAACCTCTTGTTCGCAGAACACTATCCACACCCAAGATCCTCAGTTATTTGTTCTATCTATTCCAATACCTGGCTTTCCATTCAATTTATGCTCTATGTCTCTCCCTGTGATATTATAACGCATGTCCTCCCATATTCTCCCTTCTTCTAGTTAGTGTTTTCCACACATTCCCTTCGTCGCCTATTTGCTGCGAACACCTTCTTTTCTTATCTTATGGATTTTCTTTTCCGTGTGTCTGCCTCTTCGCAAAATGCAGCTTCTTGCTTCCTCGGTTATTCTTGTGACCTCTTTGGAATAGTGTAGGCCTTGTTGTACAGTCAGTGGATCAACAGCTCATTTCAGTAGTTGACTGTACAAAATATGCCAGCGTGGCATAATTTTATGAAATACCTAGATTTCAACACTTGGCGTTCCGACTTCAGACAGAACTCTCTTTCTTGAATAATTCTAGTTGTTTCCAGAGATGCAAGCCTAGCTTGTTCCAGGTATTCTACAAGTGACTCTGTTTTCGTGTACAACTTGCACTGTTCTTGTACCCTATTTTGAAGGATGGAAATGAGACTGTTGCGTGGATGACTGGAGGAAAGTGCTCTACAGACGTCTCCCAAGACGTTGTGCACAATGATTATCATCCAACTTCCATTTGGATAACAAATGTTAGTTGGCATTATCAATGAAACACAACTGAAGTGATGTCCGTATCAGGGCTCAATAACTCATTATACATCAACACCAATTGGGACATCATTAAATCCTCAATCCGCGATAAAATGCGAGTGTCAGCCCATCTGGCCCAAGGAATTTATGCACCGCGCCCTTCGTGAGTGCCCTTCGTATGTAATCTTCCGTTAGGGATTCCAATAACGCCTCTGCATCCGGACCATCCACTTCCGTTGGCATCCGTCGCAAAATTTCTTCTCCTATCCGACTGTCAGTCAACGTCCTAGCGAAAAGGAGGCGGTAATACAACCCAGCAACCATGTCCTGTTGTGACGTCAATAGCCGACCATCACCTTCATGGAGCACTGTGATCAAAGACAGGCTATTACGCGCACGCAACTTGGACACATGATGCATGCTAATACGTTCTCCATCGACGTTTTCCAAGCATCGAGCACGGATCGAAAGTCCCTCCAATGGACGTCTTGTGATCAATAAAATGCACGCCTGAATGCGATGGACATCCGCTTGACGCTCGGGCGATGGGGTCCTGGAGGAGAGGCCACAGGGTAATAAAGTGTATCTCGGAACCATTTCGCTTTCTCCTTGCCATACATTATGAGAGCTCTTCGTATCGCTGGTTTTGGGCATTGAAGCAACCATGAAAGAACCGTAAGGTGCATCGGAGACGGCGAGTGCATGTCTGCTATGTTTCTTCGATCCGCTGGCGACATTCATGATCCAAGAATAAGGATGAATTAACTTTCCACGAACTACGTCTCCGCCAGAGCCGCTGAAGTGGGGGGAGGGGGAGGGTTCCCGTGCATAAATAAGCAAGATGATCCGTAAAAGGTGTGGGCCAACGTTCAGCAGCCATCACGCGATCTCTTAATGCGTCAGAAATATAAATTCGATCCAGCCTGCTCGCCGAGTAAAAAACGTGTAGCCCTCTCGCTGCCCATGGATCTTTCCCACGTGTCCATTAGTGCCATGTCCCGGCAGATCGTGTGCAAACCACCTCGTACCAAATTCTGGTCATATCTCCCTTGGAACAGGGGTCCAATCTCCTCCGAGTAGAATTGCGCACGCGCCAATATCGCGGTGTAACGTCCTACTTATGGAGTAGGCGCTAGGTAAGTGTTGTAACCACGCACGTCGGGAAAGGCAGTATTGCAGGTTTCCTGCACACGCAGAATATCGACGTCTGTGGCTTAAAGTCTTCCTAAAATTGCGGCGATCTAGTCAGACAACAACACGCGCGAGTACCGGCGGTGTAAACATTTCCTCGTCCACGCGCGCTGCTGCCGGGAAAGCAGATCCGTGCCGCGCCACAGCGCAAAGCAGACTGATGCTTACTACACACGCCATCCGGGACACAGTTTTATCGTCTCTGCTCGAACTGTCTCGGCACGCTTCAAGGCTGCTTCACATTCCTACGGAGCGCCACCTATCTGCAGTCCCTGCCTATTTTCACAACGCGCTCTACTCTGAGATTCCCACAGGAGATCGGACGTATTTGTGCATCTGCTCTGAAGTCGGTGGATCCACTGAACAGCTAGGCTTATCAATTATATGAATTCGTGGAGCATGTTCTTTCGAAGAGGTCCGAAAGAACTGACAGCACGCATTTTATAAGGCAGTACTGAGCGCCCTGCAGTGCGGAAGATGTTTGCAGGTGGTGTCAGAGGGGACGGGAACAATTCCATCGTTATAGAAGGCGTGACGGGTGATGGGTCGCTTACAAAATATGTATACAAAAGATTCAGTCCTATTTATAAAAAAACTGGAAGAGGACAGTTGAAATGTAACATACTAACAAAACCTGGCTGGCAATAAAGTATAATACAATCTGACTGTCCAAGCAAACAAGCGTTACTCCTATTCAGTACATCACTTCTTTATTATCAAAGACGTTTAGCCTCTCAGATTAGCCTGTTGAATTTTTCCACTATTACTCTACTACACTCGTATTTTTTGGATGAGGGAATTCGTATTGCCACTGAGGCTTTGTTAGTATCTTAGATTTCAATTGCCAACTTCCAGTTTTTTTTTTTTTATAAATAGGCTCTTTTGTATACTGTACCACATATTTATCAAGCAGTCCAGCCTTTGTTCAGCGCCCCTTCCTCCACCATTCACCCCTTCTATGACGACGGTTTTGATGCCGTCGCTTGTGACGCCTCCTGATACGCATAATCCACATTGCACAGCGGTCCGTACTGCTTTGCCTGCTTCCGCTCAGCCGCATTGCCGCTCGTGGTTGCTAAGGCTCTTCATCTGCATCTACATCTACGTCGTTACTCTGCAATTCACACTCAAGTGCCTGGCAGAGGATTAATCGAATTTCTCTACCATTCCACTCACGAATGGCGCGTGGTGAAGACGAACACGTTAGAGGTCTGATTTCTCTTATTTTGTTATGATGATCATTTCTCCCTACGTAGGTGGGTGTCAACAAAATATTTTTGCATTCGGAAGAGAAAGTTGATAATTCAAATTTTGTAAATAGATCTCGCCGCAAACAAGATCGCCTTTGTTTCAGTGACTGCCACCCCAACTCGCATATAATATCTGTAATACTCTCACCCCTATTGCGCGATGAGACGCAACGAGCTGCCCGTGTTTGGACTTTTTCGATGTCCTCCGTCAATCCTACCTGTTAAGAATCCCACACCGCGCAGCAATATTCCAGCAGAGGACGGACAAGTGTAGTGTAGGCTTTCTGTTTAATGGGTTTCTCGCATCTTCTAAGTGTTCTGTCAACAAAGCGCAGTCTTTGTATCGCGTTCCCCACGATGTTATCTATATGGTATTTCCAGTTTAAGTTGCTCTTAACTGTAATTCCTATGTATTTAGTCGAATTGACAGCCCTAAGATTTCTGCGACTAATAGCACACCCAAAATTTATCGGATTTCTTTTAGTACCCATGTGGATGACCTCGCACTTTATTCGTTTATTGCCAATTGTCACTTTTCGCACCATAAAGATGATTTTGTAATTGGAATTAATCGTCTGATGATTTTACTAGACGGTAAATTACAGCGTCATCTGCAAACAATCTAACCGGGCTGCTCAGATTATCACCTAGATCATTTTTGTAAATCAGGAACAGCAGAGGGCCTATGACACCACCTTGCGGAACGCCATATATCACTCCCGTTCTATTCGATGATTTACAGTCTGTCACTACGAACTGTGACATCTCTGAGAGGCAATCATGAATCCAGTCACGCAATTGTTCCTCGAAACACTCTTCTCGCTTACTAGGTTCGTACACTGAAATTGGAAAGGTGCGCTGCTAGTCTGAAGTCCCGTTTGTCCCACATAGTCTTTATTCAGATTTTTTTCTATAGGTTCCATGCTATGACCTTCATTTTACCTATGGCGTACCACGCTATGTGTTTGTCGCTTGTTTGAATGAGGGGGAGTTTCTCTGAGTCAGTTACTTTTCCGTCAAGAGCTGTTAAATATAATCTCTGTGAGTACTTTTCAACCAGTGACGTTCTAAGAATGAGAACATAAGCTGAAAAAATGGCTCTGACCACTGTGGGACTTAATATTTGTGGTCATCAGTCCCGTAGAACTTATAACTACTTAAACCTAACTAACCTAAGGACATCACACACATCCATGCCCGAGGCAGGATTGGAACCTACGACCGTAGCAATCGCGCGGTTCCAGACTGAAGCGCCTAGAACCGCTCGGCCACGCCGGCCGGCAAAATAAGCTGGAGATGTGAATTGAAGTTTGTGTTGCGGAGGGCATTGGACTTAAGTAGTCCGTGCAGCAATGTGAGCTACGGTGCGGTGGTGGTGTGCTGGCTAGCAATCCTGCCTCGTCAGTAGAAAGACTCCGATTCAAGTCCAGACTGTGGCAAGAATTTGAATTCACTTCTTGAGCTTCCATCACTTACAAGATCTGTCGTATGATGCTATACTTCATGTCCCTTTAGTCTTCAGGCCACTGCTAGCAGTTCTTTGCAACTTTCTTTTTTTATTAATTTTTGTGGGAGTCGCCTGAGGATGTGTCTTCGGTTGACATGACACCGGACGTGACAGCCACTGCCTTATATTTGATTGGGAAATAGATGTAAGGGGCCTGAATTCTGTGCGTTGGTTTCTCTGCGTGTTGTGCAGGGCGGGAGACGTGAAGGAACTGTTCGGGCCACCTTGCAGGTCCAAATTCTCAGACATTTTCTCTAAACTCGCCCCAGTAGGTCAAAATATTGACACGGACTGGCATTAGCCAGCTGCATGGACACCTGGCGATGCTCGCGGCTGTGGCTCTCTGAGTGTGCACGCTAGATACTGTCTCAAAGACCTGAAGACACAGACAAACAGAATAGTACACCAGCAATTACAACTACAGTGATCAGCGTCAGAACATTATGTCCACCTGCCTAATAGCCAGTATGTACACCTTTGGCGCAGATAACAGCGGCGACGCGTTGTGGCATCGAAGCAATGACGCTTTGGTAGGTCGCTGGAGGGAGTTGACACCACATCTGCACATACAAGCCAATTAATTCCCGCAAATTTCGGGGAGGGGTGCAATGAGCTCTGACGCCACGTTCAATCACATCGCATGCGTGTATTCCGTCGGGTTCAGATTTGGCGAGTTGGGGGGGGGGGGGGGGGGGAGGGGCAGCACATCAATCGGGGCTCGCCACTGTGTTCCTCGCACCACACCATCACACTCCTTGCATCGTGACATGGCCCATTATCCTGCTGAAAAATTCCACTGTCACCGGAAAACTTGATCGTCACAAAGGAGTGTACCTGTTGTGTAACCGTGTAGATACTCGTTGGTCGCCACGGTGCCTCGCACAAGCTCCACTGGATGCCAATGTGGATGCACCACAGTGCGTAATGGAGCACTCGCCAGCTTGTCTCCGTCCAACAGCACAGGTGTTAAGGACTTGTTCCCCTGGAAGACGACGGATTCGCTCCCTCCCATCGCCAAGCTGAATAAGGTATCGGGATCCTTCAGACCGTGCAACGCTCTGCCATTGCGCTAACGTCCAGTCCCAATATCACGTCTCCGTGTAAGTCGATATTGCGGTGTTAACATTGGCACCTGAGTGCTTCGTCTTGTACTCTTGTACTGTGCCCAGAATTCAAGGCTGATAATAAATCCGTCAGAGCTTGTCGTCTGTCCTGTTTTACCAATCTGCCCAGCCTACGACGTCTGACGTCTGTAATGAGAGACCCCACGCCATTTGGACGTGGTTTCACCATGGTTCCCCCACGTGTTGAAGACACTCAGCGCAGCACTCCCCGAAGTTGGCAGGGGCGGCTGCGGGGAGGTGGAATTACTGGCCTTTAGTTGACTGTCACTACTGCACACGTGCCCAAGTTCCTGTCTAGCAGAGGTCATTGGCTCCTAATTCGCTCTTACAGCCGGCCGCGGTGGCCGATCGGTTCTAGCCGCTTCAGTCCGGAACCGCGCTGCTGCTACTGCCGCAGGTTCGAATCCTTCCTTGGGCATTGATGTGTGTGATGTCCTTAGTTAGGTTTAAGTAGTTCTAAGTCTAAGGGCCTGATGACCTCAGATGTTAAGTCCCACAGTGCTTAGAACCATTTGAACCATTTTTTGGCTCTCACATACTGTGAAGACTTGGTAAGCCGAACTTCTCATGTGGACTTGGAGACATGGTAGGATGCAGAAGAGATGAGTAGGCAGAGTGGCACTGCGCCTTGGTAACTGGTAACGTTGTTGGAACTATTTTCTGCCCCAAAAGCGGTAGCTTCCATTTGCACTTCAGCTACGTTTGTGAGAGTTTCTTCCTTAAGTTTACTGTTTTTGTTATATCTGACACTAGCAACATATTACATATAACATGCTGAAGTTTGGAGTACTGTTACCGTAAACGCCTTAGAAACAATTGCTAGAGATGTTTTCACTGGAGTGTTAACATTCCTTGCGGCCCGGTAATAAGAGATATTTGTTAATAAAATTGTCTTTTTTGCAGGCAGCACAGTCTCGTTGAATGTGGACTGTTACGTGCAGAGAATAACCTAAACATAATCATTTTAGGTCTAAATGTTTCCGTCCTCTTCTCTCGATGTTCGAGGCTTTAATGTGAAAAAATTACGAATAATTTACGATTCACGGTATTGGCTATCGCTGGCTACTAATTACTCCCATCTTTCTTGCAGCATACAAATCCCGCGGCGGTAGAACTGGACGTCTTTTGAGGACATGCATGAATCGATCCTATTTGGCACTTGTTCATGTGACCAGAGGTGCTGGTTAGCCAGGTCGTATGCCATTGATCCAAAAGTTGGTAAGCGGAGGGGGCAATGTCTGGAGAACATGGCGAGTATGATAGCGCTTCCCATTTCAACGTTTCCAGATATGTTTTGATGGTTTATACGACACAGGGTCCTCCTTCGTCATGGTGCAAAAACACCTTTTCAGGTGTGTCGCTGCATTATGGCCGTTTCTCTCTCAGTGCTCGGCTCAAACGCATCAATTGTTTTCAATACTGGTCCCCTGTGAATGTTTCCGTCGCGTTCAGTAGCTTCGAAAACATTCTCTCTTCCAATATCATGCCGATCTTCGAGATCAAAGTCATCGTTACTGAAGAGTTGAAACCATTCTCTGCAGATTCTTTCACTAATGAGTGCCTAACCATAGATCTTACCCATAATTTTAGGATCCTTCATGTCAAAGCAGAAAATTAGAACTTCACGCAAATATTGAGAGTTGGGATCGTGAGTTGATATATTCAATCGAGAGTAACTTTATGATGCATTCACTAATCTATTAACATTTTGATGGCGTTATTTACGTTCACAAACGCCTGCGCTTATTGTGTGACACTTACAACCTACCACCTGCACCACCACTTGTGGTTACTGCCATCTATTGCAAAACTGCAGAACCAAAGTTGTAGACCTAATATATACCTAGGCAGCATACGTAATCACAGAGTAGACGATGGGTTATGGGAGGTATTGTAATTGGTTAAGCTTCGTGTCTTCGTTGATCTTTCTCAGATCTGCTGTTTATCCAGACTTTCCCACCTATGAGCGATAATGGCTGTCACGAAAGTGAATTCTCAGGCTTGAATTTTATGGAGTTTTTCTGGTACATAATGGGAAAGATATGAACTGCTATCGAAGACTCTGTCAAACAAGCGCACAGCTCTTTCCCTAGAAATTGAGTGTCAGATATCTTTGAAACAAGTTGCAGAAGCATGCCTGGTAACTACCTTGCAGTGTGGCAGACAAGAAGGGAATAAACGGAGAGGTGCCTGTTGTTGTCTTCCTCCATTTTATTTTTATTAACACGTATTTGTTGATTTGTAACTTCTCTAAATGCATATTTTGGAAACTGTATAGTCCCTAAACAGCTTTGTATGTAGACCATCTGATATGCTGTTCATGAATGATGTTGTATATTCTTGTAAATTTTTGCTAACTGATGACCGTGTGTGCAAAAAGATTGTGAACAATCGCTAGATCGGAACTGCACAAAGACCTGTGTTAACTACTTTCAAAAATTATGTTCAAGTGACGAATGGTCCATAATGAGATAAGCAGGCGTTTTTTGTGTAATGGGCCATAAATATTGAAGACTGCTAGTGTCACATGGCTGACGTCTTCACAGTAAACTATAATCGCTCGTGGTGTGGTCGTTACGCTGTGGCACGCTGCAGCACGTCAGAGGGGTCTCAGCGTCTTTTTCTGTCATATGAGTCACGTTATGTACATCGCGAGTGAGGGCTGTAATCAAGTAACGAGAGGTTGGTGTGCTCCAGGAAGCTCAGTCATGCATAGTTTTTGCCACACAGTTGCCATGCTCGAGCGACTGAGGTCATTAGTCTTAATTCTTCCAGGTTTTTATTAACTGTATAAGTTAAAGCTAAGAGCCACTCACCGCGCTGAAAGGCAATTACCTTTATATTATTTCCGTATCTTAATTATTAACTAAGCAGTCCTGGCAGCTGTCACCGAATGGAAGTTTACTCTCTATTAACTATCTATCTAGCTTAATAATGGAACTGGGCTTATCTCAGGAAGAATGAAGACTCAACAACTTAATTATTTTAAAAGATTAAGCTCACGAGATTAAGCTCACGAGGCATATAATACGTGATTATATTTTGGCCTAAATAGGTCAGCAGTTGTAGGGACAACCAGTGCAAGGCACGTGTTTGTGCTGTCTGTATTAAACAAAATTCAACCGGTGCAAGTAGCATTCGCGCAATGAGATTTCCGTACCAACTTAATTGTGAATAGAGGCAGTTCGTCCATCCGAGAACAGAAAATCTCGACTATTTGTATATGTTACTGACACTCATAGCGGCAAGATATCGGCCCCAGGAATTCCAAGACTTTCTAGAATGTTTTAGATTTGAAATTGGATAACAAATGCCAGAAGAAATATTTTTCGTGAGGTATAATTACAAATTACCAATATTCTGACTTTATCCTGTTCTTGTACTGAGAAACCTTGCTTCTTGTTGTAGCCCCTCGTTACATAACCGGTATTCCTTTAAACTAAAATTTATTCGAACTAGCCCTTATGAGGGAAACTGAGGAGCTGCTTGACTGAGAAGTAGCGGCTCCGGTATCATAAACTGACGTACGTCCGGGAGAGCGGTGTGCTGACCACATGCCTCTCCGCACCCACATCCATTGACGCCTGTGGAATGAGGATCACACGGCGGCCAGTGGCTACCGTTGGGCCCTCATGGCCTGTTCGTGTGAACTTAAGTTTTTTAGCCATGAACAATTCCCACATTTCATGTGAAATCTCGAATTCCCAAAAGCAGAGAAAAGTAAATAAAATAATAACAAGAGCCAATGGGATGGAGTAAAAAGCAAGGGACTCTATTCAAAAAGTTTCTAACGAACGGCCGCTCGGGGCCTCGTGGTCTACGGCGCCTTGTCGCGGTCTGCGCTGCCCCCCCCCCCCCCCTCCACGCCACCCCCCCCCCCCTTTCCGTTGGAGGTTCGAGTCCTCCCTCGGGCATGGGTTATGTGTTGTCCTTAGCGTAAGTTAGTTTATGTTAGACTAAATAGTCTGTTAGTGTGTAAGCTCATGGAACGATGACCTCAGCAATTTGGTCCCCTAAGATCTTCCAAAATTTCCAATTTCCAATTTCCAATTTTCTAAAGAAAGACGCTTTTTTTCACAACTACTACATAAAACCAACGCACCTATTGTTAGCGTCTGGGTGTCTTTGGCGTCAGAGAGTCTTTAGCGTTTGAGATTTTAGTGTCAGATTTGTTAGCATTTGAGTCCTGAACATCCGCATCTCGTAAGTTCATGCCCCGCTGTGTGAAATAGTTACCTTCATTGGAAGCCGGGCTTGTGAAAAGTAAATTTCGGTTCGTTTAATTTATTGTAAAAATACGAAAACTGACAGAACTGAGATAACGCCAACAAAAATGGCTCTGAGCACTATGGGACTTAACATCTGAGGTCATCAGTCCCCTCATCAGTCCCATCATGCCCGAGGCAGGATTCTAACCTGCAACCGTAAGCGCCTAGAACCGCTCAGCCATCCCGGCCGGCGTTAACTCTAACATCCAGCGACCATGTCAATCGTTAAAAGTTTCAGAGCTTTGGTTGTTACCGAAGTCACTATTCAAACATCGCGTCGCAACTTAATTTCCGATTATAGACCCTGTCTGGATATTTATTATCAGGCTTAAGTATGACCATTCATAGTAGCGAATCATATCAAAGAAACAGTGTTAATAAAAACCGAGGTAAAGAAACACTATTGTGTCCTACAATTTCGAACAGAGTATCACGAGTAGTGAACCGTTTATTGGATTCTCCCTGGTCAGTAATAATAATAATAACAATAACAGTTTATCCCTTATTAATATTAAAGAGAATAATTTTCAAGAGACAAAACGTTATGCTGTGTTAAACGTCCTCTGTGACTTTTGAAGGAACTAATTCGCTGACAAATAGTTACTATTAAAATCAGTCTTGATGACAAATTTATTTATTCTGGTAACCAAAGATATGAGTTCATTTTGTAATGCGAATAGGCCGCCTAGTAACTGTTAATGAGTATCTTTGGCGGCAATCACCAAACGACGCTGCTAGCCGATAGTAATACGTAATTTGTATCTAAATTTATTAATCAACAAATCTTGACCGCAATAACAGACAGTGTTGTGTCTCCTCGTTTTCTCGACGAGATGAAGTATACTGGCTGGGCATAGAAAATCATGGTGAAGTTCCAATCAGCAGCAATAGGAGGCGTCACACTGTCAAATTTCATGGTTCTATGCATGCAAAACGTTTCAGTCAATACGTTTGAGATTATCGAAATATGTCACATAAATGATCATATCTTTTGATTGCAATGACTTAGAAGCTTAATGCCGAAGGGACCATGTGGCATAAATTTCAACTTGATATGTGTATTCGTTCGTGAAGAAAAAAGGGATCTTAACAGCCGGACAGACAGACGAACTGCAGGACAACAAAGGGTTGTTCGGAAAGTGAGGAGCGATCGGTCGCGAAATGGAAACCACTATGAAAATCCGATGAGGCTTTTCACAGACGTTTTGGGCAGTGTCTCTAGTAGGCCCACCGATCGCATCAAGACGCTCTTTTCAGTTGTGAGCGCACTGTGAGCGAGTAAAGGTGCCTAGAACAACGATGTCTCCCGCCAAGTAGGAGCGCCCGCTGAGAGGCTTCGCCTTAATGAATGCAGCCCACCTAACACAACTGCCACGCGCTTCCTTCTTCGTGGCAATTCTCAGCCGCACACCGCAGGAGCAGTGAAGACGCTCGTGCAGCCTTTTCGATGGGAAGTGTTCGATCACCCACAACACAGCCCTAATTGGCTCGTCCTGAGTATCATCTCTGTTCTCATGAAACGCTGGATACGAAGACAACACTTCGGCTCAGGCTACGCGCTATAGGCAAACGTAGAGAACTGCCGTCGTGGACAGGTGGCTGCCTTCTATGACGTTGGTGTTGGAAATTTGGTATAACGCTTCGACTAACGTCTGAGTCGGAGCTGTGACTATGCAGAGAAGGTACCTCGGAGGTGTAGCTAAATGTACAACGAAAACAGTTTTGATTTTCACTGTGGTTTCCATTTCATGACCGATCGTTCATTACTCTCCGAACTACCCTCGTATAATGGTTCCGTGTTTACCGATTGAGGTATGGAAATCAAAAAGTACATAAAAGAATAATTGGGAAAGTATTCATGCATCTGACTACGATAATAATATCTCCACTGGCTTCATACAATTCCAAGGAAAGGCTAGAGCGTCAATGCATTACTGCTTGTCCATGCAGCTCACAGCTCATTTCCACTCCTAACTCCCACAATGGGTTGTACTGCGCGTGGTCCCAGCTTCCTGAAAGCATCTTCATTTAGCTGAAGATTACAAAAACATACATCGCTTTGCTACTGTGGGACGTCGTAACAGAGAGAGGGCTGCGAAATAAATTAAATTCCTGACATGGCAGAAGGATGAAAAGGTGTGGTTTGCCAAGACCGCTACCGTCACTGTGCACACAGCCCGCCTCATTATCTGGTCGAATTGATGCCGTCGGAGCCTGATGTGTAGAGCGTCACAACAGAGGAGAGCTTCGCATTGGGATATCGGTTATGCAGCAAGTTGGGGACCCTACTGTAGCAACTGAGATGAACACTGATAAATCTTAGCACTTCAACCACCTCATTCCCCCTCCCCTTGTGGGTGGCCGAACTTTGACATCAGCCTGAACGCCCACACACTATCTCCTTTTTTTCTACTGGAAAGTGGCGCAAATGGGTGCATGGTCAGCGTGTGCCCCGCCACACCATGGACGTCAGTGGTATGATAACCAGGCCTCTTGTGCTTGTCTCTTGAGGATCTACGTCCCAGCGCTAGTAAAAGCATTGTGGCAACCCCTTCGGTTTACAACTCCTAATAATGGATTCATCACACGAGACTGCGCCGGGTCATCTAGTGTAGGGCGTGGATGAACCGTCCAGTCAGAAATAACACGATTTCAATGAGGTATCAGTTTCGTAAAGACAAATGGGAATGACATATCGGAACAGGGAAGTTTGCTACCTTTTACATGATCTTCCGGAAATTTATAAAAATAGAATGCTAAATTTAGGACGCTCTGAATGCACAAGAAATCGGGAACAACATGGACAGAAGAAACGAAAAAGCAATATTGCGAGAAGACGAAGAAGTACTGGAAAATCAAAAAACAACAAGGAAAGAAGACGAATTGAACTTGTTACGAGATCCTAGTTGCTTAGTACGAAAATGAACAAAAATGTTTATTAAAAGCACGTTTGACTTCTTTTACAAGGTCCTCAACTTTTCATGTAGCTTTCCTGGTTAGTTAGGGCAAGGATAACCTGCTGTGACATCAGGCTGTCCTTTGCTGTGCCGGTTATGTCGTTTGTGTACAGAGGTCAGATTTTATATTAAATCGTTGTTGTTTCACTAGCTGCAGCAGAAGCAGCTTGTGCACACATGCTTTACCATGCATTTACAGTAATTTGAAGCGAGCCTGCTGCAGTTCTTAGAACAGTCAAGACCTGGCATTGGTTTGTGATGATCTGTGGCAATAGATAGTCAGGAGATGTTAGTATGAGTCCGGAGAAGATACTCCTGAAGCCGAGATTAATCAACGTAATCAAAATCAGTCTCTCACAAGGAAGTGACAAAGAAGAGACATTACGAAAAATTACATCACGGATATGTTTATATTTCAACTTCTAATTAGATACATAATCTGGAAAAGAAACTATAAAATCTGAAAAGTTGAAAGCAAAGTCTCGCTCTAGGTATAGTGGAGTCACTGACATGAAATGGAAAAAAGACGATGATTCCTACTCAGACATGTCATAGGGTAATATCACCAGCACTAAAACTTAGTACAACAGGAATAGGATCCGTTATGAATAGGAAGAAAAGGCAAAGAGTGAAGTATTCTGAACAGTTCTGTGATAGACGTATTCTCATCACAATCAGCAGCAAAACAATACCAACCACTACAATTCAGATATACATGCCGATATCACAAGCAGAAGATGATGAGGTAGCGAACGGCTGAATCAGTATGTAAATGGATATCAAAATCTAGTAATCATCATAGACTTGATAGTGGTAGTAGGTGAAGAATGTGTAAGAATGTGGGGTTTGTAGTATAAATTACAAAAAAGAAAGTATAATTGAGTTCTGCAATAAATTTCAATTGCTAACAGCGAATACACAGTTCAAAAAGCACAAGAGAAGTAAGTATACTTAGAAAACTTTTGGAGACACTTGAAGATTCCAGTTTAATCACACAATGGTTAGACAGAGCTTACAAAGTCAAATATTGCACTGTAAGGCATAACCAGGAACGGTATAGACTCTGACTGCAATTTAGTTAAGATGGAGAGGTAGATCGCAGTTCAAGAGGTTCGTCGAGAAGAATTATTGTGAAAAATATGGGATGCCAAATTTTTGAGGAATGGTGAGGTTTATTTGACGTTGTTTAAGGGTGTAGATATTGTGATAATGAATACCACAACAGGCAGTTCCGTTGAAAAGGATTTATATCTCGATAAAGAGCAGTCACAAAAGTTCAGTGAACAAACATATGTACAAGGAAGATAACTGCGAAGAAGTCTTGGGAAACGGAAAAAATTCTTCAAGTGACTGACGAAAGAAGGAAGCGCAAAAGTGTTCAGCGAGATATAAGTATCAGCGTCATAAGTCACTTAGGAACGAAACAAAATATGAAATGCAAGGAAGATAAGGCGAAGCGGCTGCCGGATAAACGTGAAGAATCGGAAAGAAAATGGAGATCAAAAGGACTGACTCAGCATACAGAAACTCGAATCAACGTTCGGCGAAGTTAAAAGCAATGGCGGCAACGTGAAGAGCGCAGTGGAATTTCCGCTTTTAAACAGAGAGGAGAGAGTGCATTGGAAGGAGAGGATTTCTCTGTAACGTAACAGAAGAATAAATGAAAATCTATGCGGAACGCATAGGAGATCCAGCATTAAAGTCAGGATTTAAAAGAGCTTCTGAAGACCTGAGGTCAAATAAGACAGAAGGGGTGGATAACATTGCTTTACAATTCCAGAAATCATTCGGGAGTTACAATCAAACGACTGCAGCATACCAGCTGACTTCCGGAAAAATATCATCCAATTCCGAAGATGGCGGATAAATGCGGGACCTGTTGCATAATCATTTTAACATTTCATGCATTCAAGCTGTCGACAGTAATAATATAAAGAAGAATGGAAAGAAAATTGGCTATTTCTCAAATGGCGGTCAGTTTGGCTATAGGAAAGTTAAAAATTTCAGCCAGGCAGTTCTCACGTTGTGCTTAAGAATGGAGGCAAAATTTAAGGAATAATTAAGACACATTCATCGTATTTATCAACCTAGGAAAAAGCATTCGATGCTAAGTGTTGTAAAATATTCGAAATTTTCAGCAAAGTAGGTGACAGGTACGTGTACAAGAGCCAAGACGGAACAATAAGATTGAACGAACACAAGTTGAGTACCCGGATTAAAAGGGATGTAAGACATGGATGCAATCTTTCGCCCCTACTGTCTATACACCTCGAAGAAACAATGACAGAAGTAAGTGATAGTTTCAAGGCTGGGATTAATATTCAGGGAGAAAGAATATCAGTGATAAGATTCGCGGATGATGTTGCGATCCTCAGTCAAAGTGTGGAAGAATTAAAGGACTTGTTGAATGAAACGAACAGTATTAATGATTCAGAACATGGACTGAGAGTAAACCGGAGAAAGAGCAGTAGTAGAAATGAGAAAAGCAAGACATTTGAAATCAAAATTGGCAACCATGAAATAGGCGAAGTTAAGGAATACCACTGCCTTGGAAGCAAAATAACAAATGATGGACGAAGCAAGCAGGACATAAGAAGCAGAGAAACACAGGCGAAGAAGACATTATAAAATGACTTTTATCTTAATAATTGTGAATATTTATATACGTGTTTGGAGAGAGAGAGAGAGAGAGATTGTTTTTTGATTGAGGTTTTTTTACTGGAACCTGAATTTTGGTTGCTGCCTCCTTGAATGATCAGCTTCTGCACCACTAGGTGACGTATTACAATTTGGATGAAGTTATTGTTCTTTAAGGTTTAAAATACTGCTCTGTTAGTTACTTGTCCGTATGGCGGATAGCTTTGAGCCCAAGTTTTCGTAACTTTTCATACCTAAGAAACCAGTAACCTGCTTTTCGTGATCAAAGGAGATTGCTTGGGACTGAAACTTCCTTCAAACTACACGTCCTGCTACATCAAAATTGGTCAGTGGAGTTCAGCACCATACTACTTACAAGAACATAATCCAATTACTGTAATTAATAAATAATGAATGAAAACTATAGACAATGCATTTCTTTTGCGGTATTTTCGTGAACTTTGTACACTTACAATTCTGTCGATTGATAGACGTCGATGACAATGAAGTTCACCTCCTTTTCTAAAAACAAGATATTTCCCATCTTCACTTCCAGAAAATTTGTATACATAAATGTTTGGCAACTCTTACATATACTTTACTCGGTTTTATCACTAAAATATGAATTTTCATTAAATGTAACAATACGTTCAGAGCGACGGGCTAGCAACACGTCCTCTTTCCACAAGATACAGATTAACAGTTCTCTTTTTTTAAATAAATCAATTTCCTTTTTTTGTAGAGTCCATACTCAAAGATTCACAACTACCATCGTTGCGGGGATTGCGCGCTAAAGAGTTTGTTGCTGTCCATTTTCGCTTCATTTCACTTCAAGTACTTTTTGAATAAAATTTACATTTACGGTATTTACATACATTACTGAGCTTCTCAAAATAAAATCAGGCATAAATTAGTTAAAACAAGCAGTGAGGCACACATAACATTACAAAATTCCTGTCCAAAAGAAATATACAAATATCAAATACAGGCGTTAATGCGAGGAAGAAATTTCTGAGAGTTTACGTTTGGAGGACAGCACTGTATGGTAGTGAAACATGCATTGTTATAAAAATAGAAAAGAATGAATGGAAGCGTTTGACATGTGCTACGGCAGGCTATTGTGAATTAGGTGGGCTCATACTCTAAATGATGACAGAATTTTCCGCAAAATTGACGAGGGGAGAAACCTAGTGGAGAAACAGCCAGGAAGGAGGGACAGGATGACATGCGCTGATAAGCCAAAACATTATGACCACTGCCTACCGCTACGTTCGATGCCGCCTGGTGACGTTGAAGACACGTGACGTGGTAACAAAAATATGTAAACAGAATAGACACGGACGGGGGATAACCATAGCGAAGATATGGGCTGCAAATGGAGAAATCTATTAAGATAAGCGAAGTTGACAAAGGACAGATTATTAACGATTGGAGTCCACGACTCTTCACAGAACATTGGGTTCGTAGGCTTATGTGCTATGTATCTGTCTGTTCATCTCTGCCGAAAGAGCACAGTGCTGGTCCAAGCACAAGTGTTTCGGAGAACACCGTTCATCGTACACTGTTGAACATGGAGCTCCACAGTAGATCATCTCAACATGTTCACATGTTGCTCAACGAAAAAGATTCTTGCAAAAATTTTACCAGTGACAGAGAGTAGAGATGTTCTCCGGTAGTTACCACAGACGCTTCTGTCGCCCTTCTTGAAGATGGTGACTATTCTGGAGCTCTTCAAGTCAGCTGGTACTTTGCGGGTTTCCCACATTAATAGAATGAGTGAGAAGAGTCTAGTTTTTAGAGTCAAGCCGCCACCCTCAGTAAGCTCCATCGGGATGCTGTCTTGTCCAGGAGCCTTCCCAGGTTTCACACTCTTGAGTGCCTTGCAACATTCTTGAAAAGTTGGAGGATTAGCCATCCAGGGGTGTGGAGGGTGCTGTGGGACATTTTTGAGTAAATCTCCAGCGGCAGTAGAAGGGCGGTTTAACAGTAAGCTGAAGTGCTCTTTCCAACTATTAAATGTCCTGACTTTCAGTAAGAATGGTGGAGTTTTCAGCAGCTTTCAGTGTTCCTGATGAGGAGCGAATAGGTACATACAGCTCTTTAATACCAGCGTAGAAGCCACGCAGGTTCCTTGCATCGGAAAGATTTTGGAGTTCTGTGGCTTTCTGTTGCCACCATTTGTTCTTGATTGCTCGTATTTCACTTTGACATTTCTGTTTGAGTTCTTGAAAGTGTGCTGTCTTTTCTGCGCAGGACTTACCTTGAGCAAGGGATAGGTAAGCATTCCGCTTTGCATTGATGATGGCTTGGATTTCTGCATGGTTGTCATCAAACCAGTCACTTCTTTTCCGTGCACTAAAACCAACAACATTCTCAGCTGTTTCTTTGATGATGTTCTTTAATGTGGTCCATTCTTCTTCGACATCATTTGTGGTTGCTGGAGCTTTGTTCAGACAGTATGTCTTGGAAGTGTGACCGAACGTTTTCAGGTTGCTTATGTTGAATTTTCTGCGTGGTGGGTTTGAAAAGTGGGATCGTGGCTTGCGATACTTTGGTACTCTGAAACGACTGACTAAAAGTCTATGGTCAGTCCAGCACTCATCCATGTTAAGTGCTGCTTTTGTGATGAGAATGTCTTTCTTGTCACGCTGTCGAGTAATAACGTAGTCTGTAAGATGCCAATGTTTGGAGAGTGGGTGCATTCATGTGGTCTTATAGCGGTTAGGCAACCGGAATTGGGTGTTGGATATGAAAAGCTCGTGCTCAGCACATATTCCAAGAAGTAACAACCCAACTGCACTGCAGTTTCCGACCCCTTGTTTACCCATGACGTCTCTCCAAAAACGGTTGTCCCTTCCCACTCTGGCACTGAAATCACCAAGTAAAATTAATTTATCTTTAATGGGTATCTTAGACAGAGTACTGTTCAGTTGGTGGTAGAACAGATTCTTTGTGTCTTCATCACTTTCTAAAGTAGGAGCATATGCGGAGATGAAGGTGATGAAACTGTCTGAACCAATGGGTACTCTAAGAGTCATCAGTCTTTCATTAATTGAGACAGGTGTAAGTCGAAGGTCTTTCACTATTTTAGTTTTTATGGCAAATCCTGCACCATGGATGCATGGTTCTCCTGCATCCTTTCCCTTCCAGAAGATGGTGTACCCTGAACGTACCTCACTAAAGTGTCCCTCACCTGAGAGTCTTGTCTCACTCAAGGCAGCTATGTCTATATCTAGCCGGGCTAGTTCTTAGGTGATAAGAGCGGTTCTTCTCTCTGGCCCGTAATTGCTCACGTCCAGGAGGGTCGTGACATTCTATGTCCCTATTGTCATAATCATTTCATTCTTCTTTTGTTTACGTCCGCAGTATAAGGTGTGACCTACTGGGTGCGGATTCCCAGCCCCGTTCAAGTGTGGCTTCAGATGTTTAGCCCACATTTTCTACGGCCTTCCCCATTCAGGGTGGGCAGAGGTCATCCTAAATAGGCCTGCCCAGTCGCAGATGCAGGACCGGATTCCCGAGTAGTCACACGGGTTCTCAGGAAGGCGACCATCACACACCTGCCGCCAATGTGCAGGTCCAGACTAGTAGCCTCCAGCCTCACTCGGAGCCTACTACCATCGTCCTTATCCCATCGCCATTGTTCTTTAGAGAAAATGACAGAAGAAATTGCCATTTGCGTGAATTTGTTTAAGGTGGATTACAACTTGCGAGGCAGTGACCCACACACTATGATTCTGGAACAATTCATCACGGCACATATGCATGTGACATGTGACTTCAGGTACCAGAACTGCAATGTACTGCAGCGAACTCAATTATGGCTGAGCGGCGCGTTTACAGCCAGTTCGTATGGCATGACCTCTTCCGCCAACACGATCGTTGAGAACCTGGGATATAAGATTCTTCTTCCGCAGGGGGCTCCCGTCTTGGGAGTATGTGCGTGGCAACCACACAGGTCCTTAGCTAAGCATGGCATTACTTCCACTTAAATCTGTCAGGCTTCTCTTGTTTCCTTTCCTATCCGGCCTCCCTTGGCCAACTCTTGGTTTCTTCGACCCCAACGGTATTAGGTTTCCGAGGCCTAAGAGAGTTTCACTTTCCTCTCAAGTATCTATTATCTACCCTTCGACCCAACGGCGAAGCGAGCGGTTCCAGTGATGCCCTTTATAATCCCACCTTTGGCTCTTTCATATCGATTCTGAGCGGCGGTGTGCCTGAAATGTTTTCCTCGGCTACCGATTAGAAAACTGCGTAATTCAACACTGGTTGTTACGGTTCTAACCTCCGTCGCAAAGACGTCAAGGAAAGGGAGACAATATTGGTAAGAGGAGCTGTAACAACCTTCTTATCATGAGACACGTCCACTGTGGCAATGGGAAGAATTTTGGTGAAATTCTGTGTCAGTCTGACATCATTAACCCAATTCGAATCTTACATGAACTTCTCCACTGTGACCTTTCCATTTCGCATGTGTCAACGCCTTGCTGTTTGAAGCGTCGCCGAGCCCGATGGTTACGTCTCAGAGCGACATGCTTTTGGACCATTTCAGAGGAAGGTTGTAGACGCCTTTGAGTCAAATTAAAAATTTATGCATCGCGATATATGGAAATTAAGGCGTTTCGAGAAGATGATCTTTCAGTTCTGTTGTTGTTGTTGTTGTTGTTGTGATCTTCAGTCCAGAGACTGGTTTGATGCAGCTCTTCATGCTACTCTATCCTGTGCAAGCTTCTTCATCTCCCAGTACCTACTGCAGTCTACATCCTTCTGAATCTGCTTAGTGTATTCATCTCATGGTCTCCCTCTATGATTTTTACCCTCCACGCTGCCCTCCAATACTAAACTGGTGATCCCTCGATGTCTCAGAACATGTCCTACCAACCGATCCCTTCTTCTACTCAAGTTGTGCCACAAATTTCTCTTCTCTCCAATTCAATTCAATACCTCCTTATTAGTTATGTAATCTATCCATATAATCTTCAGCATTCTATTGTAGCACCACAATTGGAAACCTTCTATTCTCTTCTTGTCCAAACTATTTATCGTCCACGTTTCACTTCCATACACAGCTCCACTCCATACAAATACTTTCAGAAACGACTTCCTGACACTTAAATCTACACTCGATGTTAACAAATTTCTCTTCTTCAGAAACGCTTTCCTTGTCATTGCCAGTCAACATTTTATATCTTTTGTAATTCGACCGTCATCAGTTATTTTGCTCCCCAAATAGCAAAACTTCTTTACTACTGTAAGCGTCTCATTTCCTAATCTAATTCCCACACCATTACCCGATTTAATTCGGCTACATTCCATTATCCTCGTTTTGATTTTTTGATGTTCATCTTATATCCTCCTCTGAAGACACTGTTCATTCTGTTCAACTGCTCTTCCAAGTCCTTTGCTGTCTCTGACAGAATTACAATGTCATCGGCGAACCTCAAAGTTTTGTATTTCTTCTCCATCGATTTTAATTCCTACTCCGAATTTTTCTTTTCTTTCCTTTAGTGCTTGCTCAATATACAGATTGAATAACATCGGGGATAGGCTACAACCCTGTCTCACTCACATCCCAACCACTGCTTCCCTTTCATGCCCCTCGACTCTGCCTTCTGCTTTCTGTACAAATTGTATATAGCCTTTCGCTCCCTGTATTTTACCCCTGCCACCTTCAGAATTTGAATGAGAGTATTCCAGTCAACATTGTCAAAAGCTTTCTCTTTAAGTCTACAAATGCTAGAAACTTAGCGTCTAAGATAAATCATAGAGTCAGTATTGCCTCACGTGTTCCAACATTTCAACGGAATGCAAACTGATGTTCCCAGAGGTCGGCTTCTACCAGTTTCTTTCCATTCGTCTGTAGAGAATTCGTGTTAGTATTGTGTTACGCAGCGTATAATAACAGTAGAAAGATAAAAATTGTTTTTTCCGTAGATGCTGTTATTCATTTTAACAAACAATATATAAGTAATAAATTTAAAAAAAGTATTTCAGGCGCTAATCGGTTAATCCAAAACGTAATTACCTAACAAAATAAACGTAGCATCACAGCTTCATTGGCCGTCGCTGCACTCAGGTGCTACGTAAAATTATCGTTCTAGATACGAGATGGCCAGTCCGAACAGACCACGGACGCACGCTTTCACACGTGCGGCTCATGAATGGGCGCCCCGGTGTAGGAATGTTCGTCGTATAAGGCGCGCCAAGCGGCGCCGAGTTTCGCAAGGTGTCTGTGGGCGGCAGCCGGCTGCGACTGTCTGCCACCCGCAGCTGCGCGACCCACATGGCCGCCTCCCGCTCTCCCACTGCACTTGCCCTTGGGCGGCGCTGCAGCCCAGACACCTGTACCACACCACAGCGTAGCAGCACAGCACAGCACAGCACGCGACTCTGTGACCCCGTTCCTCATTAAGGGCCGCTGGGCAGGCCGACACTTTTGGTAGGGGAAGCTGCCGCGCAGCCTCCGACTGTAGTACCGCTGTCCAGCCCAGGCTAGACTGCAAGCCGTAACAGAACGGCTGACGTGAGTATGTCACGCATCGCGAAATGTGTGTCATTGTGTGTGTTTCGTGAGTAGCGATCAACTCCGTCACCTAACACATTGGGCACTTTGACTGCATTTACATACACATTAATCATCCGAAACGAAAAGATCACTGGCCATTGGGAGACTTGACATGCCACGTGGTAGTGTTCTGTGTAATGTCTCTTGCAGCGGCCTCTCCGCAATATTTTCAGAAATTTTATAAATTTTATAACTCAGTACATATCTCGAAATATCTCTTCTTATCTTACCGACTCCTACACTTTATTATACGATGATTATCAATGCAAAGCCCCATTATTCCTTGGAACGGGCGTTTACTCCATGGAATAGCTTCTCTGCTATCTATGTTTTCTCTTATGAAAAGAATGAAGGAGATCCTGCCGATTAGCCGTGAAAGAAGGTGGATGTATATGTATGTATTGTTGAGCTAGTCGCCATCTTGATGAGATTCTGTATGAGAAGGAATTTAATACATGAACTAAACTAAAATAAGTGTGTTCGCGTATTACTTAACTGAATATTATTGACAGTGTCTGCTTACTACGCTGTGTTGCACGTGATCAGTGGGGAACGTCTGATTTACACTGGACGAACCTGCCGTTTTGTACGCTCATGATATCCTGTTTATTACTTCAATAAATGGGCTAACACGGTCTTACCAGCAGATCTCCGGTCTTCCACGTGTGATCACCGAAAGTTAATAATTATTACAAACGTTTTCAGGAGATCGACTGACAGTTTTCGTCGCACCGAGACTTCGAAATTGCTTCACTGCCTTATGGAATTTAAGTTAAGCTCAATTTAATCAGGATAGAAGAGTATTTAACTGTGTGAATGTGATAAGCCTGTTCTAGGGGGCTGATAACCACAGATGTTAAGTCCCATAGTGCTCAGAGCCTTTTTTTCTCAATGAGGATGAAAGCTGAAGTAATCAATTAAAATTTGAACCAAGAGTGAGATTTGAACACAGGTTTCTTGCTTACAACACAGATATGCTAGCCACATTTTTTTAATTTTTAGAGTCATTGCTAAGGGGTGTCTAGGGGCGAGCTGGGCAGGGTTCGCAACAAGACACTTGACCACGATGTCTCGTTTTACCCCGCAGAACCAACAAGGGTGGAGGGCACAGCATCCAGGAGGGCAAAAATGCATCAAGCGGAAGTAGGAAAGAATATTTTTTATTTGTTACAATTTATTTATTTTTATTTTATGTTATTTGTTTTTTTCTACCATTAATAGCGTGTTCCAGGGCTCATGCTATGGCGTGCCTCATAATAATGAGGGGTAGTTAAAAACTAGTCCTTGTGAGCTACCAAAAAGGAAGAAACACAGAAGAAGATGTCTCGTTACTATGTGAGGATACTCTAAGGTGCGAAATTATCGATGCATGTCTTCTACTATCAATGTGGTTGCTATTGGTAATTCAGTCTGTTTTTCTTAAAAAAAAGGGTTGTAGTTCAACTTCTCCCATCGTAGATAATCCAGCTGTGAGGTTTTATGGAGAAAATTTAAAAAGTGTTTAAGGTATGTGGGGTTCCATAGGGTTGCACAATCCACTATACAACCCTGGCATTGTGACTATCACAGCTGCGCAGAATACCCTAATCCAGTGCCCCCTCTGCCACAAACACTACTTCCCCTTCTTAAACCGTCAGTACTGCCGATACTGGAAGAGCACAGCAACTTCGCACGTAATGGAGAAAACCTGCCTAAACCTGATCTGATGTAATTACATTTTCCTGGAGACATACTATGTCTCAAATATATCTTCGATAAAGATAGCAGCTGAAGAGGCACAGAGAGGATTTCTCCATTACTAACGAAGATATGGTACTATTCCAGTATCAGAGAGCCTCAGTAATACTGATGATTTAAGAACGGGAAAATCAAGATAGGATGAGACTTGAATTTGAGTTTGTAGTAGGGAGCGCACTGTACTAGGCTGTTCCATGCACCTACGTTTCCAAGATTCTACTCCAGGTGGGTGTAAAATGAATGTGCACAGTGGAAAATAATAAACGCTAAAATGAAGATTTGGCCCTGTCTGACTACTCCGTGAAGCAGATCTCAGGATCTCTTTATTCTATAAGATAAATTAGAACATAAACATAAATGAATGACTAAGGCAACTAATACTGCTGAATGATAAACGTTGTTCCTGCTTATACATTTATTGTAGATTAAAAAAACCTTTACATTACAAAGTTTACATTTCCTAAGTAAAATTACTAATCAATTGCCCAACTGTGCCCCATATTATGACTATACGATCTAATTCCAATAACGTGAAATAACTGACATCATATACGTACCAAACTCTAGAAGACACTACTTTCAAAGATGATCTACAGTAGTGTGGAACCTCAGTGGAAATAAACTAAGGTGATCACAGCTGTTTAGCTTTTATAGCCGTAATAAGCCGAAGCAATTTGCGATATCACCGTATGTATTGCGTCCGGTGCGTCGAAGTGATCGTTCTCGTACTCGTCTGAGACGATGGAAGAACTCCAACCACAAATAAACTCTTTCAAACACTAGCACGGCTGAAGGCAGCCTTCTGAGCGATATACTCTGTCTTCTGCTCTCTGTCTTTTACAGACGAGAAAAGCGAACTTCCAGTCACAAGGACGGCGTTTAGATAGCGTCTCAGCGTACAGCCAGAGTAAGTGCTCTCAATTGCTGAACGCTGCATATTCAACGATGACGACTTCCAACCCAGAGGTGAAGTCCAGAATGGTGTAGGTTCGCAAGAGCACGGTGCTAACTATGAACTGTTCTAACTAGAAACTCTCCTGAGAGCAAGTCACTCTGTATCAACAAAGCTGATATCGAGCGACCGTCACACACGGGCGCTTACGACGGAAGACCTCATCTCCCCACCGTTGGCTCCCAGCAAGGCTCGGCTCACCACCCTCGTAATTCGGTAAACGAATCATATTCCCGAAACCACGGAATATTCTCCCTCTCTACAGATTCTTCCGAACGCCGACCAACAATATTTCAGCCTTTTGTCGTCCTGCGCGGAACGTTTGCGAGGAAAAACATATACTCGCACAATGGTACCCTTCTGAGTAAAAATCCTTGGAAATAACCCAGCGTGCGTGGATTCCAAGGTGACGCTTCCTCGTTCCTCTCACTTGCGTCTAAGATTTTTGTAGTTTCCTTAGTATAATCCTTCCGGTTTGGCTATAAAACCGACCAGTCGCGGCTCTATAATGCCCCAGCGCTCAGGTGTCCCAACATCCGTCTTGCTACTTCCTGTGTTTAAGCAGGACCAACACACCTGTGTGGGCCTTCCACCCAGGGCTTCAGTCCTGCCTGCCATTTCATCTCCAATGGCGTTCCAACCTCTACTAGTATAGGCAATCATTCATTACGCCGTTTGTATAATAAAGACACTCGGGTACCTTTCATGCAATAAGTGTTAACAATTATTTACAAGGCGTTCAAAAATGGTTCAAATGGCTCTGAGCACTATGGGACTTAACTGCTGAGATCATCAGTCACCTAGAACGTAGAACTAGTTAAACCTAACTAACCCAAGGACATCACACACATCCATACCGAGGCAAGATTCGAACCTGCGGCAGTAGCGGTCGCGCGGTTCCAGACTGCAGCCCCTAGAACCGCTCGGCCACCACGGCTGGCCTTTACAAGGCGTACAGTCTCCTTTAGTCTCCTTTAGATTTTCATATATACGATATACAACCTATCACATGATACCTAATTGTGTTTGTAGATCACGGAAAAGTATGTGGATGGGTTCTTGTAAGGTGCGAAATTATAGCCACGTTACACGTTAGCTGCAGTGCCAGGGTGGTGTAATGGCTAGCACGCATGTCTATTAAGACGGAGAGGAGGCTTAAATTCCTCGAGTTTGCTCATATTCATTACTTTAGCTTCTATCCTTGTTGAAGATAAAGCTGAAACACAGTACGTCTCCAGGAGTTTGTAATTACATCAGATCAATAGACAATTTGGATTCTGTCTCTTGTTTGTAAACATTCCAGCTTGCCTCTACAAGCATTTTTTTTTTCTTTTCATATGTTTGCTTCTGAGGCCTAAATGAAATGCTCGTAACGTCTACCATAAGCATCATGAAGGAAGAAAACTTGTCAGCCAAGACCTCATTTATAAAACCTTTATTTTCAGTTACCGGTTTCAGTAAAACAGAGTTACCACCGTCTGATATTCGTTCAAGGTTAATACAAGTGCATAGTTGGAGCTATAAATGCGATCTTGGGTGAGAAGTTCTCTTCGTTCAACATGCAAGTCTACAGATCACCCTTTATTACTCAATATGAACAACTTAACGTCTGCCACGAGCTGTTACACGCACTTCTGAACGTCACATCATGTATCATCTTACAAGATTCAATGTTCCAGGCGTCTGCTGTATCTGCTGAAATCCTTCTTAAGAGTGCTGGTGGAAATTTTCAACATTTACAATTAAGAGAGATCAGGAGAGCAGATAGCCCAAGATGTTGCTGCCCCACAACCTATCGATTTATTTCGAAAACGCTGATTTAAAATTATTATTTCTTGCAGAGCAAAATGCTTTTGCGAATGTTGCTACTCTTTGCCGAAGTGTTTCACAAGAATTTCAGGAGATTAGACACCTGGAATGTGTGAGCAGTAAGAAAATCTATGACGAGACGTTTATAAGCTTGTGTTAGAGCTAATGGTAGTCGTTCTGAGCATTTCATTTAGCCATCAGAATACAACATTTGGAAACAAATAATAGTCTATCAATAGAACCAAGGTGGAAATTTGCAAATAACAAGACAGAAAGAAGTAAACATTTAACAAAAACACAAAAGTCTGTAACTAAGATTTTTTCATTTGTTCAGGTTGGGAAGGCGCAACAGTTCCGAGTGACCACCGTGTCATCCTCAGCTGATAGGTGTCACTGATGGCAGATGCTGGGAAGCATCCGGTCAGCACACTGCTATTGCCAGTTATCGTGATCAGAGCCGCTACTTCTCAATTGGCCTCACAAGAGCTGAGTGCTCCCCACTTGTCAACAGCATTCGGAAGACTTAGGCGGTCACCCATCCAAGTACTAGTCTGTATTTTTTTTAAAAATTTAAAAATTTAAAAATATGAAGTTCTTGACTCATTTTAAGTCCTCTGCTAATCCCCAGAAGTTTTCCACGGATTAGTTAACATCCTGTAAACCTGCAATAGTGCTCTGTAGTCTCACCGTATGGACATGAGCCTGCCACGAACCCAGTCAGTGAGCGACGAAGTGGAGATTCAAGTTCAACAGTTTGGAGACGCAGGCCCTGGTCGTCGCTGGAAGAGCACTTCCTGAGAGCTGGTGACTGTTCGGGGACAGTAGTGGCTCGGGGAAGCCCTTCTAAATACCTGGGAGCCACCACTGATCGTCGGCTCACAGGGGTCAACAAATAGACCACCAGCATAGGAAAGTGGTAGGAAGGCCGCGCGTGGTCTATATCCATTTCTCAACCTGCATTCAGCGCTCGCCCCCACAACTGAGGCTCCTTCTGCTTGAACCTTATCCCCCTCATCTTTAAGTATGTGGCAACTGTCTGGGGCAACGCTGCACAGACTGACGTCCAGCGTCTCCAAAACCTTCAGTCCAGTCACTCCAGCTCGTCCTGAATCTACCAAACGGAATCCTCACTGGAGACCTGCTATGCATTAGCCTCTATGTGAGAGATTTACACAGGAGGCGCTGGTCGTTTATCACAAGCCAGCCAGATCTTCAAACCATCATCTACGATAGCTTTGAACCGGCGTGCAGAGAGTGAACAGTATCTAACGTCCGGGGACTCAAACGTCTTTAGATCAATCTCTCTGTCTCATCCTACATCTGCCAAACGTATTCCCTACTTAGGACCTACTACAGATGAAAGCCTCTGGGAGAGGTCTCGACAGATGGCGTGGGTCTTTTATAACAAGACACTTCAATTTTCAAACATCATATTCACACACTTTGAACATACGTGCAGAGATTGGACAGCAACAGATGGCCCCGCGTGCTTAAGAATTGAGATCCGTGAAGCTGTTGTAAGAAAAACGGAATCAACCAACAATCGAACAATGGCAGGAGAGCCACAACGCCAGAAAAACACTTTTATTTGAACCTTGAACTTCAGGGCACCTCAGAGAAAGCGAATATACCTCCGCAACTTTTGCGACTGCTTCTGCTGTTCCTGCTGGGAAGGCATAATAGAGACGACACAGACCGCAAAAGGGAAATTCAGTGACATAAGCGACTTGGAGAAAGGGCAGATTGTTACTTCAGTGGAAGAACCTCTCAGAATCGACGAGATTGGTCAGCTGTTCTTGTGCTACTGTCATGAGGATGTATGGCGTCAAACGGCTCTGAGCACCATGGAACCTGCGACCGCAGCGGTCACGCTGTTCCAGGCTGCAGCGCCTAGAACCGCTCGGCCACCCCGGCTGGTTTGATGAGGATGTATGGAAACTGGTTGAAGGATGGTGAAACCATAATTCGGCGACAAGTTCTGGGATTTCCATCTCTCTTCACACAATGTGGATATTGGAGGCACGCCCGCGCTATAAAACCGTATAGGATGTGATATGGGGCATACCTGACGGCAGAGTAGAGTGCTGGTTAGGTACAAGTGTTTCAGAACACACATTTCAGCGTACATTTTATCACATACGGCTCTGCAGCATAGGAAACAAGTTGTTATGATTTTGTAACCACGTGGTCACAACAAATACACTTCCAAAATAGTTTCTAGTCTCATTTGCAACCACTTCAACATGCATCTGATCCATATATGCACTGTCCACATATTAACAGCATCAATCAATTTCTCGTTCGTCCACGTTTGATAACATTTCGGCAACATATGTGAGTACACATTTCAGTGCACTAAAGCTCACGACTCCATAACCGAGCACTTGAATGTCTAAAATAACTGTGGAAGTAGTTTTCGTGCTACTTTGAGTCGTACGCCACCAGTCACTCTTTGAATGAGGCAGAACAGTTGGAGGAACACTCCACGAACGTGAGGATGTCATCAGGTCGTCGTGTCACGTGATCTCAATTCTACTGAGCACAACCGGAACGCTACCGTGCTTCGGATCCAGTGCTAGCCAATCTCCGGCAGCTTCCAGCCGTTCAGTCAAATTGCTGTTTTCATTTCATGCAGAATGTTTCGACGAATGAACCGGTCATTTTCCTCAGGTATTACGAGTTGGGCTGTTATGAATAGTCGCTCCCTGGGATTCAGCCAGGACTAATTCAATGGTTCAAATACTCTGCGTAAAATGGAAACAAGTAGCCGAACATGACCATTTACAGTCAATAATCTGTTCAGTTGGACCAGAGGACGCGGTCCACTCCATGTAAATACAGCCCACACCGGTTGCCTAGTGCCTTGTTGACAAACTCGGTCCATGGCCTCGTGGGATCTGCACCACACTCGAACCCTACCATCAGCTCTTACCAACAGAAATCGGGCCTCTTATTACCAGGTCACTGTTTTCCAGTCGACTAGGGTCCAACCGATATGGTCACCAGCCCAGGTCAGAAGCTGAATGCGTTGTCGTGCTGTTAGCTAAGGCACTCACGTCGGTCGTCTCCTGCCGTAGCCCATTCACGCCAAATTTCGCCGCACTGCCCTAGCGATACGTTCGTCAAAGTCCCACACTGATTTCTGCGGTTATTTCAGGCACTGTTGCTTGTCTGTTAGCACCGACAACCATATGCCTCTGCTCTCGGTCGTTAAGTGAAGCGTTCGGCGTTGCTTTGTCCGTGGCGAAAAGTAATGTCTGAAATTTGATATTCTCGGCACACTCTTCAGTCTGTGGATCTGGGAGTAATGAGTTCCCTTACGATTCTCGAAACTGAGTGTCTCGTGCGTCTGACTCGAAATACCATTTTCGCGTTCAGAGTCTGTTAACTCCCGTCGTGCAGTCACAATCACGTCGGACACCTTACGACATGCACAAATGATAGATCCGCCAATGCACTACCCTATTGTACTTTGTGTACGCCACAGTCTGGAACCGCGTGACCGCTACGGTCGCAGGTTCGAATCCTGCCTCGGGCATGGATGTGTGTGATGTCCTTAGGTCAGTTAGGTTTAATTAGTTCTAAGCTCTAGGGGACTGATGACCTCAGCTGTTAAGTCTCATAGTGCTCAGAGCCATTTGAACCATTTTTGACGTTGGTTTACAATTCGCAAACTTTCTGAAGATGTTCCTCAAATTTCCAGGATAATAGAAATTAACGGGTTCAAAGAGAGTCATGTTCCCCTACCTTTTGTGGACAGTGTGTGTGCCAACAAGTCTAACCTATGATCACAAACCTGAAAGAATGGGTTTGACCTTGACATTCCACCAGCGCTACCATGAACAAGGGAAGGAATTCCTGGAGAGAATCGTGTCAGGGGACGATAAACGAGTGCAGTACGTGAACTCTGAAACTAAGCAACAGTCCGGAAAGTGTATGGTTACACTTTTTGGGATGGCAAAGGAATTTTAACAACAGATTTCATGTGAGCAATGTGTGAGAATGTTGTGACACTGCAGGTTTATTCGGAGACGTATGAGACTTCGAAGGTCAGTCCAAAACAGACTGCGCAGGATGATTACTGAAGGAATCTCTGTGCTTCGCCACAGTGGTCGACCCCGTACTATGTATGAAAAACGCTTCTCAGCATCGTGCCCATGAACCCGACCTGGCTGCAAGCGATTTTCTTCTCTTCCCTATGGTGTAGGTCTGGCTGACTTTTCAGCTCTTCATGAGCGACGGTCAGTTCTAGGATGGTGTTAATCTTTGACGTAGGGACAAAGCAGCCGGTGCCACGGTACGACAGATGTTTAAATTTTGATGCCGACTATATGGAGAAGTGATGTCTACTTGCAAGTACAGATTTACTTACTTACTTACGTTACTCTTGTGCGCAGGGGCCCTATGGACAACGCGCTGTTACAGGTTTCTTTCTCCATCGTCTTCTATCTAAGGCTGACATCTGCCATCCTTGTATATCCATCGCTGACTGATGCAAGTCTTCATGGAGGCCATCCCTCCACCTGCTCGTTTGCCTTCCCGGAGGTCTCTTGCTCCTGTGGCCGCTGGACTCCATCGATCAGCGCCACATGTCCGGCCCACTGTAGTCGCCTTCTCTTGATGCTTCATACTAAAGTTACAACTCACTACTGTTCAGCAGCTCATGTTTGTGACTGATGGTCCATTCACTTGTGTTTGAGTCCGCCATCAGACCAAAGATCTGCAGCACTTTTCTCTTAACTACGAGTGGTTGATGTAGGCCCTGCTGTCTACCGTCTATAGCCATATATTAACAGGGGTTGGATAAGGAAATTCTATAGCCGAATCCTGAACCGTCAGGAGAGCCATCGAGACCAAATCATTCGTGTTAGCCTGTAGAAGGATCTCTTTCGTGCCTGGGTCCAGGCGTTGATTTCTACTTACCATGACGAGTTCCCTTGGAAATCACTCCCAGGTATTCAAATATTTGGAGTGTCTTTTAGGACCAATCTCCCATCTGCAGCGACTGTAGTTATCCAGTATCTTGACGTTGTCGACGAGTCATACCGGCGACTATCCGTCTTGGCATCGTTTGAGAATAACCCAAATTTGCTGGTGGCGGTCTGCAAGGGCCTGGTCATTTGTTTTAATTCATTTTCAAAATTGCTGAGTTGGCGGATATCATTTGGGTAGCGCAAGATTCTTTCCTTCGACTTAGATTCCTTCGAAGGAAAGAACTGAACAGGATAGGAGATAAACCAACTCTTTCCCTAAGACCCCCTCACAATTTCAGAGTGATCTGTTTTCTATGTTCTCGCTACCACGCGTTTCACTCAGATCGGTATTTACGAGGCTGTTGAATTTCTGTAGCCTCCCGAACTGAACAGGATCTTGCGGTGTATGCACTAACAGGGTTTCCTGAAAATCAACAAGCGGAATGTGCACTTCTTCGTCGTGTTCTCTCAGTTTTTCAGTGACCTACTGGAGAACGAAGAATCGATCTACCGTTGGCTGCCCTGGGCGAAAATCCCCTGGTATTCAAGAATTACTGATCCAGGTAGAGCGCTTGCACGCGAAAGGCAAAGGTCCCGTGTTCGAGTCTCGGTCCGGCACACAGTTTGCCAGGAAGTTTCATATCAGCGCACACTCCACTGTACAGTGAAAATTTCATTCTAGGGGTTGAAGACAGATTCTCGTAGCATACATTAAGCAGGGCAGTTCCTCGTCAGTTCTCACATTTCAGTTAGTTAATCTTCTTATGGATTGGATAGATCAAAGCCGTTTTCTATTCTGTTGGTATTAGATTACTGCATAAGTTCGTAGAGTTTTTGTTTTGAATGTTGGTATTCCTGTTGCTGTGGGTTTATTTACCGATCTTTTGAGTGTAGTTCACGGCTGCTCTTTGAATTTGCGTATTGTCATTTTTCATTTGGAGATTGGGAGTGGAGCTACGCACGGTGGAATATTGGGGGAGGGGGGGGGGGGGAGGAGCGAGTGGAGAAATCGGAACATTTCCAACATATTCTTCTGTTTGAGTTCAGTAGAGGGGTGACAACAGCCAAGGCAGCAAGTAACATTTGCAGCGTGTACGGGAATAATTCCATTGGACGGAGCACGGCAAGATAATGATTTCCTCGTTTTAAGGAGGATGGTTTGGACACGAGTGACCCTCCACGTTCAGGAAGACCTTCAGCGTTTCAGGAAAATCGTTACACCCATTGAAACCTCTTACTAAAATGATTTTTGCCTACATGGACTGAAATAACTGAGAAGGTGAAACTTCTACGTTATTTAATTCTGAACTGCTGAGTGAAACTGAACGTATTGTCTCTTTGCTTGTCTTTATCGTTTCAACACTGACCTACACAATTTGCCCTGACAAACAGAACTCAAACTTTTCCTGTTCATTAATTACTCACAATATTCAAGGATAACGCTATCTGACTGCTTTAAAATTGATAACCAGACTTCCAATAATTAATACAAAAGAATGGCCCTGTATTAGTAGAAATCCTAACAATAACCTATACATTACACAAGTCACTTACCTCACTAAAAATCTTCATTACCCGAACTACTGTAATTCAGCAAGTGCCAATACAGCCAGCTAAATACAAGTTTCTAACTAATTTAGGCTCTAACTACTAACACGCATATGATTAGCAAAGGAAAGATTTTGTTGTAAAGGAAACGATGTATTTACCTTCGTCCGTTCGCACTAACACTTCAAACATCTAACCTCCATCAATGCTAGCTACTGACATCTAACTTCCCTCGCTGCTGGCTGTTCATCTCCAACTTCCACCACTCCTGGCGATTCACTTCCAACAGCTATTCCGACCAGCAGAGTCTCTAACAGATCGTGCACAGCGCTGTCAGAGTTATTAATGCATCGCGTTGCCAACATACAGACACATAAACAGCCTACTTATAGCACTAATCCACAATGATGGCATCGGTGTACTTGAGAACTGGCAAATGTGATGAACTGTGATCATTGCGCCACCGTGAGACGTTTGCAACCAACGCGGAGGGTTCAAAAATCGGATGTATGTATACTGCATGCTCTAAGGCAAAATCAAAAAAGTCGGGGGGTTACCATATGTGTATTTCTGCTTGCTCCTTGCCAGTTGGCTCGTCAACAACACCGGCCAACCTTTTCCTGCATCGTCATTGGTGATGAGAATTGCTGTCCATAGGTTAACATTAGGAAAACAAAGGAATGGTTGAACCCAAACAAAGCATCAACTCCCATTACCAAGATCTGCACGCATTCGCAAGATACTGTTAACGCATCTGGTGGTACAGCGACGGTGTGGTGAATTACGAATGCATGTCCATTATAATTATCCGGGCTGTTATGCCGTAGTCGATTAATGATTTCTGTGTCAATTCCCAACGTTTCGTCTCCGTCTGCGGAGGACATCTTCAAGGGGGTCTGTAGCTCGATGGAAGGTCCAACAGACCCACTGTAGCGAGGCAGTGGGTCGATGGAAGGTCCAACACACCCACTATTTCGAGCCAGTGGGTGTGTTGGACCCTCCACCAAGCTACAGACCCCGTTGAAGATGTCCTCCGCAGACGGGGACGAAACGTTGGGAATTGACACAGAATTCATCAACCGACCGCGGCATAACAGCCCGGATAATTATAATGGACATGACATTTCCGACCGTGAAAGTCAAAATTTTAGAATTACGAATTGCTTCCCCCAGGTGTAACCATCACTGCTGACATTTATTGTCAACAACTGAGACGTCATACAGACGCAGGCCAAAAAACAGCGACCAGGAAGGCTGCGTAAAGTAATCCTACTCCACGATAACGCCCGCCCACATTATGCTAGACTGACAAAACACACCATGCAGGTGTTGGGTTGGGAAGTCATTCCGCGGCCACCTTATTCAACTGATCACCTTTCTCGCTCTCCATCGAACAACCTTCAAGGAAGTTCCTTTCTCGATGAAAATGAGCTCCGAACATGGGTCAAAACCATGTGGTTTCTACAGTCGTGGAATCTAAAATTTCGCGTCAAAACCATGTGATTTCTACGGTCGTGGAATCTACAATTTAGTGTATTGCTGGCAGACTGTTGTAAATAGTGAAGGAGAACACATTATTGATGACTAATGTCTCTGTTGCGTTTATTATACTTATCGAAAAGGGGTTAGAATTTACGCACCAACCCAGTAGTTCTTCTTTTCTCCAGACTGTTTAGTCTTTCTGCAAATTTCTCGCCTCCGCCTGGGTCCTCTCAACCTGTATTCGGCTTTCACCTGAGGTCTTATCCTTCTTAATCCATTTTATTTACGTTTTGATCTCACAAACAGCCCTCGTACAAGAATGATCTCATAAACCGGGCCGTCTGTTTAGTAACAAATACGGCTCGATGTAAAGCGACATATAACTAATGCTCGGTAATAATTATCCCCTACAAGCTATCGGCAGCTGTCATCTGCGCCAGACGCCAATACCGGGAGTACAGTACGAGTCGTTTCTTGCTGTCACATCAGTCGGCGGCCGCTGTATGAATCGCCACTCTGATGCAGCTGTAAATCGCTTTCGCGGCTGATTTCAGAATAGAGAGCTATTGTCAATCACGGCGGGCAGCGTGCGTGCCCCACAATGCTCAGAGCCGGGTCTGAGTTACGGGCGATGCGAGATACGGGCGGGGCAGCAGTCCCGCCGCATACATACGTCATACGTAGCTGGCAGCGCGGCGGCGTCGTGACCGGCAAGTTTCTGTTCCAGCGCGGCCGGCGCTCGCAGACTTTGCCCGCCGGCCGGCGGCCGTCAGCCTCGATTTATGCCCCGTGGCTGCCGCTGCCGCTGCGCGCGTGCCGCCCTCGCAGTGCCGGTCACGCAGCCGTTTTTCCGGAGTCGCAGCTTTCGCGTCATTCCAGCATGAGCCTGCCAGTTGCTCCGGCTGAAGGTGGAGACAAAGAGGGAATTCCAAGAAGACTGTCCTCCTCCCTAGGCAACATCTCTTCCTCGAATGTCACGTTGACAGTAGAACGTCTCTGCCCACAGCAAAGGACAATCTCGTCATTTAAATTTTTGTTCATATCGGCATGGGGGGAGGGGGGGGTATAGTGAAGTTCCATTACTGCACTACTCGATACCACGGTTTATAAAAGCACTCGATACTACGACTGTTGACTTTTTTAAAAGTATCTGGAATCCCATTTATCGACTTTAGAAAAACTATCATTATCGGTCTTCAGTATATCGAAAAGAAGCATCGATATATGAAATAAAGGCCTACAAAAATATCTGCTGCACATTCTAAATATACTGTCGGTTTTAGAGCTGTAGGCTACATTTAAGTACTGATTTATTATTAGGTATTTTGTACATCAACAGGCTAGTGGCTTGCTTATCCTCTTTAGAGCAAGAACTGATAACGATGGAGCATGCCGCTGTGGCAGAGCAGTTCCAGGCGCTTCTGTGTGGAACCGCGTCACCGCTACGGTCGCAGATCCGAATCCTGCCTCGGGCATGGATGTTTGTGATGTCCTTAGGTTAGTTAGGTTTAAGTAGTCATGAGTTCTAGGGGACTGATGACCTCAGATGTTAAGTGACATAGTGCTCAGAGCCATCTGAACCATTTGATAACGATTCACGTTCACGCTTAGCGATAACCACTTTCCTAATAATTGTAACTGCATGTAAATGGGACAATAAAAGAGGTCCGATAGGTCCATCGTTCAGTTTCGTGACATCTCGGATTCTTCCGGAAACTTCATGTCAACATTTTTTTTTTTCATTTCTCTAAACGCCAGAGACCTAGCAGTTGTAGTGTCAAAACTGCGTGCGAAACTAAACGTTGCAGTTTCTGCTGGTAGCACCGAGCGCCGATTACGTCAGCATTTCCCCTCACACGTCTCCACCCACCGCAAAGTCCAATCTCGTCATTTGAATTTTTGTTCATTATTTTGAGCAACTATTTTTGGAGGCTGCCGATGTGAAGAAATTGCAGACTTGTTGCTTTAAAATTGTGATAAGAGCTAGAAAACTGACAAGACTCCTTCACACCGTGAAAGGAAAATTATGTTTTACTTCAATTTTAAAAGAACAATTTCAAATATTTACCGAAAATTGTGAAAAAATGTAATATAAAATAAAATATCAGCACTCGGTATTGCCATTTCGGTACCGATAAACCGATATATCGGACAGAAAAAGTCACCCATGTATAACAATGTGCTTTGGTCCAATTAATGATATATCATTATATCGATACTTTACCTACAGCCTACTCCATACTGTCTTGCGTCTGAATTGCGTAATACATCAGAAAAGTTGCATTTCACAGTGACAAATGATGAATAAGTGTTCATAGCTCTCGAGGTATGCACTCTAGAGCGTTATGCTCGAATGGCCTTTTTTTCTCTTTTTGGTCTGTACTACCACCTGTCAAAACACGGAAGCAAAGGGCTTGCAGTAGAAGAGATTTGTTTGACAGTATCCTAGATGAACTAGTGCTCATAGCTCTTAAGGTATACAGTGTAGAGTCCATGTTTAGTGGGCGTTTTTGCTTTGAATAACCGTTCGTGCCATATCCCTCAATACTGACCATTGCACTTGGGACACCCTGTATAAGTAATTGTATTAAATGACAGATTGCTGTACACCATGAACTACCCGCAAATGCTGCATTGCCAGATCGGTATTTCGGCGTAGTGCCCATCGTCAGCACCATCAAGACACAAGGACGCCCATACCACCCCCTACGCCCCCCCCCCCCCCCCAATTCACTAGCTCTCAGCGAATGGAAAAGGTATAGCATAGTTAGGTGTTTTTCGTTGCAGAAAATTATTTATAAGTCAGTATTATGCAATTTTTTAACAGTGTCCGAACTGTAACACTTTTGTAGCTACTTAGAAGTCGCCATTCGTCTTCCAAAACATTAAGAATACTCCATACCACCATGCCAGTCGCCTCCTCCTCCCCACACTCGCGTATGGGCGCCCTTGACAGAACAAATACCTCCATATCTACAACATATTGGCATTTGGGCACACATAACAGTAGAAACCTTAGGTTACTTACTTACTGCACACATCCGTATACGTGCGTGCCATTCATCAGAGCTCTGTGACCTCAAAAGTCACTTGGATCTAGAAAACTCCCACCACTGTGTAAAGGAACTGAAAATATTGTGATTTAATCGCAGAGGTGCTGAAAAATTGTTCCAGTGACACACCAGAGAAATATCTGGTAAACTTTTTATCTTTGAGAGACATAGGAACAATTTCGCCCTTCGTTTTTTTTTCTTGTATGAACGACTACTTTTTGTTCTGATGGGCTGGTGGGATGTCGTACCGTCTAATTACTAGTGTGTGTGTGTGTGGTAAATGAATGAGTTAAAAGACGCAAGATGTGTTTTATATTATTTTCATCGCACAACAAGCCTTATTCCCATGCCTATGGAGTATTTATGTTAAGCAGAGAAGGCGAGTTTTAGATGGAACCGAAGATCTTCAAAACGGCGCTGCTCAACAATAGAGGTACGTGATTGTGCTCTCTACTTTCCTTTCGTGGCCGCTAAAATTACTTCCGATTCGTTTTGCCGAGACATTCAGAACCTGCAATCTTCTTTTTCTTATAAAAATACTAGTCCGATGCAAAAGAAATACTCTTAGATTTAAATAATTGCCATTCTTTTACCCAGGCCACGGGGAATGATAGAACGTACGTGCCTCTACTCTGAATGTACGTTCGCAATCTCCGAGTGTGTTACGACGAAATTGTTTCACAATGAAAATTTCTCATCAGACCGCAACCACTCGCACGCGAATGTACGTACCCTCTGAATGTATCTAGTCAGTCACGCGCGTTGTTCAAAAGCTTTACTTTTAATATTCAGTGGATTACGTTTCCGAAATTAATTTTTGTTTATGCTGCAAAACGTACTTCACGCGAACTATTTACTACGTAAGTTTCAGGCTCAATTTAATAAAAAAAAAAGATTCCGAATAATAGAAATAAAGAATAACAATCAAACAAATAAAACCTAAATAAACAGAAAGAGGGAACGTTACAACTGGTCGGACAGGTCGCTTGTTCTTACCCGTTATGGCTGCCAAACGCCGAACAGCCACGCTCCCTGGTAACAGTGGACGCAACTGTCACGCAGTGAAGACGCAGAACTGATACTAAAGACAAAGACTCTATATTACAGGCTCTTGTTATCTCCGAGATCATATCTAGGTACATTTGCCAGAAGCTGCGGAGAACCGAGCACACAAGTTTTTTTTTCGTAAGCAGTTAGTCTAATCAGCACGTGTTGCAACTAGTAAAGGCATTTCTTTTGTTATAGTCAACAACACGTATGATTAGCATAAAATAACAAAGGTTCGTCATGCCATCATTTATTTTAAAGTATGGGACGTAATAAAAAACAAAGGTGTAGCTAATTATCCTAATAACACGTTTTTCATTTTTCTATTACATATGAAACGTGTAATCAATACGTTCCACAAATTGTCAAAACTTTAGTAAACATATTTCGCGTTAAACTCCTGATCCTGATACCTACAAAATACGTTTCGCCTATAATTTCCACACAGGCGAAGGTTATTTCTTTTAGCATAAACATACTTCAATCAAAATCTCCATGCCATCACTTTCGAAATAATGATTTCCTTTTCCCAAAGTAATATGTTTCAAAAGCTTTCAAGGGTAAAATTTTAGCGTTCTGGAATTTTCTTCTATAAAACTAATTATCATCTGACTAACCAATACTATATTCTTGTAAAGAAGGTTTCCAAAAGTGTATACTTTTGTCAAAATTAAGTGTTAATTATAATTTATTTTCTGTTAAAGAAAATTCCCGCGGGAAGTGCGCGTTTATAAAGATGAAGCTGGCGTGCCATTTCCAACAATCTTGTGTTTAACGTTCGACCCATAAAGATAAGCAGCCTAATCAGTCTCTAACTTATTACTTGAAAGATTCTACTTCAATCGTCTGAAAACGTGTTGTAAATTGTCTCGATTGTCTGTAGATGTGCTGTCGTGAATAGCTGATCCGATGTTAATAAATGACGAAAGAAGCTCTGAGGTGTGGGGTTGATGTGTTATTTTGCGCAACGGATTGATCTGAGATGTACCCTTTACCCTGTGGCTCCTGCAAGATGCAATTTACACCTCCACACTACTACAGAAGTCATACAGACGCTCCTAACGTTCTAAAGAAATATTCCTTAAGAACTTTCAACAATAAATATCTTCTGGAGTCATCCGCTGTACGGGAAGGACACAAAAATTTACAAATTTCCTTACGTAACTAGTGGGATACTTGGGTACTTGAGTAGTGCTAGTTAGTGTAAGAAAAACACGAAACTAACGAAAGTTATTATTTATTTTGCAACAATTCTGAGAAATCACAATGGCACTTTTAGTTATGAATTGAACAATTCATATCCTGGTTCTTTTCGGAATGTGATTTTACCTCCCAAGGATAGGATTCGCTAATGAAATTTCTATACAAAGTTTAAGATGGTTGTCGACTTGGCATAATGACTGAGATACGCGCCTACTCAACTTGAATAATTATCCTTTAGAATGTTGCTAGAAACGGTCGAGGCTGTCGCGAGTGAAATGCAGTGAAGTGTACTGTTGTGGAGGAAATATGGGGCTCGCAATAGCTGTAGCGCATAATACCATAAGCTGCGATGACTGCTGTCTGCGCTGCTGACAAATAAGATAACTCTCGTTCTATCTGGATTGACCTTCGCCAATCAAACTCTCCCTATGCCTTGATGAAGTCAAAGATTCCTATTCGCCCCTAGTCTAACTATTGGCGTGGTACACCGGTCAGATAACCAGTACACCGCGATGCCACTCAAAATTCGCTCCCAGGCGTTTAACTCTGTCCGTTCACACCGCACAATAAGTGTGTCGGCCAACACAGTGAACAATGCTTAATCGCAAGGACTCAATATACAGTAGCATTTCGATTCGCTCTCGACAAAGGTGCTCTCCCAGCGAAGTACTGAGGAGAGCTTGTTCCTCACTCCAAGAGCGACAACAGAAAAGTGCCTCTCTATGCCAGACGTGAAGTGGTATATCCTTTGGTCTCTTCCATTATTCCTTCAGCTCAAGGCATCAGAAATATCGTCTGCCAATCAGCATTGCTCTTCTAAAACGGGAGACTGACATTTCGTTTAAGGCGACCAAACTGGAAACCTGCAACATTGGCGTTTGGCGTTTGCTGTCTCCCTGTGAAAATCTCTGAAACTGCGTGGTATGTGTAAAGAATGCGTAGGCTGATCGCTCCCACACAGTGTTGTGGAATTTGCTTTTAAGCCGAACATGGGGTTGTTCCCCGCTTTATCTCGGGCCCACGCTGTCCGCTACCGTCCTCTGAAGGGACTGGCGTCCCGTTGTGCGGTTTCTCTCCCGAACTAAAAGCTTCTGTGACCGTCGTGTCTGGAATGTATGTGTGTACGCCAGCCTCGAGTATTTCAACCATGGTGCACTTACTTGTTAATTGCATATCGTTTACATGAATTCATACAACATTGACCTTATCTTATCGAGTTTGGGTTCGAATGAAGTGTCTTGATGTGCAGAATATGATTGTGAGGGCGGAATATGTTAGCAATGAAGGTCAGGAAACCACGACGTCTTACAAAGCGAAGAATTGTGTTTCAGTCATCACCTAACAAGCAGTGCCTCACACATGAACAGAAAGAAAGAGATAAAGATGAGGAAAACATATTTTACTGCAATTATTTTCTCCAAATGATAATTAAGTTGTGTGAGAATGGTGAACTCTTATGCATAGAAAGCACTTACTTTGTTTGATGTTTAACTTTACTTTGTGGTGAACGGAATGGCTTATTACAAGGCTAAAGCATCTATTTCACTTGATATTCTGTTGGATATGCTGAAGGTACTGAAAACCATTTTTCACTTCACACATAGCACTTCACTGAGACCACAAAAAATAGAGAACATTGCGTCATCGTAACCTTGTTTGCAGCAGTGATGCACTTAATATTCGATTATTCTTAGGTCTTTTTTTCTTTTTTTTAAATCAAATTGTATCTTCTTTTTCTCCAGAATATTTGTTCTACAACATGTTCGTTGCACTTCATGCATTATACATAAGTTAGTACACAGTTAGCTAATTCTTCATTAATAAAGTTAGTATACATCGCAAACACATTTAAAAATTCTATAACGCTGCCTGATTTAACGTTTATAGGCAGCATGAATGAAATCAACATCGGCACATGTTCTCATACAGCTGATCCATCTGTATTTAGTTCACATCTTCAGAAATTTCGTATCTCGGTGAAGCATTCTGTTCTTGTGGTGTGTATTCATAACACCATAAGATCAACGATAAAATCTGTTTTACTTAGTTTTTACCATATACTTTTTCCCAGATCTATGGAAGTGCCATATTACTGAAAGTCACAGACAGGATGTTTCAAAATTCTTGTTGCAATCCTTAAGAGTTCTAGAGGGTGCAAGAACCTTCATCCGTAGTAAACTTCCATAAATGTCTCAGCTTAGCCGGTCAGTCCATAGATGGTGATATAAGGGGCGTATAGTATAACTCGCCACGCTTTCCCACCCGAGTTCTGCAATTATAACGCCAGTCCGTCCTTGAACTGCCTTTAGTGAGCCGTCGTGTAAGATTTCTTCCTACACGCTACTTGGAGATGCTCTGGTAGTTTTATGACGCGTTGCAGAGCCGTAGCAGCGCCGTCGGATTCTGAAAGTGCAGTACTGCTGTATATGTTTTACGTAATGAACTGGGAAGAATCTTTTTTGTACAAATAATTTTTACATGAGATCCCATTATGGTGGATTTATTTAAGAGAAAACCGTAAACTGAGCTTCTTGACACTGGTCATAAATTAACTATTATCGGCCCGAGAGCCTGGTCTACCGCATGGCTAGATCAAAAGGCATCTTATCAACGACTGCCGACTATGGCGCACTGTCTACAACTTGAGCGTACAGTCGGTTAAGTTAGTTCAAGATGGTACATCGACGATTATGGCAAAGTTATTCACTTACTTATAAACATAAACTTTTCCGGCATTATAAAATTACGGAAAGATGGTATTTATGACCGTTAGATTCCTTCTAGTATCTGAGTGCCAAGAGGCAACTTTTGTTAGCATTATTAATAACAATTACTCGATTTGGGCCAGAATAAATGTACTGTCCCTACGTATCTCTTGCTGACGTTAGGAGTGATTTCTCCATCGGTACCTCACCCCACTGGCTCTCCAAGCACCAGATGGCCGACAGCCTCTGTTAGCTAGCGTGGGAACCTACCGATCGCTCCTTACTCCGTACGTGACTGCAGCGCTGATACATTCAGTTCACGAACGTAAAATAGCGAAACTGGAAATAAAGTAAAATGCATCGTATCTGCAAATAAGGGGTGTCTTACAAGGGGACATAACGGATGATGTTCTGATAAGGAAAGCACGTACAAAAATGTACAGTGTGTACCCAATAAAAGTTTGAAGAATGTGTCACTTTCAAATCTCGCGCTTGAGAGCTCCAAAATACATGTATCGAAAAGTTTTCAAGTTCGCATTGTTCCATCAGATCTCATTTTCGTCCGACTACAAGAACGGTTAGAAGAAGTTGGTACATTCGCACTGGCAGAGACGACAATGGTGGTCCACAAACACACGTCACAATTTGAACTCATGCATCATAGTTACGCCTCGTGCAACGAACAGCAAAGTTGCGACGTGGAGCAGCTCCTATAAAGCACATGGGTCAGAGCTCATTGTCTCCGCTGTGTGCGCACCGTCAAGTGGGAGATGAGAAAGTTCTCCGATCTTCGAAGTTATTTTACATCCAAACGGTACATTCCTTGCCAAACTTTACCCACTATGAGTAAGTCCCCACTACAAACCCTAGAAGTCTGTAATGAGAATTGTGAAACATCAAATTGATTCCATATTTATAGAATTCCTATGCTCTTTCTATAATATTCCAAGTAATCTTGTGTAGGAGATGTAAGGTAGGTTATACAGAAAAGTAACTGTTAAGAGAAAAATTCGGTATGTAGTGCCATATGCGAGTTAATTGACATCGAAATTAGCCGTTCTTTGTTTCTTTCACTGGTGCCGTGTCCCGTGCTGACGTAAGGTCGGCATTGTTAGGAACGGATTTGGCAAGGATAGTGAAAAGGGGTGGCCAGATGCCATTCCTGCCGCCACCCCGTACCCCCTGGGACGGAATTAGTGACCCCTGCTGTCTGCGTCGAATGTGATTAATGGAAGAGTGCGAGCGTGTTCAGATGTCTGCGAGTCGTGTAACTGAGGCGGAACGTGGGGACCAGCCCGATATTCACCCAAGGGGGTCTGAGAAACCGCCTAAAAACCACATCCAGGCTGGCTGGCACACAGACCGACGACGGCTGGGCGGATTCGATCCGGGACTGGCGCGCCTACCTGAGTCAAGGAAGCAGCGCAATAGCACTCTCGGCTAACCTGGCGGGTTAGCCAGCCAGGCCATTGCGCGTGCAAATTCAAGCGGTCCGCCAGATTAAAGTGTTATTATCAATTACGATGCAAAATTCCTTCGGACGTGCATACAAGTCCGTGGGAATAGGCACTTCAGCTGCTGCGGCTGTTACGCAATACAAGAAACGTATTCGGAGTTGCGAATATGGACAAGCATCAGCTGTGTAATGGAATGACGACAAATTTGTGACGGACCGAGACTAGAACCCGGATTTCCCGTTTATCGCGAGCCGTGGCTATCTGCACACGTATCACGGCCAGCCCCAAATTTCCATATCTCGTCTATAAAGTATCTACAAACTACATTCGTGCGTTAATGTACGTTCTAAACAACACAAGTGCTGCAATATCGTGTTTACCTGCCGACAATGGGCAAGCGACTTTCAACTAGACTGTCACCCCTGTACGGGAATACAGGCGACCGCTTGCCATATGCATGGAATCTGGGTTCGAGTCTGGCTCCGGCACAAATTTTCATTGTCGTCATTCCATTACACAGTTGATGCTTGTCCATATTCGCAACTGCGAATACGTTTCTTGTATTGTGTAACAGTCGCAGCAGCTGAAGTGCCTGTTCCCACGGACGTGCATGCATGTCCGAAGGAACTTTGCATCGTAATCCGTAATAAGAAGGCACTGAAATATCATATTTTTCCGCTGACTCCTGGAAAGCGACATTCAAGTAAAATGTCTCCCCTGTACGGGATATGCATAATGGAACAGGAGTACCGGTTGTAGGCACATGGCACGACATATGGAAGTTTGGGCCGGCTGTGGATCGTGCAGGGATAGCCAAATGGTAAGGCGATAAGTGGAAAATCCTATTTCGAAACCCGGTCTGGCACATACACTTCTGGAAATTGAAATAAGAACACCGTGAATTCATTGTCCCAGGAAGGGGAAACTTTATTGACACATTCCTGGGGTCACATACATCACATGATCACACTGACAGAACCACAGGCACATAGACACAGGCAACAGAGCATGCACAATGTCGGCACTAGTACAGTGTATATCCACCTTTCGCAGCAATGCAGGCTGCTGTTCTCCCATGGAGACGATCGTAGAGATGCTGGATGTAGTCCTGTGGAACGGCTTGCCATGCCACTTCCACATGGCGCCTGAGTTGGACCAGCCTTCGTGCTGGACATGGAGACCGCGTGAGACGACGCTTCATCCAGTCCCAAACATGCTCAATGGGGGACAGATCCGGAGATCTTGCTGGCCAGGGTAGTTGACTTACACCTTCTAGAGCACGTTGGATGGCACGGGATACATGCGGACGTGCATTGTCCTGTTGGAACAGCAAGTTCCCTTGCCGGTCTAGGAATGGTAGAACGATGGGTTCGATGACGGTTTGGATGTACCGTGCACTATTCAGTGTCCCCTCGACGATCACCAGAGGTGTACGGCCAGTGTAGGAGATCGCTCCCCACACCATGATGCCGGGTGTTGGCCCTGTGTGCCTCGGTCGTATGCAGTCCTGATTGTGGCGCTCACCTGCACGGCGCCAAACACGCATACGACCATCATTGGCACCAAGGCAGAAGCGACTCTCATCGCTGAAGACGACACGTCCCCATTCGTCCCTCCATTCACGCCTGTCGCGACACCCCTGGAGGCGGGCTGCACGATGTTGGGGCGTGAGCGGAAGACGGCCTAACGGTGTGCGGGACCGTAGCCCAGCTTCATGGAGACGGTTGCGAATGGTCCTCGCCGATACCCCAGAAGCAACAGTGTCCCTAATTTGCTGGGAAGTGGCGGTGCGGTCCCCTACGGCACTGCGTAGGATCCTACGGTCTTGGCGTGCATCCGTGCGTCGCTGCGGTCCGGTCCCAGGTCGACGGGCACGTGCACCTTCCGCCGACCACTGGCGACAACATCGAAGTACTGTGGAGACCTCACGACCCACGTGTTGAGCAATTCGGCGGTACATCCACCCTGCCTCCCGCATGCCAACTATACGCCCTCGCTCAAAGTCCGTCAACTGCACATACGGTTCACGTCCACGCTGTCGCGGCATGCTACCAGTGTTAAAGACTGCGATGGAGCTCCGTATGCCACGGCAAACTGGCTGACACTGACGGCGGCGGTGCACAAATGCTGCGCAGCTAGCGCCATTCGACGGCCAACACCGCGGTTCCTGGTGTGTCCGCTGTGCCGTGCGTGTGATCATTGCTTGTACAGCCCTCTCGCAGTGTCCGGAGCAAGTATGGTGGGTCTGACACACCGGTGTCAATGTGTTCTTTTTTCCATTTCCAGGAGTGTATTTACACTGTCATCATTCCATTATATAGTTGATGGATGCCCATATTCACATCTGTGAATACATTCATTGTAGATGTAATTAGTGTCAGCTGTTCTCATAGCGTGTATAATAGCACACGAGATTACTCAGGCTTCGGATTGGGTTCGATCCTAGGTACAGTCCGTGTCCAGTTCTTGTATGGTTCTCTTGTTCGGCTTCAGAAAACGAAGAACACGTTTGGCGACACCGTCTTCGGCGTCCTGCTTGAATTTGGGCGAGCAACAGCCTGACTGGGTAATGTCAACGCTAATTAATTCGGCAACGGAGCTACGTATTGTATTTTTTACGTAACAGTTATTTCTCAGCACACTCTCCCCTGCAACCGTCATATAAGCTTTACAGATTGTTACTGACCACCCAGTGTACTAGCGAAAAAGTACAAACAGCACCAATGATAGAAAGTAACCAAATGTTAGCTATTGTGCAACTGCAGCATAGTAGGGAGAAATAATGCTTAAATTTGTGGTTGATTTGGGGATACACAGGGTGTGAAACTTACTACTCTTTACCTATCGTGGATTTTTAGTGTTCCTAGAAATCGGAAAATTGCGAAGGGTGGAAGTGCTACCAAGTCTGTTCGACTTCAGTTTGCGCTAAATAGAAATGAAAAACTTTTCGAATTCAGAACACATGAAAAAAGATTGCACCAAAATTCGCTAAGGAACAGTTGCCGGCCGCAGTGGTCGAGCGGTTCTAGGAGCTTCAGTTTGGAACAGAGCGACCGCTACGGTAGCAGGTTTGAATCGTGTCTCGGGCATGGATGTGTGTGATGTCCTTAGGTTAGGTAGGTGTAATTAGTTCTAAGTTCTAGGGGACTGATGACCTCAGATGTTGAAATCCATAGTGCTCAGAGCCATTTGAACAATTTTTTTGAATACTGTTTCAATGTGTAAATATCAAAATGTAGGAACGTAATATGTGTTCTATACCACTTGTTATAAACAAATGTGAGACTTAAATTACATTATGCTTAAGTCGAGAAAAAATCAAAATAATTTAATTCAAACTCTTGTACAGGATGAGCAAAACAAAACTGGCCTGGAACATATTTCATGTACCTTAAGAAAAGGCAAACCTACGTTTCTAGCGTTTGTAGACTTAGAGAAAGCTTTTTGACAATGTTGACTGGAGCACTCTCTTTCAAATTCCAAAGGTGGCAGGGATAAAATACAGGGAGCGAAAGGCTATTTACAATTTGTACAGAAACCAGATGGTAGTTATAAGAGTTGAGGGATATGAAAGGGAAGCAGTGGTTTGGGAAGGTAGTGAGACAAGGTTGTAGCCTCTCCCCGATGATATTCAATCTGTATATTGAGCAAGCAGTAATGGAAACAAAAGAAAAATTCCGAGTATGTATTTCAATCCATGGAGAAGAAATAAAAACTTTGAGGTTCGCCGAAGACATTGTAATATTGTCAGAGACAGCAAAGGACTTGGAAGAGCAGTTGAACGGAATGGACAGTGTCTTGAAAGGAGGATATAAGATGAACATCAACAAAAGCAAAACGAGGATAATGGAATGTAGTCGAATTAAGTCGGGTGATGCTGAGGGAATTAGATTAGGAAATGAGACACTTAAATTAGTAAAGGAGTTTTGCTATTTGGTGAGCAAAATAACTGATGGTGGTCGAAGTAGAGAGGATATAAAATGTAGACTGGCAATGGTAAGGAAAGCGTTTCTGAAGAAGAGAAATTTGTTAATATCGACTATAGATTTAAGTATCAGGAAGTCGTTTCTGAAAATATTTGTCTGGAGTGTAGCCACGTATGGAAGTGAAATGTGGACGACAATATAGTTTAGACAGGAAGATAATAGAAGCTTTCGAAATGTGGTGCTACAGAAGAATGCTGAAGATTAGATGGGTAGATCACATAAGTAATGAGGAGGTAATGTATAGGATTGGGGAGAAGAAGAGTTTGTGGCACAACATGACTAGAGGAAGGGATCGGTTGGTATGACATGTTCTGAGGCATCAGGGGATCACCAATTTAGTATTGGAGGGCAGTATGGAAGGTAAATATCGTAGAGGGAGACGAAGAGATGGCTACACTAAGCAGATTGAGAAGGATGTAGGTTGCAGTAGGTTCTGGGAGATGAAGAGTCTTGCACAGGATAGAGTAGCATGGAGAGCTGCATCAGACCAGTCTCGGGACTGAAGACCGCAACAACAACAACAACAACAACTAGACAGGCAGTCCTATTTACGTCAAGTGTGCCAGGTGCGGTTGATGAAGTGTGAGTAGACCATCTGAAAGGCCCTGGGAGTAGACAATGTTCCGCTAAAACTAGTGATAGAGTTGGGAGAAACAGCCATGAGGAAACTCTTCCATCTAGTGAGCAAGATGTATGAAACAGGCAAAATAACCTCAAGTTTCAAAAAGAACATAACAGTTCTAATTCTCGGGGCAGATCATTTTGGATTTTAGAGAAAACGCGAGGCAATACTGACACTACGACTTCTCATAGAAGGCAAGTTAAGGAAAGGCAAACCTACATTTACAGCATTTGTAGACTTAGAGAAAGCTTTGACAATGTTGAGTAGAATGCTCTCTTTGAAATTCTGAAGATAGCATGAGTACAGTACAGAGAGGGAAAAGTGATTTACAACATGTACAGAAACCAGACGATAGTTATAAGAGCGAAAGGCCATGAAAGGGAAGCAGTGGTTGAGAAGCGAGTAAGACAGGGATGTAGCCTATTCCCGATGTTCAGTCTGTGCATCGAGCAAGCAGTATAAGAAACGAAAGAAAAATGTTGGGTGGGAACTGAAGTCCAGAGAGAAGAAATAAATACATTGAGATTTGCTGATGACATCATAATTTCATCAGAGACAGCGAAAGACTTAGAAGAACAATTGAATGGAATGCACAGTGTCTTGAAGGCAACGGTCTTGCTGCAGTGGATACACCAGTTCCTGTCATATCACGAAACTTAAGTTCTGTCGGGTGTGGCTGGCACTTGGATGTGTGACCATTCTGGCGGCCATGCACTGTTGCCATTTTTCGGGGTGCACTCAGCCTCGTGATGCCGATTGAGGAGCTACTCGATCGAATAGTAGCGGCTCCGGTCACAGAAAATCATCATAACCACCTGGAGAGTGGTGTGCTGACCACACGCTCCTCCTATCCACATTCTCAACTGAGGATGACACGGCCGTCGGATGGTCTCTATGGGCCAGTTGTAGTCTGAAGATGGAGTGTTACAGTATCTTCAAAGAAGGATATAAGATTAGCATCAACATAAGCAAAACAAGGAAAATGGTATGTAGTCGAATTAAATCAAGTGGTTCTCAGGGAATTAGATTAGGAAACGAGACGCTTGAAGTAATGTATGAGCTTCGATATTTCGGCAGCAAAACAAATGATGATGCCGAAATAGAGAGGATATAAAATGTAACTTGGCAACATCAAGATAAGCGTTCTTGAAGAAGAGAAATTTGTTAGCGTCAGGTATAAAAAATTTTCAAATGGCTCTATGCACTATGGGGCTTAACATCTGAGGTCATCAGTCCACTAGACTTAGAACTACTTAAACCTAACCAACCTAAGGACATCACACAGATCCATGCCCGAGGCAGGATTCGAGCCTGCGACCGCAGCAGCAGCGCGGTTCCGGAATGAAGCGCCTAGAACCGCTCGGCCACAGAGACCAGCTACAATCAGGTATAGATTTATGTCTTATGAAGTCCATTCTGCAAGTATTATGCAGTGTAGCCACGTATGGGATTGAAACACGGACGATACATCATACAGAAAAGAAGAGGATAGAAGCTTTTGGGGTTGGGATGGTTGGGGGAAGAGACCAAACAGCGAGGTCGTCAGTCTCATAGGATTCGGGGAGGGGGAAGGAAGTCGGCCGTGCCCTTTCGAAGGAACCATCCCGGCATTTGCCTGGAGTGATTTAGGGAAATCACGGCATAGCTAAATCAGGATTGCCGGACGCGTGAGTGAACCGTTGTCCTCCAGAATGTGAGTCCAGTGTGCTAACCACTGCGCCACTTCGCTTGGTTAGAAGCTTTTGAAAAGGGCTTCTACAAGAGAATGCTGAAGGTTGGATCAGCAACTAATGAGGAAGTAATGAATAGATTAGGTGAGAAAAGAAATTTGTGGCACAATCTGACTAGAAGAACGGATCGGTTGGTTAGACATGTTCTGAGACTTCAGGGCATCACCAATTTAGTACTGGAGGGAAGCGTTGGGGGTAAAATTCCTAGAGGGAGAGCAAGAAAATAATACAGTAAGCCGATTCAGAAGGATGTTGGTTGCAGTAGTTACTCGGAGATTAAGAAGCTTGCAGATGGTAGAGTAGCATGGAGAGCTGCATCAAACCAGTCTGTGAACTGAGGCGCAAAACAACCGCAACAAAAACATTTTAAGGTGCATGAAAAATTTTCCAGGCCATTTTTACTTTGTTGACCCTGCAGTTTTAATCTGACACATGTGAGGCTTTTCTAATTCGTTATGAGAGACTGTCCCAAAGCGTAGGCATGCATAGTCAAGACATGGTGTATCAGGGTGCCCAAAATTTAATGTTGGTGCTCGCCTGGCAGCAACGTAGCGCCTGTTACTTCACGAGACACATTATTACTTTTTTACCAATGTCTGTTCACTACATGATTTGTGCGGCTGGACCATTGCATCCTGTTGTACCTTTAGTACAGCAAGCGATGGGATGTGTATGTGGGGGGGGGGGGGGAGGAGGGTGACGAGGAGCAGATTTGCCACAGGAGCCCGTTGTTGCAGCGTTAATTGCTTCGGCATTCCCGCCACGGCGCCACCTCATTAGGCGCGAGTGCCCGCCTGCCGCTGTAGCTCATTTGTGGAACAGGCAGCGCTAGGCGAGGTGTGACGTCACGCGACGTACCTGCAGGCCGTCACACGTGCGCGGCACAGCTCGCACAACACAAGGCAAGCAGGCGCAGACACGTGCGACATCTGCCACCCACCTGTCGTCCTCGTCACACGTGGAGTACACGAGACACTACACAAAACACGCCGAATACACTTCCAGTTTTTCAGCTCTGAGAACATCATTTTACAGACATTCGTTAACGAGATGTTGAGTTACAACTCTCTTTACTAAATCCGCATCTAGATCTACATCTGCACTCTGCGAGGCAACCTGCATGGTGTGGTGGAAGGAACAAAGTTCACCAGTACAACTCTCTTCCTATTATTTTGAGGATACGGTAATTTACAGTTTCTAGTAATTTTTGAAAAAAAAAAACCTATGGTTTTTCACACAGCTGCATTGTCACTTCATTACACTTCCAGTTTCAGTCATAAACAGGTCACTTCCGCAGTACCATAAACTGACTAAATAGTTTATAATAAATTCCCCTGTACGAATGACTAACACAGACGTCATTCTCGAACATTCCTCACGCGACTAGTTACTTCACTGTATAGTATAAAAACTTTACACAAAAAGTGTTTCTCGTTGACACTTCATTCACTTTTATAAATAAGTAGAATTATAGTAGTAATTAACAAAGAATTAGAAAATTAAACAAACAGAACCGGATATGAAACGGACAGTATTTTGACTGCAGCACAAACAGTGTCTGTCAGCTAGCGACCTCTACCAGATTGTATAGAAACTACATACACTCGAGCAATTTTGACGCCTCCTGTCTTAAGCGTGACTCGCATTGTACTTGTGACCACTGCTGTGATGTCCCATCCCCATCTACATAGGTACGATGTTGTTGTGTGCATATTTCCGCGTAGTCAGCACGTACAACACCTTCCGAATAGAGCGCGCCCCGCTAACACAACAGCGCAGGTGCTGCGCTCTTCCATCTCCGCACTACGAGATGGCGCTGTCTTAGAGACGGACCAAATTTTGCTTCCGCCGATCCGAGTATTAAAATGTACCGCAGCCAATGAGATTGCCGCTAATGTAGAACCTTTTCTCCTCGCAGATCACACTCGCGCAGTGGTACCTGAACGCTTGAGGTATTATAACGAGTGTACAAACCTCCGATTAGTGAGTCTGCATTAGTCTGCGTTTGTCTATAGTCAAGTTTCAGTCTGCGCCTAATGAGATTATCATATTCCTGTAAAAACCATGAAGATAAATGTAGAGACACTTTGTCAAGTATCAGAGATATGTGAGAATAAGATTAATGTACCAAGACCAAAGGAACTTCAGATTGTCAATTAAAAATAGCATCGAGAATCAAGTTAAGTAAGGTTTACGATTGTTATTATTTTAATAAATGTGTGTGGAAAGTAATCCTTGCAGCACCTCAGTGAAAACAAATACACACTTCTGCCATTGCATTTCTTGTGAAAAGACTTCCGAGAAGAAGCTTGCAGAATTATTTTATTCCATTTTTTTCAGCCTCGCGCCGTACTAAAAGGTAAACGGTTCACTCACATTAATGTGAGAACCGCCAGTGTTTGACGTCAATATGTAACAACCGCTCACAGACAGCATATGACAGCTCTATCAGTGGAGGGTATATAAAGCGTGTCTGAGGGGACGCGGAAAACAGTGCAGTCGTTGTCATAATGGGAGCGATTTATCTGACGTTCAAAAGGCGGTGATTATTGGCTTTCAGGTCAAGAGCGGTAGCACTTCCAAAACGGCTAAATTTCTGAACTTTTCGCTTGCTACCATTGTTAATGTATACCATTCATGGCAAAATAACACTCTCTAAAACCGACGCTGAGACAACTGTGGTGCACAACAGGCCGTAGTCGACAGCAATGAACGCCGGCTGCGGAGATGTATCGGGCAAATAGATGTGCATCTGTTGAGCAACTGACTGCCCAACTGAACCAGGTGGCTACCAACAGTGTCTCCTCAACGAGAGCTCAGCAAAGGTTACCGCGTGTGTGCCTCCGCAGCAGCCGCATGGATCATGAACCGATGCTGATTGACGTTCATCGGCGACGAGGCCTGAAATTTGCAAGCTGATGTAGCAATTGGACGTCGACTGAGTGTCGACACGTGACCTTTTCAGATGAACTGCGTTTTATACTCCATCGGCATGAAACTTTTCAAACCAAACACTCTGCAACAACCATTGGAGGTGTCCAGGCTGGAGGAGAGAACATTATGGTATGAGGAATATTTTAGTGACATTCCCTAGGTGATCTAGTCATTCTCGAAGGTACAATAGATCAACACAAGCATGCAGCCACATATAGGAATCATGACCAACCATATATGCAGAGTGTTTTTCCTCGCCACAATGGGATCAATCTGAAGGACAATGTAATGTTTCAACACCTTGGAGTGTACGTACATGGTTCGAAGAGTACACGGATGAGTCTACCACAGTTCTCAGGCCTCCAATCTCCTCGTATTTAAACCCTTCTGTGTGACCATCTCGATCTGGCTGTCCGCACTATGGATGCTGTAAGTAGGGCGAAAACCTTCATGGAGCCCAAAAGTACCTCTATCCAAGATTGCGGCCGTGAGTCAGCTGATGACGTCATCTAAGATGTCGGCTGTGATGTATGCTGATGACACAAGTACTGATATCCAAGATGGCCCCTTTTGGGGGGAAGTTTGAATTTTGGTGGGAAGATAGCTCAATTGGGCTACCTCCACTAACTTAACCCCCTCCCCTCTCCCTGAAAATGGACAATGCAACACAGCTCGCTCCACTAACCTAAGAAAATGGTGGGAAAGGAAGGGCATTTGGGCTACCTCCACTATCCTATGTCATCTGACCACCACTTCTTCCAAGGAACTGGAGGTGAAAAGGACTCAGCCTGTGATGGACATAAGTCTTTATTTTGCATGTTGTCCTTATATAAACAATTAGAGTCAGTACCACCATTAAGTGAGTTCTTCATGGGGTCCAGATTCCAACACAGCACCGCCACCAGAGGGCTCTGTCATCCCTCCAGTGATGTAATCAAAGATGGCGGTCTGGGGTGGGGGAAAATGATAGGAACCAATAGGAACCCTTAATACAGTCATGTGTTAGAGTTCAGCCAGTAGGATCGTGGTACCTCTAATATCCATGGAGGGGATGTAGGGCCGGCTCAGCAGCGCTGGGACCTCAGTCTTGCTCGGTCGGTCAGCACCAGCAGAAGAAGAAGAAGAATCATGAAGCATCCACAGCAGTTGCAATCCAGCACAGTCCTGCAGAATAGGAAGAAACGGAAAAGTATTATCCCATATCACATCTTTGTCTGTGGTTAGCATTATTATTATTATTATTATTATTATTATTATTATTATTATTATTTATTCTTTTCCGTCTTGGTCCACGCGTAATTATTTCTCGTCTTTGTTTAGCAGTAGCCCTCAATTCATGCAAGTCTGCAGGGACGAGCGCTAACATGCCGATCTCTGCCGCATCCAGACTTGTAGCAACCTCGGCTGCCATCTATTCGAGACCTGCAGCCACCTCTGGACCTATGGTAGCAACAACCTCCAGCATATCTGAATCTGTAGTGACAATGTGGGATCCTGTAGCGCACATAGCCCACTTGCTGGAGCAGACCAAGGAGCTGATGCTGTTTGTCCCCCTCATCGATTTGTGTGCTGAAGGCATGCAATCTGCTCCCAACACATCGAACGCTGCTGGTGGTCCTAAACACCAACAAGATAGAAGACAGTACTGGTCACCAACATATGAATCATCCCAGCGGAACATCCCTGTGATGGTGTAGCCACAGAGTGCAGATGCTGAGGATAAGATGGCATCGAGTGCACCCATGTTTTTCAGTTCCACATACAATTTAACTCCCAGTGGAACGAAATGTGTTGGTGTAGAAGCACATAATGTCTGGGGGTTGCATTCGAGAATGGAAATTGAAAATGCATTGAAGGGCGTTAATTTGCCAATATCTGTGTTCGACTGGGACGAAGTATGTAGTGCAGAGCGTTATATTAATCAACAGATGACTACTGAGTATTATCCAACCCGTTCTTCTCCCCAAGACATTCGCTTTACTGCTGTGACACTTTCTATTATAACTGTGTTGACGACTGTACACTATGTGTGAAATCGGATAGCAACTGTGCTGATCTAAGATACGACTCACTTAAGAAGTTACGCGATCTGGATACGGCGCTACATCTTGCATTGGAGAACTGTTGGTTGCCGAGCATAGACCCTGCATACAATGATGTAAACTTCCTGCGTCTGCATGTTGTACATGTTGATGAGTTGAAGCCAAAGAGAAACAGATTAAATGTGCATGTGAAAAACCTGAGTACTGTGAGGCAGCCATTGGCTTGAGGGAGACAAGCGCGGAATTTATTGCATGTCAAAAAAGTCTGTTTGGGAAATACTGTATACTGTACACGTGCACTGAAGAATATCAGAAAGAGTTTGATGACTTTCTTGAAATACTACAATCTATGTATGACATTTAAGTAAATAAATAATTTATGTATATATAATCTCAAATTGTGTTTGTATTTATTTCATACCTCTCTTATTATAAATTCTATACCAGTTATTGACGTAACGAATGATCAAGTTACCCTTCATGGGTAACATAAATATATGTATATATAAGCTGTTTTCTCTGTGTACCCGATTCAGCTCAGTCAGTTATGTGATGGAGCTAAAGTGGCTAAACATTCTATTACTGTCCCTTTACATGTCGCTTTATATATATGACAACTACTTGTCAGTACCTGGTGTACTCAGTACCATGGCAGGGTTGGTGAAACATCCTCATCACAAGGACTTTGTTGTCGGTGACTGGTCCTGTGAAGATGCAAAAGAAGATCTGAAGAAGAAGAACGGAATTCTCCTTCCTGATATACAAGCAATTATTGTAGGTGCATCCAATTGTGGGAAGACTACTGTCCTCATGACACTGCTAACATATATAGATGGAGTCCAACTTGAACATGTTTGTGCATTCTCAAAAACACTGTTTCAAACCAAGTATCAGCTATTACAAGAGATATTGCGCGGTGTAGATGGTGTTATACCCACAACATTCCGTGAAAGCAGTGATATCCCTCCACCTGAAAAAGCAAAACCAAACACTGTCTTCATATTTCACGATTCCGCTGTGGAAACCAAGACCGAGTTCGAAAATATTTCTGTTTTGGTCGTCATATGGGTGCTGGTGTATTTTATCTAAGCCAATCATATTCCTGAGTCCCAGAACAACTGGGATAATGTAATCCTCATTATAGCCTTCAAACAAGACAATCTGAATTTAAAACAAATTTACCAGGCACATGTTGGAACTACCATGTCGTTCAATAATTTTGTAACGATATGTGCTTCCTGCTGGAATCATTCGCAGTAAGGATTTCACGTTATTGATAAAACAAGAAATCTGTTTGATGGTAGGTACAGGAGAAACTTTCAAGAGTTTTTGCATATATAGCACTGTAAGAGAGGACAGTACATCAATATATGCTGCACAGTGAACAAATCCGCGCATATGTCTAGCTCTCAACCCCAGAGAATGGGTGAACACAGACAGAACATTCGCTTGTACATGGATGCGATAATTCAGGATATTGTGCATAAAGTTGGAGGTATGCACAGGGAACTAGAGACATATTACCAGACTCTTCTGAGAACGCCGAATGCGTTAAATGAGTTAGTTAATGAAGTCGATAAGAAAGTAGCCGACTTAACTGAAAAGGTCGAGGCTACTGAGAGGAAAATAGATGTAAAGTTCCTTGTTATTGAGAAGGGGGAGCAGGTACATAATAAGAGGAAGAAGATGAGCGGATATATGAAGCTAATGATGAGGAGATGTCTGATTAGTATACACCGAGATGTCAACGAAGCGGAAAGTGATTCAATCGCTGAAAGCTGTTCGTGAGAAATGACGGTAACGTGAAATACTGCACATGACTGGTGTGCATAAGATTGCGAAAAGCCTGAGCAACTAGAACTATAAAACCATTATAAAACCAATACTTGATGGCAAAAGCAGCATAAGATCGCGAAAAGCCTGAGCAACTAGAAATATAAAACTATTATAAAACCAATACTTGATGGCGAAAGCAGCAACAACAATAATAGCAGCAGCAGTGATGATGGTACTGACATTGAGCATAAAGCAGTGAACAATCGAATCCTGTAGTATATATCCTGTAGGATATATATATATATATATATATATATATATATATATATATATATATATATATATATATATAGGGTGTTTCAAATTCAACAACAGATGGCGCTGCAAGTGATGTGATGTGAAAGATATAGAAGACAACGCAGTCTGTGGGTGCGCCATTCTGTACGTCGTCTTTCTGCTGTAAGCGTGTGCTGTTCACAACGTTCAAGTGTGCTGTGGACAACATGGTTTATTCCTTAGAACAGAGGATTTTTCTTGTGTTGGAATACCACCGCCTAGAACACAGTGTTGTTGCAACAAGACGAAGTTTTCAACGGAGGTTTAATGTAACCAAAGGACCGAAAAGCGATACAATAAAGGATCTGTTTGAAAAATTTCAACCGACTAGGAACGTGACGGATGAATGTGCTGGAAAGATAGGGGGACCGCGTACAGCAACCACAGAGGGCAACGCGCAGCTAGTGCAGCAGGTGATTCAACCGCGGCCTTGTGTTTCCATTCGCCGTGTTGCAGCTGTGGTCCAAATGACGCCAACGTCCACGTATCATCTCATGCGCCAGAGTTTACACCTCTATCCATACAAAATTCAAACGCGGCAAACCCTCAGTGCCGCTACCATTGCTGCACGAGAGACATTCGCTAAAGATATAGTGCACAGGACTGATGACGGCGATATGCATGTGGGCAGCATTTGGTTTACTGACGAAGCTTATTTTTACCTGGACGGCTTCGTCAATAAACAGAACTGGCGCATATGGGGAACTAAAAAGCCCCATGTTGCAGTCCCATCGTCCCTGCATCCTCAAAAAGTACTGGTCTGGGCCACCATTTCTTCCAAAGGAATCATTGGCCCATTTTTCAGATCCGAAACGATTACTGCATCACGCTATCTGGACATTCTTCGTGAATTTGTGGCGGTACAAACTGCCTTAGACGACACTGCGAACACCTCGTGGTTTATGCAAGATGGTGCCCGGCCACATCGCACGGCCGACGTCTTTAATTTCCTGAATGAATATTTCGATGATCGTGTGATTGCTTTGGGCTATCCGAAACATACAGGAGGCGGCGTGGATTGGCCTCCCTATTCGCCAGACATGAACCCCTGTGACTTCTTTCTGTGGGGACACTTGAAAGACCAGGTGTACCGCCAGAATCCAGAACAATTGAACAGCTGAAGCAGTACATCTCATTTGCATGTGAAACCATTCCGCCAGACACGTTGTCAAAGGTTTCGGGGAATTTCATTCAGAGACTACGCCATATTATTGCTACACATGGTGGATATGTGGAAAATATCGTACTATAGAGTTTCCCAGACCGCAGCGCCATCTGTTGTTGACAATTGTAACTACTGTAATTTCGAAAGTTTGTCTGCCTGAAAATGTACTGTTGTTCCAAGCATATTGCAACAAACGGTGTATTTCTATCGCTGCTCGTTTAGTTTGTATTGCCGTTTCAAATATACCGGTCATTTTTGAAACACCCTGTATATTATGACGAACCCAACGAGCTAATAGATCGTCTACGGTTGCTCATGGCATCAGCTGCTGCAGTTAATACAGCTCATTCGAATGGGGTTGTTTCAATAACATCTGAGCTTAGAGAGAGAGCTCTCGTCGAATTACTATGGAGACACAAACTGCACAAACCAGCATCCAAAATATAACCTCGTAGGCATATTATGATTAAAGGTTTGGATGAATTATGGCAAGTTGATCTTTTAGATATGAGGGAACATTCACATGAGAATAAGGGATTCAAGTATATTTTAATGGTTAGTGATACATACTCCAAATTTGCTTGGACATTACCTCTAAAAAAGAAACGGGGTGGAAATATCTAAGATGTTTTTGAGCCTTTCCTGCAGACAGGGACGATTCGACGCCCAGACAACCTCCAAACTGATTACGGTGGAGAGTTTTACAATAGGCATTTCAAGAGCGTGATGCAGCGGTATGGGATACATAACTACTCAACTTTCACTCACATGAAGGCAAGTATTGCGGAGCGTCTGAACAGAACAATAAAAGGTCGAATGTGGATGTGTTTTAAACTTCGCGTCTCATACAAATGGACAGATACCCTCGCAGAAATAATTGCTCAGTACAACGGAACCAAATATACCACGATAAAAATGAGACCAATCGACATTCGTGATAATGGACTTATGGGTACGGTGTACTATCACATTGAAATGCTGGATTCACGCAGACAGAAATTTAATGTAAGTGATTTGGTATGTATCTCAAAACACAAGACAGCATTTGAGAAATAATACCTACCGAACTGGTCAACAGAGATATTTTCAGAGTCAAAGGTGCAAAGAACAAATCCTAGAACTTATATATTGAAGGATAGTAAAGGTGAAACTATTGCAGGTTACTTATACACCGAGGAGTTGCAGGAAAGCTCAGGTCCGGATGTTTCTCTCGTGGAGAAAGTCATAAGACGTCGAGGAAATAAAGCACTAGTCAAATGGCTTGCTTTTCCTGCTTCAAAAAACAGTTGGATTGATGCCGACAATTTGCTATATAATGCGGGTGCATAGTCCACAACCACCACAGTAGCATTACATGTGCGCTAGCAGACACATCTGAGGAAGTGGTGGTATTCTAGACAAACTGCCAGTGGAAATACACGTCCCTGGGCATAACTACTGTGGTCCTGGGACAAAGCTTCAGCAACCCTTGGCACGAGGTGATAAGGGGGTTAATCTGCTCGACGAATCGTGTATGGAACTGACATTTCATACGTGGTAAATAAAGCTCAATCAAGTTATCACATTGCAGATCGGATTTTAGCTTATAGGGCTAAGGCGATACGGAGAAAAAAGGATATTGGTATAAGTCAAAGCACTGCAGCATTTGCAGCTGATAAAACCATGTGAGGAAAAATTAAGTTGGGTTTAGGAGTGATGAATTTCATGCGCATTATGAATGCTGCACGTTGTCCACTTATTAAAAAGAAGGGAAGGGCGGGAATGCTTATCTGAAATAAGGGCTGTAACTACGACGATTGACTTTAACTAGAAAGGTTTACTAGGGCGCGTGCTGAGTTTCACAAAAGGACAGCTTTATAAGAAGGATCCAAGTAAATTTTCCAAGTCAGATCAGACTGTGGACATACTTCCCGTCAGCACAATCTGAGTCGAGTGTAACATTACGACGAACTCCTACCTCAATGATAGTCTGATTCATACTATTTACAGATTCTTCGCCACAGTTGCAACGGGATATAAGATTGTTAAGACACTTGCCAATGCAATATACCTTCCAGTGACAGCTCAGACATTGGAGTATTTGGAGATGCGTATTGCGGGCCAGAATAATCATCTTGTTAACTTTCTTGGTGAGGAAATCATTGTACAATTACATCTAAGGCAGGATGGGCTTACGGTATAATACAAGTGCACGCAATCCTCAGCATGTCACTTGGCTACCGAACAGCAATGTGCTAACACATGCAAACTACGAGTTTCTTAAGTCATTTGGCTTGAAACCGGACAATGACGTCCTCACTCAGTATAATCGTATGCTTCAAACACATTTAACAAGAACGATGAGATTAGGATTGCCATCCAGTACCAAGACGCACTCACACTTCCTTGCAAGAGTTTCATCTAGAGAGGTCAGTCAAGAAAACCGACGGCAGCAACACCGTGGGATCCAAGCTGCCACGTATCGCTTTACCTTTCCTGATCCCAGAGATATGCTATGAACCGAGTGGGTCTGAGATCGACTGTACACACAGTGTTGGCATGTCATCAACCATTATAACATATGTCTCTGCATCACCTGCGGATTTGCATGTTGTTGTTGTTGTTGTTGTGGTCTTCAGTCCTGAGACTGATTTTATGCAGCTCTCCATACTACTCTATCCTGTGCAAGCTTCTTCATCTCCCAGTACCTACTGCAGCCTACATCTTTCTGAATCTGCTTAGTGTATTCATCTCTTGGTCTCCCTCTACGATTTTTACCCTCCACGCTGCCTTCCAATACTAAATTGGTGATCGCTCGACGTCTCAGAACATGTCCTACCAACCGATCCCTTCTTCTGGTCAAGTTGTGCCACAACCTCCTGTTCTCCCCAATTCTATTCAATACCTCCTCATTACTCATTAGTTATGTGATCTACCCATCTAATCTTCAGCATTCTTCTGTAGCACCACATCTCGAAAGTTTCTATAGTTTCTATAGTTTAGAAAATTCGGGGTGTTTCATAGACGATCTGGAGGATAAAAGAGTTGCAGAGTACAAGTGGTTTACTGCATGCACATCTCTAAAACTGCTTATGGGCTACTTTAAGGACATGAGACAGATTATTATGAACGCTAAACAGGAACTCATTCTGGAGCAGAGTGCGACAAACAATATCGCATACATTCAAGGAGCTCAAGAGAAGAATATTATCACGATGAGCTCGATAATATGTAAAATGCCTCACATCACTGTATCCGACGAGGAGCGTTTGAAGCCTTTAAAAGTCCTGAATTCTGGTACATTTCTGACACTGACATTTCGCTCATTGAAGGTTTTCGAGTACCCTGTGTTACGGACTGTGGTCAGACAAACATGGGCTATTAAAATCTCTTCGCATCTAGAGACACCTAGATTCATCATACTTGCGTTTCAGACTAATAGAAGAGGTAATATAGCAAATGATTCCACTGTGTTCGATTACTGCAAGTTAACTAATGCCAAAGTCTACCCGAATTGAGAATTCTACCCATATGACAATTGACATCTGCAGTGGAATCAAAATGTATATAGTCTAGCCTATGACATGTATGCAAGGTTTGTGCTTCTTACTATGGAGAAGGAGAAGGAGGGGGGTCTCTGTTCAGTCCACATAAGTTCACCGATCATCGTCATAGACTGCTCGAAACAGAATGAGATAATTAAGTCTTGACCTATAAACGTGCGAAATGAATTTGAATCCTCGTCAAATTTCCCAAAACACACTGCCGCCTATGCTCTAGTTCTACATGACAGTGTGAACAACTACTGTCCACTTGCTGGTGTTTTGCAGCGATCTGTATAAATAGATAGGTGCTGTCCCATACCTAGAGCGTTTCACAATGGCATCACAAGGTGTGAACATCATTGTGGACGCTCAGGGTTTCTATGATGGTGAGCGTAGACAGTTCATCTTACAGTTCACCTCCTTAATAACACTCTTCTTCAGCAAAACTGAAGTCATTTGAGACACACACAGCCTTTATATATACATATGCAAACATAAGGCAATAGGGTCTTTTGTAAATAACAACAATGATGTATGGTGACTAATTCTTTTCTTCGTTTATTCCGTTCACACTCATACAATATTAGTTATTGAGGTACAATATAATTCTTTAGGTACAATGTAGAATTCTTGAGGTACAATAGAGTACTCTTGAGGTACAAACTTACTCTCCTGTTCCAATGCAGAAACGCTTTTAACTTACTTGCTGCAACACTAACACTGGTATGATTTTTTTTTTATAAATCTATACTAAAAACTAATGTGGAAATAAATTCTTTACTACTGCAACTAAATTCCACAGCCCCAGTAGCATAGCTTTTACAATAATTCTGATGGACTGCATACACTTATAATCTAATTTCAACAGTCACAATAGCAAAGGTTTTTACAACAACTGTTCTGGTGGACTGTGAGCTATATACAAGTAAAAGAATTCTGATTTGAATGGCTAGTGGCAGGTGAAAAACTTAAAAGCTATTCTATTTGCCTATTAGCAACACACAATGGTGTCACCTAACATTACCGCTGGATATATTTCGTAAATCACATCAAATACTGACGAATCGATTCCACAGACCGAACGTGAGGAGAGGGGCTAGTGTAATTGGTTAATACAAACCATATAAAAATGCACGGAAGTATGTTTTTTAACACAAACCTAGGTTTTTTTTAATGGAACCCAGTTAGTTTTGTTAGCACATCTAAACATATAAACAAATATGTAATCAGTGCTGTTTGTTGCATTGTAAAATGTTAATTACATCCGGAGATATTGTAACCTGAAGTTGACGCTTGAGTACCACTCCTCCGCTGTTCGATCGTGTGTATCGGAGAGCACCGAATTACGTAGGAATCCAAAGGGAACATTGATGGACCTTAGGTACATAAGAGACTGGAACAGCACATTACGTCAACATGTTAACACCTTTTTATTGGTCTTTTTCACTGACGCATTTTCAATTACGGAGTGGAATAGAGTGTGTCTCGACATGTCAGCCCAATAGATGTTCAATGTGGTGGCCATCATTTGCTGCACACAATTGCAATCTCTGGCGTAATGAATGTCGTACACGCCGCAGTGCATCTGCTGTAATGTCGCTGCAGGCTGCCACAATACGTTATTTCATATCCTCTGGGGTTGTAGGCACATCACGGTACACATTCTCGTTTAACGTACCCCACGGAAAGAAGTCCAGAGGTGTAAGATCAGAGAACGGGCTGGCCAATTTATGCGTCCTCCACGCCCTATGAAACGACCGTCGAACATCCTGTCAAGGGTCAGCCTAGTGTTAATTGCGGAATGTGCAGGTGCACCATCATGCTGATACCACATACGTCGACGCGTTTCGAGTGGGACATTTTCGAGCAACGTTGGCAGATCATTCTGTAGAAACGCGATGTATGTTGCAGCTGTTTGGGCCTCTGCAATGAAGTGAGGATCAATGAGGTGGTCGCCAATGATTCCGCACCATACATTCACAGTCCACAGTCGCTGTCGCTCTACCTGTCTGAGCCAGGATTGTCCACAGACCAGTAATGCATGTTCCGTAGATTCACTTCCCCGTGGTTTGTGAAACCCGCTTCATCGGTAAACAGGTAGAACTGCAACGCATTCTCTGTTAATGCCCATTGACAGAATTGCACTCGATGATTGGAGTCATCACCATGTAATTGCTGATGTAGCGACACATGAAACGGGTGAAAGCGGTGACGCTGCAGTATGCGCATGACACTACTTTGACTCAGTCCACCGGATCTCGCAATGTCCGATGTACTCATGTGTGGGTTCATGGCAACAGCAGCTAACACACCAACTGCACCCGCTTCTCCTGTGGCGGGCTTGTTACGGACCCGTTTGCGTTAACGACCATACCTGTTGCATACAGTTGGCGGCAGATGCTTTGCAGTGTGCGGCACGTTGGATGCTCTCTGTCCGGGTACCGTTCTGCATATACCCTGCAGACTGCAGCTGCATTTCGTCGATACTTGCCATAGATGAGTATCTTCTCCGCTTTTTCAGAGTTCGAATACACCATAGTCACAGTTCCTACAACACTACACTATCACAGACGTCTGGTAACACGGTGTACTGCAGTTGGTCTGCGTGCGAAGACGAATGCAGAATAACACTGCGACTGCGACTGCGACAGCTAGACCAAACCACAGCAGTGCACTACAGCCACACTCGTAAACACGGTCGCCATCGTAAACATGTCCCTGCAGATGCTGCTCGCCGACCGTGGCCCGTGTTTGTTACAACACGCAACTGAACGTCGAGGTTTCAAGCGTCAACTTTAGGTTAGAATATCTTCGGATGTAATTAACATTTTACATTGCAACAAACGGCAGTGATTACGTATTTGTTTATATGTTCAGATGTGCTAACAAAACTAACGTGGTTCTATTAAAAAAAACATAGGTTTGTGTTAAAAAACATACTTCCGTGCATTTTTGTATGGTTTGTATTAAACAATTGCACTAGCCCCTCTCCTCACGTTCGGTCTATGGAATCGGTTCGTCATTATTTGATGTGGTTTACGAAATATATCCAGCGGTAACGTTAGGTGACTCTCCCCTATATACAGGGTGAGTCACTCATCCGCACTTCAAAAGATGGCTATTCAGGCTTTTGATAGGTAGTCAGTTAGTGTAACTCGTTCGTCTGTGGTAACTGGTTTCTGCTTCTTAGAATTCCTTCATTAAATGGTGTGTTTAAATAGTATGAATAAATTGCACAGGGTGGTCTTTCTCACACTGTAGAAACTCTAGGAACTGATCGATGAGAAGATACAGGACATAAAAGGTCTAGTGGAATTATGTCCAGAAATGCATGGTTTCCATGCTAGAGACCGTTTATCCGATCATGTACTGTTATAGAGACCGCAGTGTAATAAAATTAAAGAATGTGGTGAAAATGGTTTCCATGTGCCTCAATGCATGCGTATACTCGCGATAGCATGTTCTGTCTCACACGTTCATATCGGCGAGCCTGCATCTGAACATTGTCAAAGGCAGCATTTATACCCTGCTCCTGTGCCTCCACACCTGGAATGGGCTCTGCAGATACTTTTGGAGTAGCCCAATAACAAGAAGTCGCATGGGCTGAGATCCGGTGCACGAGCAGGTCATTCAAACTGGACCGCCTCGTCCGATCTATCGACCAGGTAAGACACGACTGAGATGCGTCCGGTCGTTAACGGTGAAGTGGGCTAGAGCACCATAGTGTAGCGGTCACGTAACTGGCAGTTCTTCCAGCAGTGGAGGCAAAGTCACCGGCAAGAAACGCCGATAGTTCCGACCTGTTAGGTGAAGTGGAAGGAAGATTGGTCCCAAAATACGGTCACCAGTTATCCCGGCCCACTCATTCCGGCTGCACCAATGCTGATGATTCGATGTCACCATACCATGGGGATTCTGTACGTTATCCCACAGATGACGGCTATGAAAGTTGAAGATACCACTCCGTGTAAAGGAGACCTCATCTGCGACCAGAATGGATAACACAGATCACGGAATCGTGAATGCCTGTTAAAAAAACAAGTGATAAAACTGCTTTCGATGAGGGAACTCTCTCGCTAGTAATGCCTGCACACGTTTGTAAGCCATAAGGGTAGTAACAATTATCTTGTAGAATGTTTGACATGGTCTTCTGGGTTACTCTGTACTGGGAGGCCAACTGTGTGGTCGCCTTCCACTGTGTTAATAAAATTTTCCTCAAATCTGGTGTCCGAACAATTCGGCTACATTTCTTCATGATTTCCTGCTTCCGGAAACGACCCTCTCTCCGACAAACGCCGAAACACTTGCAAACAATGAATGCTGTGGTTGCTATCGGCAATGATAGGTCTTCTGATACAAACTTGCTGCCCGCCGCCAGTTGCCATTTGCCTTTCCGTAAATAAACATTATGTCGGCAAGTTCTCGATTCGAATACGGAACCATCGTGTACAGCGCTGCATCACATCCACTACAAAGTTATTCAGCAAGAGAAGTAAATCTGACACAAGATTGCCAATTACTATGGCAGGTGGGGCGCTAAGGCATGACGTATGAGGAACAGTACCATCCTCCAACAGGAAACCATAAATACTGGTTTCTTGGTACAGCGCGTATTAGACCGCAGTCTCCGTGACACAGTATGATTGGATAAATGGCATGAAAACCATGCATTTTGTGACGTAAGTTCATTAGAAATTTTTTGTTTCGTGTCCTCTCATCGATCAATCCCTAGAGTTTTTACACGGTGGAAAAAATCACCCTGTATCTTAAGCTCAGGCCAACTTCTGTACAGGCATTCAGGGTAGCAAAATAAAACTGGCGCGGAAAATATTCATAAGAATGGCGCGGAATTGAGCCTTTTCAATGAACTGGTGAGCCGTCCATCGCAGAAAATGCTGGAACAGTGATTTCAATGCACCAGTCACTAGCTGTCACGTGACTGTACATTCTCTTCTCCCCTAATCTTTGTCCCGAGTAATACGCTGTGTCACTGCATTTTAGCGAGTGAGAGGAGCAGACTTGTTTAGAGACCAGTTGAATCCAACACAAAGTGGCGCTCAAATAAGGCACGTGCTCACTGTCGAGTGTTATGCGAAGTACTGTTCGTGGAAAACTTGTGCCGAAATGTTTGCGAGGGAGTTTAAGACTGGTAGCACTATGACAAAACCTCCATGCACATTTACATTGCAGAACGTAGTGGCAAAATGGCGTGAAACGGTGGCCATTTCCAGTAGCTTCTGTGACGTTCACATCTACATCTGTTTGATTACTCTGATATTCACAATAAAGTGCCCCGCAGAGGGTTCAATGAACCACATTCATGCTGTCTCTCTACGGTTCCACTCTCAAATGGCACGCGAGAAAAACGAGCACTTAAATTTTTCCGTGCGAGCCCTGATTTATCTTATTTTATCGTGATGATCATTTCTTCCTATGTAGGTGGGTGCCAACGGAATGTTTTCGCAATCGGAGGAGAAAACTGGTGATTGAAATTTCATGAGAAGATCCTGTCGCAACGAAAGACGCCTTTGTTTTAATGATTGCCACTTCAATTCACGTATCGTGTCTGTGACACTATCTCCCCTATTTCGCGATAATACAAAACGAGCTACCCTTCTTTGTACTTTTTCGATGTCATCCGTCAGTCCCACCTGATGCGGATCCCACACCGCACAGCAGTACTCCATAATAGGGCGGACAAGTGTAGTGTAAGCAGTCTCTTTGGTAGACCTGTTGCACCTTCTAAGCGTTCTGCCAATGAATAGCAGTCTTTGGTTTGCTCTACCCACAATATTATCTATGTGATCGTTCCAATTTAGGTTATTTGTAACTGTAATCCTAAATATTTAGTTGAATTTACGGCCCTCAGATTTGTGTGACTTACCGCGTAATCGAAATTTAGCTGATTTCTTTTAGTACTCATGTGAATAACTTCGCACTTTTCATTATTCAGGGTTAATTTCCACTTTTTACACCATAAAGATATCTTATCTAAATCATTTTGCAAGTCGTTCTGATCATCTGATGATTTTACAAGTCGGTAAATGACAGCATCATCTGCAAACAATCTAAGACGGCTACATTAGGAAGGGACGATCCTGCGTCAGTCTTATTGTAAATATTTTCCTATTTTCCGAGCCACTTTTATTTGCCAACACCGTACGTGTACTTGAATACGTTGGGCGTTAAATCGTCACACCACAGGTGAAAAGGTCAACACAGGCGCTAGCACTGTAAGCATGTTTGCCCTCTGATTGAAGGAGCTGAGGTCCTCATTTAACTACATAACGGTGTAAGGCATGCACTCTCTTCAATCACAAATATGAGATTAAATCGCAAATATTGTTTACTATTTTTGTGAATCACCGGTCTTCTGACTGGTTTGATGCGGCCGCCAGGAATTCGTCTCGTCGCCAACAACATAATCTTAGAGTAGAACTTGCACTCTTCATACTAACATTACTTGTTGGATGTGTTACAATCTCTGCATTCCCCTACAGCCTTTGACCTCTACAACTCCCTCTAGTACTACGGAGGTTATTCTCTGATGCCATAACACGTGCCCTATTATCCAGTTCCTTTTTCTTGTCACTGTTTTCTATATGTTCCTCTCTTTGCTGATTCTACGGATAATCTCTTCATTCCTTACCTTATCAGTCCACCTAATTTTCAAGATTCTTCTGTAATATCACATCCTAAACACCTCGACTCTCCTGTGTTCCGGTTTTCCCACATTCCACATCTGCCTATCATACAATGCTGTGCCGCAGACGTACATTCTCAGATATTTCTTCCTCAAATTAAGATCTATGTTGATCCTGGAAGTCTTCTCTTAGCCAGGAATGCCCTCTTTGTCTGTGTTAATATGATTCTTATGTCGCCCTTGTTTCGATCGTCGTCGTATTTTGCTTCCAAGTACCAGAATTCCTTGATATTGTCTACTTCGTAAACATCAAATTTTTACAAAACGTTTCTCACTATTCCCGTTTCCTCTGTTTTTCATCATTTTGTCTTTCTTCGTTTTATCCTCAGCCATATTCTGTACTCATCACACTGTTCATTCCACTCAGTAAGTTCTGTAATTCTTCTTCACTTTCGCTGAGAATAGCCAAGTCGCCAGAGAATCTCATCATTGATATCCCTTCTCCCTTAATTTTAACCCCACTCTTGAATACTTCATTATTTCTCTCGTAGCTTCTTCGATGTAGAGACTGAACAGTGCGGGCGAAAAATTGTTTCCCTGCCTTACACACTTCTCAATCCGAGGACCCGTTCTTGCTCTTCCAGTCATATCGTTCTCTGTTGGTTGTTGTACATTTTGCACGTCGCCGGCCTGAACACATTACGCTGTTCACTTTATTTCCTCAGAATTTCGAACATCTTGCACCAGTTTACATTGCGAAACGTTTTTCTAGGTCGACAATTGCTATGAAGGTGTCTTGATTTTTCTTCATTCTTACATCTTTATCAACCGCAACGTCAGTACTATTCGCTGCTTTCCTAAAGCTAGACTGAAGGTCATCTGACGGATTCTCAATTCTCTTCTCTTCTCTTCTCTTCTCTTCTCTTCTCTTCTCTTCTCTTCTCTTCTCTTCTCTTCTCTTCTCTTCTCTTCTCTTCTCTTCTCTTCTCTTCTCTTCTCTTCTCTTCTCTTCTCTTCTCTTCTCTTCTCTTCTCTTCTCTTCTCTTCTCTTCTCTTCTCTTCTCTTCTCTTCTCTTCTCTTCTCTTTTCTTCACTTATTCTTGTAAGAAATGTGGATGCATGCGCTGTTAAGCGATTGTGGGATAACTCTCCCACTTGTCAGATCTTGCTATAATCGAAATTGACTTAAATTTCTTCTTCTGTCACGTCATCAGACAAGTTCTCCTTATCTTTGGTTGCGTACACAGGTGACTATTAATATATGACAGATTTAACTTTGCGATGGGTTAGTCATACAATCAGTTTTACATGGCGCACATTTTGAATCTTATATTGCGATCTAACTGGTCACGAAAACTGACAAGGCTGGGAGAGCGGTGTGCTGACAACATGCCCCATCATATTCGCACATGGGATGCCTAACGGTTAAGATGACGCGGTGGCCGGTCGGTACCGTTGGGCCTTCAAGGTCTTTTGGAACGGAGTTTTTTTTATACTGTGATTTAAGAGTCACAAGCTTTTTACTACTATGAAGTTAACTGTAGCCTTCACTGTAGTCAATCAGAGTACGGTATGTTAACACTGCGCGCGTTTCTCCTGGCTTGCAGACTTTTGCTGAAACGAGTTACTACGCAACTTACGAAAGTGCGTATGATCCTTGGCTTGTGTTTTTAATTTAGTTTCCTAGCATTTTGCAGCTCCACTTTCTCTTTTTTTAAATAAATCGTCTGAATGTGACTTCTATGAATTCTGAACCGTTTGTGATACCTTTTGCGTGATCCGAAGCTCAAAAATTCTCATTGTAAGATGTTTATCCCCACAGCAATCAGTGTATACGCCTTACGCACTTCGCCGAAGCTGAATATGTGTGCGAGGAAAAAAGTATTCGCTGGACACGTCGTAAAAAGTTCAAGAACAGTACAAGGAAATAATTGCGTTGCTGGTGCTGCATCGGCGGCTATCTAACGTCAATAAATCATTGTACGCGATCTCAGTTTCATTTTCTCTGCAGACGGAGTTTATCAGTCTGGTAGATCTTTATAGCACATACAGTGTTTATGTATGGCCGTTCCCCGAATTTTAGCTAACGTCATCTATTTTCTCGCAAGCCGTGTCCAGGGAGTAGGACCTGCGCAAAACAATGGAACCCTTCGGTATGTTCCACTTGAGACGACGACTGTAAACGTCGCCCATGTTTTTTATGGGCGATAGTAGCCAAGGACGATCACTTGAAGGACAGCCTCAGATATAGGAGAAAAGAGACTTTTATGGCTATAAGGATACAGCTGTAATACGCCAGCACAATTCATTTCTATCAACAGTTGTCTGTATTTCAGAGAAATGGTTGGGATGGGATTTTGTACAGAAATCCGTACTCCTGGTGGGTGCATTATTCCCACTGGCGTTTGTTTGTGACATCTCTCATGTATCTTTTGGTCTCCACGTTATGTGGCTCTGCAAAGAACAAAAAAAAAGAACTTTGGATATCTTCCATTTTCATAGTAAACATTTTCCTTAATTTTGTGGTTCTGCTTCTGAGACAAGAAAAACAAGGATAATGGCGTGTAACCGAATTAAATCACGGGATGCTGAGTGTATTTCAGAATGAAATTTTCACTCTGCACCGGAGTGTGCGATGATATGAAACTTCCTGGCAGATCAAAACTGTGTACCGGACTGCGTCTCGAACTCGGGACCGTTACCTTTAGTGTGCAGTTGGCAACGAGGAACTGGCGGAATTAAGGCACTGAGGACGTGTACTGAGTTGTGATTGGGTAGCTCAGGTGGTAGAGCACTTGCCACGAAAGACAACAGTCCCGAATTCGAGTCTCGGTCCGACCCACAGTTTTAATCTGAGTGTATTTGTTTTGGAAAATACACATTAAAAGTTGTAGATGGGGTTTGCCGTTTGGACAGTAAAATAACTGACCATAAACGAAGCAAAGAGGATATGAAATTTTCACTGGCGCCAACAAGAAAGAAAAATTTTCATGAAAAAGAAAAATTTCCTAATCTCTTATTTATATATATGTTATAAAGTACTCGTCTATCCTTATTTGGAAGTGAAACGTGGAGACTAGTGTAAAGAATAGAGTACTAGTTTTTTAAATGTGGTCGTAGCAGTTTCCTTCTGAATTTATCCCTGTACTGAATCGTGTTTTCTGGGATACGAAGTTATTGCAGGTATTTTATGAATTCTTGAAACACTCACAGTTAGGTCGACATTCAGGTTATAAAGTTTCAGATGTTCTTAGTTACTCAGTCGCTATCCACTCATATATTTGGGCATACAACAGCAGTATTCTCTGTGACATTGACAATGTTATTGGTGCTAAATATCTGCTTAGTTCTCGATAAGTTCTTAATCGCCGCTGTCGATCGATCTATAAGTTTCCAAAACCTTCTCTCATTAGCTTGCATCTCCATTTTATTCATGGGATGACCGGATCCTTTCAAGTAATATGTAACATCTATTATCCATGTAATTCCGATTTGATAACCATGCAGTAGTGTCTCCCTGTATCTCCACAGCAAACAGGCCTTCTTATTACTCAAGATTCTCGCCATATGATAGATCCACACTAATTTTAAGCCTGTATCGTTCACTGCATCCCGATAAGTTCACTACTGAATTTAAGTTTCTTGACCTATTCTATCTCACCATGGTTGGTCTATCATTGAGTTTCGTCTCATATTTCATATTTCGTATTGTCGTAGAAGATCTGTAGAATGTTACTTAAAATCCGTCTTGATTGCAAATTTTTTACACATATGACCGGTTTCGGTTTATTCAGAACCATCTTCAGATCTGATATTTCAGTTTACAGGAGTAACCTGTCCAAGTCCAGCAACATTCACATGCTACGTCACATAATCAAGACGGATTTTAAGTAAGATTATAAAATCACTGATTGCTTTTATCCCATAAGACATTGTGTCTGTTTTTGCGAAAATCTGTAGACACATTCTCTTAGCTACACGTTTCTGACAATTCAGGTTTCTAAATGCTGACTACATGTTATTACTTCAGGCAAACAACATTTACTCCTCATTTTGAGGAGCCTCAGTTGTTTTCTTTTTTTTCCAAAGCACAGTTGAAGCACGCAAAGTACATTACTTACCTTGCAATCAGTACTCTCAATTGAGTCTGAGATCACACTCATATATTTTATTTAAGATTCAGATTTTGTGAGAAGCTTGTGATCAGGCCATATTTTATTTTATTTTAGATTTTGTTGTTATCTTTTTCGCTCCGCTAAGTTAGATGCGCGATTGGTACTAGAACTTTTATTTGTCACTTCTTTCGTCTCTGGTTATATCTGTTAATGCGAAAATTACCCATTTGCGCCGTATTATGGAATCGACGTAAAGCTTCAAAGTCTCCTACAACTGGCTGGACATTTCAGTTCATGAATCTTCGGAAGACAGGGCCATGTCATCGCCAACAGGATCACGCGTAATTATGCTCTACAGTATTCAAACAGACCTTTGAGTTAATGGCAGGCATACTTTACTTTCAGTTATTGGACATTATTCTAAGAAGGGAGCGGCATGGTCTCCACCGTAGTAGCTATTCGCTCTGTTGTTTTTAACTGGACTCACAGCCGTTCCGAGAAAATCTGTTATCGCCACTGTTTGTCTTTTTTTTTACATCGGAACACCGTGATAGAAAGCGTCTTCTGATCCCTGTTTGAACTGCAGCCTTCTTTATCCTGCTGTCAGTTTCTTCTTATTCGTTGCATTATATTAAGAAACTGGACTGTACCTCATTGCTATATTACGAGCGAAGACTTATTCAGAAAAGCAAGTAACACGATCTGGCTTCATAATTAATTGCTATAGAAATACCGATGAAGATTATATCTCGCTTGTTACACGCAGAAGATGCGCCGCAGCAAAACACTGGCCTCTGAATCGGAACAGGTTGTGATACAAATGAGGGTGTTCGCTAATTGGGAAGGGTTGAGCTGCATGATTCGTAGCGAAAGCAGGTAGATTTATTTAGCAGCTGCGCGGGTCGAGGGACGCAGCTTTGAGCGCCGTTTCGGCTTAATGAATGATCGCTTAACCTATTCACCCGCAGATGAGTAACGGCAGTGCATCAGTTGTAAATAAATAACTAATAATTACGGCGAACGTTTTTTCTGGTTTTCTTGCAAAGCACTGGCAGCATGTTTTCCCGTCGACAGGCATGTTACCCACGTCGTTAATCCAGAAACCTGTTTTGCTTGCAGCAGACGTTAGAAGGCCGTGGCTTCGCACAGACTGCGTAATTTTCTAATTGATATCACAAAAAACAATGTAAAAAATATTTGCGATAATGAGATACTGAAAGAACGGTAAAAAAATAAAATTTGTCTTATTTAATTTGCATACCACAGTCTACGTAAAGACATCTTTCTACATACCACAGCATAGCTGCTATAAAACTCTGTGTTGCTGCACCTAATGTCGACTCTTTCGTCTCGTCATCAACTAACTGAGCAGTTCATAAATCTTGAAATGGCTTTCTAGCAGTCCTAGTGATGGCAAGCTGGATTAGCCAGATGCTTCTAGTACCTCGAGGGGACATGAGCCTCTGATAATTTATGGATTTACAGTGAAGGGATTCATACTATAAGTGAAGATGCTATTTAGAATACATGCTGGATGATACAGAATTCAGCATCTCCATCTGGAGTTATTATGTGAATTACGACATCAGCTGAGGAGTATGCAATTAGATATATTCTTGATCAATCACCCGTCATTTTCAGATTGATCCCGCCCCCTTCGCGCAAACTCTTACTCCTACGGAAAAAAACCTACATCTACTTCCATACTCCGCAAGCCACCTGACGGTGTGTGGCGGAGGGTACCATGAGTACCTCTATCGGTTCTCCCTTCTATTCCAGTCTCGTATTGTTCGAGGAAAGAAGGATTGTAGGTATGCCTCTGTGTGAGCTCTAATCTCTCTGATTTTATCCTCATGGTCTCTTCGCGAGATATACGTAGGAGGGAGCAATATACCGCTTGACTCTTCGGTGAAGGTATGTTCTCGAAAATTTAACAAAAGCCGGTACCGAGCTACTGAGCGTCCCTCCTGCAGAGTCTTCCACTGGAGTTTATCTATCATCTCCGTAACGCTTCCGCGATTACTAAATGATCATGTAACGAAGCGCGCTGCTCTCCGTTGGATCTTCTCTATCTCTTCTATCAACCCTATCTGGTACGGATCCCACACTGTTGAGCAGTACTCAAGCAGTGGGCGAACAAGGGTACTGTAACCTACTTCCTTTGTTTTCGGATTGTATTTCCTTGGGATTCTTCCAATGAATCTCAGTCTGGTATCTGCTTTACCGACTATCAACTTTATATGTGATTCTTGAGTTTCTCCCGGCGTATTTGATAATCAAAATATCCACGGGTGTACTGCCGGTCTATAGTGTCCAACGGGCACAATATTTCGGCGATCAAACATGTCGCCATCATCAGGTGAACTGACGGACTGAGCTCCTGTGAACGCGCCGGCACGGAGATCCGTACGCTATGGCTGCTCAGGGGGAACTGTGTTCGGTCGCTCGCTCGCTCGCTATAACTATCGAGCAGTCCTATGCTCGAGTGTTGGCAGTATAAGCGATCTAGCGCTGTTCCTGCTGATAAAATGGTTTGCTGAAATAGGAGAGTCCTGTCTTGGTGAATCGTCCTCTCGGATGCATTGCATCCTATGGGATTACGAGTGGTTTAGGCTCGTAAATCGAAATTGATGGGTGGTTGTTGTCTCAGGAATGCTATCATTTCCGGAGAGAGAATGGATGAGAGTGGTGGGATTGTTTCCTCGGCCTCAGTCGGGTCTTGCGGTGGTGATTCGCGACCCGTCGAAGACTCCGTCTCCGCGCCCCCGCCTGAGACCACAAAAATGTGTTCCCAGTCAGAGGGCGTGAAGACGGGGTACTTGTTGATGACATATAGGTCCTTCTTTGATACCAGCCTCCTGAGGACCTGGTTTTGCCTCACTGGTCCGTATGGCTGGTGGGGAAGGGATGGTTTCGGCCTATCGGGAGGGGTGAAGGGGTAGGGGTTGTCCATGTGCGGGTAGGACCCGTCGCGAAGGGACGCAGCGATCTTCCGCAGCACAGGTTGCACGCTTTGCTCCATGGGAAGCGGTAAGCATGCTGTCGTTGCCGCGGAAGTTGGAGGCGTCTCGTTGTGCGCCCCTTCGTCCTGCGCCATCATCTTGTCCTCCCCGTCAGGAGGGAGAGCAGGCGACTCCACGTCCATAGGAGACGCCGCGAAGTCCGGCACGTTGGCAGGCGGCGCGGCGGGCTCCGTTTGGGTGGACGCGTCCACCCCCGCCGGACTCGCTGTGGAAACGGCGGTGGGTGCAGACATCTTCTTCAGGACTCGCAGCTCCTCGCGCAGCTGTTGCAGCTGGCGGTGTACTGCCACGAGCTCCTCCTTCGTGGCGGCCCTCTCGGCCGCGATGGCAGCACGGAAGGACGCCAGTGCGTTGTCTGTCTCGGCTTCAGTTCGCCGCGGCCCACCGTCCCCGCCGGGGCGGGGGGGCGGGACGGCCGTCCTGTTACCGGGGGCCGCTTCTACGTGTTGAGCAGCCTTCTTGCCTCTGCAGTCCTTTAGGTAGGCGCAGCTGCGCGCGTTTGCGGCGTGCGTACCGCCGCAGTTCGCGCACTTCGCAGCCGCGCCACGTGGCTTGGTGCACGCACGTGTGTCGTGCGCCTCAGCGCACTTCAGGCACGCTACCGTGCCCCTGCAGGCTTTCGCGATGTGCCCCAACTTCTGGCACTTGAAGCACTGCTGCTCCTGGTACTTCTTCGGGCGTCGTTTGCGTCCGCGGGCCTTCCCGATCGTGTTCGGTCGCGGCGGCGGCCGATTTAAATACCCTCCGCCCGCGGCGCGCTCCCTCCGCCGTCCGCGCCCCGCGCCTCGGTAGCGCGGTGGAACAGATTGCGACGGCGTCTGAGATGACGTGGGTGTGATGGCTCTGTCCGCCGTGGTCGTCACAACCATGCGTTTGCTCGATTTACTCTTGATTAACCCAATCGCTGGTTCCCAAGCCTTGCTAAGATTATAGCCACAGTCACGGTTTATGAGGTCGTCATTGGTGCGAATTTCGATGGCCTCTCTAACAACGCTGTCCCAGTATCTCGACGTCTGTACCAGAATCCTCGTGCGGTCATACTCTATAGCGTGATTTTCCGACAAACAATGTTCAGCGACCGCCGACTTGCTCGGATACATCAGTCGAGTGTGCCTCTGGTGTTCACGGCATCGATCCTCGACGGTACGCATCGTCTGACCAATATACGACTTGCCACATTGACACGGAATCTGGTACACGCCGGCCTTCCTCAAACCGAGGTCATCTTTGGCGCTCCCCACCAGTGCACGAGTTTTATTCGGAGGACAAAACACAGTTCTGACCCGGTGTTTCTTCAGAATGCGGGCAATTTTCCCCAAGATTGCGCCTGTGTATGGAATAAATGCAGTGCCTACCTCCTCCCTCGTGACTTCATCCATCTCAACAGGTTGTGCCGCAGTGGTTGGGCGGAGAGCACGTTGGATCTGCCACTCTGAGTACCCATTTTTTCGAAATACAGTTCTCAGATGTTCCAATTCCTGGGGTAGACTCTCTGTGTCAGAGATAGTGCGCGCTCTATGTACTAGAGTTTTAAGTACCCCATTCCTCTGTGAAGGGTAGTGGCAGCTGTCTGCGTGCAGATACAGATCAGTGTGTGTTGTCTTTCGATACACCCCATGACCTAGGGTGCCGTCAGCCCTTCTCCTGACCAAGACGTCAAGGAAAGGTAATTTACCCTCCGTTTCAGTCTCCATAGTGAATTTGATGTTGGGGTGTATGGAGTTTAGATGTGTAAGGAAGTCAAGGAGTTTATCCATACCATGTGGCCAGATGACGAACGTGTCGTCCACGTAACGGAAAAAGCAAGTAGGTTTCCATTCGGATGACGACAGGGCTTCCTCCTCGAAGTTCTCCATGTACAAATTCGCTACCACCGGTGAGAGTGGGCTACCCATGGCGACTCCTTCCGTTTGTTCGTAGTATTCTCCATTAAAAAGAAAATACGTGGAAGTCAATACATGCCTAAAAAGTTTAGTGGTATTCTCGTCAAACCTCTGACCAATCCAACCTGAAGCTATCAAGGCGTTTAACAAAATCCACGGAATTACGGATGTGATGAGGGCATTTACCCACATAAGGACTTAATATTCCCGTAAGGTATTTGGCAAACAAATATGTAGGTCCCCTGATGTTGCTAACAATGGGGCGTAATGGTACCCCCTCTTTGTGAACCTTCGGGAGTCCATATAGTCTAGGCGGTACCGGACCTTGGGGTAACAATTTCTTAGCGTCACCCTCCGGTAAATCTGCGTCCTTGAGAAGAACCCTCGTCTTGTTCTCCACCTTCTTTGTAGGGTCAACGCTGATCTTCCGGTAGGAATCGTCATTTAGCAGGCTCTGCATCTTATCAGTGTAGTCCTTATGGGAGACAACAACTGTAGCATTGCCTTTGTCAGCCGGTAAGACAACAATTTCAGAGCGTTCCCTCAGATCACGAATGGCCGCCCTCTCTTTACTGCTGATATTTGACTTCATCGGCTTGGATTTCGTCAACGCAATACAAGTTTCACGACGTATTTCCTCGGCTGATTCTGGCGGAAGTCGATCTGCAACCTGTTCAACAGCACTAACAATTTCTGCGACCGGAGTGAACTTGGGGGTGGGAGCGAAGTTGAGACCTTTCTGCAAAACCGAGACCGCATCATCACTCAACACCATGCCACTCAAATTGATGACAGTCTTGCACGGAACCTGCACAGATGGTTTGTCAAGGAGACGTGAGAACTTAGCTGTTTGACGTCCCGTAGCCTTCTTGTGGGCGGAATCAGCTGACACGCAGGGGACACCATCAATCCAATCCCAGGAATCCTGGGATGAAACTCAGTAGGCTTGGAATACTGACTTTGCAGCTATCAAAATATGTGACATAAATGGCCGTATGTTTTGATTGCATTCAATTTATTTTTGAGATAACTTTAATATATGACATAAATTTCAGCTTCAGACATCTACACGTTCATGAGGAAGAGGGTTTTTAAAAACTCAAACAGGCAAACAGACAAGAAAGTGAAGCTGTAAGGATTCCGTTTATACCGACAGAATTACGAAAACAGACATTTTTGTAGTATATTTGCAGTAGTTTAATACTACAACCGGGATACGTTCCCGGCAGAGGTCCTGGTTTCGAGTTATTCAAGACAGATGTACACGACTGACGTTGAAACACAACCCTCCTTCCCCACCATTAACCCCCGATTCTTAATGTGCTGTTCATGGCACTCCTGTCACTGTGCAAATATTTGCAACTTCAAGAATTATTTTCCATTTTCGACACTTTTTGGTCTCTATTGCATGGGCTATTATGCCACCTGCTTAGTCGGCTATTTCGTTAACGTTACCAATTTAATTTGCTCGTGACAGAAATGAAAAAAATTCTTTTTAAAGAAAACTGATATACGTTTACAATTGGATCTAAACTTAATCTTCACAAACACAGTAGTTCCCTAGTAAGAAGGTGATGCAAATGACGTCAGTTTTGTACATTTTTCTTGAGTAACTCGATTACCGCGACTTCTAGCAAACTGCATGAAATTTTCTAAAAACATATCTCGTTCATTTTTTCTCCAGGACTACCAGTCTGTGCGAAGAGAGAGAGAAAATATTAAAAATATTGCGCGATGCGTATGCGCTATATTTTAGGTGGTTTTTGTAGGCCAGTTTGTGGTACTTTCCCGCTTGACGGACCTCAAATGTCCTATATAAAAGTATTCATCTCGACTTCGCCTACAGAACGGTGGTCCGTTCTAAACAGTTATGGTTTACACTTTGCGTAATATATTTTACAATAGTCGACATCAGGTACGCACAATGTTTTAAGGTCTGCCAGCCTACGATGAAAAATACGAAAGAAATTACTGCAAAATAAACCTTAAAGCAGTTTTTTGCTGGTGTACATAATAACGTGTAACAAAAATTATGTTACAAATTGTATTTTTTTATTTCTCTTTTAAAGAACAGCATTTAATTCATATGGGGAGCAATCTATGTCAATGAAGCAACTTTTAGCAGCCATCTTCGCTGGAATGAAGTTGGTACAATTCTACAATTCTCTCTAATTTTGTCAAGACGTTATAATGGAAAATCAATCTTATGTAGTATGTCGTTCTGTATACAGCTAAAATATGTAAAGTGGTAGGCGCTACTGTATACATTGATAACAATAAGCACCTCAAAAGAATTCTAGTGTTATATTACGAACAGATCCATCTCCTCCCATTTTTAATTAACTGTATTTGAGTTTTGGCTAGAGACACTCTCTCAGTACTTTCATTTTTGTGTGGCTGTTATCTAACGTACTAATCAAAGTAACTCTCATAAAAGTCACTGATACCTGGAAGCAGTTAGGGCTCATTGCCCGAGATTGTACACGAGGAAGATCGAATATATCGTTATGTCGAGGCAAAGAGCGCATTTTGACGCTGTCTGAGAGTAAGCGGGAGATGAGATAAGGCAGGGGCTCGCTTTCATATAACAGTGTTCTTATATTACTCCTATGTTAGTATTCTGCAATGTGGGTGATGGTTGCTAGCAATCAGTGTGCTCATACAATCGCCTAGGCAGCCTATCTCTAAGGGCGAGTAGTGATTAATTAAATGGGTAAAGGAGGGTAGGGTAAAGCAGTGGAGCCCTTACATGCTCAACTGGAAGGTATCGTAAGCACCTTCATTTAATCGCGAAAAATCGTAAGAATTAACGGCTAGGAACGTAGCTTGGCTGGCGAAACGATTCCCGCTGATTGGCCAGTTTCCACTGCCTTTCTTGGGAAGCAATTACGAGCGCTAGCAACGACAGCTTTGCAAGCTGATGTAATAAGAAGAGGACGTGTTTCAGACTGAGGACGAAAGCGTAAAGTAGAGGCAGTGATCTAGTCATTTTGGAAGTCAAAGCTGACAGGCTTGTACAGGTATCTGTGGTTTCAGTGGCATACTTGTTACATTAATCGTTTTAATGAGTCAGTCGCTTGGCAGCTGGACCGGATAAGATATATTTGAGATTCTGCAGAGATTTGCGACGGAAACTTGCTAGGCTTCTACCACTGGTGTATCGCATGTCGTTAGAGGAACGATGGGTACCTAGCCACTGCAGAAAGATCAGGTTTTTCCCGTTTTCAAAAAGCGTCGCACGACAGACACATTCTGTTATAGAATTGTGGAAAGTGTTTTTTGCTGGTGTATTATGAAGTTTTAGAGAACGAAATATCTGTAAATATCGACATTTCATCCGCAAACAAGGATCGCTCTCGCTCTGTTCATCTATCACAGTGGTTCCCAACCTCGGGGTAATTACCCCCTGAGGGTTAGGAGGAAATTTTCTGAGGGTGAAACTAAACGATTTGACTCTGTTTCAGTCACGAAACTAAGTTACTTTCAAACTGTCACAGTTTTCTAAGTTCCTAATACTGATTACATATATTATCAATATTTATTTTTTGTCATTAATGCGGCGGAGTTTAAAGGTTCCTCATATAGTCCACCCACTACAGACGTATGGTGTGCTTTGTACCGTACGTAGAAAATGATAAAACTGAGATATAAAGGTAAAAAAAATGATAAACATCTCAAGAAAATACCTTCTTCATGTTGTAGGTAGTACCTGTAGCAGTCCAGAAAATGCTTCATCACTCGCTTAGAAACAGGTAAATGGTTAATTCGCTGCACGACACAGCAGAACTAGATAAGGGCTACTAAAGTGCTGTACACAGTATTGTTATTGTTATTACTATTACTATTAGTGGTTGTGGTCAGACTCAGATCATTAACAGAATGGAGTCTTCTAATTTCTCCTATTTCAGAAGTAAGAAGTGCAGCAGTCAAGTGATTTAAAAGCGTAAGTAGAGTGCACACATTTTAATTTGGTCGATTTTAAATGCGACTTCAGTGTCCAAGCAAGTGCCGCAACGGAGAGGAGTAATGCATGGTTCAAAATGGCTCTGAGCACTATGGGACTTAACATCTGAGGTCATCAGTTCCCTAGAACGTAGAACTACTTAAACCTAACTAACCTAAGGACATCACACACATCCAAGCCCGAGACAGGATTCGAATCCCAGCGTCCGGTGCGGTCGCGCGGCTCCAGACTGAAGCGCCTAGAACCGATCGGTCACACTGGCCGGCAATATTGGATGGGAAGTAGGTTTTGCAACAAGTGTCTACTCTCACTGTGCTATAGGTCAGTATTCTTATCTGAGAAGGAGTTGCGGGTAGCACTTGCATTGCACCACAGATTCCTTCATCATTCATACTAGCAACCCCCTACACGCACACACAAAGTAAATATCATTTATATTTCATCGTTTTGAAAATTAAAGTCTTTCGTTCTACATGTTACTTACGTGCTAAAGTCGGTGATAATGTCGAAGAGGGGGAGAACGAGTCGGCAGTGGGCTGAGGGGGGGCTAATAGCTAATGTCTGGTTGCACTCAAAGGTAATGGTGTAAGAAAGGTTGGGACACGCTTGTCTATGAAATCAATAGCGCTTCAGACATCTGTGCTCATGTTGACGCTGTGTTCCTTGATCTCAGCAAGGTATCTCACACACTTTTCTATTGAGCTTACTGAGCATCGGACAAGATTTGTGACTGGATTCATGACTTTCTTACGGACAGAACCCCAACACGTCACTCTTAACGGAAACAAGCTCAACAGACGTAAAGGTATTTCCAGGAGGGAAGTGTGACAGCACCTTTACAGTTTATGCAAGTCGTAAACGACAGTTGTTTAAAACATAACAACAGTGGTGCAGGGAAAGTCGAGACGAACAAGCTCGTGTAAGACATCTGTGGTCTGTTGAGCCCGGAAACAGTCTCGAAATGGCCTACAGGTGCAAGCTAATCTTCAATCATATGGACGCTGCCTGAGATTTTTCATATGCTGTCTCCTCCTAGCCAGATCGAACTAGTCGTGCACTTAAAAACATTAAAAATGATGTATGTGTAAATTTCAACTCACAATTGTGTGAATTTTGATAGCACATAATTAGCTGTTATATCGTTTTGTTTCTCTGACTTCTTTACCATGAGACGACTGTGCTTGTAATGTTTCAGATGGTTCAAATGGCTCTGAGCACTATGGGACATAACTTCTGAGGTCATCAGTCCCCTAGAATTTAGAACTACTTAAACCTAACTAACCTAAGGACATCACACATATCCATGCCCGTGGCAGGATTCGAACCTGCGACCGTAGCGGTCGCGCGGTTCCAGATTGTAGCGCCTAGAAGCGCTCGGCCACTCCGGCCGGCTGTAAGGTTTCAATTTACAGCGAATTGTCAACGTAATTAATTTTCACTTAACGTGTTCAAAAGCCTTTTTCCTTTCTTTACCATAATATTTTTACGTTGAGATGGTGTAGTCATTCAGTCCGGCTAGAGACACAACCATTTTATTTCGGTTTTGATGGGTTACGAGATGTAACGATGGTCATTTTATATTTTATGATTGATTACGATTTTATCAGGCAGAGTGTAAAACCCTTCTCAATTTTTGTATAGATTTATAAATGTTTTTTGCTGAAGTTGCCTTTCATACAGTTGCAAGTTAATGACTGATGTGATTTTACTGATACAATTTGTTTAACCTGCGTCTCGTACGTGCATGGTGTGCAGTCTGGCTAAGTTTTATTGCTGCTGTTAGCACCAAATTTCTTATTCATGTTGCTTTCTAGATCCATGTCACTGCATGATGTTTATTACTGATGCATCCCGCCTGTGTTCAAACCCCATGTAGCAAATGGATGTTCTGACTCTTGTAAAACTGGTCACCAGATTGAAACACCGACCAGGTTACATCAGTTGCACCTAGGTACGCTAACCTCCAGACACAATCCTCTTCCCTACCGAAATACAAACTAAGAGAAAAAAAACGCACCACATGAATTTTAAAACAATCGTAGGCTACCGTAAATAAGCATAGACGGACCCCAGTAGCTTTGGTCATTTAACGTCGTACCCTTGTCACCTGTACATTAGGTTTGGTGCATACCCCTCGGTCGTTACATGACGACCGCTTTCTTTGCATATAGGATCAGTGTCTTCTCGATTCTCTCGAAAACCAAAAGTGGCGAACCGCCTAGAAATCGGCTGAAGACACATAAAGAGACGGATTCATCATGATGAAGACGATATAGTAATTGCAAAATAACAACAATAATTATTTATACAGGGTGAGTCACTAACTATTGCCACCTAGAACTCCCAAAGTATGACAGGAGCTGAAAAGTTCGTGGAACAGAAGTTGCATGGGGCAACGGGAGCCACAATATGTCGTTGGTTTTTTGTTGCTAAGTGGGGTCGCTTCAGAGATATGAAGGTCAACTTTGTTTTTTTTGTTTTTTTTTTAATGGGATGCTACAGTTTGTTAGTTATTTTCTGATAGCAGCTATCGAGACGAATCCAATCATGTGTAACAGTAAAGTCTTTGAAAATCAACAAGGGTCACAAAAGTTTTTGGTGTGCAACATGCCTCAGCCAACATGGATTTTCAGTAGCACCTATAATGCATATTATGCAAATTAACATTTCCATGGTTCATGAATGTAGCCTCGTTAGTAATTAAAATCAAATTAATAAATGTGTGATCCCTATGAATCTGAAGTTGAGCCCATCGACAGGATTCAATGCGACGCATACAATCCGTACCAGTTAATTCGTGGTGGAGGCTGATATGGCAAGGATGATATTTATGGCGACGAAGAACACGAACAATACTACACTGGCTCATGTCAGATTCCCTTGCGATTTGACGCCAATTAACTCAAGGATCGCGAACCACAGGGGCAAGAGTACCAATTTCCGTTTCCTCGTTAGTAACTATCCTTTTCCGGATATGTTTTCGATGCGTTAAAGATCCAGTTGTTCTCAGTTTATCATACACATACTTAAATGTATTACTTGTAGAGTGAGTACGTCCAGGATATCTTTCAACGTATAAGTCTCTAGCTCTCACTGTATTTCGTTGGCATTCTCCGTAAATGAGAAGCATATCGACTTGTTCTTCGAAGGAATACATCATTCACATTCGCTTAATTAGACGATACTAGTCATGTCGTTCCCATTAGTCGTGTATTGCGAAATCTGCGAATAGTGTTTACATGTCAATGGCACGTTAGTTGGCTACGCCGTATTCGGCGAATATTTAGTATTCGCACGATATGCGAGAGAGAATTGTCAGAGCAAGTGCTTCGAAAAATGCTGAAGTGATATGGAATACCATTCAATCTATTACAAGAAGACTGCAGCACCGCATTGATACAATGATCATCACTTCGAACACCTTCGGTAAATGGACGTTCATGCCACCTTTTTGACCTTCGTTCATCTTCAAAGACCTTGTTAAACATTATTGGATTCGGCTCAATAACCACGACGAGAAAAGAAGTACCAAACTATAGTATTCCATTTGAAAAAACTAAATTGACTCTCATATCTCTGAAGCGGCCCCATCTAGCAGCAAGAAACCAACGTCATATTAGGGCCCCCGTTGTCCCATGCAACTTTGGTCAGACGAACTTTTCAGCTCCTATCATACTTTCGGAGTTATTATAGGTGGCAATAGTTAGTGACGCATCCTGTATTTTCCAATTTTTGTGCATGTAAACTGTTTTGGGTCAAAAGTAATAGCTTTGGTTACATAAAAGCGCAGAAGTTACGCGGTCAACTATTGTTTATTACTTATAAAATGCAATTTATGTTATGTAAGGATATAAAATACACAATAGACTAACAATGAGTGATGTACCGATCTAATTATGTTGAAAACAATTTAACAAACAAAGAAAGAGAAGTCGTCATCTTGCAGTTCCTCGCTTACACCTTAAAAAAAAAAAAAAAAAAAAAAAAAAAAAAAAAAGGTACAAATGGCTCTGAGCACTATGGGACTTAACATCCATGGTCATCAGTCCCCTAGAGCTTACAACTACTTAAACCTAACTAACCTAAAGACATCACACACATCCATGCCCGAGGCAGGATTCGAACCTGCGACCGTAGCAGTCGCGCGGCTCCGGACTGAGCGTCTAGAACCGCTAGACCACCGCGGCCGGATCACACATTCATTTATGTTCCTTTCGCTACTAGTAAAACCAGTACTACCGCTAATACTACCATTAACTATGCCATGTATGTAGTGTACCAAAACCACCGAACCGTAGTTTTGGGAGTGCGCAACTCTACATACCACGATGGAATTGTCTGAATGTGAGGGATATCGATAGATGTGATGTACATGTACAGACAAAGAAATGACTACAATTTCGGGAAAGCAAGTCAATAATGCTTTGGTCCACCTCTGCCCCTTTGCAAGGAGTCATTCAGCTTGGCATTTATTCACAGAATTGTTGGATGTGGTCCTGAGAGATATCGTGTCAAATTCTGTCCACTAAACCCCGAGCTGATTGGACGGCTCTCCACATAATGCTGGAAACTTTCTCAATTGGAGGGAGATGCTGATACCTCGTTGGCGAAGGAAGGGTTTGGCAAGCAGGAAGACAACCAGCAGAAACCCTCACCGTGTATGGTCATACATTATATTGCTGAAAGGGCAACAAACCGGAGCGTAGAATATCGACGAAATACTGTAATGAGAACCACAGGGGTGTACTGTCGACAGTCGGGTTCGTATCCCAGCGCTGTCCGGGGAGACTACAAACACATCTTTACTGGTCATCAGGGATCAGTTAGAAGCGAGATCCATCACTAGTCCAGTCAATGAGATTCCATATGGAATGTGTCCGACAAAGCTGCAGATGGACATGTTGGTGTACAGAGGTCGATGGTAGAGGGGCCGTAAGCTCAGGCCCGTTTCTCTGAGCCGCCTGTTCATGTCGCTGTGGCCACTGACCCATCAGCTGCACGTCTTATCGGTGATAACAATGAACCCAGGGCTCTGCGTTCCTTTCTGACGATTGCTCGGTCCTCGTGTTCTGTCGTCTCTCTAGGCTGACCGCTCCTTCATGCCGTTGTGTTCGGGCATGGTTCACACATTCCTGCCAACGCCGTCGAATAATGGAATGGCTCCTATTCACATGTCGAGCGATTCACCGATTACTCTAACCGAATTTTTGACCCCAACTACACTCCTGTCTCAAATGCTGACATCTGCGTATATTGTTCATCAGTCTGTTTGCGAAGCATAGTTAATGCCCAACCGGATACGAGGAATGAAATTCGTAAACTTTATGCTGTGATATCGACGTATCTCCTGTTTACTATTCCTGCAGCTGCGCGGTGAAATTGCGCTGTAGCGTCACCCAATCATCCAAAGGCCTCCAAAGTTTACAGTTTCGTATTTTCCGTCGATAGCTGTGTGAATATCAGTTTGCGACCATGATAATGCAGAGAGAGAGAGAGAGAGAGAGAGAGAGAGAGAGAGAGAGAGAGAGAGAGAGAGAGAGAGAGAGAGATGGAGGGAGAGATCCACTAATATTTATTCAAACTACTACTTGTTTCGAGATTTTAAAATCTCGAAACCGTATAATGAGCCTAGTGTTTTTAAAACCTTCCGAATTAAAGTAGAAAGTATGCGTGGGTGACTGATAAACAAATTCTTATTATTGTTATAAATTTTTAAGACTATGCAATAGCCACCCATACGATCAGTTATTCTTTTATCATTTTATTATTGTTTTAAGTAAACAGATGATGGGGGAAATTAGATTCACGGAAAGCAAACTAAGTTTAAACTTTCATGTTGATTTTAAAATTCATCAGGGTGCAATAAAACGAATAACACATGTTAAATCCGCCTCAAAGCTGGTGCCTTATTTACTATTGTAAATTTATTAAGAAAAGTCTTGATCAGAGGAATAGGAAACAAAAAAGAGGTAACAAGATGGGATACTGCATTCGAACAAGCACACGAAGATAGTTGGCTCAAACATGGCTCTGAGCACTATGGGACTTAACATCTGAGGTCATCAGTCCCCTAGAACTTAGAAATAATTACACCTAAGGACATCACACACATCCATGCCCGAGGCAGGATTCGAACCTGCGATCGTAGCGGTCGTACGAAGATAGTTCAAGTGTACATAAGAAAAGGAACCGAACCATCACAATCTATTCTATTTAGGCGAAGAAATTCCGCTCCTCGCGCAGTCGTGTTCCTAATGCATAAACACAGACTTATTGGAAGTTCAGACAAAGATTACGTGGTTCGATATAACCACAATCTTACGAAAATAGCCTATAAAAATGTTTCTAGAAATTGTAAAGTAGGAAAACTGCTCGCGATTGCGATTAATTAAGCCTGAATATGCGAAATATTATGCACAAGAGTAGCTTATAGTTTTGTTACTGCAGCACATGTTCTACGTGCACAAATAGATTTACAGAAAATCTGTGATTTTTACAACGATTTTAATGAAGAAATCAAATCCAAACACGTTAGTTGCAAAGAAACTTCTGAACTGCGTTAATAACGGCATAGTATTGACCTGATGGCTCAAACAGTTTTCCGAGCATGTGGTTCTGCTACTACAAAGCACACGCCACGTGAGTTGAACACAAATTATTAATTTCAGGAATTTCAACGAGAGAAAACACTTATACGCACATTCACACTGAAGAGCGATGATTTTAATCAGAATTACGCCTCATGACAAAGTACTTCCACTTTCCTTTATTGGAGTGGAAACATAGCAACTACCGCAATACACTTCGAAATCAACATTGAAATCGCACTGCGTCCCGATTTACTATAATACATAAAACATCATCCATGTAGATCTGTAAGAAAAGTAATTAATATTTCAATTAGACTGATAACTCAAGAGTTTTATTGTCCTTCGGACTCACCAAACACGCTCTTACCCGGGGATGTTAACACTTGATAAACTGTCCGCAGACTGACTATCGTGGGCCCTGTCGGAGGGTGTCCTACAGAAACCATAGGAAGAGACCAGACAGGCAGCTTCCTTTACCAAGCTGACAAGGAACGGACAGAAGCACACCACGGAGACAAACCTTTTCGCCTTAGAAATCGCTTCTACCTACTCAGACGTTGGTCCTACTGTTCTTTAGCAGATAGAACTTCTCTCCTACCACCGAGCATGGAACTACAAATACTCTCGCTCTTTCATCCTTTCACACCAGAAGGGAAGGAGATGACAGCATCGTAACACATCGTATAAACTACGTAAAGGAGGACATGGGTTTCATAGCAAACTCTGTATGGTAAGATTCACACATAAAAATTTGTTTGAAAGTGTTGTATGACAAGTTGTTCTTGTTTACATGTGAATATAACGTATTCCACTGCTCAGTCTCCTCCCAGATAAATTTAGAAATACTACAGAAAGTTTAGAAGTGTAAATGTATGAAGTAAACAACAATAAATCGAAGAAAATGGCGTGAAAGGAATCTAACAGAGACCTTTCAACTGATCGCGGTTTAAGTGAATGTTACTACAACTGAAGTGTATCCCTCCAAATTAATTATCGTGCTTCTCAATTACGGAAGTCCTACGTAGCAAATTTTGTGCAATTTGTGACCATTTGCATATGTCGTAAGTGGTGCGTCGCCATTTTTTTTGTTGGGGCTTAGTAATCGTAGCTCTGTTTTCAGGCAATGTTCTTATTCAGGGATATATCGCCATAGCTAGATGGAAAAGGATGTAGTATGGGTGTTTCAATTGTTGCAGTTGTATTTCCAAAAATCGTACAGCAAAGCCGAGTTTCGGTTACGATAAGCACTTCCTCGGAGCCCCTGTGGAACTAGAAAAATGGTTCAAACAGCTCTGAGCACTATGGAACTTAACATCTGAGGTCATCAGTCCCCTAGAACTTTGAACTACACTACTGGCCGTTAAAATTGCTACACCACGAAGATAACGTGCTACAGACGAGAAATTTAACCGACAGGAAGAAGATGTTGTGATACGCAAATGATAAGCTTTTCAGAGCATTCACACAAGGTTGGCGCCGGTGGCGACACCTATAAATCTGCTGACATGAGGAAAGTTTCCAACCGATTTCTCATACAGAAACAGCAGTTGACCGGCGTTGTCTGCTGAAACTTTGTTGTGATGCCTCGTGTAAAGAGGCATCACGTTTCCGACTTTGGTAAAGGTCGGATTGCAGCCTATCGCGACTGCGGTTTATCGCATCGCGACATCGCTGCTCTCGTTGGTCGAGATCCATTGACTGTTAGCAGAACATGGAATCGAGGGGTCGAAGAGGGAAATACGGAACACCGTGCTAGATTCCAACGGCCTCGTATCACTAGCACCCGAGATGACAGGCATCTTATCCACATGGCTGCAATGGACCGTGCACCCACGTCTCGATCTCTGAGTCAACAGATGGGGACGTTTCCAAGACAACAACCATCTGCACGAACAGTTCGACGACGTCTGCAGTAGCATGGACTATCAGCTCGAAGACCATGGCTGCGGTTACCCTTGACGCTGCACCACAGACAGGAGCGCCTGCGATGGTGTACTCAACGACGAACCTCGGTGAGCGAAAGGCAAAACGTCATTTTTTCGGATGAATCCAGGTTCTGTTTACAGCATCACGATGGTCGCATCCGTTTTTGGCGACATCACGGTGAACGCACATTGGAAGCGTTTATTCGTCATCGCCATACTGGCTTATAACCCTGCGTGATGGTATGGGGTGCCATTGGTTACACGTCTCGGTCACCTCTTGTTCGCATTGACGGCACTTTGAACATTGGACGTTACATTTCAGTTGTGTTACGGCCCGAGCCTCTACCCTTCATTCGAACCCTAGATTTCCGCAGGATAATGCAGGTCCCGTACGGGCCTTTCTGGATACGGAAAATGTTCGACAGCTGCCCTGGCCAGCACATTCTCCAGATTTCTCACCAATTTAGTACTTCTGGTCAATGGTGTCCGAGCAACTGCCTCGTCACAATATGCGAGTCACTACTCTTGATGAAATGTGGTATCGTGTTGAAGCTGCTTGGACAGCTGTACCTGTACACGCCATCCAAGCTCTGTTTGAGTCAATGCCCAGGCGTATCAAGGCCGTTATTGTGGCCAGAGGTGGTTGTTCTGGGTATTGATTTCTCAGGATCTATGCACCTAAATTGCGTGAAAATGTAATCACATGTCAGTTCTAGTGTAATGTATTTGTCCAACGAATACCCGTTTATTATCTGCATTTCTTCTCGGTGTAGCTATTTTAATGCCCAGTAGTGTACTTGAATCTAACTAACCTATCACACACATCCATGCCCACGGCTGAACCGTAGCGATCGTGCGGTTCCAGAATGAAGCGCCTAGAACCGCTCGGCCACTCCGGCCGGCCCTATGGAACTAGAAAAGGAAAGGGCGTAGCACAGGAAGCCCCTGGCGGACGCACCACTGTAGAATGCATTGACGCACGAGAGTGGGAGCTTATCTACTGTCTTGAGCAAGACCCCCTCCCGCTATCAGCTGGCGGTGACTCGGAGGCTGCAGTCGGTGGGGGAGAGCGCTTAATTCCGAAGCACGCGGCTCGCCTCTCCAGACACCTGTGTTTACGCTGCGGCGATAAGGCGGCGTCGGTGCGGCCGCACCGCGCCGCTCATTAACTGTGCAAACACCTTGCGGCGCGCGCCGCGCTGGGCAGCTCAGTCCTCTCTGCTTCTTCCGCAAAGAAATCAGCAAGACGAGGCGGATGCACTCTGATCTCAGCCGCGGTTCACTTCAAGGACTGCAGGCGATTATCATCAGTTGCACGTACAAGACTGAGTTAGACATTAACGGTCGGGAACGTGTAAAGAGAGAAGAGAAAAAAAGCGCTGATGGCTCCAGTATTGGGCGAAGTGCAAAAGGACGGCACCGCCGCAAAATTACCGGCTAACATCCTGAACATCGGTTTTCTGCGGAACTTTTGAGCGTAAGTTCGAATACCATAAATTTCCTCGAGAGACATAAACTTCTGTTCAGAGACTGAGAGGATATATCAAATGATTCATTAAGCTGTATATATTTTGTATTCATTTTGCACAGTAGGATCAAAGAACAATTGGATAAGAAACTGGGGCAATACAAGGAGGCTTCGTATCTTGGAGAAGCTGTGCCGACCAAATAATTACTCTGAAATTAATCATGGCTTATTACCGCAAACGTTACAAGCCTCTCTCAATTACATTTATAGATTTTAAGAAAGCATATGATTCTCTCCACACACCATCACTGTTAAAAATTTTGAGATCTTTCAGACTCCACCGAAAACTAATTAAACTGACAGAGCTTACCTTAACAAACGCAAATTCGAAAATTCAGTTCAGAGGGAAGCTTTTCTGAACCGTTCTTGATAAAAAATGGTTTGAGGCAGGAAGATGGCCTCTCACCATTCTTTTTTAATTGTGCCTTTGAAAGCAAATTGAGGGAGTGGTACAAGTACAATCGAAAGAACATTAAGATTGGAACACAAAAAGACGACATAAAGTTGAATTATTCAGCATTTTTTTACGATTTCGATCTTCTCGCTAACAACATTCTAGAAACCAAACAACAAATACAATTATTACAGGAAATAGCCCAGAGAGGTGGCCTTAAAATATCTTTTGGGGAACAGAAATAATGCTACCGGAACCGGCTCTGGCAAACGAATTTAGAATTGGAGAAGACGGCATAAAAATTGTTGAAAAGTTTAAATACTTGCGAGAAATAATAACACACCACCTGAATGAGAAACCATCATGGAAGAGTAGAATAAACACGTCATGTTAGCAAGAACACATTTAACAAAAAATGCCTCTCAAGAGCCACAAAACTGAAACACTACAAAATACTCACAAAGCCGCAACTAACACATGCTATCGAAACGATATTTAAAACAACCAACACTGTAGCAGTAGACAGATTACTTAAAATAGAAAGAAGGGTAGTCACAACGTGTATAAATAAAATATACCTAAAAGACGGAGTTTGGATAATAGCTTCAAATGAAACAGTTTATAGAGTACAAGAGCCAGTGACCAGTGTAATGAAAAAGAAATGGGTCCCTTTCCTAGAACATTTGATGAGGATGACAGAAAATAGCATTAGTAGGAGAATAATTGAGAAGTTATGGGTAGTAAGTGAGGCATTAAATGGATCAAGGAGGACATGATAAAATTACAAATTACGATGGAAGATTTGAAAGGCAAAACAGATGCACTCTAGGTAGTTCAGAACGAACATATCACACCACAAATTAAAATTAACAGACATAAAATGGAAAGCGTGATTTCGGATGTGGAGAGAAGGGCACGATCTGAAAGAATAAAAAATTTTTTGGTCATCAAAAAACATAAGTACTGATTTCATATTATTGACTAAATAAATTAAAAAAGCACTATAAGAAACCTGAAATTGAATAACCCTTTATACGAGTGGCCAGAGAAGGCAAACTTAATATATATCACTAATTTCGATCAAAATCAACAAAATGTTGTATCAGAATTTTTGTAAGTTGTTCATCACATGTTTCAGCTAGCGTACTCTCTCCTGCTATGGCCATTTCCAACGTAAGGATTTGTAATTCTAAGTTAATAATAATTACATTAACTGGAAATGGTATACGTGTGTCTGTTTTAAGAGTAATGATCATCACGTTCACAGATGAGAAACAGGAGTTCCAATTTCTATAAGTACTTATAACACTTTCCGGAATAGAGGCTTGCTAGAGAACAGTTATCAACCATTTTCTATGTCTCATGCAGTTTGCTACTAACCGTAGAAAACTTTTTCAGAGCCTGCTGCCTGTAATAGTTATTGTTGACATGGTCACGAATAAGAAATTGAGGGCTTAAAATCAATGCCGTGAAATATGAGGCTACGTACTAAAGTAAGTCCCTCTACCGATGTAACTCTTCTTCTTAGGCGGAGCGGGAGAGTTATAAAACCGGCACGAGTTTAGAAAGATTTGGTCGTGTCCTTTACCTGCACATCATGCGAACCGTGAACAAAGAGCAAAAGGCTGCTTGCATATGCTAGATTCCCAGAAAGCGTTTTAACGGTGCCACGCCACAGACTGCTTACAAGGGTCAGAGATTACGGATATGCGAGTGACTCGAAAATATTTAAGTAATTGTGCGTTGTTGCGGACGGCAATGGTTCATCAGACACAAGGGTGTCTTTAGGAGTGCCCCAGGGAAGTGCGATAGGACTGTTCTTATTGTCTGCATACCGAAACGATCTCACAAATAGGGTGATCAGCATCTGCGACTGTTCTCTGATGATTCTGCAGTGTACGGCAAAGGTGTTGATCTTGAGTGACTGTGGGAGGATGCAGAATTTAGGATAGAATTTCCATCTGGCGTGATGAATAATAGTTTGACTTAACGTGGAGAAATGTAAGTTAATAAGATGAGTAGGGAAAAAAAATCTCCAGAGTTAGAATACAGTATTGGCGATGTGCTGTTTTCCACAGTAACGTCCATTATATTTAGGCGTCCCTTTGTAAAGCGACATGAAATGGATCGAGCACATAATCTCGTTAGTACGAAAGCTAAATGGTCGAGCTTTTCACTAAGTTGTTTTAAAACTAAAGTGTATCAATAGTTGATCGTCCTTTTCTTAATAATACCTGTTATTCCATCAGTAAACATTTTGCCATTGTTTTCACTCTTGTGTCTAAAGTTCTTGCGTCGTACTAAAAAAGTGTTCTAGGTGAAAAGTTAAAATCAGTGAAGGGGACATCTACCTGGGCTACAACTAGCAACCCCGTAACCCTGTTTGTTCTACCCACAATATTATCTATGTGATCGTTCCAATTCAGGTTATTTGTAATTGTAATCCATAAGTATTTAGCTGAACTTACAGCCTTCAGATTTGTGTGACTTATCACGTAATCGAAATTTAGCTCGTGTATTTTAGTACTCATGTGAATAACTTCACACCTTTCTTTATTGAGGGTTAATTGCCACTTTTCGCACCATACAGATAGCTTATCTAAATACACTTTGACATTTCTATCAAATAAATTTCTTATATGGTAACGAAGTTTTCTGGTCCCGTCTGGGTTGGTTAAGGTGAGTCACCAAACCACCGGAATCGCTGATGTCGGTAGTTGCTCTCGATGCCCACCACCAGGGTGACTGATTTCGGTGTGTGTTTCCATCCAACCGCCGTAACCCTCGCGCTGGCCGCTACGCGGCTACTGGCAAAATATAAACAACAACAACAATAATAAGGTAAAAGAAAACGTTCATGAAGTGATACTGAGAGGCACAAGTGCCATGGATACTCACCGACATCTAGCACCCCAATGGTGGGAGACAAGGAGGCGCACAAATGTGAAGCATCCCGTGGGGAACAAAAAACTATGACATCGACGTCACTGTTGCTGGATCACGTTAAACGTAGTTTCTACCCATTCGCTGAAACGGCTAAACATATTCTACTGTAAAATCAAATTTGCAACACTAAAGTAAATTTCGAACGTGAATATCAACTGTCAGGACACAAAGGTATACGTTTACATCTCAAATGGTAGGTAGAAAACAGCGCTTTGGTTCTTAACTGCAAAAACAAGCACACTTGATACTGCCGATTACAGAATCATCTACCAACAATTGAAAGCAATGGTTTGAATAAACCGTACCTAATTTTTGGCGCAGAATTCGGATGTGCAGTGAAAATTGTGGAGGTGGGCTTCCCATCTGAAAATACAAAATTGGCCCCGCCCACGCAGGAGGGATGTTTAAGTGGTGGCCAGTGGCAATTTAAGGTGTAGCGATAATCCTCCAGATTTAATGAACACTGTATTAATTCCGTGCAACCGTATGTTTTTCGATGTTTTGTGGGTTTTTGAAGATGCTGTAAGTGAAAGATGTAAGCTGGGAATTAAAGGGCAAAGAGGAAAAGGAACACGTGGAGCTGGGAAATGGAAAACGTAATTATCTTTGTTATGCAAAGGAACAGAATTGAGCGAACCACATAACCATGCACAAGGAGAGTAGATGCACAAGGGAAGTCCTTTTCTGAGTTCCGGAAGATAAGAAAAAAATCGAGGCAACGACCTTGTAGAAACATGTGGGATCAACGTGGATGCGTGTAAACGACACAGTAATGTGTCAAAGGCTAAAGCAGGATTTTATCTCGCTTTGGATGTGAAATGATGATGATTGATACTTTTATAATGACGTTAGTGATGGTGGATGTGGTGGTTGATCACAACTAGTTCGTTACTGCAGATTATGTGTGAGAGGTAAAACAATGGTAGATCTACTCATGAAAAGTAGGTAAAATAGAGTGCAAATCTATAAGTGTTACAAAAATGAGTATGTGTGTTCCACATCTCTCCCTAAGCCACTGGACCGATTTCAACCAAACATGATATACATGTACGTTACTGTCAGACAACAATCGCTGTGGGGGAGATACGATATACGAGGTACGATATACGTGTCTGGAAAAACTGACGCTTCAGTCATGAATTTGTAACACGTTTATTATTTACTACAAGGACACTCCTACAGTGGACCCAGCTTACGGAAATCCCAGACACCGAGCAGCACTTTCGATACCTTCCAACTGCGATGGTGGAAACAGTAGCCGTTTGTAGAGCTATGGAGACACGTTGGCCTAGAGGCATTTACAAAATCTCTTTGCAGACACGCTAAAGCCGTCGGCACACGTACCGTGCATCCGGCCGTTGAGCGTTGAGCGTGCCGAGTTTCTGACATCATAGCGTGGAATAGTACGTTCGGGAGTCTTTCGAAACGTGCAGAGCAATATCTGGCATGTCAGATATTCTGAGCGTGCGTCTGAGCGTTGACCAATGAGATGGCACAACGCCACTTACGTCACACGCACGCCGTCTCCCTTCAGTACAGAGTTGTGAGGCGCCATATTGGCATTCATTTCAAACTTTTCTGTATATATATGATGAGATAAAATAATCTATTCAGGTTATGGAGACAAAAATTTAATAGTCATGGGTGACTGAAATTCGATACTAGGAATAGGGAGAGAAGGAAACATAGTGGGTGAATAATGATTTGGTGAGAGAAATGAAAGAGGAAGCCGTCTGGTAGAATTTTGCACAGAACATAACTTAATCATAGCTAACACTTGGTTCAAGAATCATAAGAGAAGGTTGTATACGTGGAAGAATCCTGGAGATACTAGAAGGTATCAGAAAGATTATATAATGGTAAGACAGAGATTTAGGAACCAGGTTTTAAATTGTAAGACATTTCCAGGGCCAGATGTGGACTCTGACCACAATCTATTGGTTATGAACTGCAGATTAAAACTAAAGAAACTGCAAAAAGGTGGGAATTGAAGGAGATGGGCCCTGGATAAACTGAAAGAACCAGAGATTGTACAGAGTTTCAGGGAGAGCATAAGGGAACAATTGACAGGAATGGGGAAAGAAATGCAGTAGAAGAAGAATGGGTAGCTTTGAGGAATGAAATAATGAAGGCAGCAGAGGATCAAGTTGGTAAAAAGACGAGGGCTCGTAGAAATCCTTGGGTAATAGAAGAGATACTGAATTTGCTTGATGAAAGGAGAAAATACAAAAATGCAGTAAGTGAAGCAGGCAAAAAGGAATACAAACGTCTCCAAAATGAGATCGACAGTAAGTGCAAAATGGCTAAGCAGGGATGGCTAGAGGACAAATGTAATGATGTAGAGGCTTATCTCACCAGGGGTAAGATAGATACTGCCTACAGGAAAATTAAAGAGACCTTTGGAAAAAAGAGAGCCACTTGTATGAATATCAAGAGCTCAGATGGAAACCCATTTCTAAGCAAAGAAGGGAAAGCAGAAAGTTGGAAGGAGTATATAGAGGGTCTATACAAGGGCGATGTACTTGAGGACAATATTCTGGCAATGGAAGAGAATGTAGATGAAGATGAAATGCGAGATACGATACTGAGTGAAGAGTTTGACAAAGCACTGAAAGACCTAAGTCGAAACAAGGCCCCGGGAGTAGACAACATTCCATTAGAACTACTGACTGCCTTGGGAGAGCCAGTCCTGACAAAACTCTACCATTTGGTGAGCAAGATGTGAGACAAGCGAAATACCCTCAGACTTCAAGAAGAATATAATAATTCCTATCCCAAAGAAAGCAGGTGTTGACAGATGTGAAAATTACCGAACTATCATTTTAATAAGTCACAGCTGCAAAATACTAACGCGAATTCTTTACAGACGAATGGAAGAACTGGTAGAAGCCGACCTCGGCGATGATCAGTTTGGACTCCGTAGAAATGTTGAAACACGTGAGGCAATACCGACCCTACGACTTATTTTAGAAAATAGATTAAGGAAAGGCAAACCTACATTTCTAGCATTTGTAGACTTAGAGAAAGCTTTTGACAATGTTGACTGGAATACTCTCTTTCCAATTATGAAGGTGGCAGCGGTAAAATACAGGGAGCGAAAGGCTACTTACAATTTGTACAGATTCCAGATGGCAGTTATAAGAGTCGAGGGGCATGAAAAGGAAGCAGCGGTTGGGAAGGGAGTGAGGGAGTAGCCTGTCCCCGATGTTATTCAGTCTGTATACTGAGCAAGCAGTAAAGGAAACAAAAGAAAATTTCGAAGTAGGTATTAAAGTCCATGGAGAAGAAATAAAAACATTGAGGTTCGCCGAAGACACTGTAATTCTGTCAGAGACAGCAAAATACTTGGAAGAGCAGTTGAACGGAATGGACAGTGTCTTGAAGGGAGGATATAAGATGAACGTCAACAAAAGCAAAACGAGGATAATGGAATGTAGTCGAATTAAGTCGGGTGACGCTGAGGGAATTATATTGGGAAATGAGACACTTAAAGTAGTAAAGGAGTTTTGCTATTTGATGAGCAAAATAACTGATGATGGTCGAAGTAGAGAGGATATAAAATGTAGACTGGCAATGGCAAGGAAAGCGTTTCTGAAGAAGAGAAATTTGTTAACATAGAGTATAGATTTAAGTGTCAGGAAGTTATTTCCGAAAGTATTTGTATTGAGTGTAGCCCTGTATGGAAGTGAAACATGGACAATAAATAGTTTGGACAAGAAGAGAATAGAAGCTTTCAAAATGTGGCGCTACAGAAGAATACTGAACATTAGATGGGTAGATCACATAACTAATGAGGAGGTATTGAATAGAATTGGGGAGAAGAGGAATTTGTGGCACAACTTGACTAGAAGAATGGATCAGTTGGTAGGACATGTTCTGAGGCATTAAGGGATCACAAATTTAGCATTGGAAGGCAGCGTGGCGGGTAAAAATCGTAGAGGGAGACCGAGAGATGAATACACTATGCAGATTCAGAAGGATGTAGGTTGCAGTAAGTACTGGGAGATGAAGAAGCATACACAGGATAGAGTAGCATGAAGAGCTACATCAAACCAATCTCAGGACTGAAGACAACAACAACAACAACATGTATATATGCTGTTTCTGAGCACCAGCAAATTGAGAATCGCTGTTAAACCGGTTGTTAGTTGTGTTATTCGTTCCAATAAAATAATGAGAAATAACACATTCGTGACAAAAGAATTATTGTAACTTGCGTGTCACGAGAGCATGCTATTTGGAAGCAGCGACACACTAGAGATCCGCCGAAACCGCATTGTTCTTGGTACAATTTGTTATAATGAAACTTCAATTAGTAACATAATTATCTACGATTAACGTTTTCAGCGAGGCGCAACATAATATGAAGAGATACGAATTGTGTGTTGTTGGTTTAGCGTAACCAGTATTGCCAGTGTCCACTGTTATTTGTTGGGGCGGTGGTTCGCGTTTAAACAGTACCAAATTTTTTTCCTAACATTATCGTTTTTGTTAGGTTCTGATACTTTATTATTAGTTTAATATAAGTATATACTGTAATATTTGATGTTATATAAGTATAAATTCACCTTTTTTTGAGGGGTGACTTTGTTCGATTGGCTTAATCCACAGGCCAGCTTGTGCTACTTGTATAAAGATGTTTTGCTCCTTTCTCTTTTACACTTCGTAATTCACATGTTGCAAAGATTCTGCTACTGGGTAGGAAGAGTGATGAAGTAAGACTGACCTTGTGGTTTTACTAAAATGAGGGAATGATGAAATAATGTTTACCTTATGTGCCGAAGTATTGCAAATTTGTAACGCACTGTTTGTGATGGAACTTTTATGCGTCTACGTCCTTATTGATCGGACAGTGTACTTTCCTTTTCGTGGACGATGGAGGAAATGTGCGTTTTAATACAGCTAAAGTAGGAATTTTATATGCACTCTTTACGAACTAGAAAAACCCTTCAACTGCCGCTGGAGTGCGTTGCGATCGCGTATACACCGTTGGGGGCCCACGTGCCGTGTGCACAAGTCGCATCGTTCCTGACCGTTCAGCAGCACGTTGAACTTGGCACGCTCAACGTTAACGTTCGACAGCGCGGTCCGTGTGCCGACGGCTTAAGGAGAAGCGCCCAACGTACTTAAACTGTCCGGGATCATAACACAGCGAGTCTACTGCATAGTTTCAACGGTGTTTTTACGAATATATGGAAATGAAAGTTTTTCGATAACATAGTTCATTTTTGTTTTAGTCTCTAATAGAAAATTGGCAAAATCAAAAACCACGTAACGTCGGGTTTTTCAGCTAGTATCTTACATGTACAACGTAGCAGTTCAATGGATAAACACTTAAAATATTTGATTATTTCTGTCTAGTGAACAACATCTGATGGCAGTGTCTGGAACTTTTACGTTACCTGTATCTGATGTGGAAGTACGTTCATGAAAGACGTGTTGGGTGATCTGTGATATGTCGCCGCAACTGCAGGGAAGGTTGGACACTTTAGGAAAGAAAATCCTTAAATATTCTCTGTTTCTACGGATTCTGTAAGCTGCCTTCCATGTACGTTAAGGTAAATCGAAGCCCGTTTGTGTGTTGAGGATGTTTCGATGGTTTGTACTGATAATGGTGGTTGCTCGGTCCATATTTTTTCACACTTATAGCTTATATGTAACGTTTTATCAAAAACTTCTGCAGCAGTTTTTATTGCTGGCTTTCTGGACCTACGCCTGCCAGATGTAGCGATCACGACTCAGAAGGCAATGGGTTTACCGGTATCTCCTTGTACCCCCGTAACAAAGCGACTGAGTTCAAGTGGTGAGATATGGCACAGAAGGGAGGAAGCCAGTAAGTTGGTGTACTTTCCAGATAGTCTGTGACCTTAAACATTATTGTATTAAGTTGGATGCCGAGATTGCTGGTGTGGTTGCTATTTAAACACAAAGGAGGATAATTTTTGCTGTTCTGTGCACTAATTAACAGTAATCAATTTGTATTCTCGTGTGAAATACCGAATCTGAGTTACAAAGTTCCATACATCTTGTTGGTACTGAGCTTCTCACAAACGTTCACTTCTGCTAGTATGCTCTTTCGCGTTCTAATGGTTTCCTATGGAGAACGATCGAAAATGTAAATGAGATACAATTTTTTATGATCAAACCGACTCGTTACCCGCTCATGCAGTTATCAGCTATCTACCGCTAGCACAGGAGAGATATTAACCCAACTGACAGCAATATTTCTCCACGTTTTTCTTATAAATGGCACACACACGCCATTTAAGGTACCGTATACCGTTACTTAATGAACGCAGGGACATAAACTTTGCCAGAAACGCAGCCGCATCAGTTTTTTCTGAAGTTGCAGTTCGTCTAATTACTGAAATAAATTTAGTTGTGTACTCTGAGCGGTTTTCCATATAAGCGAACATGTAGACGACATCTCATATCTCGTGTAACAGCAACCGTAATCCTTGTGGTAATTAAGGTGCCTGCTCCAGTAATGAGGTATCACATTGGTAAAGATACCGAAAACGTACTTCGTAAACCTCACGTTTGATTGATAATGACGGTGTGAGTATCCCGCGACTGCTATATTGTGAGAAAGACCACTAAAAGTATGGCCAGATTTCTGCAAAATGGAAGAAGAATTAGCAAAAGTACAAACGACATTTGAGGATCATGCTTATCATGCCAGCACTTGTGCAACGTCGATCTTGACTGCAGCTTGGATGAATTTCACCCGACAGTAGTTTTTGTATTTGACAAATCATCTAGAGCTTCCGGAAAATTTCGTTAGAAAGTCACAATGTGTCTCTCTTTGCTAAAGATTGCTTAATTGTAGAGACTGGAGGTAACATTTCCAAAAGTTCCAAGGAATCTGGTTCTTTCTACCTGTAGAATAAGGCATAATAATACATTATCATGGATTTTACACCAGGGTACTTCGTTATAAATGAAATTACTTGTGTGTGTTTACGGGGGTGCAATTCTAATTACGTTCAATCCCTCTTAGTTCATTTTCAACTCCTTTAGACTTATGACAGTGGCACAGGAAGAGACAGCAAAGCAATGTACAGAGCCAGAACATCCACTTTTGCACAAAAATCTATTATACGGATACTGATAATGATTTAGGGTTGTAATGATAAACATGTGTACCTGAAAAACCACTAATCTGATGACCAAACGGCACTAATGGCATGCATGTATTATTTAAACAGATCATCATACGGAACTTGGTTTTCGTAGCCTTACTCCAGAGCCTGTCACAATTCCTACAAAATTTCGGATAAAAAACTAACACACGTGTCATTATTCGAGAACTACCTCTCGTAAGAGCGTGGAACTCCGGTTCATGGCCTTTTTAGGTACCCTGAACATAGCCCAAAAATCAAAACTATAGGTCACCACAGAAAAAAAATTTGAATAATCGAAAAATGCATTGCCTGGCAAAAAATTGAAGCATGGAGAAGGGGAGGAATGGAACATGAAGGGGTTGTGGGAAATTGTGATGTTATTTATAAAATCTAATCACATTTACAAAGAAGTTGGTAGAATGAGATCACATGGCGATGCACGCCGTCTGGTCTTGATATATGAACTGATCTACATTACTATCGTGTTGAAGCTGCAAGGGCAACTGTAGCAGTACACGCCATCCAAGCTCTGTTTGACTCAATGCCCAGGCGTATCAAGGCCGTTATTACGGCCAGAGGTGATTATTCTGGGTGCTGATTTCTCAGGATCTATGCATCCAAATTGCGTGAAAATGTAATCACATGTCAGTTCTAGTGAAATATATTTGTACAATGAATACCCGTTTATCATCTGCATTTCTTCTTGGTGTAGCATTTTTAATGGTCAGTAGTGTACATGTACATCTACATTGGTGCTCTGCAAATCACATTTAAGTGCCTGGTAGAGGGTTCATCGAATCACCTTCATAATTCTCTATTGTTCCAGTCTCGTATAGCGCGCGGAAAGAACGATCATCTATATCTCTCCGTACGAGCTCTGATTTCCCTTAGTTTATCATGATGATTATTTCTCCCTGTGTAGGTCGACGTCAAAAAATATATTCGTATTCGGAAGATAAGGTTGGTGATACGGCTCGATGCGGTGTTATGAAGCCGTCGTATCCTTTCTTGAGGCAAGTTAGCCCACAACTGCAATTAGTATCCTGTGTAGTGGCACTGGCACGGAGCTGACGTCACAGCTGGTCTCACACGTGTTCTATCGGGGACGGGTCTCGGAGATGCTGCTGGCCACTAAAGTTCTTGTGCATCTGGGAGACAGTTCTGAGAGACAAGTGCCACGTATACACGAGCATTGTCGTGTTGAAGAATGACACTACAGTACTTTTCTTAGAGACATGTACCAATTGTGGACGAGAACTGTGGTGTTGGAAAATCACACCACGATAATGTTCTTACAGACACGTACCATACATGGACGAGCATTAACTTGTTGAAAAATGACACAACAATTAGTACTGAGCTGTGGCAAAAATTGCTGTTTTGAAGAGCGCGCCGCAGCTCGTAGTGTGTAGCAGTTGCCCTCCGTTTCTGGCGGTGGCGCCTCTGCGGTAATCGCAGCTTTGCTGTCTCCCTCTGGTGAGAAATGGGAGACGTTGCCTCTTCACGTGTATTTAAGGGGCGCTATGAGCTCGCCAGTCGTCAATTGGTTCAGTCTGGGCGAGTCTGGAGTCAGTCTGGGGTCAGTCTCTCGTCCCCAGCTGGCTAGTCTGTCTCTCTTCCGAATTTATGAGGCAGTGTCTGCTGTCGTTCGGAGTGCCAGTATGTCTGTCGTTCGGATCAACCTTCAAAGCCGGTTGGATCGACCGTTTGGTCGGTCACACACTGAGACACAAGATGACTGGTCCGTCTTGAGCGTCGGCGCATGTGAGGTCGCCACGTGAGTCCAGTGGGCCGCGGCGTATAGCGAGGGAAGTGGCTTCGCGGTTGACACGAGAGCAAGAGGGAGTCAATCCACGACATCGTTACACCGTGGTGTAACTGGCCTTTCGAGCGCTTACGGGCTCCATCAGTTACCATCTTGTGGAGCTTGGCTCGGTCCTTCCCTGGTGCAGGGATGTCGTTTTGCCAGTGGGCGTGTTTCCTCTGCATGGTTGGATCCCAGCCAGTATTTCCGCCGTCGTGTGTCTGGAAGTGAGTGGGAGACGCACCAGCGGTGCAGTCGCGACGGAGCAGCAGACAGATGGTCGGTTGGTGCGGACCAGGAGAGAGAGATCGACACGCCTTCCTGCGTCCGTTGAAACGGCTGGCCGCGGATGGTTCGTCAGAGCGATTTGGGGGTGCTGATCCAGGTCCTCTCGGGTAATCGCAGTTTATTAGAAGTCAAGTGATTGGTGATTTGTTGTTTCATGGACTCTTGTTAAATTCTTCTTGTTTTCTTGGCCAGTCTCTCGTCCCCAGCTTGCTTGTCTGTCTCTCGTACGCATTTGTTGGGTAGTTAGTGTCTGTCTATCGTTCGGAAATGCCTCTGTCATGTTTGTCGGATTCGGTGTGTTAACGAATTTATTGCTTGAAGTGTAACGGCCTAATTACTGAAATATGTTTTTGTCTTGCCTGTCATCTTGAGAGGCGGTATATGTGTACTGTAGTGCATGTTTGGCCAACCTTGTATAATTTTATGCAAGATTGCATCTCATGGGTTTTTATTTAAATTGACGTTTTAGTATATAAAGTTGCCACCCATACACCATAAGACTTTTCTTAGCAAGTTAAAATGAAGTTGCACCTTCGGTGGCAAGTTAATCTTTTAATTTTAGTGTTTTGTACCATTTCCATCCCTCCTACGGGGTGCATAGTTTGTGTGCTTGTGTGGATTGTTAAAACTTTTACTTTAAGGTAATATGGTGTGTTGCAGATTTGCAAATGTATGGTCTTTCACAGGTTGTTGTGAGCGGTCGTGACTACGCCACGACAAAAGGGAGCGGCAAGGTTCTCAGCCCGAAAGCTCATACACTCAAAAATTTGTTCCTTTCTGCCTCTGAATAAATTGTAACTTGATATTTAGAGGGTGCTTTCTGCTTATAATTTTAGATCAGTTTCTTAAAAAAAAAGCTTTTTCGAATAAAATTCCCATTTGTTAAAAGCAATTTCATTTTGATTTCATCAGTTACTCCCTGGCAACTACTTCCACGCTCACATAGTGTAATTAAATGTGTTAATGTGCTTAATGAATCGCTAGTAAATGAAGTAAATTTTTAAGAAAAAGTTTTTCAATAAATTCACTGTTCAAGTACCATCCGTGACAGTAGCCATAATCGATGGCTCCTCCACCAAGACCGCACGACTGATACCGTTCTGCCTCTCCCCCCCCCCCCCCCCCCCCCCCGCCTCGCCCCGCCCTCCCTGCCCTCAAATCATTGGGAGATTGGGACATCTCCCGAGGTTGCCTCTATACTAGCGGACGATGATCATCCGTCGCTGTGCCGAACTGCATTTCACCACTGATCACAATGCGACGCCATTCACCAACAGTCCATGATTCCCAGTCGCGGCACCTTACCAAATGCAGCTGTTTGTGTTGTGGTGTTAACCGTAGCTTATCCGTGAAAAGATAATTCCGTATTCCGGCTGCTGTTAGTGTCAAACCTATGGTGTGGGATGACACAGAATGTCGCAGAGAGTACACCACTTATTCTCGGACGACAGGCGCAGATGTGAAGGGGTTACGATGTACTTCGTCCTATCTTGTGATAGTCAGACACTGTCGACATGAACCTTGACAAGTATGACTGCCCTGACGTTGCTATGCAGTGCATCATAAGGGCACTGTCACATGACTTGGAGAACGACGATGGGGTCAATTTCAAACACTGCTAGGTGTTGGTAATAGAGCCTCACGCTAGTACATAGTATCTCCGTCTCCTTTTCAGTGATCACTCTACATCTAACCCTGTTTATGTCCGTTATATATCCTATCTCTTTACGTGACCACCCTAAATACGAAAAAAGCTATGCCCTCCGGAGGCATATATGTATCCGCCAAAGGTGTGTTTGTGTACAAAGTTTGCCGGCCGCTGTGACCGAGCAGTTCTAGGCGCTTCAGTCAGGAACCGCGCTGTTGCTACGGTGGCAGGTTCGAATCCTGCTACGAGCATGAATGTGTGTGATGTCCTTAGGTTGATTAGGTTTAAGTAGTTCTAAGTCTAGGGGACTGATGACGTCAGATGTTAAGTCCAATAGTGCTCGGAGCCATTGGAACCTTTCTTTGTGTACGTAGTTGTATTGACATCCGACCATTTTTTCAAGGTGTTACACTTTGTGGTTATAACAAGGAAAAGAAACAATAATATCACAAATAAAATATCTTACATTTTAATCCATTCTGTTATCGCCTGTGCTACGGTCGGAGGTTCGAATCCTGCCTCGGGCATGGATGTGTGTGACGTCGTTAGGTTAGTTAGGTTTAAGTAGTTCTAAGTTCTAGGGGACTGATGACCAAAGATGTCAAGTCCCATAGTGCTCAGAGCCATTTGAACCATTTTTTGTTATCGCCTGTTTGCTTCATAGGTGCTGTCAGTTTTTTGCATATCGCGAACAATTTATAGGAGTTCTAAATGTTTGAACCACCGTATGCTGTCAGATTTTTTCCTTTGCTGCACCATGTACATATATTACGTTAGTGCACAGTTATGGCACTAGGCCATTTTCAGATGGATGGTATTAGTGATGTTTGGGCTGAAACTGGCCAGTAACGGACTTACATCCATGATGCGTTATAGGAATAAAACTACGGTGGTTGAAATGGTTCCGTCATTGAGGCTATAGAACCGTACATCAAGAAATTAATTTGTGGGAACTGTTTGAACAACACTTCAATAAATTGAAAAACGATATTAACATTTAATTTTATTCTAAAACTACACCACTGTCACCACGAGCTGTTGCTTGTTTGGGTAGTAACATATAAATTGTGAGCAAAGATATTTATAACAAATAGATTTAGTCCTTAGACTCTGGAGGTCGTACATGAATGTATAAGGCACAGGTGCTGACGTGAAATAGTAAAATTAATGGCTTTCATTTGAAACTTCATATGTACTCGTATTTGTAGCATGATTGTGGAAACTGTTATTAATGACAGAGATTTGCGAGTTCAGCATATTTTGCGCGTGTGTGGCGACCAAAGTACGAGCATCATCGGCGAGGTGTTTGTACCACTGTTCATACCATATTTGGAAAACCTTCAAGGCGGTGTGCGTGTTTTCTGAATCCGCCGATTTCTTCTTGCAAAGATGTAATTGTTCAAATATAGACTGGTGAGCAAAAATATTAAGAAACACTCCAACCGCCTGGTGGTGTTGCGGGCATGTTATACGGTAAGAAACATTTACAGGTTGTCCCAGAAATGTAGCGATAATCCTCGAATGGCTGTAGAGGGTGGCTTGAGCACAGACGGGAACGTCATCCAATGACGCTCTTGGGCGTCGAAGATTTATGCGCCGGGGTCTGCCACTGGACCACCACTTCTGAACCAAACGTGACTTTGTACGCTGACAGACTGTAGGCGGAGCGTCTCGCAATGTTGCTTGTTACTCAGTGTTCGCGAGAGGTTGCCACTTTCCCCGGCGGGAAAGATGGGCCTAACTGCTGCATAGAAAGACCTTGTCTCTTGTGCATTCGATGGTCTGTTGCCTCGGGGTGGTTGACGTTTTCGGACATCTGCTATTCATTTTTCTCTCGCTTACTAATGAACAATGGATGTTTTAGAGGCGTTCAGAAAATAAAATTGCCAATAGAAACCTGTGTCCGAAACAGTCATACACAGAGGGAACACTGCATCACATTCATATAGGTCAAGGCCTTTTACGCAGCAAATAGCTCCATCTTCTCCACTGGCGATCGTGGCAATCAGTCGCTGTCACTGAATAACAAAAACATTGCGAGACATTCCGCGTACGGTCCGTCAGCATACAGAGTCACGATTGGTGCCACCATGATGGCCTAGTCGCCTGCGTCTATAACTTTGACGCTCTGTAGCATCGTTGGATGACGTTTTCAGGCAGAGGTTCCTATCCTCGATTTCTTCCTCAAGACTCCCTTTACCACCCCTCGAAGTTTCTTCCAACATTCCTGGAACAGCCTGTGCAAGTGCAACACAGACGAATGGGGAATATCACTCTAGTGATGATAAAGGACACAAATTAGGAAAACCACTGACATGAATAGATTATTAACGAGCCTCCGGAAACATCGAAGCTGGTCGTTTGCTAATGTGTTACTGCCATGAGCACTAATAGAAAGTGATTAAGGACACTGCAACCACAACTAGGAGACAAGGTGTTTTACGTACATAACGTCGTAGACTTTTCCAGTGGATGATGAATGATGGGCAGCCATCTTGTGATAGATTTGATGACAATCTACATTGCTGGGGCCGTTCAGCACACATTGTTACATGAGGCACCGCAGAGGACCCCAAGTGTTTCCATGTTAATCCGATGACTGCAGTGGACACAGATTCATCGACACTGGACCCTGCATAAATCAGGACGCGTCGCCCCGCAGGATCAATCACATTTGTGTCCGGATACGCCGTCAGACATCCGGACGGCTGTTGGAAATATGTGGCGGAAAACGAATTCACGCTAGTGTATTATGCTGTGGGGGACATACACCTTGTTCCTGTCACGCTGTGGTAGTATTCTAAGACACCATGTCAGCTGTGAACTGCATGAACATTTACGATCTAATGAGCCCATAGCGTAGAAAATATCTCTTAGGCGACATTATGTAGTAAAACTAAGATTGCTGCTATAGGAGTTTAATGATGTACTTATTGTGATGGGCCGGCCGTTGTGGCAGAGCGGTTCTCGGCACTACAGTGTGGAACCGCGCGACCGCTACGGTGGCAGGTTCGAATCCTACCTCGGGCATGGATGTGTGTGATGTCCTTAGGTTAGTTAAGTTTAAGAAGTTCTAAGTTTTAGGAGACTGATGACCTCAGATGTTAAGTCCCATAGTGCTCAGAGCCATTTTTTTTTTTTTGTGATGGCTCCATTTCGGCTAAACTGCCATTTCAAGCCACCTGCGAAAGTTACATAACCTTTTTTATTTTATTATAATTTTGGTTATTACGCCCAATTATTATCAATGGCGCGATCACTCTTTATTGTATTACAACCTGGCGTAGGTTTAGGACTCTTATGCTATAAGCTGTTTTGTGGTCTACTATTGTCATTAGTAGTTTTTACAATTTGAAATTTTATCATCAAATTTCACATAGTTGTGACTGTCTGTAAAAGATAGTATGTGTTTACAGTTGTTATGGCGTCTTGATGCTATCATTTCGAGCTGTATGTACACTCCTCGCAATTGATGGGTCTGTGAGTAGTTGTTTGTGTCCACAGGTTATCTGAAATTATAGAAATTCAATAAAATTTTGTGTAAAATGAGTATATTTTAAATCCGTTTTTTTCATATAAAATATCGTCAGGGGGTTGTATTTTGTGTAAACGTATTTCAGATTCCTTCACACATATTACGTCATGGTTTAACAATGAATGCACTCGAAGAGAAATACATAGATTTAAAACTTAAAACGTTTCATACAAAATTTTATAGAATTCCTGAAGAAAGATAGCCGACAGACGTACAGGACTATCCACAGACACATCGAAAACGTGGATCACACATGCAGCGCGAAATGATAGTACTAAAACACCACAGAAACCGTAACTATACAGCGTCTTTGACCAACTATCATATCCGGTGATAAAATGTCCAATTAAAAAAATTGGAAGAATGGACCATTAATGACAGTAGCAAACTACAAAACAGCTTGCAGCTGTACACCACTTTGTAACAAAATACAGAATGACAGCGTTCACTGATGATGTATGAACGTAAGCACCAAATTTGTTTATCCGAAAATATAATTTATCAACGTTATAATAAATGAATAAATGTTATGTAACTTCTGCATATGGTCTGAAGATGGCAATACAGGTGAAATGGACCCATCACAATAAACACATCACTAAACTACTACAGCACCAATATAAATTTTATCACATAATGTCTCGATTTGAACATTACTGCGGACATCTCCATTCCTTCAAACTTGATGACTTTCCCTACGCCGATGGCATCTTCCACTTGGATAACTGCCGGTGTCACAAGACCATGATCGTTCTACAATGTTTTGAGGAGCATGCCACCGAACTCACGTTGATGTGTAGTCTATCAAATTCCCATGGTCTGACGCTGCCTGACTCTCACGAACCACTGACCCCACAGAGAGAATGAAATTTTCACTCTACAGCTGAGTGTGTGCTGATATGAAACTTCTTGGCAGATTAAAACTATGTGTTGGTTCAAATGTCTCAAATGGCTCTACGGGACTTAACTTCTGAGGTCATCAGTCCCCTATAACTTAGAGCTACTGACACCTAACTAACCTAAGACACCACACACATCCATGTCCGAGGCAGGATTCGAACCTGCGACCGTAGCGGTCTCGCGGATCCAGACTGAAGCGCCTACAACCGTTCGGTCACACCGGCCGCCCACTTTGTACTGAACTCCGGAGTTTTGCCTTTCGCTGGCATGTGCTCCACCAACTGAGTTACCCAAGCACGGCTCACGACCCGTCCTCATAGCTTCACTTCCACTAGTACCTCGTCTCCTACCTTCCAAGCTTCATAGTAGCTCTCGTACGAACCTTGCAAGACTAGAACTTGTGGAAGAAAAGATATTGCGGGACATGGCATAGCCACAGACTGAGAGATGTTTCCAGAATGAAATTTTTACTCAGCAGCTGAGTGTGCGCTCATATGAAACTTCCTGGCAGATTAAAACTGTGTGCCGGGCCCAACGGCAGTACCTCGTCTCCTGCCTCTACCCGTGATAGGCAAGGTCCCGAGTTCGAGTCTGGGTCCGGCACACAGTTTTAATCTGCCAGGAAGATTGACTGACCCTAATTTGCGGGGGCTGCTTTACCTGTGTGTAGACATCTGATGCCCCAATCCTCAGGAAACCTACCAACGACTTACCAAATCCATGCCACTCAGAATAACTACTGTACTGCGTTCCAGAGGTGGGTCAACAATCTATAAAGAAGCCGATCATCAAGTTAGGCTCATCCGTATATATTACATGGAAACTTGACACTTATATGGCCTCACCCTTCCAGCTCCTACCCACCTGGACGACCACTGACTGTCGGCATTTCCATCCTACAGCGCATCTGACGGTTCGCTCTGGAACTGTGATGACATGGGCTCCAGACTTCCTTTTCCCGGAGTGCTAAGTATCCACATCGCGCAGTTACGACGTAGAGGTTCACAAGGTCAACACCAGGATGTTCCCTGGAGCTAAACCACTCTCTACGTCCTTGCTCATCCCTGTCCAATCCGAGATTATTCGCTTTCCGTATATTGAAAGGTATAAAAATCCCGATTTTTCTTTAGAATATTTAACTATTCATACACCCTCCTTACGAATGGCATGGGAAGACTACTAGAGCCCAACGAAGCTTGTCATATTTCTTGTTATCTGTGTAGTTTGCATCTGCAGAGAGTAACGATACTGAGCAGATATTACGAGGAATGCATTGACGTTGCCGTCGTATTACCGACTTCCGTAGAGCTTACAGCGTCGGGGAAAATTATCGTCGCAATGAGGATTTTATACGGCGATTGCCCCACTTGTAGTTTAAATTGCATAACTGCGCATTGAGACCAGCACTCCATTTTCGTTTTATGCATTTACCACAACTAGAGATAAAAGGAAATTACTTCTGAATGTTACATCGCAGCTGCTCTTAGCTATGTATGTTAATACTGAAGATATAATCGTAGATGACGGGCCATCTTCGTGTTATGTGGCTGTATACGTCCTCCAGTACTTGGTACGTTATCTTTACGTTCTGTGACTACTTAACTATAATATCAGCTTCTGATGTCAGAGAATACAGGCACCTTTCAGTCATCGTAATTAGGATCATCTAGTATCAAACAGTGCTGTTTATACTGGATTCCTCTGACATGTCAGTTTTGTAATATTAAGTTAAAAAAATCCAAAGATCGCAAGAAGTTCTTATAAAGAAAGCACTATTTTCCGTTGACCTAGTATAAGACGTTTGTGATGCAGTAGGTAAGTGAACGCGCAGTATCTGTGCAATATGAGGAACAGTGCTGCTGTAAAAATGATTTTAAATACGGCGGGATTTATACCATAAGACACGTCAATCTCTGTAAGTGCGACATGAAAACTGGCTATAGCCACAGGAGCTAAAACACGAAAGCAGCTACGGCATTATGAACGGTTGTCCCATTTCGTATCACTTTGCAGCATTACACCCAGATGTTTAAACGACTTGACTGTGTCAAAGAGGACACTAGTTGTGCCGTATCCGAACATCACAGGTTTGATCTTCCCACTCATCTGCATTAACTTACATTTTTCCACATTTAGAGCTAGCTGCCATTCACCACACCAACTGGAAATTTTCTCTAAGTCGTCTTGTATATTCCTACAGTAAATTAACTTCGACATCTTACCGCCCACCAAGGCATCATCGGCAAACAATCGAAGATTGCTACCCACCTTATCCACCAAATCATTTACGTATAGAGAGAACAGCAGTGGTCCTATCACACTTCCCTAGGACACTCCTGAAGATATCCTTATCTGTGATGGACACTCGACGTCGAGAATAACACACTCAGTTCTATTAAATATCTCTGAACTTATTCCGTACGCTAGTTCTGTCGTTTGCAGCCTGCAATGGGGCATCGTGCCAAATGCTTTGGGAGAATCTAGAAATATGGAATCTGCTGTGTCCTTCATCAATAGTTCGCAGTATATCACGTGAGAAAAGGGCAAACTGAGCTTAGCACGAGCGATGCTTTCTAAAACCATGTTGATTAGTGGGCATAAGCTTGTCAGACTAAAGAAAATTTGATACATTAGAACTGACAATATGTTCAAAGATTTTGCAGCAAACAGAAGTTACGTATATTCCTCTATAGTTTTGCGGATCCATTCTTTTACCATTCTTTATTCCAGACGCTTGGGGCTTTGTGCTGGGCGAAAGATTCATGATAAATGGCGTCTACGTAAGGGACCAGTGGCGTAGAGTACTCTTTGTAAAATCGTACTGGTATTCCATCCGAAACTGATGGTTTATTTGTTTTCAAATCTTGCAGCTGTTTCTCTACGCCAGGGGTGCTTATTACTATGTCGTCCATACGGGAGTATGTCTGATGGTCAAATGACAGTATGTTTGTACTATTGTCCGGTGAGGATGATTACTTGAACGTGAAATTTAAAACTTCGGCTTTCGTTTTGCTACTTTCAACTGCACACCAGACTGGTCAACATAACTGAATGGAAGCCTTAGACTCACTTAGAAACTTTACGCATGACCAGAATTTTCTCGGGTTCTCTGTCAAATCTTTTAAGGTGTGACGGTAGTAGCTGTTGTATGCTTCGCGCATAGATCTTTTCATAGACGCATGAATCTCTACTTACCTTCGCCTCACGTCATTTTTGCGTTATTAAAATATGGTGGGTCTTTTCCGTCCTTTTTCCACTAACTAGGCACATAACTCTCCAGATCACGTTTTAAAATTAGGTTATACTTTGCCCCTAATTTCTATACATCCGTCTTACTGGAATTAAGTGATTCCAGTTCTAAGTTTCTTACCATGTCCTGAATACTTTCATCGAAGATATGTTATTAAGTGGCTTTAAAATTGTAACAAATTGTACCCAAAAAAATTAGTTTTTGATGGAATCGACAGTATTAAGTTGCCTTGAAATGGCATACTTTCGTAGTAAGCAGTTTGCAGTAATTGTTAAGCCACCAGTACGACGTTTCTCCTCATTTTATCACAACAATTCGAATGATTAACGACGGGTTTTCGAGAGATCGTCAATTTGCTGGTGCTTCGAAACAGCAAATATACAAACAACAGAGCCGTGTGCGGCTCGCGTTGACGCCGTTAATACGTTGGCATCTTTCTTAGTGTATTCACTGGCGCCACTACATTTGTTCATATTGTCTGTCCGTGAGTGGCAGCATAAACGCTTATCGATAGCGCGTACTGTGGTACCATCTTTGGAGCGGCCTCCAGTATTTCCAAGCAGTCGTGTGTCGAGCAAGGGGTGGGATGGAGCAGCAGTGAGGCCCGGACAGCCAGTACTCGCCCGACCGCTGGCGACGCGCACACACTGTCCGACGGAAGGATGTGGTCGCGAGTGTGCACGACCACGTCAACGACAGCATTCAGCAAGTTTTAGCTGGATGGACCGTGATATTCGAGTTGTGCAACTTTCACCTGTGTGTGTGTGTGTGTGTGTGTGCTCACCCGTCGAAGTGCCCTCATGGCAATAAGTTGTCAGTCGACGATTTATACTGGGATCTTTGCCGTGACTGACGTGAGTGGAGACGACCGTTGGTTGGTCTTTCGGTCGGTCTTCGCAGCCGACGCCTTGCGTTTGGTCTTCCGACCTCTTCTGGCTTCTCTGTGTTCGTGCCGACTTATAATTCGTTCGTGTTGTTTCACAGTGATAGGTTTTTGCATTGTGAGTCACTGGTGGAATTGTTTTCCCGGATCCGTGTGTGTGTCTTGTGGTTTTGAATGAGCAGTTATTTTAATGCTGTCTGCGCACTAGATTTAGTGAGGCGTGGCGAACGGACAGCAGTTCGGCTTCGGACGGAGCAGCGAGGAGGTCCGCAGCGCAAGAGCAGGCCGGGACCGCTGGCGGTGTGCAGGCACTGTCGGACAGAGGGACTGTAGCCGACCACCGAAACCATCTACATCTACATGACTACTTTGCAATTCACATTTAAGTGCTTGGCAGAGGGTTCATCGAACCACAGTCATACTATCTCTTTACTATTCCACTCCCGAACAGCGAGCGGGAAAAACGAACACCTAAACCTTTCTGTTCGAGCTCTGATTTCTCTTATTTTATTTTGATGATCATTCCTACCTATGTAGGTTGGGCTCAACAAAATATTTTCGCATTCGGAAGAGAAAGTTGGTGACTGAAATTTCGTAAAAAGGTCTCGCCGCGACGAAAAACGTCTATGCTGTAATGACTTCCATCCCAACTCGTGTATCATATCTGCCACACTCTCTCCCCTATAACGCGATAATACAAAACGAGCTGCCCTTTTTTGCACCCTTTCGATGTCCTCCGTCAATCCCACCTGGTAAGGATCCCACACCGCGCAGCAATATTCTAACAGAGGACGAACGAGTGTAGTGTAAGCTGTCTCTTTAGTGGACTTGTTGCATCTTCTAAGTGTCCTGCCAATGAAACGCAACCTTTGGCTCGCCTTCCCGACAATATTATCTATGTGGTCCTTCCAACTGAAGTTGTTCGTAATTTTAACACCCAGGTACTTAGTTGAATTGACAGCCTTGAGAATTGTACTATTTATCGAGTAATCGAATTCCAACGGATTTCTTTTGGAACTCATGTGGATCATCTCACACTTTTCGTTATTTAGCGTCAACTGCCACCTGACACACCATACAGCAATCTTTTCTAAATCGCTTTGCAGCTGATACCGGTCTTCGGATGACCTTACTAGACGGTAAATTACAGCATCATCTGCGAACAGTCTAAGAGAACTGCTCAGATTGTCACCCAGGTCATTTATATAGATCAGGAACAGTAGAGGTCCCAGGACGCTTCCCTGGGGAACACCTGATATCACTTCAGTTTTACTAGATGATTTGCCGCCTATTACTACGAACTGCGACCTTCCTGACAGGAAATCACGAATCCAGTCGCACAACTGAGGATGTTTCAAGCCGAGTGAACCGTGACCAGTACTGAAACCTCTACTGTTTGAGAATTCGCTGTTGTTTGCGTGTTGCTGCTCCAAGGGTCGGTCAGACTAACCGCAACAAGAGGAGCCTGTCAGTTTGGCGGAAGCTATTAGCAGTCTTCTACTGCCTGTTATTAGTTTTTGAATTCTGTTATTATTTGGCGAAGTGCAAGCAGCGGTATTTTACTGCCTAGTGGCCGCTAACGCCCCAGTTACCTGCTTGGAGGTTAGCGTATTTTTGCGGCAGTGTACTTTTCCTCGTCTTGCCGATGTTGTCCGGCATGATGTGTAGTTCGATAGCCTCCTTGATTGCGGTGTGGATTGTGTTTTCTTTAGTCTACCTTGGTGGTAGTTGTTCCTTCCGCCTTTCGATGTTTTAAACACCGGATTCTGAAGACGCAATGTTGCTTCTCACTTCGGCCTCGCTTAAATTATTCTATCGTTGTATTGGTTATCACACGTTAGGTGGATTTGGTTAGAGGATTGAACGGCGTTTAAACTGTCCCTGGTTTCAAGTGCCTTCCTTACATGAACATCACTCTTGGATGGCTGTCTCACCACTTACACAGCTGTAGCCACCTTCCTCAGGCCGATCCAGGGAGCACTGTCTGTGGAACACTCCGTCTTATTCGGACAAGTTGTCGTAATTGTTTAAAAATTTACCCTAATGTTTTAACATGTTGTTGCCTTCCAAACTGCAATTCGGGCCTTCAGCCGTTATTTGTTTGTAAAACTGCTTATGGCCTCCAGCCGATAAATTAGTTTCAATTTTCTCTTAATAAGGCCTGTAGCCATCACTATAGCCTGTTACAGATCGTTAAGATTGTTTTAAAAAGGTTGTAGTATTTTAACATGCAACTGCCTTCCTTACTTGTAATTCAGGCCTTCAGCCGTTGAGCCTTCTTAAAATTTAGCACCCACTAATTTTGAATCCTTTCTTAATCAGGCCTTCAGCCGATAATTGTTTGTAACATTTTGTTTTTTAAGGCGCGCAACCACAGCCAAACTTAGACATTTTTTTCACAGAAAATTCCGCACTGGTTGTATAAATGATTTTTATTAAATCTGCAACCGGTTTCGCACCACTTACGGTGTATCCTCAGGCGATCTGTACAAAAAATAATAAAATAAGAGCTCATATAAACTATTCGATCCCCCAATTATGAGGTGTACATTAGCTTTTAAATAGCCAGTTTCTTGAATGAAACAATATTACTCACATACGCTATTTATAACATAGTAACATTGTCGAACATTGCCCAGTATTGGACGTGAATGGTGGGGAGAGGCTACAGGGCAATTTATACAGCCAGTGCGGTATTCTCTTTTTTAAAAAAAGCTTGTAACATTGCTTGTGGCCTTCAGCCGACAAATAATTTTCAATCCTGTTTTAGTGAGGCCTTGAGCAGTCACTATGGCTTGTTACAAAATATTAAATTTATTAGAAAGGGTATTTAAAGTGTAATTATTCACCTTATTTGTATTCAGGCCTTCAGCCCTTGCGTATTCTGAAATTGCTTGTCGCCTTCAGCTCAAGAAAAATTTTCAATCTCTTTAATCAGGCCTTCAGCCGTTGATTGTGTGTAACATTGTTTGTGGCCTTCAGCGGACAATAACTTGCAATTCTTCTGACAAGGGTTTCAGCTGCCATTGTAGTAAAACCTTTTAAAAATGATTGTTGAGAGTTTATTAAAAAAAGTGTATGTGTTTTCTGTGCAACCAACGGTAACTGATTACGCTCCGTCTACACCCTTCCTCCTTACATTAAGTCCCACGTCTCAACAACGTTAAAAAAGTTTTGCACAGTCGTCACTATTTTTTTTTTTTTTTGTAGGAGAAGAATAAAAATTTTGTGAACAAACCTGGAGGATTTAGCTATGATTTGGAGTATAAAAGTATTTTCTTTTATTTACAGGTGAGTCATAATGGACCGTGAAGTAGATGTCAGTTTGCGACAACGGTCAGTGATGGAGTTCCTCTTCGAGACTGGCGATGACTCTCCCACATCGATTCACACGAGGTTGCTCCATGTTTATGGGTAGGACACACTGGATCTCGGCAGTATCCAGTGGTGGTTGCAGAGGTTTAAAGAAGGTGACTTCTCTCTACTGGACATTCCACGATACAGTAGACCTTTTACGGAAGTGAGTGATGTGAATAAGGAGACCTTTGATCAAATCACCCAAAATGACAGATGTGTGACGGCATTACAGTTTGCTGAAATGGCTTGTTTTTTCATTGGATAGTGTGGTATCACTGATACAATCACTAGAGTACAGAAAAATCAGTGCACGTTGGGTACCTAGATTATTGACAAGAGAAATGAAAAAGATGGGGAAGAATGTGTGCGAGGGTCTCAGGAAGACCTTTATTGAAGAGTGGAAAGAGTGTTTTGACGGCGTCATTAAGCAGGATGAAAGATGGTTGTTTTTTTCCCGAACCTGAGAGCAAAATCTAATCCATGGAGTGGCGTCATCCGGGTTCCCCTCGGAAAAAGAAACCAAGACTTCCACGAATGGCAGGCCGAAAGGTGATGGCCTCCTTCTTCTGAGACCAGTGTGGTGTCATCTTCATTGACTTTTTGGAACCTGGCTCCATAGTTAACTGGGACCGTTACTGTTTGTCACTGGACAAGCTGCGACGTGCCATCAAGACCCACAGACTATAGCTTCAGGTTCAACTCATCAGACTACGCCATAACAATGCCTAACCCGTACAGCCTTTATGACACAAGAGAAAATCAGGACAATGGGTTGGAAAATTGTTCCTCATCCTCCCTACATCCGCGCATGGCTGCGTCTGATTTTTACCTCTTTGGTCGACTGAAGGCCGACCTGCCCGGTAAAATATTTGATAGTGAGAAAAATCTTATTTCCTGTGTCAAGCGACGTTGTAAAAGTCAGTCCCCAGAATTTTATCAAAGTGCATTGAACCATGGAAAGAACCAATTGTGCAAAACCTTTTGAACGCCCTTCGTGCATATGGCTTTAATTGAAAGCCAGTACGGCGTCACTTTTTATGTACATTCTGCGGTTGCGCCCCTCGAAGGGTTCATAGACACAGTAGTTGAACGAACGAAAGCTAAACGAGGTAGGACAACGTTAAAGAGAACTCGCACCTCTAAAGAGACTACTGCCACAAAATTAGCCCAATATAAGTCTACAGAATATGATGTCACCAAAAATTGTGATGTGATCAGTGTAGATATAATGTTTATTACAGCACTCTTATTAAAGGAACAACTTGTAAACCTGAATGAACTACATTCTCTGCAACAGACTGTGTATTACTTTCGAAAAGTTCCGACAGATTAAACCTGGGACTGAAGACCATACAACGACCTTTCTGAAACAGCGCACACTCTGCTCCAAAGTAAAGGAGTTGTGTGAGAAACAAACTGTTGCTATTATAAGCCATTCCTCCGTGATACCATTTATTACAGAGTCTCCCAAGTTAGCAATAGTGGTTCCGTTAAGTTCCAGAAGTAGTAGAAGTACAGACGGAAACAATCTTGCGAAGACGGGTTGTGAACAGTGCGAGAATAGCTCATTCGCTTGAAAAGAAACGCTGATATGAAATGGGACACTCATTTATCTTACACAAAGATGTGACGCCCGGTTTGCTTTAGAACAGTAGCAGCTTTGTTTTAGAAGCGGAGCGACGTTAATTCCCTTTTATTTATTATAAAAGAGGAATCTTGTTTGCTTCAGAAGATGAGTTCTGTTAGATTTGGAAAAGGAGTCTCATTTGTTCCGGAAGAGGTAGTTCCCTCTTATGTTTGTCTTTTGAAGGGGAGTTTTTTCTTTTTGCTTCGAAAAAGAACCATGTTTTTTATGTTACGTTGAAGAGAGGTATTACACATCAGGTTCATAAAAGGTAGAAGAGGGATATAACTTCAGAAGCTAGCCATAGAAGGCGTTCTTGGAGAGAGACAGGATGGAGTACAAGTGGAAAGGGAAGTCCAAACAGGGGGGAAAAACAGGATAAAAAAATCGGTGAGGACATTGTCCTGGTTCTTAGCCCCATCCATCACACCGTTTCATCCTGTCAGGCAAACTAAATGGCTTGGAAGAAGAGACTGTAGCTGTATGAGGGACTCTAAACCTGCAATACCGACCGTAGGATACTTAAAATATGATAAGGTGAGCGAATTTTTGGTATATTCTCAACCATACTCTGAGTTTAGGAGTGAAGAACACAGGCGGGATGCCATAGTAAATATGCAGACAACGCTTACGTCATGCATTTGTGAATACGGAGCTGGATCAAAAATGTTCTGGGTGTGGAAATCAGTGATCTCATGTTCTGCTTGAAATGAAAGGTACTTAAGTTATAATATCAGCTAAACTGTTTTACTGGATGTACACTGAATAGCGCCAGCATCGTCCCAACTCGAAGTTCCATCGGCATTGCTTTTGAATAGCGCCGCTACAACTTCTGTAAATTTTTCAAATTTATTTGACGATCACGAGGTTGAAATAACGTGTCCTTTCTGGCTAGTACAATAGCCGGATTTAAATAATATTTTGTGGTATCTATATTGTAAAAACATGTGAGAATCAACTAGCTCACTCTAGCGACAACCCAGGATTTTTTTTGGGGATAAGCGTAATGAAATCGCATTTTCTGACTTTCTGTATTCAACGATCCCAAGGAGAAATTCATCAGCGTAATAGATGGTTGTTCATATTGATTTGGTCAACTCTCGCATGCAAAGTTAAAGTAGTTGCTCAAAGCGTCACTGCAGGTTACAACTGAATGTCTGGGCTCGCAATGAAGGTTATATTTCAGATTAATCCCAAAATGCAACAACACATTTGTTGCTGACGAGGAGACCCGTTAGAAACTGTCACGCTGTTAACGTTTTAAATAATTTCTGTATTTGGAGTAAGTGTAGTCGCTGGTGTTAGGGTAGTTGTGGGTATGACGAGAAAACATGTTTAAAAATGAACCAATGTGAAATACAGATAATGAAATTGTGATATATCTTTGTATATACTCCCCCGTCCGAGGTTCGAGTCCTCCCTCAGGCATGGGTGTGTGTGTTGTCCTTGGCGTAAGTTAGTTTAAGTTAAATCAAGGAGTGTGTTAGTCTAGGGACAGATGATCTCAGCAGATTGGTTCCATAGAAGTTACTACAAATTTTCAGATTTTCTTGTATATACATTTCCGTGTACTACTGCCTGTAATTTCTAACTTTCGACTGTAATATTTACATTTACTTGTTGTTGAAGGGAAGTTTAATGAATGGTTGGTTTATTTGGGCGCGTGGACAAAACAGCGAGGTCATCAGTCGCATGGGTTTAGAGAAGGATGGGGAAGGAGGTCGGCCTTGCCCTTTCAAGGAGCCATCCCGGCATTTGCCTGAAGCGATTTACGGAAATCAGGGAAAACCTAAAGCAGTTGAAGCGTCGCCACCCCGAATAACATCTTATTAGTATTTCAACATTTTAATTGCACTTCGGACTTTTTGTAAGCACTTTAATCCATAGAAGAGGTAAATCATAGTTCAAGGCGACAATAAATAATATGTTTGTCCTTTCGCAAAGTACATTCGTTCAGAAAAGTCAGCTTGTACGACCTCAGAGATAATGGACTACCGCAATGATCACAATTATTATCTATGACAACGCTGGATACAAATTATATAGTTAATATGTAATTTAAAACAAGTAAAATAACATGAAAAGTGGACTCCCATTAATCATAAATGAATTGGCTGCGTATGAAGCTGGGCATCCACAATGTGCTTCTGCTTGCGATAGTTAAGTCTCTCTTATATTAAAATTTTATATAAATAATACGTATTAGTGCAAAACTGGCCTGTAATCTCAGAAGTCGGCTAGAAAACCTTTGTAACGGACCTGATTCATGCCTGTATGATTAGTATCTGTTGTGATGTTGAGAAATAATCACCTAGAACTTGCACCGCAAATATTGTAGAAATGAAAAGTGCTGTTGATGTGAGGTTTCCACAGAATGGGCTGGTAGTAAGAGTCTCGTATTGTGAGCCATTAACGAGATCGTAACAATATTTCGGAAGTGTATTTCTTGTGCAAACGTACACTTCTACAAATGTAACGATGTCTGTTGAGGTACAGACTGAAAGCACGGTAAATTAGAATGTCAGTGGTGTTTGTTGCAGGAGTCTAGTGCAAGTTATTTACGAAATATGGTAATTTGAAAAGTTTCTTCTCCTACACTTGCTTGTGCCATTCAACATGCGTCGTAGCTAAATACTGTATTATTTGCCTGCAATGTGCTTGTGTGTTTCTTGAGTGCATTGTTAATGTGTCTGTCCAAGCAGTAGATCGTGAGTGAACGACGAGATTTATCAATGCAGAAAAAGCCGACATGCTCATGGTGTATGCAGAGTGTAGGAATAATGCAATTCGTTCTTGTACATTTGATGCGGCTAGATGTCCCAATAGGCTTCAAGCACCTAGGCAGTTGTATTTCTCAATCTCTTGAACATGTTACGTGAAAGCTGTAGTGTAACACTTGAACAACATAACAGAAAGAAAGAAGTGAGATCAGAGAGGGGTAAATTAATGTTCTTGGTGCCGTTTTAGATTTTCTCCACAGTAGCCCCCACGCATATTCCACAAGGAATGGGCATGAGTCAGGCAAGTGTTCTGCACATTCCCCATCGACATAGGTTACATAACTATCATATCTCTCTCCATCAAGGGCTGTATAGAGGCGATTATCAGGATCGTATTAACGTTTGTACGTGGACGGTAAGACAGGATACTCTGCGTGTATCATGTATCTTGTTTAGTAATTAAGCCACATTTACCAATCATGACCTCGTAAACCATCGAAACATGCTCTATTGGTGTGTTGACAATCCCCATTGGGTTCGTCAGGTGGAACGTCAGCGTCCGTGGAGTGTAAACGTGTGGTGTGGTATAGTTGAAACGTCCCCTTAGTAAAATTATTGAAGACTGTGCTTAAACTGACACACAATATTTTTTAGCGCAACGCAATCTGACTTTCAGTAATCGCTACAAAGAATGGCCCTGACTATCATTAACCTACACGCTTCACAAATCACTTACCTCATAAAAATCTTGGTTACTCCAACTACTGCAATACAGCGAGCACCACTACTGCCAACTTAATAGTCATAATTTATCTATCAGTTCATGACATCCATTCTTACAAATTTCAAAACTCCGCCATCTCTCTCCCCACATCCACCACTGCTGGCGGCTCACCTTCAACTGCACAACGCTACGCACTGTTAACATCCAGCTGCCCAACACAACAATGGCGAGTATTACAACAATGCCAACCACCCACTGACTGCACACAGCACAGCCAGTGATTTTTCATACAGAGCGCTATGTGGCGTTACCAATAAAAAACCCACACAGCGTGAAGTGAAGAGTTTTATGGCAAAGACAAAGTTAAACAGCACATTATCTTTCAATAAACGGTTTTACATGTGAAATGTGGTGTAAACCTTTACTCTTCCTAGTACGCAGAGTTTCAACTTCAACGCAATTATCATGCGGTATACGTCGGTATAGAATACTGGAATTTTTCTCAAGGTTAGCGCCTATGTTATTTTTCTCTGAGCCAGCCGGCGCACGTGGCTGCCTGCGGAGCGAGTCATTGTCTGTCTCTTTGTTGGCGAGCGCCGTTATTGGGATTTGGAGACCTAACTTCTACAAATTCACTTTCAGTAATCGCTACAAAGAATGGCCCTGACTATCATTAACCTACACGCTTCACAAATCACTTACCTCACAAAAATCTTGGTTACTCCAACTACTGCAATACAGCGAGCACCACTACTGCCAACTTAATAGTCATAATATATCTATCAGTTCATGGCATCCATTCTTACAAATTTCAAAACTCCGCCATCTCTCTCCCCACGTCCACCACTGCTGGCGGCTCACCTCCAACTGCGCAACGCTACGCGCTGTTCACATCCAGCCGCCCAACACTACAGTGGCGAGTATTACAACAATGTCCACCAGCCACAGACTGCACAGAGCACAACCAGAGATTTTCATACAGAGCGCTACGTGGCGTTACCAATATAAAAAACCTAAACAGCCTACTTACATAGTGAACCATTAGTTCGTAGGACCGCTTTTTATAGACGGAACACTGAATATCGCACTCTCCTAACAGCCAACCTTCTACGGATGCTAGAAGACATTCCTCTGCAGAGCAGGAGGAACCTGTGGTACCAACATAATGGCTGTCCACCATTCGATCTGACGCAGAGGACCTTTGCCTTGACCAGCCCGTTCCTCCGATTTGACGCCTGCAGGAAGCTGTGGGGGAAAGCTGAAAGAGGATGTCCACAAGGACATACCAGCTGCACCCGATAATACGCAAGAGTGTACTACTGCAGCATGTCGGATGTTGTTGTTGTGGTCTTCAGTCCTGAGACTGGTTTGATGAAGCTCTCCATGCTACTCTATCCTGTGCAAGCTGCTTCATCTCCCAGCACGTACTGCAGCGTACATCCTTCTGAATGTGCTTAGTGTATTCATCTCTTGATCTCCCTCTACGATTTTTACCCTCCACGCTGCCCTCCAGTACTAAATTGGTGATCCCTTGATGCCTCAGAACATGTCGTACCAACCGATTCCTTCTTCTAGTCAAGTTGTGCCACAAACTTCTATTCTCCCCAATTCTATTCAATACTCCTCATTAGTTATGTGATCTACCCATCAAATGTTCAGCATTCTTCTGTAGCACCACATTTCGAAAGCTTCTGTTCTCTTCTTGTCCAAACCATTTATAGTCCATGTTTCACTTCCATACATGGCTACACTTCAAACAAATACTCTCAGAAACGACTTCCTAACACTTGGATCTATACTCGATGTTATCTATACTCGATGTTAACAAATTTCTCTTCTTCAGAAACGCTTTCCTTGCCGTTGCCAGTCTACATTTTATATCCTCTCTACTTCGTCCATCATCAGTTATTTTGTGCCCCAAATAGCAAAACTACTTTACTAAAAAATGGTTCAAATGGCTCTGAGCACTATGGGACTAAACTGTTGTGGTCATAAGTTCCCTAGAACTTAGAACTACTTAAACCTAACTAACCTAAGGACATTAGACACATCCATGCCCGAGGCAGGATTCGAACCTGCGACCGTAGCAGTCGCGCAGTTCCGGACTGAGCGCCTAGAACCGCTAGACCACCGCGAAACTCCTTTACTACTTTAAGTGTCTCATTTCCTAATCTAATTCCCTCAGCATCGCCCGATTTAATTCGACTACATTCCATTATCCTCTTTTTGCTTTTGTTGATGTTCATCTTATATCCTCCTTTCAAGACACTACCGTTCAACTGCTCTTCCAAGTCCTTTGCTGTCTCTGACAGAACTACAATGTCATCAGCGAACCTCGAAGTTTTTACTTCTTCTCCTTGGGTTTTAATACCTACTAAGAATTTTTCTTTTGTTTCCTTTATTGCTTGCTCAATATACAGATTGAATAAGATCGGGGAGAGGCTACAGCCCTATCTCACTCTCTTCCCAACCACCGCTCCCCTTTCACGTCCTTCGACTCTTATAACTGCCATCTGGTTTCTGTACAAATTGTAAATAGCCTTTCGCTCACTGTATTTTACCCCTGCCACCTTCAGAATTTGAAAGAGAATATTCCAGTCAACATTGTCAAAGGTTTTCTCTAAGTCTACAAATGCTACGAACGTAGGTTTGCCTTTTCTTAATCTAGCTTCTAAGATAATTCGTTGGGTCAGTATTGCCTCACGTGTTCCATTAATTCTACGAAATCTAAACTGATCTTCCCCGAGGTCGGCTTCTACCGGTTTTTCCATTGGTCTGTAAAGAAATCGTGTTAGTATTTTGCAGCCGTGACTTCTTAAACCGATAGTTCGGTAATTTTCACATCTCTCAACACCTGCGCGTGTCGGATATCTCCGATGAAATGCTAGCAGGTGTGTGGCAGGCATTCCGGTCAAGACTGGAATCGTATCTTGAAGCTGGAGGCAGTCATTCTGAACACAACCTGTGATGGTCAGTTGTCTCGTTAGTGGTCAGAAGCCACGTAACTAATGTATGCAATTGAGTTGTTCTCTGTATTGCATTGTATTGCATGTTAACCGGGGACCTAGAAACGACGGAGAGGCTCCGTCCCCGCATAACCCCACGACGACTACCGCAGTCCACTTCACCCCTCCGCCGCCCCACAACGAACCACTCTTTTATGGTTATTGTCCAGTTCGGCGTCCGGTTGATCCCCCAGGGAACGTCTCACACCAGACTAGTGTAGCTCCTATGTTCGCGTGGTAGAGTAATGATGGTGTACGTGTACGTGGAGAACTTGTTTGCGCAGTAATCGCCGACATAGTGTAACTGAGGCGGAAGAAGGGGAACCAGCTCGCATTCACCGCCTAAAAACCATCCACAGACTGGCCGGTTCACCGGACCACGGCACAAATGCGCCGGGTGGATTCGTGCCGGGGACCAGGCGCTCCTTCCCGCCCGAAAAACCGTGCGTTAGACCGCACGGCCAACCGGGCAGGCTGAGTTGTTCTTTAGTATACGCTACCACAGGTACTGTACAAGTGTCGGTGCGGAAACTTTTCAAATTACGATATCTCGTAAATGACTCTCACTAGCATCCTGCAACAAACACATTCTAAATTACCATTGTAACAGTTTTTTAATGACAATGGGCAATGTCCCATTTAAAAAAGTGTAAGTTTGCACAAAAAGTATTACTGAAATCTGTTGATAGGCTGAAAATACGAGACATATCAATAGAGCTTTAGCAACGACCTTGCCGCAGTGGATACACCAGTTCCCGTGAGATCACCGAAATTAAGCGCTGTCGGGCGTGGTCTGCACTTGGACGGGTGACCATCCAGGCCACCATGCGCTGTTGCCAATTTTCGGGGTGCATTCAGCCTCGTGATGCCAATTACGGAGCTACTCGACCGATTAGTAGCGGCTTCGGTCAAGAATACCATCATAACGACCAGGAGAGCGGTGTGTTACCCCATGCCCCTCCTATCCGCATCCTCCTCGGAGGATGGAACGGCAGTCGGATGGTCCCGATGGGCCACTTGCGGCATGTAGACGGAGTGGTGGAATAGAGCTTTCCATTTGCGCAATATCTGGAGTGCAAGTTTTAGGTGATTGAGCCTGTGTGAGGTAAGTGTGCGGAGGGATTTAATTGCAAAGCTCTGAAAATCATAAAAGCAAATCGGTTTCAATTTAGAAGTATAACTGTAAGTAGTGACAGTAGAGGCCCAGCGATTTCGAAGGGTTACGTAAAATGCAAATCTTTAAACAAATCTGCTCATTATCGGTAGATTAACTAATTATAGAGTACAGCCTCGAGAGATAATTTCCTCGTCATATTAGCATAACTGCTCATTTGCTAAATCGATAACTGTACTGTAAAGACAATCGCTGATTACTGCAAACGAGTTCTGCGCAGGCCTTAATTGGAAGAAAGACCACACAGGAGTCGTTATAGCAACGGGACAAGTCTCGAGAGGTTATGGAAGCCACACCCACCCAGCCGCCGTGCGAGACAAGCAGCTCGTCACGACGCACGCGGTGTGTGTGTTTAAAGAATTCCGATGCAATTAAGATTTTAATTTGTGAGTGCGGGAGGGCGCTGCGGCAGGTAACGGCGTCGGGTGGCGGCACCCGGGCAGAGCGGGGCGTAATGAGGGCTGGGCCCAATTACGCCGGCGATCTATCTGGACCGGCGTCAGCGGCCGACGACTGCTCCGCTTCTCTCTCTCTCGCTGCCAGATAGCATCGAGCGCTGCAGCGGCGGCAGAGGCAGACGCAGGGGCAGAAAGTGAGCAAATCGAAAAGCAGAGCGCAGCCGGCGCGAGCGTTAATCGGGAACGTGTCGAAACGGTTCCGGCGGCCGCTCGCCGCCGCGTTATCTGCTCCGACTGACGCGCGTCAAACGCTCCCGGGACGCACCGCATCTGTCAGTACAGCCAGACACCTGTAGCTCTGGCGTGGTCTGCATCGGCCGCTCCCCTACTCCGCCAGGGATGTACCGCGAGGTATACAAAGGGACAAGGGGATAACGCGGACAATTTTAGACCTACAATACTGGCCATTGAAATTGCTACACCAAGAAGAAATGCAGATGATAAACGGGTATTCATTGGACAAATATATTATACTAGAACTGACATGTGATTACATTTTCACGAAATTTTGGTGCTCGTAGAGTTAGACTTACGGATGAATACACAAAGCAGATTCAGAAGGATGTAGGTTGCAGTAGTTACTCGGAGGTGAAGAGCCTTGCACAGGAGAGAACAGGGTGGAGGGCTAAAGCAAACCAAACTCTGGACTTTACTCTAAATCACTTCTACATCTACATCCGTACTCCGCAAGCCACCTGACGGTGTGTGGCGGTGTGTGGCGGTGTGTGGCGGAAGACCACAACAACAAATTAGTAACTTTTGTTGTTCTAAAGATATTGAAATTATTTCTGCGTCATTGAATGTGCCTCAATTTCCTAGGATCGCTAATGTGTTCAGATCTGTTGAAATTGAATGAACCGTTAAAATTTCTTAATTCAGAGGTTAATTGTGCAAATATTTAGTCAACGTAAATTACAAACTTTTGTTGTTTTAGAGATAACTTAGTTATTGTTGTGTCAGTGGACGCACCTTCCTTTTTCTGTAATGTCCGATGTATCCAGATTTGCATTAATATTTAATTGTGAGTTACTATAGACTCTCAGCCATCTTTCAGGTTTTTACACTGCGCCATTCCTTGGAGATCGTCTGTTCTCTGAAGGACTAAAATTTCGCACATCTACAACGGGACTGTCATAGTCTGTCGTGAGGTCCTGGGCCAGCTGGCGTTCACCTGCACAACAAATTCATTTTACCTCGTACCAATACCGAGTGGCCGATTTAGTGCGCCCAGTTACCCATAGGTTGCATAAATTGAAACGTGTAGTTAAGGAAAGTATTCACCTCGCATCTTGTAACTTCCATGAATTGTTATAGCGTCCATAATAGTGCTGGACGCTGTAAAATATTACCACTGAAAATGAAGAGGTTGGCACGGGAGAGGAATTCGTGGCGGGCAGCAACATACCAATCAGAAGACTGATAACTCATAGAAAAAAAGCACTGATTCAATCTCGAAATTTATTTATTTGTTACAGGGTTGTGATATTGTTTAATGTATTTAAGACGTAAGATCAAGTGCACAAAACAAAACAGAATAATTACTTTGATATACATTCGAATTACAGGATGCACAAAAACTCTGGCCTAAGTTACAATAATTTGATACCTCTGAACGTGAATAAGAAATTGATGAGTTTTCATTTCGCTTTTGCAACGACTTTCTTACAATTTTGATCAGTTTTTCGATACATTACATGAAGTGTTCATAAGTTACCGTCACAACTGAAGTGGCACACTTGGCAATTAGTGCTCTAGACGTAAAACGGGTTATGTCCGTTTCTCAAATGAATGTCTGAAAGTTAAATGAAAGCTGGAGGCTCATAATCAAACTGAAACAGACCGTTACAAGATGAATGTGTTCGACTTCTATCACTTTAAACTATCCGTTCGGTATGCTCTGCCTCTTTCCCTGAATACTGGGGAAAAAGTTCTGCAAGCACGTGGGTTGCTAAACTTCTCTCTTTGTCTCCCCTAACCGAAATTTCCCAGTTCTGCAACTTTAAAGTTCGCCTATCCGTAGAGTTTGCGATACTTCCTCTGCTCGTCGAGTTCCTCGAGCGTGGAACCACAATCATTGCGGAAGACTGTGAAGACACTTTGTACAAACTACCAAGTATCATGTAGTCAAAAAATCTAGGAATCCGTAGAGCCCGGACCATTCACCGTGTGGGGAACTGATGACCTTAGCTGTTTAGCCCCCCTTAAACATCCCAACAACCACCATTTTCACCACGATTTTCACAGTTTTGGTGGCATTTTGGTTTCAGTCGGACGACTAAGTGGAAGAGAGGGTGCGATTGTGGACCATCAACGGTCGACTGCGTTCTCCGAAACAGGAATTGATCGTTAACGCACGTGGTAACTACTTTTGAATGGAACCATTTCATGCCCCGACACACTCGAACCCTACCATCAGCTCTTTCCAACTGAATATCGGACTCATTTGACGAGGTCACGGTATTCCTGTGTTACAGGGTACAGACGACATGATCACGACCCCAGGAGAGGCGTTGCAGGCGATGTCGTGCAGCTAGCAAAGGCACTTGCGTCGGTTCCATGCACATTAACACCAGATTTCGCTGCACTGTTCCAACAGATGCATTCGTCGTTCTTTCCACGTTGGTTCCTGCAGTTACATCACCCAGTGTTGCTTGGCTTTGCACTGACAACTCTACGCAAAAGCCGCTGCACTCGGTCGTTAAGTGAAGGCCGTCGGATAGTGCCGTTGTAGCAATGCGATGAGCATCTGCATTTTCACCCTGTCTTTACCCAGCCACCCAGCCGGTTTCCCGACAGTATCAGTTATTGTGCTCACTTTTGCTGCGTTTACTAAGCGCCTCTTAAACGCAAGATCAAAAATGACCAGCAAGTATTTTGGGCATGGGTTATGTTCCAGGGTGCGTTTGAGAAAAATCTCATTTAATTTGCGATTACATCACGGTTATTAAGATGTTAAGCATTTACCTCCCTTTCAGATGGACTTGACTTCGTTGTGGCCGAGCGGTTCTAGGCGCTTCAGTCTGGCACCGCGTGCCCGCTACGGTCGCAGGTCCCAATTATGCCTCGGGCATGAATGTGTGTCCTTACGTTATTTAGGCTTAAGTACACTACAGGCAATTAAAATTTCTACACCAAGAAGATATGTAGATGATAAACGGGCATTCATTGGACAAATATATTATACTAGAACTGACACGTGATTACATTTTCACGCAATTTGGGTGCACAGATGCTGAGAAATCAGTACCCAGGACAACCACCTCTGGCCATAATAACGGCGTTGATACGCTTGGGCATTAAGTCAAACAGAGCTTGGATGGCGTGTACAAGTACAGCTGGCCATGCAGCTTCAACACGATATCACAGTTCATCAAGAGTAGTGACTAGCGTATTGTGACGAGCCAGTTGCTTAGCCACAATAGACCAGACGTTTTCAATTGGTGAGAGATCTGGAGAATGTGCTGGCCAGCGCAGCAACCGAACATTTTCTGTGTCCAGAAAGAGCAGTACAGGACCTGCAACATGCGGTCGTGCATTATTCTGCTGAAATGTTAGGTTCCGCAGGAATCAAATGAAGGGTAGAGCTACGGGTCGTAACACAACTGAAATGTTACGTCCACTCTTCAAAGTGCCGTCAATGGGAACAAAAGGTGACCGAGACGTGTAACCAACGGCCTCCCATACCATCACGCCGTGTGATACGCCAGTATGGCGATGACGGATACACCCTTCAAATGTGCATTCACCACGAGGTCACCAAACACGGATGCGACCATCATGATGCTCTAAACAGAACCTGGATTCATCCGAAAAATGACGTTTTGCCATTCGTGCACCTAGGTCGTCCTTGAGTACACTATCGCAGGCGCTCCTGTCTGTGATGGTGCGTCAAGGGTAACCGCAGCCATGGCCTCCGAGGTGATAGTCCACGATGATGCAGACGTCGTCGAACTGTTCGTGCAGATGGTTGTTGTCTCGCAAACGTTCCCATCTGTTGACTCAGGGATCGAGACGTGGCCGCACGATCCGTTACGTCCATGGGGATAAGATGCCTGTCGTCTTGACAGCTAGAGATACGAGGCTGTTGGGATCCAGCATGGCGTCCCGTATTAACCTTCTGAACCCACCGACTCTATATTCTGCTAACAGTCGTTGGATCTCGACCAAGACGAGCAGCAATGTCGCGATACGATAAACCGCAGTTGCGATAGGCTTTATCAAAGTCGGAAACGTGATGGTACGCATTTCTGCTCCCTATACGTGGCATCACAACTACGTTTCACCAGGCAACGCCGGTCAATGCACGTTGTAGATGTCGCCACCGGCGCCAACCTTGTTGTGATATGCAAATGAGTAACTTTTCAGAGCATTCACACATCTTCTTCCTGTCGGTTAAATTTCGCGTCTGTAGCACGTCATCTTGGTGGTGTAGCAATTTTAATGGCCAGTAGTGTATGTCTATGCTATCAGTGTTTACTAAGGTTGAAAAGGCTGTGCATTATAAATTGTGCATTATAAATTGTGTCCTTTCGAAGTCAGATCTGGAAGCTGGAGAGATTGAATAAGAGTCACTAATCGTTCTTTCCAACAACCTGTGGTATTCTAAAGCTGTGCCCCCAGCGCAGAAGACAGCTCGTCGGTCGTGGGATCTTCTTCGGTGGAGGCTGCTATGCTGTCATCACGAACGTGTGATTGTGCTTTTTATGGGATTCCACTTGCCCACGTTAATCTCTGCATCTACAGAATTCAAGGACTGACAATGATGGTTGGCGACACTTCTCATTAATGTATCCTGTTCCATTACTGTTTACATCTTCAAACATTTTACACTGTCTTTTACAACACTCGACACAGCTTTCTTAATTGCACTGTACCGTTTCTGACAACTTCCAAAACGTTGTTGTTGTTGTTGTGGTCTTCAGTCCTGAGACTGGTTTGATGCAGCTCTCCATGCTACTCTATCCTGTGCAAGCTTCTTCATCTCCCAGTACCTACTGCAACCTACATCCTTCTGTATCTTTTTAGTGTAGTCATCTCTTGGTCTCCCTCTATGATTTTTACCCTCAACGCTGCCCTCCAATACTAAATTGGTGATCCCTTGATGCCTCAGAACATGTCCTACCAGCCGATCCCTTCTTCTGCTCAAGTTGTGCCACAAACTTATCTTCTCCCAAATCCTATTCAATACTTCCTCACTAGTTATGTGATCTATCCATCTAATCTTCAGCATTCTTCTGTAGCACCACATTTTGAAAGCTTCTATTCTCTTCTTGTCCAAACTATTTATCGTCCACGTTTCACTTCCATACATGGCTACACTCCATACAAATACTTTCAGAAATGACTTTGTAATTTTCCTCCTATCTCTATAGTTCTCAATTCGTTCGAGCAGTCAATCATTCATGATAGGAAACACAGTCATAGCTCAGACACTCAAAATGATTCAGAAATTTTACTTGTTACAATGAAATCAGGCGATGATTCTTCTTCTGTGCAGGCTCGTGTTTTGCGGCAGTCTGCTAATCTGTACAAATAAAATGCTTCGTAACTTTAGGAGCGTTGTATAATCAGTCGGGAAACCTCAGATCAAGCTGATATTTGGCTCTGATGAAGTTTAACCTTCCGAAGAAGAAATGGAGCTCTTGGATTATTAATTGCAGGTTCGTATCCAGTCTTTCGGAAGCTCCCTTCTGATTAACAACTACGCAATATATCGATGAATATCATTAATTATCAAATGTTAAATACATACCTTTTGTGTGAAGGAGCAATATATACATTTTTCACTTTTAATCGTACAATTTCGTATCAGTTATCTTCCGTCATAAATCTCAATAATGAGATTACAGTTCTTCAAACAAAGCTGAGGCTAATCGGCACGAAGACAATCTCGGAAGCTTTTTTCTTTCAAACAACCACCAGAGAGAGTACTACAGAGATCAATTATGCGCTCATGGCATAGCTATTGTATGAAACTATTTTGCTCATAGATTCTGCGAGTATGAAGAACGTCATTCAAGGGTAGAGTTACATCAGAATAATTCATCGTATATAAAGTGATGCTACAACTTCCTGATACTTAAATCTACACTCGATGTTAACAAATTTCTCTTCTTCAGAAACGCATTCCTTGCCCTTGCCAGTCTAAATTTTATATCCTCTCTACTTCGACCATCATCAGTTATTTTCCTCCCCAAATAGCAAACCTCCTTTACAACTTTAAGTGTCTCATTTCCTAATCTAATTCCCTCAGCATCACCCGATTTAATTCGACTACATTCCATTATCCATTGTTGATGTTCATCCTATATGTTCCTTTCAAGACAATATCCATTCCGTTCAACTGCTCTTCCAAGTCATTTGCTGTCTCTGACAGAATTACGATGTCATCGCCGAACCTCAAATTTTTTATTTCTTCTCCATGGATTTTAATACCTACTCCGAATTTTTCTTTTGTTTCCTTCACTGCTTGCTCAATATACAGATGGAATAACATCGGGGAGAGACTACAACCCTGTCTCACTCCCTTCCCAACCACTGCTTCCCTTTCATGTCCCTCTACTCTTATAACTGCCATCTGGTTTCTGTACAAATTGTAAATAGCCTTTCACTCCTTGTATTTTACCCCTGCCACCTTCAGAATTTGAAAGAGAGTATTCCAGTCAACATTGTCAAAAGCTTTCTCTAAGTCTACAAATGCTAGAAACGTGGGTTTGCCCTTCCTTAATCTAGCTTCTAAGATAAGTCGTAGGGTCAGTATTGTCTCACGTGTTCCAACATTTCTACGGAATCCAAACTGAGCTTCCCCGAGGTCGTCTTCTACTAGTTTTTCCATTCGTCTGTAAAGAATTGGCGTTAGTATTTTGCAGCTGTGACTTCTTAAACTGATAGTTCCGTAATTTTCACATCTGTCAACGCCTGCTTCATTTGGGATTGGAATTATTATATTCTTCTTGAAGTCTGAGGGTATTTCGCCTGTCCCGTACATCTTGCTCATCAGATGGTAGGGTTTTGTCAGGACTGGCTCTCCCAATGGAATGTTGTCTACTCCGGGGGCCTTGTTTCGACTCAGGTCTTTCAGTGCTCTGTCAAACTCTTCACGCAGTATCGTATCTCCCGTTTCATCTTCATCTACATCCTCTTCCATTTCCATACTATTGTACTCAAGTACATCGCCCTTGTATAGACCCTCTATATACTTCTTCCACCTTTCTATTCCCTTCTTTGCTTAGAACTGGTTTTCCATCTGAGCTCTTGATGTTCATACAAGTGGTTCTCTTATCTCGAAATGTCTCTTTAATTTTCCTGTAGGTAGTATCTATCTTACCCCTAGTGAGATAAGCCTCTACATCCTTACATTTGTCCTCTAGCCGTCCCTGCTTTGGCATTTTGTACTTCCTGTCGACCTCATTTTTTAGACGTTTGTATTCCTTTTTGCCTGCTTCATTTACTGCATTTTTATATTTCTCCTTTCATCAGTTAAATTCAATATTTCTTCTGTTACCCAAGGACTTCTACTACCTCGTCTTTTTACCAACTTGATCCTCTGCTGCTTTCACTACTTCATCCCTCAAAGCTACCCATTCTTCTTCTACTGTATTTCTTTCCCCTATTCCTGTCAATTGCTCCCTTATGCTTTCCCTGAAGCTCTGTACAACCTCTGGTTCTTTTAGTTTATCCAGGTCCCATCTCCTTAAATTCCCACCTTTTTGCAGTTTCTTCAGTTTTAATCTACAGGTCATAACCAATAGGTTGTGGCCAGAGTCCACGTCTGCCCCTGGAAATCTCTTACAATTTAAAAGCTGGCTCCTAAATCTCTGTCTTATCATTATATAATCTATCTGAAACCTGTCAGTATCTCCAGTCTTCTTCCATGTACACAGCCTTCTTTTATGGTTCTTGAACCAAGTGTTAGCTATGATTTAGTTGTGCTCTGTGCAAAATTCTACCAGACGGCTTCCTCTATCATTTCTTCCCCCCCCCCCCCCCCCAATACATATTCACCTACTATGTTTCCTTCTCTCCTTTTTCCTACTACCGAATTCCAGTCACCCATGACTATTGGATTTTCGTCACCTTTTACTATCTGAATAATTTGTTTTATTTGACCATACATTTCTTCAATTTCTTCGTCATATGCAGAGCTAGTTGGCATATAAAATTGTACTAATGTAGTAGGTGTGGGCTTCGTATCTATCTTGGCCACAATAATGCGTTCACTATGCTGTTTGTAGTGGCTTACCCGCATTCCTATTTTCCTATTCATTATTAAACCTACTCCTGCATTACCCCTATTTGATTTTGTTTTTTTTAACCCTGTAGTCACCTTACCAGAGGTCTCGTTCCTCCTGCCACCGAACGTCACTAATTCCCACTATATCTAACTTTAAGCTATCCATTTCCCTTTTTAAATTTTCTAACCTACCTGCCCGGTTAAGGATTCTGACAGTCCACGCTCAGATCCGTAGAACGCCAGTTTTCTTTCTCCTGATAACATCCTCTTGAGTTGTCCCCGCCCGGAGATCTGAATGGGGGACTATTTTATCTCTTGAGTATTTTACCCAAGAGGACGCCATCATCATTTAATCATACAGTACAGCTGCATGCCCTCGGGAAAAATTACGGCCGTAGTTTCCCCTTGCTTTCAGCCGTTCGCAGTACTTCCAGTATAGAGTACGACATGTCCACCCCGAAACAGAGATACGTGTCCACCTCTGAAGAAAGTCCGAAACCGTCTTACACATTCCGCCCTCAGAACGACCGGAACAGAGCTGTGTGATCGGACCATCAGAACGCCCGAAACATGCCGACTAGTGCAGCCGAAGTTCGTCTCCCAGGCGCACCAAAGCGACCTGAAGATGTCCGAAGCATTTCCGTTGTAATATCATTACTCTTATGTTTCTCAAAACCTCGCCCACTTTTGTACCACGTATCACGTATGTTAAGCTGCATCACGGCGAGCTTCTAGCAAGATAAAATGCTGGCGGCCACAACCAGGAATATCACATTATATAAGGATAATTTATCATTTAATTTCACGTAATTTGCTAACAAATGTACAGTTCGCTTTTAGAAGTGGTTTAACAACTGAAAAGGCTATATTTTCTTTCCTTTGTGAGATACTGCATGGATTAAAGAAAAGGTTTTGAAGACTAGGCAACTTTTTTGATTTAACTAAGTCGTTTTATTGTGTTCATCACAAATTATATCCCCAGGACTTGGACCATTATGGCTTGCAGGGGTGTAGCTCACAACTGGTTCACCTCTTACACTGAAGCGCCTAAGAAACTGGCACAGGCATGAGTATTCAAATACGGAGATATGCAAACAGGCAGAATACGTCATTACGGTCGGTAACGCCTATGTAAGACAAGAAGTGTCTGGCACAGTTGTTGGTCGGTTATTGCTGCTACAATGGCGGGTTATCAAGATTTAAGTGAGTTTGAAGGTGGTGTTATAGAAGGCGCACGAACGATGGGACACAGTATCTCCGAGGTAGTGATGAAGTGGAGATTCTCCCGTAGGACCATTTCACGAGTGTACCTTGAATATCAGGAATCCGGTAAAACATCAAATCTCCGACATCGCTGCAGCCGAAAAGATCCTGCAAGAACGGAGTCAACGACGACTGAAGAGAATCGCTCAGTGTGGCACAAGAGCAACACTTCGGCAAATTACTACAGATTTCAGTGCTGGGCCATCAACAAGTGTCGGCGTCCGAACCAGCCAAAGGAACATCATCGATATGGGCTTTCGGAGCCGAAGTCGTGTATCCTTTTTGACTGCATGACACAAAGCTTTCTTTACTCCTCGCCTGGGCCCGTCAACACCGACATTGGACTGTTGATGACTGGAAACATATTGCGTGGTCAGACGAGTCTCGTTTCAAATTGTATCGGGTGGATAGACGTGTACGGGTATGGAGACAATCTCATGAATCCATGGACCCTGCACGTCCGCAGCGGACTATTCAAGCTGGTGCAGGCCCTGTAATGGTGCGGGGCGTGTGCAGTTGGAGCGATATGGGATCCCTGGTACGTCTAGGTACGACCCTAACATGTGACACATACGTAGTCATCCTGTCTGATGACCTGCATCCATTCAGGACCATTCTGCATTCCGACGAACTTGGGAAATTACAGCAGCACAGAGGCACACCGCACACGTCCAGAATTGCTACAGAGTGGCTCCAGGAACACTCTTCTGTGTTTAAACACTTCCTCTGGCCACGAAAATCCCCAGAAATTAACATTATTGAACATATGTGGGATGTCTTGCAATGTACTGTTCAGAAGCGATCTCCACCTGCTCGTACTCTTACGAATTTATGGACAGCCCCTCCCGATTCATGATGTCACTTCCCTCCAGTACTACTTTACACAGTAGCTGAGTGCATACCACATTATACTGCGGCACTTCTGTGTGCTTGCGGGGGTCCTGTGCGATATTAGGCAGTTGAACCAGTTTCTTTGGATCTTCAGTTTGCTTTAGCAACATACAGAAAGAGGTAATTATCCACAGCGTTCAGAATGGCTAAGATGTGCAGTCTGAGTGGGGCGTGGTTAAATGGTGGGTGCCCCAGGTATCAGTGTTAGGACTACTCCTATTTCTTATTTGTATAAATGATATACCGTCTAGCATTACAGGTGATTCCAAAATAATTCTGTTTGCTGACGACACTAGCTTGGTGGCGAAGGATGTTGTGTGCAACATTGGCCCTGTTTGAAATAGTGCAGTTCATGACATAAATTCATGGCTTGTAGAAAATAAAATAACGCTAAATTACAGTAAGAGTCAGTTTTTACCAACTCAGCAAAACCCAACGTTTCAATTTTGCAGAATGGGCATATGATTTGTAAAACTGAACAGTTCAAATTTCTAGGTCTTGAGGTAGATAGTAAACTGTCGTGGGAAGCCCACATTCAGGAACTGAAGTAAGTGATAATTCAACACGAAAAGTAGTCTACTTTGCTTATTTTCATTCGCTTATGACGTATGGTTTACATTTGGGGGTAACTCTTCCCAGTCTTAAGGATATTTTTGGTTAAAAAACAGGCGGTTCGGGAAATAAGTGGTGTAAATTCGCGTAGTTCTTGTCGACCCCGGTTCATTAGTCTGGGTATTCTGATATTAGCCCCACAGTATATACATTAATTACTGTCGTATCTTGGTAACAATATCAGTTATTTACTAAGAATTACTAGCTTTAACTCAGTTAATACCAGGTACAAATCCAATCTACATTTGGATTGCACTTTCCTGACTCCTGTGCAGAAAGGTGTGGATCCATTTGTAGTTAGCCACCACAAGAATTCAAAGATTTCAGCTGTAATCCACGCTCTTACAAATGGAAACTGAAGAGTTTCCTCATGGGTCACTCCTATGCTGTCCAGGAGCTCCTTGAAAAATCAAGCTGATTCCTGTGTTATGTTGTTGATCGTGTTTACATACACTTATCGTTGGCTTTCTTGGGTTCAGAATCATTTTATTTTATCTGTTATTACTTTTATGTTGTAATTTCATGTACTGACATGTTCCATGACCTTGGAGTTTTGTTCCTCGTTTTGGTCCTACGAAACTATACGTCTAAAATAAAAAATAAATTAAAATGTCTATTGCCGGCCGGTGTGACCGAGCGGTCCTAGGCGCTTCAGTCTGGCATCGCGCGACCGCTACGGTTGCAGTTTCGAATCCTGCCTTGCGCACGGATGTGTGTGATGTCCTTAGATTAGTTAAGTTTAAGTAGTTCTACGTTCTAGGGGACTGATGATCTCAGATGTTAAATCCCATAGTGCTCAGATCCATTTGAGCCACTTAAAAAATCTATTAGTCTTCCAGTTACTGCCAGCTACAATACAAGCGTCACTGAAAAACAAATGCTCGATAGTTATGTTTTAACATCCAGTTTGTTAAGTAACGAGCAGCGTCTCGCATATACACATACTCCCGTAGAGGGCAGTGCACACTGAGAAAGTTATGGCATAGCGATACATCTTAGCAGTATCGCGTACACAATGTGTAAAAGGGCAGTGCATTGGCGGAGCAGTCGTTTCTACTCATGTGAAAAGTTTTCCGACGTGATTAAGACTCATGGGACATTCCATTTCGGAAATCGTTAGAGAATTCAATATTCCAGCGTCAAGAGCGTGCCGAGAATACCAGGTTTCTGGGATTAAGTCTGAAAATGTCCGAAATCTGGTATTCTGAGACGATAATGCCTGAAGTCTGGTACTCTCGCCACCACATTTCAGGCATTACCTCTCACCAGAAGTACAAGGATGGAGTCTCTGCAAAGAATGCGCTGAAAACAGCACTATCACATTCGGGCGTCCCCTGGGCAACAGTGGCTCACTAGCTAATCCTTCCAACCGGTACTGCAGCGCAGCAAACATGGCCACTACAACATTAAACTGAAATTGTCTTCCTCAAGACCAAAAAATTCTCACAATGGGTACAATCTTGAGGATCTGTGACCTAAATGTCGAAGGGATCTCTAGAAGCAAATGTGGTCGCCTCTCACGTCTGTGCTGTGAGAACAATGTAAACATAATTATTTTATAAGAAATAATCACAAAAGACGACAGTCATTCCCAAAACAGTGAAAATGTCCCATGATATAGATCGTTAGATGCTCTTGATGACGAACTCCATGTGAACGGAATAGCAACGTATGTTTGGAAGGAAGTAGCTGATCATAGAGAGGTTTCCAAGGACTCTACAGACGACATTTTTATCTTGGCAGTGATGACATCCGTCACTGCTGCTATCAACATCTACAAACTTCCAATAGTGATTTGACCCACACCCTCATTCAGACTTTTTACTGACCCTGCCAGGTTGATTTAATAGCCACCACCATATTTGGGAATATAATGGATAATGACAGAAATGACAATATCTTACATGATTGGCTGTCATCGAATAATGTGCATTTCGGTTTTAGTGCAAAGGAAAAAGGTATTTTCCAGTTGGCAAGACGGCAGAAAGACACATCACCAGACCAGTGCTTTATCACTATCCGGTAAAGCTAATGGAAATGAACTGGCAAACGGGAGAATAGAGTATCTTTTCCACACAGCCAACATAGACCCAGTCTCATTTATTATACCATCCAGATACCGTTATTAAATGAAACTACTAAAGATCACTGGAATTTAAAAAAAAAACGAACTGCAACAATATGCTGACGCACTTGACGAGATTATTGATTACACTCTTGTGCAGATTAAGAACTATGATAGATTTAATAAAGTTGTCAGACAGGTAGCAAAACGAACGATAGCCAGAGGACACAGGAAACAATACATCCCAGGATGGCCCTTATGTGTGAAATCTTACGGGACTTAACTGCTAAGGTCGTCAGTCCCTAAACTTACACACTACTTAACCTAAATTATCCAAGGACAAACACACACACCCTTGCCCGAGGGAGGACTCGAACTTCCGCCGGGACCAGTCTCACAGTCCATGAGATGGCCCTAAGATTGTAATGTAGTATACGAGGTATATCAATCTACATATTCAAATAAAACAGCAGACGAACTCCTTCAAGCTCTGAATGAGGGCAGAAGAAGGAATTGGCGAGACTCTACTTCACCCATTCGAGTCGTAAAGTGTGGCAGGTAATGAAGAAACTGGTTGCGGATTCTAAGCCTAAGAGATGGCAATACATCACACCAAATGAAGTCACAACACGCTTATTGCAGAACTCTAAAGCAGCTATGAACAAGAACCGCACTGGACTGGTGAAGACACAGTCACGGTCAAAACGTTCTCACCTTGTCCCCCATCCAGAGCTTTCACGCGAGTCCACAACCGATGAACCGAGGAAGCTTTGGTAAATGTGGGTACAGACAAAACGCCTGTTATCAACAAAATATATCATAATTTCCTGAAAAACGAGCCGGCCGGTGTGGCAGAGTGGTTCTAGGCGCTTCAGTCTGGAACAGCGCGACCGCTACGGTCGCAGGTTCGAATCCTGCCTCGGGCATGGATGTGTGTGGTGTCCTTAGGTTCTACATCTACATACATACTCCGCAATCCATCATACGGTGCGTGGCGGAGGGTACATCGTACCACAACTAGCATCTTCTCTCCCTGTTCAACTCCCAAACAGAACAAGGGAAAATGACTGACTATATGCCTCTGTACGAGCCCTAATCTCATCTTATCTTTGTGGCCTATCCACGAAATGTAAGTTGGCAGCAGTAAAATTGTACTGCAGTCAGCCTCAAATGCTGGTTCTCTAAATTTCCTCAGTAGCGATTCACGAAAAGAACGCCTCCTTTCCTCTAGAGACTCCCACCCGAGTTCCTGAAGCATTTCCGTAACACTCGTGTGATGATCAAACCTACCAGTAACAAATCTAGCAGCCCGCCTCTAAATTGCTTCTATGTCCTCCCTCAATCCCAACTGATAGGGATCGCAAATACTCGAGCAGTACTCAAGAATAGGTCGTATTAGTGTTTTATAAGCGGTCTCCTTTACAGATGAAACACATCTTTCCAAAATTCTACCAATGAACCGAAGAAGACTATCCGTCTTCCCCACAACTGCCATTACATGCTTGTCCCACTTCATATCGCTCTGCAATGTTACGCCTAAATATTTAATCGACGTGACTGTGTCAGGCGCTACACTATTAATGGAGTATTCAAACATTATAAGATTCTTTTTCCTATTCATCTGCATTGATTTACATTTACCTATATTTAGAGTTAGCTGCCATTCTTTACACCAATCACAAATCCTGTCCAAGTCATCTTGTATCCTCCTACAGTCACTCAACGACGACACCTACCCGTACACCACAGCATCATCAGCAAACAGCCGCACGTTGCTATCCACCCTATCCAAAAGATCATTTATGTAGACAGAAAACAACAGCGGACCTACCACACTTCCCTGGGGCACTCCAGATGATACCCTCCCCTCCGATGAACACTCACCATCGAGGACAACGTACTGAGTACTATTACTTAAGAAGTCTTCGACCCACTCACATACTTGGTAACCAATCCCATATGCTTATACCTTAGTTAGGAGTCTGCAGTGGGGCAACGAGTCAAACGCTTTCCGGAAGTCAAGGAATATGTCAGCCGTCTGATACCCTTCATCCATGGTTCGCAAGAAATCATATGAAAAAAGGGCGACTTGCGTTTTGCAGGAGCGATGCTTTCGAAAGCCGTGCTGATGCATGGACAGCAACTTCTCTGTCTCAAGGAAATTGATTATATTCGAACTGAGAATATGTTCGGGAATCCTGCAACATTCCGATGTTAAGGATATTGGCCTGTAATTTTGAGGATCCGTCCTTCTACCCTTCTTATATACAGGCGTCACCTGCGCTTTTTTCCAGTCGCTCGGGACTTTACATTGGGCAAGAGATTCGCGATAAATGCAAGCTAAGTAAGGAGCCAATGCAGTAGAGTACTCTCTGTAAAGCCGAATTGGAATCCCATCAGGACCTGACAATTTATTTATTTTCAACCCATTCAGCTGCTTCACAACCCCAGGGATGTCTATCATTATGTCCTTCATACGGGAATCTGTACGAGACTCAAGCGGCGCTATGTTTGTACGATCCTCCTGCGTGAAAGATTTCTCAAATGCTAAATTTAAAATTTCAGCTTTCGTTTTGCTGCCTTCCGTTGCCAGGCCAGACTGATCAGTTAGTGACTGGATGGAAGCCTTCGACCCGCTTACCGATTTTACGTAAGACCAGAATTTCCTTGGGTTTTCAGCAAGATCTTTTGCTAAGGTATGACGGTGGTAGTGGTTGTATGCTTCGCGCATCGCTCTTTTTACAGCAGCACGAATCTCTACTAACTTTTGCCTGTCCTCATTCTCCCGATCTTTCTTGTACCGCGTGTACAACTGCCTTTGCTTCCTGAGCATTCTCCGAATTGCGCTGTTAAACCACGGTGGGTCTTTTCCGTCCGTAACCCACTTTTTCGGCACATACTTGTTCAATGCGTGATTTACAATGTGTTTAAAATTTGCCCATAATTCTTCCACGTCTATCTTACCGGAAGTAAATGAAGTCGATTCATTTACGAAGTAGGATGATAACAACTGCGCATCTGCTCTTTCTAGTAAGAATACTCTCCTAGCCTTCTTGACCGACTTTTTAACTTTCGTAACCATAGTCGTAATGACAGCATCATGATCATTAATCCCTGTCTCAACACCGTCGATGAGGTCTGGTCTGTTCGTGGCTACCAGATCTAAAATATTTCCATTACGCGTTGGCTGTCGATTTAGCTGCTCAAGACAGTTTTCCTATAATGCGTTCAAAAGTAATTCACACGACGGCTTGTCTGTACCACCTGTAAGGAATCCATAGACGTCCCAGTCTATACTAGGTAGGCTGAAGTCGCCTCCGACTAATATAGCATGATCCGGGTACTTCTGCGATACAGAGTGTAGACTCCCTTTGAATGATTCTAGAACTGTTACGGTGGAACCTGGTGGCCGGTAATAACACCCAACAATTAACTTTATTTCTCCTAGCCCTGTTAAACGTGTCCAGATAACTTCACAATCACACTCTCCTTCGACCTCAGTAGACACAACATTTTTGTCAACTGCAATGAAGACACCACCTCTTACGGTGTCTAATCTGTCTTTCCGATACACGTTCCAACCCTCACTAAATATTTCAGAACTTCCTATTTCAGGATTCAGCCAGGTCTCAGTCCCGAGAATAATTTGCGCGCCACACGCTTCCCGAAGGGCAGTAAATTCATGAACTTTATTCCGAACGCTCTGAAAATTTGCTGCTAGTATCTTCATAGCTGAAGTGTCTTTACACTGAGCGCGTCCTGATTTCCCTGCCTGCACGTCGACTGGTGAGTGTTCATCAGGACACCTCGCACTTCTGCCTAGCCTGAAAAACCCCCATGTGCACGCCACAAGTACGAGGTTAGTTACGTTTAAGTAGTTCTAAGTTCTAGGGGAGTTATGACCTCAGATGGTATGTCCTACAGTGCTCAGAGCCATTTGAACCATTTGAATCTGACAACGAGGGCCCGAAAACTAAGCAGTAGTTATTGCAGCTATACAAAATAATAGTGATGACTGGAAAATTTACAACAAAATTTAAGTCCTCAAAGATAACCGCTGTCAAAAGGCTGGTAATGATGGTATCAAAGCATCACATTAGAGACACGTATCACAACTTTGTGTAGCTTATAACCTGGTATAAAGAATGTTGCTACACCGAATTGAACTATTAACTGGCAATGTAACTTCATTGCATCAAGACGGTTTTCGAAAGAATCGCAGTTGCTGTGATCAGGTATTGGCACTAACATCTTTCATTGAAGCACAGTACCAAAGCAAATTAAATAATCAATAGCATTTGTTGATCTTAGTGCCGCATTTGACGCAGTTTTCGCCATTACCTGCTACTTAAATTTGCAGAAATCATACCACGTAAAAAGTGGGTTATTTTAATGGATACACGCACAGCAACAGGCGATTTCAGGTGTTGCTTGGTGTATTCATCTCTTGGTCTCCCTCTACGATTTTTAACCTCCACCCTGCCCTCAAATACTAAACTGGTTGTCCCTTGATGCCTCAGAACATGTCCTACCAACCGATCCCTTCTTCTAGACAAGTTGTGCCACAAATTCCACTTCTCCCCAATTCTATTCAATATCTCCTCATTATTTATGTGATCTACCCATCTAATCTTCAGCATTCTTCTGTAGAACCTCAATTCGAAAGCTTCTATTCTCGTCTTATCTTAACTATTTATCATCCATGTTTCACTTCCATAGATGGCTACACTCCACACAAATACTTTCAGAAACGATTTCCTGACACTTAAATCTATACTCGATGTTACTAAATTTCTCTTCTTCAGATACGTTTTCTTTGGCATTGTTAGTCTACATTTTATATCCTATCTCCTTCGATCGTCATCAGTTATTTTGCTGCCCAAATAGCAAAACTCATCTACTACTTTAAGTATCTCATTTCCTAATCTAATTCCCTCAACATCACCCGACTTAATTCTACTACGTCCCATTATCCTCGTTTTGCTTTTGTTGATGTTCCTCTTACATCCTCCTTTCGAGTTACTGTCCATTCCGTTCAACTGCTCTGCCAAGGTCTTTGCTCTCTCTCAAGAAACTGCAATGTCACTGGCGAACCTCAAAGTTTTATTTTCTCTCCCTGGAATTTAATTTCCACTCTAATTTTTTTTCCTTTACTGCTTGCTGATCTTCACCGATGTCGACGTCTACCAATTTTTCCATTTGTCTATGAAGTATTAGCGTTAGTATTTTGTAACGTGAATGATAAAACTGATAGCTCGGCAATTTTCACACCTGTTAACATCTGCTTTCTTTGGGATTGGAATTATTATATTCTTGGGTTAGATAGAGCAGCAATCAGTCGTAGAATGAAGTTGCTTTAACATGACATTTATAGTCACAACGCAGATCAGATTTCCACCTGTGTCAGGTCATTATCAATGCAGTGCGGAATTGTAGCAGTTGTTCGTGCTCAAGTTCTTCTTGAAGCCTGAGGGTATTTCGCCTATCTCATACATCTTGCTCACCATATGGTAGTTTTGTCACGGCTGTCACTCCCAAGGCTTTCAGTAGCTCTATTGGAATGTTGTCTATTCCCGGGCCTTGTTTCGACTTAGGTTTTTCAGTGTTCTGTCATATTCTTCACGCAGTATCATATCTGCAACTTCATCCTCATGTACGCCCTCTCCCATTTCCATAATATTGCCCTCAAGTACATCTCTGTTTTTTTGACCCTCTGTGTACTCCTTCCAACTTTTTGCTTTCCCTTTTTTGCTTACAACTGATTTCCCAGCTGAGCTCTTGATATTCATACAGGTGGTTCTCTTTTTTCTAAAGGTCTGTTTAGATCACCCATAAGAAGTATATGTGTTACCCGTAATGATGCATGCCTCTGCATCCATACATACATTTGTCCCCTAACCATCACTGCTTACCCATTTTGCAATTCCTGTCGATCTCATTTTTGAGACGTTTCTATTCCTTTTGGGCCTGCTTCATTTACTTCACTTTCATATTTTCTCCTTTCATCAATTAAATCTAATATCTCTTCTGTCACCCAAGAATGTGTACTAGTCCTCGTCTTTTAATACTTGATCCTCTGCTGCCTTCAATACTTTATTTCTCAAAGCTTCCCATTCGTCTTCTGCTGTATTTCTTTCCCCATTTCTTGTTAATAGTTCGCTAATGCTCTGTCTGACTCTCTACAACCATTGGTTCTTTCAGGTTATCCAGGTCCCATCTCCCTTTCTGCAGTTTCTCCAGTTTTAATCTACAGTTCATAACCAATATATTGTGGTCAGAGTCCACTCCTGCCATTGGAAATGCAATACAATTTAAAATCTGGTTCCTACATCTCTGTCTTTCCACTATATAATCCATCTGAAACCTTGCCGCGTCTCCAGGCCTCTTCCATGTGTACAATCTCCTTTCATAAGTCTTAAATAAAGTGTTAGCTATGATTAAGTTATACTCTGTGCAAAATTCCACCAGGTGGCTTCCTCTTTCATTCCTTACCCCCATTCCATATTCATCTGCTACTTGTCCTTCTCTTCCTTTTCCTACTATCTAATTCCAGTCCCCGATGACTATTTAATTTTCGTATCCCCCCGCTATATGAATGATTTCTTTTATCTCATCATACATTTCTTCAATCTCTTCATCATCTGCGGAACTAGTTGACTTATAAACTTTTACTATTGTGGTAGGTGTGGGCTTCGTGTCTATCTTGGATAGAATAATTCGTTCACTATCCTGTTCGTAGTAGCTTATCAGCGCCCCTATTTTTTATTCATTATTAAAAGCTGCTCCTGCAATGGCCCTACTTGCTTTTGTATTTATAACCCTGTATTCACCTGACAAATGTCTTGTTCCTCCTGCCATCGAACTTCACTAAGTTCCACTACATCTAACTTTAACCTATCTATTTCCGTTTTTAAATTTTCTGACCTGCCTGTCCGATTAAGGGATCTGACATTCCACGCAACGATCCGTAGAATACAAGTTTCCCTCCTCCTGATAATGACGTCCTCTTGAGTAGTACCCGCCCTGAGAGTTTACCCAAGATGACGCCATCATTCCATCATCATATAACCATACAGCTGCTTGTTCTGGGGAAAATTGCGGCTGTGGTTTCCCTTTGCTTTTAACCCTTCGCAGTACCAGCAAGGAAGGCCGTTTTCGTTGTGTTACAAGGCGATATCATCCAGACTGTTGCCCCTGCAACCACTGAAAAGGCTGCTGCCCTTTTTCAGGAACCACACGTTTGTCTGGCCTCTCAACAGATACCCCTTCGTTGTGGTTGCACCTACGGCACGTCTATGTGTATCGCCGAGGGCAGCAATTGACATATGACGCAAATGTTTGTCAGAACATCGTATTCTCCACATTTACACAGTAAATGAGTAAAGCAATAATGCCTCACATATGTTTATACTTGATTTATTATTTAATGAACAGTTTACAATTTTGACAATAACTTTATCTAAAAGTCGATTTTAAGTGTTATTAAAAACTGTGCTAATTTAAAGCTCAGTTACGTTAGCATACACCACTTTTTAAAATGAAACCACAAGACACTTTTTTCAAGAAGGCATAAATAATTGTTTAAACTACATTTAACGACAGTTGATTGCCATTTAATGTGCGTGTACTTGCAGAAGAATAGTAACTTATATGTGGAGGAACAAATCCACATATATATATATATATATATATATATATATATATATATATATATATATATATATATATATATGTGTGTGTGTGTGTGTGTGTGTGTGTGTGTGTGTGTGTGTAGTTATCGTGAATGGCATTAGTGTGACTGAATATCTACAAATGTTGTTTATTTAAAAATTGTTATAATATGTGAGTCTGACCCGAGAAATGGACTTGCTGAGTCAAATCTTGTCCGTAGAGCTTAAGAACGATGTATTTTTGTTGGGGACGACCTTTAGCCAACGGCCGTCCGGTGGACCGTGCTGTTCTAGGCGCTTCAGTTTGGAACTGCGTGACCGCTACGGTCGCAGGTTCGAGTCCTGCCTCGAGCATGGATGTGTGTGATGTCCTTAATTAGTTAAGTTTAAGTAGTTCTAAGTTCTAGGAGACTGATGATCACAGATGTTAAGTCCCATAGTGCTCAGAGCCATTTGAACCACTTAGCCAATGAAAAAGCATGCAGTAGCGGGACACTTTCAGAGTCAAATGGAGACTGGGACTTTTCGAGTGAAGATCTCAACGGTCCGATTATGGACACTTTTATGTTGGTGCTTGAAAGAGGTGCACCTACCTGTGCTAATGAGTAGTATTCGATCTTGCATTTGATTGATTCTGGGCAGTGACAGGCAGCTACCATACTTTACCTTCTAAAGGCCCTTAAATAAATTTCGATTACTTCACGTGACTGGTCATAAATTTTTGGCGTCTGACTACCAGTTTCGAGCTATAATGACCGTCTTGAGATGTGTTTTATAAAAACATGTGCTAATGTACTGGAGCCATAGTGGAACCGTCAAATTCTGCTGAATGATAGCGAAAAGTTTCTGTCACTTCCGACAGATAGCGTAGCTGCAGGACAGTTTAAAAATGGCGTCTATGGGTGATGTACGTTACAAGCAACGTTCCGCCATTGTATTTCTCACTGCAGAGAAAGAAGCTATGGGGAATATTCACAAACGATTGTGTGAAGTCTATGGAGCATCTGCTGTCGACAGAAGTACAGTCAGTCGCTCGGTACAGATGATGAGTTCAGCAGAAGGCGATTCGGCGGAGCTCCATGATTTGCAGAGGTCGAGGAGACCACCCACGGTTGTCACACCTGACATGATGCAGTGAGCTGTTGTTGTCATTCGTGAAGACAAAAAAAATGGCTCTGAGCACTATGGGACTTAACATCTGTGGTCATCAGTCCCCTAGAACTTATAACTACTTAAACCTAACTAACCTAAGGACATCACACACATCCATGCCCGAGGCAGTATTCGAACCTGCGACCGTAGCAGTCACGCGGTTCCAGGCTGTCGCGAAGACAGACGTATTACGACTCGGCAGTTGCGCTGCATCTGTCAGTCAGCAAAGGAACTGTGGATGCGTCTGTACGCGCTCTTGGATATTCAAAACTGTGTGCAACATGGGTCCTGCGGTGTGTAACGGTGGATCACAAAACGCACAAAAAACATTTGCCTTGACTTGTTGCAATATTTTGAAACTGAGAGTGACAGGTGATGAAACCTGGGTTCATCATTCTGAGCCCGAAAAAAACGACAGTCGCTGGAATGGTGCCGTTCCCACTCCCCACAGAAGAAAAAATTCTAAGCAACTGCTTCCGCTGGTAAGGTCATGATCACCGGGTTCTGGGACTGTGAAGGTATGATTCTCTTTGATGCGATGCCAAGAGGCGGTACCATTAATTCGGAAGCGTATGTCAATACATTAATAAATCTCAAGACGCGCTTCCGGCGACTTCGGCGTCGCAGCAACCTAGGAAATGTTTTGCTGCAACACGATAACGCTCAGCCCCACACAAGTCTGAGGACTGCTGAACGCATCGCAAAACAGGGTTGGACAGTGTTACCCCATCCACCCTACAGACCCGACCTAGCCCCCTCGGAATACCACTTGCTTGGGCCATTAAAGGATGCCATTTGTGGAATGCATTTTGAGGACGATGAGGATGTGATTGACACAGTGAAGCACTGGCTCCGCCACCAGAACAAGGAATGGTACTGGCAGGGCAGACACGCCCTTGCTTTGCGCTCGAGAAAGGCCATGGAAGGGGATGGAGACTACGTGGAAAAATAGGGCTTGTAGATAAAACGCCATTGTTTCGGTGTGTGATTTTCATTATGTTCAATAAAGAATTAATGAAGAAAAAATGCGGTGTATTACTTTCTTGGCAACCCTCGTAATTCCCCGTCTAAAAAAAAAAAAAAAAAAAAAAAAAAAAAGAAAAAAAAAAAAGGGAACCGGCCGCGGTGGGCGAGCGGTTCTAGGCGCTCAGTTCGGATCCGCGCCAAGTGTCAGTTCTGTTCGTCTCACTGGCAGTGATATAGAGGAAAGGTGCCTAATATGAGACAGTATTAATATTTTGCTTTAATTATTTTATTACATAATAATAACACATGAAAATACAATTTTTACATGTTCATTCATTTCTGTTATCCTTCCCCCCTTTTCACACTACTTAGGTTTATATTTACGACATCTGGGGCAAACTAAATTGTCTTCTGTGACACCGCAATCTTCATGAGCCCAGCGATAACATTTCGTACACTGTGCCCACTTCTCCCCGCGTTGGCCTTCAGAAAGGCGCCCAGTACAGAACAGACACTCTGCGTCATCGTCATCACTGCTGTCTGAATCCCCACTTTCATCAAGATGGACATCGGAAGCCGAGTCACTAGACGAACCTTCTGCTTTAGGTCTACGATTTCTCGCTGCTTTGTGAGGTACAGCGTCTGATTTCTTCTGTTTAGATTCTTGCAGTTGCTTCACATAAGGAGTTAAAGTTAGTAGCACAGCAGAGCACGAACGCGATTTTTCACCTATTTGACTAACTCCAGGTGGTTTTGCGATGTGTGGGAGAGGTCTGATGTCTACCGGACTGACAGCATGACCGTCACCATGAGTAGTTTCACTTTCGTTTTTGGCAGCTCTTTCTTGAAGAGCGTTAGCATGGCGATGAACTGAAAATTAATGTTCCCTAAAGATGTTTCTGTTGCATAACATGAGACCTGTTTTTCTGAAAGCATTCACAGATGCTTCCATTGTTGCTGCTCGGGTGTCAGCTGCCACAAATAACTTGGCTATTAGTAATGTGGTGATAACACGACCTGGGTTATTTTCCAACCACGTTTATATCTCTTGGGCGTAGTAGATTTTCAAACGCCCCACAAACCCTACGTCAAGTGGCTGCATTTTGTGCGTTGAGTGAGGTGGCAAACATACAATGTGAACATTGTTTTAACGTGCTTTATCTAACACACGGAGATTGTTTGTGGGGAACAATGCCCATCAAGAATCAAAATGTCAGGGTCATTTGAAAATGGCTTTACATGACTCACAAAATGACCAAACCACTGAGTAAAAATGTGAATTTGTATCCAGCCACTTGGATGACAAGCTGATATTGATCCTGCAGGTGCACTGTCCATCAAGTTCCAGAAAACATTCCCATTTCTGATCATAAGACTAGTCAAAGTAATCCCTGTTTATGATAATTTAATCGCAGTTGCCAAAATTTTACTCATGATAGTATTGCGTAAATTACACATAAAAAATCGTGAGAGAACGAGTTCCCCCAATATGAGATAGGTATCGTAATATGCGACACTTTCGCGTATTTGGATCCCCATACTATCGCATATTAGGAATTTCGCCATCTTGCACAAAGAACCACGTACTTGCTAACAACGTTCGTTGGAAAATGAAGCTAATTGCCAATAATTATAGGTAATACCATTACAAATAACAAAAAAAGAATGCAGTAATATCCACTCACCTTTAAGCTGAAATATTGTCTCAACACCGATGTCGCAAAAACTCCAAACACAACAAATTTTGTGTCAACCTCTATGTACTGTGTCCGGCTCAACTATGGCGTCCCACTCGCTGTGTCACTGTCTGGCACGCAGTAGACGTGTTTAAAAAACTCTCCACCAGAGTGCAGCCCCTAACATGAGCACAGTTGGGGTGTCTCATATTAGGGAACTATCGCATAATAGGCACCTTTCCTCATGCGAATGTTACTTTCGTCCTTAACTTTGAGACGCCAGTGCGTATAATATTTTGTATTTTTCTCACCTAACATTCTGTAACTGAAGGATTAACCTTTTTTTTATTTATCTGAGTCATCAGTCTGCTAGCTGGTTCGATGCGGCCCTCAACAATTTGCTCTCCTGTGCCTACTTGCCTTCCCCTCAAATCTCTGTCTTCCGCTATACTTTTCACCCTCTACAGTTCCCTCTAATACCATGGAAGGTAATTCCTGATGTCTTAACAAATGTTCTACCATAGTGCCCATTCTTCTTGTCAAAGTTTTCCATTTATTCCTTTCCTCACTGATTCAACAGAGAACCTCCCCATCTCTTACCTTATCAGTCCATATAATTTTCGATATTCTTCTGATGCACAACATCTGAAGTGCTTCAATTCTCTTCTGTTCCTATATTCCCATAGTCCACGTTTCAGTACCATACAACGATGTACATTCTTACAAATTTCTATTAGATCTCTCTTGCCCAGGAATGCCCTTTTGTCAGTGTTGGTCAGCTTTTTATTTGCCCCTTGCTGCCCAGGTAGGTAGTAATATCTACAATGCGAAAGATCTACAAAAGTAGCACGAAACACAATATCAGCGAACAGAAAATATCAAGTGCTTCTAGATACACTATCCTCTAGCTACAGCAGGTTTAAATGGATGCAGATAGCAGTAGTTGCGTAGAGATGAATAGGCTTCTACAGAATGGAGGTACGACGGAGCTTCCACAAACCAGTCTTCAGACTGACGAGCACAACAAATCTAACGTTGCAAAGATTTCAAAATTATTCGAACTGTAAACAAATTTTTAGAAATACTTAAACCTAACTAACCTAAGGATATCACACACATCCATGCCCGAGGCAGGATTCGAACCTGCGAACGTAGCGGTCACGCGATTCCAGACTGTAGCGCCTAGAACCGCTCGGCCACTCCGGCCGGCGCAAATCACAAAAATAACTCTAACAGCCGACTGTGTTTGCAGTGTCAGAGAATAAGTGGTTCAGTACAGAAAGGAAAACGACTGAATTCCTGTACAACTGCGAAGGCAAGACACGCTTTATGATATACAGAAGCCACGCGGGATTAGCCGAACGGTCTAGGGAGCTGCAGTCATGGACTGTACGGCTGATCCTGGTGGAGGTTCGAGTCCTCCCTCGGGTATGGATGTGTGTGTTTGTCCTTAGGATAATTTAAGTTAAGTAGTCTGTAAGCTTACGGACTTATGACCTTAGCAGTTAAGTCCCATAAGATTTCACACACACACATTTTTGATATACAGAACTCTGCGAAGCAATGGAGAATGTGGCTTTTCAGAAGGCTGAAAAGGACTATGCTGACAAGAAGAAAATTTAACAACGATTTAAGAAAAAAAAATCCTTGACTGACGAAACCACAAAGCAGCCACTAATACAGTAAAAATAGAAAGTTTTGGTCTTTTATTTAATGTGAAAACTACTAAATAAATGAACTGGGAGCAAACATTGGGGAAGTAAAAGAAGGAGATGCCGAGAGATAGCATAACGTCGGAACTGTCAACAAATGAAGAGGAGAGCATCAGGTAAAATATGTCCAGGTTCTTGATCCAGACTCTTATATCGGCGTCCTTAATGTAGCTAGAGTCATTGACCAGAAACGAGGAGCATCGACCGCCATTAACCTCAATGGGGAGTCGCCGGTAGCTGCTGCGTAGCCGCCGTTTCCATTCCACGGATGTTCAGCATGTTTCAGTCCGGCGAGTAAATAGTGCTTATGCCCCGCTTCATCGATCTTCAGTTAAACTGTTTATGTGGGTTTACATACCATACCACTTCATCGTACACTTTCCGGCTACTGTTGTGTTGCTCAAGCATCCAAGCTCCTGGAAAGCTTATACTCTCCCTAAGACCGTGAGATTCAGACCTGAAGGATTTCAAAACACGAAATGTGATCAGTAACGAATCCTTTTCGCGTGTTTTGTGGAAAGGCAACGTTTTAGTTGCCTGATAGCGCCCAAGGGCTACCTGGACGTATGGACATATGGCTAAGCCAGCGTCAGGTTACAAATCCAAAAATTTCGAAAGGCACTTCCATTTTCCATCCGAGCAATTGTAAAATCGCTGTTACTTACACCACGATCTGCTGAATTTGTTCTATGTCCGCAATATTATACTCGTAAATTTACACCGTCACCCTTCGTTGGTGTGCACAGTCGTACATCTGTCATTTTAGTACATAATAGTGTAGTAGTAAAAACGAACGTGATCAATGTGATATATTTGCGGATGCTTTAAAATAACATTCCTGCCAACCGTAAACATGAAAACTCGTGAGACACGCTGTAAGGGGTGTAAGTGTATATATTTCTGTTGGTGACTGTGGTCAGTGTAGTGAACAACATTATATCAATACTTTCGTTGCTCGCACTCATTACCAGTCATATTTTTTTAGATGATGATGATGATGTTTGGTTGGCGTGGCGCTCAACTGTGAATTCATCAGCACCTGTACGAAGTCCCAATTTTTACACAGTCCAGTCTAACCACTGTCACGAATTATGATGATGATTATGATGATAATGATGATGATGGTGATGATGAAATGATGAGGACAACAGAAACATCCAGTCTCCAGGCAGAGAAAATCCGCAACCTAGCCAGGAATCAAACCCAGGACCGCGTGATCCAGAGACAGCAACGCTAGCCACTAGATCACGAGCTGCGGACTTATGTTTTTAGACTGGTTTGTACCTCCAAGCACACATTACAGGAGCAGGCTTATTTTTCCCCTATGCAGCAGTTCAGGTGATGAGGTATGGACACAAGGACGCAAAACGGTTAGTCTGTGCTGACAGGGGTAGTTCACTCAGTGGTGTATTCATTACGACCATGCAGAAAACATCAGGTCGTGACGTTTGTGACGTGTTTGTGGGAAGACTGTTCAAGGCAGAGAAAAAGCAACCAATACACTGAAATGTGTATATATTAAGTCACCACATATAAAAATATCTACATTTATACCCATTATGTCCTATCTATCGCAAGCTACACAATCTTACACAAGTTGTCGAGTCCCAAAGAAATGCACAACTTTTTTAGCTTTTGCACCACACATAAGAAACAGAGGAACAGAAAACATAAAACGTATCTATCATAGTCTCCTTCACAACGGTTTTGTTGTTACTATGTTTACGGACATACACTATAAATGATACCATTGTGTACACAGTATTGGGCTTATTTGTTCTAAAGCTCCAATCCATGTGGAGCTCGCTATTGGACCTTGATGTGTCAGAAAAGGTCGAAAAGTTGTGTTAAATTGTGCTGCATTGGTGTCTTCACGCTCATTTCTGTGCAACGAAAAGCGAAGCTATTGATCTTGATCATATACCATTGACTGAAACAGACACACGACTCGGATATTCTGACCGAGACAGACTGTCACGTGCTCACTTGAACAGGGCAGCTACAGATCCAGACACAGAATGATCGACACCTGTAATTAATAAACTTTCCATACACAACCGGACAACTTAAAACTCAAATCCAACGACACAATGGATTGGACAAAAATGGAAACATTGCAAGGAGTGTACACTACTGGCCATTAAAAATGCTACAACAAGAAGACATGCAGATGATAAACGGGCATTCATTGGACAAATGTATTATACTAGAACTGGCAGGTGATTACAGTTTCACGCAATTTGGGTGCATAGATCCTGAGAAATCAGTACCCAGAACAACCACCTCCGGCCGTAATAACGGCCTTGATACGCCTGGGCATTGAGTCAAACTGAGCTCGGATGGCTTGTACAAGTAGGGTTTCGCAGGGATCGAATGAAGGGTAGAGCCACGGCTCGTAACACATCTCAAATGTAACGTCCACTGTTCAAAGTGCCGTCAATGCGACCAATAGGAGACCGAGACGTGTAACCAATGGCACCCCATACCATAACGCCGGGTGATACGCCACTATGACGATGACGAATACACGCTTCCAGTGTACGTTCACCGCGATGTCGCCAGACACGGATGAGACCATCAGGATGCTGTAAACAGAACCTGGAATCATCCGAAAAAATGACGTTTTGATATTCGTGTACCCAGGTTCGTCGTTGAGTACACCATCGCAGGCGCACCTGTCTGTGACGCAGTGTCAAGGGTAACCGCAGTCATGGTCTCCCAGCTGATAGTCCATGCTGCTGCAAACGTCGTCGAACTGTTCGTGCAGACGGTTGTTGTCTTGGAAACGTCCCCATTTGTTGACTCAGGGATCGAGACGTGGCTGCACGATCCGTTACAGCCATGCGGATAAGGTTCCTGTCAGCTCGACTGCTAACGACACGAGGCCGTTGGGATCCAGCACGGCGGTCCGTATTACCTTCCTGAACCCACCGATTCCATATTCTGCGAACAGTCATTGGATCTCGACCATCGCGTGCAGCAATGTCGCGATATGATAAACCGCAGTCGCGATAGGCTACAATCCGACCTTTATCAAAGTTGGAAACGTGATGGTAGGCATTTCTCCTCCTTACACGAGGCATCATAACAACGTTTCAGCAGGCACCGCCGGTCAACTGCTGTTTGTGTATGAGAAATCGGTTGGAAACTTTCTTCATGTCAGCACGTTGTAAATGTCGCCACCAGCGCCGACCTTGTGTGAATGCTCTGAAAATCTAATCATTTGCATATCACAGCATCTTCTTCCTGTCGGTTAAATTTCACGTCTGTAGCACGTCATCATCGTGGTGTAGCAAGTTTGATGGCCAGTAGTGTACGTTCGAACATGAATGCAGATGATAGAGAAGTCTTCAGTTTGAGCTGTTGTATTTGACAACAAACGACGCCTGCGCAATGTCCTCAATTCTTTGCAAGAGTCAGTTGTGGCTATAACATTGTTCTATGTAGTTGTGAGTGCATTATATGGGGGCTAAGTGAATTCGAAGCAGCCGAAGTGTTTAATGTTTTAAGAGGTACCGTGTCAAAGGTTCTTATAGCATAGAGGAAAAGCAGAAAAACATCATCTGCTGAGTCACAACGTGGAAAAAAGTGTGTATTGGGGGATCGTGACAGACAGTCATTGAAGACGACTGTGAAAAAATAAGGGGACGACAGTTGCAAAAGTGACTGTAGAAATGAATCACGCTCTCGCGAACCGTGTCTGCACCAAAGGAACACGAAATGAGTTCTAGAAGCAGGGAATTGCAGGGCGAGCTTCAATTCCAAAACCACACATCATTTACGCAAAAGCTGGACACGGAAAGACATGGTGCCGCAACCATAAAACTATGGAGCAATGGAAGCGAATCATTTCGTCGTATTAGTGTCGCTTCGCATTGTGTCCAACTTCTGCCCAAGTTAACGTACCAAGGCTGAAATATGGCGGAGGTTCAATGATGATTAAGAGAGACATGTGGTGGTTGCAGTAGGTACTGGGAGATGAAGAAGCTTGCACAGGATAGAGTAGCATAGAGAGCTGCATCAAACCCGTCTCAAGACTGAAAACCACAACAACAACAACAACAATGGTGGCATTCCATGGGCCTCTCGGTTAATCTCGAAGGCCGCATTGCTGCCAAGGAATATGTGACAACTTTTGCTGATCATGTGATTCTTCAATTTCTCCAGGCGTATTTTATGACGAAATAAATCTCGGGTGAACAGCCTGGTATGAGTGTGCACAGAACACAATATTTCGACAATCGATCACGTTGCCAGTACATCAGCGCACCTGATGATGGCGACGTGGTCGATTGCCGAAATATTGTGTCCTATGCACACTCATACCAGGCTGTTCACCCGAGATCTATTTCGTCTTTTGCTGATCAGTTTCATCTCTTGCTACGATGTTTCTTCCTCAGTGCTGATGCTGTATTCCAGGACGACAGAGCCCAAGTTCACTAACAAGGGGAGGCCACGACGTTTGGAACGCGGATTTACTACAAACTTCGTACACTCGTAGTACTCCATGAGGACAACACAATGTGTAAGCAGTAGCGCGTACTTCTCAAGCGTTATTGAGAAAATCGCAAGATAATTTCGGTCGTCAAATACACTCCTGGAAATGGAAAAAAGAACACATTGACACCGGTGTGTCAGACCCACCATACTTGCTCCGGACACTGCGAGAGGGCTGTACAAGCAATGATCACACGCGCGGCACAGCGGACACACCAGGAACCGCGGTGTTGGCCGTCGAATGGCGCTAGCTGCGCAGCATTTGTGCACCGCCGCCGTCACTGTCAGCCAGTTTGCCGTGGCATACGGAGCTCCATCGCAGTCTTTAACACTGGTAGCATGCCGCGACAGCGTGGACGTGAACCGTATGTGCAGTTGACGGACTTTGAGCGAGGGCGTATAGTGGGCATGCGGGAGGCCGGGTGGACGTACCGCCGAATTGCTCAACACGTGGGGCGTGAGGTCTCCACAGTACATCGATGTTGTCGCCAGTGGTCGGCGGAAGGTGCACGTGCCCGTCGACTTGGGACCGGACCGCAGCGACGCACGGATGCACGCCAAGACCGTAGGATCCTACGCAGTGCCGTAGGGGACCGCACCGCCACTTCCCAGCAAATTAGGGACACTGTTGCTCCTGGGGTATCGGCGAGGACCATTCGCAACCGTCTCCTTGAAGCTGGGCTACGGTCCCGCACACCATTAGGCCGTCTTCCGCTCACGCCCCAAAATCGTGCAGCCCGCCTCCAGGGGTGTCGCGACAGGCGTGAATGGAGGGACGAATGGAGACGTGTCGTCTTCAGCGATGAGAGTCGCTTCTGCCTTGGTGCCAATGATGGTCGTATGCGTGTTTGACGCCGTGCAGGTGAGCGCCACAATCAGGACTGCATACGACCGAGGCACACAGGGCCAACACCCGGCATCATGGTGTAGGGAGCGATCTCCTACACTGGTCGTACACCTCTGGTGATCGTCGAGGGGACACTGAATAGTGCACGGTACATCCAAACCGTCATCGAACGCATCGTTCTACCATTCCTAGACCGGCAAGGGAACTTGCTGTTCCAACAGGACAATGCACGTCCGCATGTATCCCGTGCCACCCAACGTGCTCTAGAACGTGTAAGTCAACTACCCTGACCAGCAAGATCTCCGGATCTGTCCTCCATTGAGCATGTTTGGGACTGGATGAAGCGTCGTCTCACGCGGTCTGCACGTCTAGCACGAACGCTGGTCCAACTGAGGCGCCAGGTGGAAATGGCATGGCAAGCCGTTCCACAGGACTACATCCAGCATCTCTACGATCGTCTCCATGGGAGAGTAGCAGCCTGCATTGCTGCTAAAGGTGGATATACACTGTACTAGTGGCGACATTGTGCATGCTCTGTTGCCTGTATCTATGTGCCTGTGGTTCTGTCAGTGTGATCATGTGATGTATCTGACCCCAGGAATGTGTCAATAAAGTTTCCCCTTCCACGGTGTTCTTATTTCAATTTCCAGGAGTGTATTTGTCCAATGAATACCCGTTTATCATCTGCATTTCTTCTTGGTGAAGCAATTTTAATGGCCAGTAGTGTATCTCCTTAGTTTAGTGGCTAGATTTATTGTTATGGAAATGCTACGTAGAGCACGAGTGATCGGCATAACAGCAGCGAGACAAAGGTAGGCACGCAGCCATCTACCTGTAAGTGTGTGTGTGTGTGTGTGTGTGTGTGTGTGTGTGTGTGTTTGTGTGTGTGTGGCGCCGCGGCAGCAAGCGTCGCCCGCGCAGCCACACACGGAGGCTGAGTGAATGACGCTGCGAGCCACCGGCCTTCGCCACATGCAAATGAGCGGACCGGCCGTCTTAATGGCTCGCCTAAGAGGCGCTAGCGCTCGCCCCGGCTCTCGAGACGGCCGTCACCCCACAACACACAACCGCTTCTGGAAAGCGAAGCACCGCACAGCAGATACGGAAACCACTTAGTTACATTACTTTACCCAACCTGATCAGCTTGAAACATTCACGACCTGTCTTACTTCAGGCCATAATTTAGCACATGTGAAAAATTTGTGCCATTGTTTTATTACTTCTCAAGGTGGCGCTATGGTAGTGTACTGGACTCACATACCGGATGACGGCGGCTCAAATCTGCTTGTTGCCATTCTGTCTTAGGTCTTTCACAGTTTTCCTAAGTACAGGGTGACAATTACCGAGGTTCCAGAATAAGATTTTCATTCTGCAGCGGAGTGTGCGCTGATATGAAACTTCACGGCAGATTAACACTGTGTGCCGGACCGAGACACGAACTCGGGAACTTTGTCTTTCGCGCAACTGAGCTACCCAAGCACGACTCACGCCTCGTCCTCACAGCTTTACTTCTGCCAGTACCTCGTCTCCTACCTTTCAAACTTTACAGAAGCTCTCTTGCGAACCTTGACCAACTAGCACTCCTGAAAGAAAGGTTAAGGAAATAAAATTGTCATAACTTCTGAACGGTGTGCGTTAGGACGTTCAAACTGCACATTAGGCCGCAAGGCATGAAGGGACTTAACATGCGCATGCGCCTTTGGTTTAGCTACGAAACCCACTTTAATTGGATGGGTTCGTCAGTAAACAAAATTGGTGCATTCGGGGAACGAGAAACTGCATTTCCCGATCGAGAAATCTCTTCACCCTCATCGGGTGACTGTGTGGTGTGCAATTCCCAGTCACGGAAAAATCGGTGCGGTGTTCCTTGATGGCACGATGACTACCGAACGGTACGTAAATGTCTTGGATATGTTTTTTATTCCAGTCTTTGATCACAATATGAATTCTTTAGACGATTACCGGTTTCGTCCATAATGACCATCCTCAGATCTTTCTTTTTACACCATGTCCTAAAATGATAAGGCCATAAGTCATCGTCAAAACATATAAATATAATCAGCATAGCATCGTCATATCGATCTAAAATAAAGTGTAGATCTATATGCTATGCTGATTATATTTACTTGTTTTGACGATGCCATTATGGCCTTATCATTTTAGGACATGGTGTAAAAAAAGATCTGAGGATGCTCATTACGGACTGAAATCGGTCATCGTCTAAGGAATTCATATTGTGACCCAAGACTGGAATAAAAAACATTTGACAGTATTGGATCACTGTTTGTATAAGCTACCATGTCGCAGTTGGTGAATGTCTTGGAAGATGATTTCATCCCCATTATCCAAAGTGACCCTATTTTCTATACGATGCGGTTCATGCAAGACGGAGCTCGACCCCATCGGAGCTAAAGATTATTTGATGCCATGGAGGAGCACTTTTGGGACCGCATTCCGGTTCTGGGGTACTAAGAGGCCACTGTCATGGGCTTCGACTGGCCACCATATTCTCCGTATCTCAACACATTCGACTGCTTTCTGTGGGGCTATGTTAAAGACAAGATGTACAGCAATAACCCCAAAACCATTGCTGAGTTAAAAACAGCCATTCACGAGGTCATCGACTGCATCGATACCCCGACACTTCAGCGGATCATGCAAAATTTCGCTATTCGTCTACGCCACATCATCGCCCATGAATGCAGGCATGTCGAACATGTCATAACCTAAGTCTGTAGTGACGTTTACGTGTTAAATAAAGTGTCTGGAAGACGTAGTTTGTCACTAATTTAGGTTTCTTTTATACAGTTCAATATCTGCCACACTGTAACGGAACGAAAATACTTTTGAGATTCACACGGTAGATTTCCTACATTGCCATTCCCTACTGAGCAGGTTGTCAACGAAAGGGAGTGCTTATTGTTGCGCTCTACCAAAACTATGGGACGGTAGTTTTGGTACAGTCCGTAAATAACGTAGAGAATGGTAGGATTACCTGTAGTAGATAGATTTGGTAACGAAACAAATATAAATGAATATGACGTTTTTTTCCTTGATGTGGAGCCACAGTCATACAAAACTTTCAGAACGATATAACGCTATTTGACTGTATGATATGCTTAGTTACTCGATCCGTATTTCAGCCTTAGGCCATTATCGAGTGTTAGTGATGTCGAAAACATCTCACTTGTGTAGAGCCCAAGTCATCGCTGAAATATATGTCTTCGATTATATAAACCTAGTGTTGTGTTAGGTAAAAGTGAGAAGATTTTTGTGATGTGTGTTACGTAAATCGCCAGCCAGTTAACTTATCACAAAAATATTTACAAATTATCAGTTTTTTGTAACCGAACTTATGTATAACGATGACTTGTGTTCCACCCAAGGCAGGTTACTTTTGACATTTGTAACACTTGATCTTGACCTAAGGCTGAAATCTGGATCTTGCAATAAAGCACACCATACATTCAAATGACGGTTATACCTTTCCGTAAATAAATGAATGTGTGATAGAGGGACTGGGACCTGACGAGTTCTCTATTTTTCTTGTTTGTTTGCTTTGTACATAGTTAGAAGCCCATGTCGTTCAATGTTAGCCCATGGAATATTTTGTATCTTTATAAAATATAAAATGCGTTTTAGAAGTAATAATAATTAGCTGCCCGGGCACCGTCTGCTATTTTATGTAACCAAAGCAATTACTTTTGATGCAGTTACAGTTAACATACACAAACATACTAAAATTTATGTAATTATTGTTGTTATTTTGTGCTCAACAGAACGTCTCTTCACACTATCAAAGGTAAGGATATCCTGTTATTATAGACAAGTGCTAAAGTTTTTTAGCAACAATAGAAACGTTTTTTTTTGTTCTATGTTTTGCTTTTTCTAAAATTTTGCCTTTTCCTGAGGAAATTGCTTTTTCTAGCGCTGTATGATAAATATTTGAATTTTTTAAAACTTTTACTGCAACGTCCCTCTCTTTCACGTTTCAAGAATTTTCGAACAGAACCTGAATTACGTACAGACAAATTCAATTTTGCTATAAATACTGTTTATTTTGAAGTAATGGACACGAAGTTATCTATGTGGAACAAAAATGTTCCGTTTGTTATGTGGCCCTGTGAATATGTGCTCACTCATTTTCTAGACAGTTTACCACTTCCAGGTTCTAGGGGAACAATGTACGACGTACACACACAAAGCAATCGAAACAATTAAACACTCAATAGGTATGCAATACACGCAAAGTACTTGAAACGCAGTTACGATCTTAAGTGACCAATGCTACCAGGAGAACTGCCGTACTCCACGCTTACTTGCGATAGCCTACGATAGCCTACGGTGGTTTTACAGCTCTAGTAGTGATCCTTCCGCGTCGGAAACGCTCCCTGTCTTTTGGTGCGTTGGACCTGAACACCCGAAAGCCGTCTTCTTAAGTCTTCAGGTTGACAGCGTAAGGTTTTCACACTGGGCTTAACCGATATGCTGTTTTGTAAGATTTATAATTTGCGCCAACTAACGTTGCGCCAATCCAGGGATGCAGTCGAACTCAAAGAGTGGCGGTGACAGTATCTGTGTAGCAGATAGTTCGGATTAATTGGTGCCTTCAATACCACTTTGACAACTCACTACCAAATCGTTATCTTTCGACCTGACATAGACCCCGGGCACACGGTACAGAAGAGTCTGTCACCACAGTCTACATTCGAAATAACACGGAGTGACTTCAATAAATATGTCACGCATCATTAGGGCAGACCATGTAAGTTTCATTGCACACTGCACTACATTTCAAAGTGAGGCAGATACATGGCAGTGTTTTTCAGCATATTCACCAAGGCTCTATAAAGAACTTTCTGAACGCTCTATCAATCGTTCAGTTCTTCGAGAATAGAAATTCGCTCCTTGATCACGGAGCTAGGTGAAAAGCGTTGTGCGAACGTCGAAAAATCTGCGGTTGCTACGAATCAGTTCCTTGAGTGTCTGGACATTCGTTATCTGTGGTCTTTCTTCCCGACCAACATCACCCACGTCGTGCGGTCTTGGTCAAATTTTTGGCACCATTTCACTACGACTAGACGTGACAATGAGTTTGCGTCCACATACCACCTGAGTTTCGTGGTGAATCTGTGTACTGATTAGACGTTTTTCCCACAGTTCCACGTACTTCAGCTTTGGAGTGTATTTCCAGTTGCCGAGCCTTTGCGTTTGCACAATGTCATACGCCTGTTATCCGTGGCACTGGAGAACGAAGCCTGCACGGATTCGAGAACAATGTGCTCTCTTTGGACAATACACCACTTTTGTTCCATAATGGTCTTTAAGTGGGACGCACGTGTAATGTACTTTTTGATGCACCTCCTAATGAAAACCCAGAAAATGTAGCTTCTGTTCTCTTCTTGTTTGCATACGTGTGACATCACATGCAACGTCATCACTATCTCACGTGACGAGGTTGATGTCCGGTATTGGTAGGTTCAGTAGACCCGGTGGTTCTGTTTGCAGCGGCTGTGATCACTGAGGCCGTGGCAAACATTTCTCTTGGCGACGACCGTTGAGCCTATGAGTTTATAATTAGGAGAGTTGTCATAACCCAAAAACTTGAATCAGACGTCCGCCATGTTTGCTGCGCCAAAGATTAGTTTCCGGTGGAAAAGTTTTCATAAAAAATGCAAAGTTGTGTGATGTACAGATGTACTTATCGTTCTTATTACGGTCTACAGTGTAACGGAATCACATTTCATTCTTAAATGGACTCGTTCACCCGATATTTTCTGTTTTATATAAGGGGCAGTCAAATGCAAACGAGACAGATGTAAAGAAGTAAACTGTTCATTACTTCAAAAGTAATCACCATGTGTGTTGATTCCATTTCCACACAGTGAGGTCGGCCGCTGTGGCCGAGCGGTTCGATGCTCTTCAGTCCGGAACCGTGCTGCTGCTACGGTCGCAGGATCGAATCCTCCCTGGGACATGGATGTGTGTGATGTTCTTAGGTTAGTTAGGTTTAAGTAGTTCTAAGTTGTAGGGGACTGATGACCTCAGATGTCTCATAGTGCTTAGAGCCCACTGTGAGACAAGATGGTCATTGTCTTGATGGAAAAATATTTTCCGGTGTCTATCGAAACATGTTTGTACCCCACCGTACATCTCTTCGTCCAAAGCACGTCCACGGCCGTCTTTCTTCAGTGCTCCAAAAACATGGAAATCGCAGAGGGAGAGATCGGGACTATATTGAGGCTGTGCTAGGGCTATGCAGCCAAAGTTCTACGGCGCACTGGTAACAAACTTGAAGCCATGTGAGCCCACACCTATCCTCCGTACAGGTACGATCTCCCCCCATACAAATATCATATTTTCGGAGACCTCAAAAAGACATTCGTAGCCTGTTTGGACGAAGCTTTGCACGCAAGGGTACAATCATGGCTCGAAAGGGACCCGCAAACATTTTTCCATGAGGACATTGACGGTTGTGTCTCACAGTGGCACAGTGGCATACATGTATTTATGGCAATTACTTTCGAAACAATAAACGGTTTCGTCGCTTTTTCCATCTTTCTCCTTTAAATTTGACTGCCCAATAATGCGTGGATTGTCGTTGAGCTCTTTACTTTTACTCTAGTGTTTTTATGTCAGTCACTTCTGCTTTCCTATCAGTCCAACTCTAAAAGCGCTGTCTGTAAACACTGTGAGAAGGAAAGACTGGAACCGGACCAAACATACCAAAAAAAGTTCGTAGCTTTTTCGGGATGAGGGTTAATCTAAACGTATAACAAAAATAAAGTTATGTTAACGAAGTGACATGTGCCATGTTACTCGGTCAAATATGCATTTAAGATCAGAAAAGTCTGAAAATCCCATCCTGACGCTGTGTTATTCTCGATTAATCAGCTATTTAAAACTACTGTTCCGTGCACACGATATAAATTAAGTACAAGAAAAACACGTAAAGAGGAATCTGCTAATGTTTTGGGGCATCTAACATGGCGGCGCCTGTTTACAGACAATTGTACCTCTATGTTTGATCTGCTACCGGAAATAAAAAAAATTAAATACAATAAATAAAAAAATAAAAAAAGCCCTGTCCTGGCGGCTGGATCAATAGTTCGTACACACAGTGACCTCACAATTCTGAAAATGGTATTTGAATTCAGATCACGGATCGTGTTTTGCTGCTGTTTAAGACGATTCTGGCTTTCTTCGTCGATACTGATTTGAGTTCAGCTTATTTGCTGTCGTAAAGTTCGCCACCCCTCTCGTTTCCCTGCCGTGGACTTAACGTCTCAGTATCCACACCCTATTTGCTTTACGGCAGCGACTTGCCTAGTTTGAGTCAAGCAAAGTCACAAAATAATTTTGTAGTTACGACACTCCGATGGAGATATTTGCTACATACTATTTTTCTTTGTTGGATGTAGTCCGCCCCCAGTAGCTGAGTGGTCAGCGCGACGGACTGTCAGTCCTAAGGGCTCGATTCCCGGCTGGGTCGGAGATTTTCTCTGCACAGAGACTGGGTGTTGTGTTGTCCTAATCATCATCATTTCATCCCCATCGACGCGCAACTCGCCGAAATGGCGAGCGGTCAACCCGACGGGAGGCCGCCGTCATCCGCCATTATAATTATTATTATTACTATTATTATTATTATTATCATTATTATTTGTTGGATGTCATCACCTATGTGATCCAGTGAATCCTATATTATCAAACGCACAGTAAAATTTACGATTGCAGTAGTACATAAAGTAGGACTTTTTGCCCTTAATTTCGCATGTAACATGGTACTGGAGAGCTAATAATTATAATTACCTATTGCATAACCTACAAATTATGACTCCATCTGAATAAATTTGGAGTAGTACGATTTGCGAAGAATTAGTAGCAATGTAACATTTTCACCCTTTATTGTTTCAGGGTTGAATGGGAGGTAAAAGGACAAATGTACTTATAGGGTATTTGCTAGTACGATTTGTAGCAACTTGATATGGTTCTCTTATCCTCCGGCATTCACCGTCCGTCTATTTGTAGCTTCATCCAGCTTCCTTTCATGTTCATAGTTCGGGGCACATAAACCCACCGTTCCAAAATAGCTCCAGATGAAATGCCTCAAATAGCTGCGTAAACAGTGTACAGGGTACTCTCAAAGTGTGAAGCAGAAGCTACAGGGCAGTTCCATACTACCATTCCACATCATCGGCAGAGAACCCGCAATATCTGCAACTGTCTACTGAAGCTGGACGAAAAAAAGTAGCATTTCCAGCATGTCATCTTTCGGTGGATACAACGCTCATAAGTGCAAAAGGGCAAATTCAACTTCCAGATACGTCTCCGCTTTCACTGCCGTTGACAGAGACTGCACAGTAAGCTAACTGTGTCTATACCAACATCCTACTACTTCCACAAATACGTACTAAAACCTCTTAATTTGCTTTGTGTTACTCAAAAATGGCTCTGAGCACTATTGGACTTAACAGCTAAGGTTATCAGTCCCCTAGAACAGAACTACTTACACCTATCTAACCTAAGGATATCACACACATTCATGTCCGAGGCAGGATTCGAACCTGCGACCGTAGCGGTCTCGCGGATCCAGACTGACTCGCCTAGAACCGCACGGCCACACCGGCCGGCCCTTTATGTTACTGTTGAGCCATAAAATGAAAGTAGTTGGCCTGTCTGAGCTCGCAGTGACACAAAACAGCAGACTCTTGAGACAGACAAACACATTTTAGTGCCACAAGGTGGGCATATTTACTCGGACGTTGACACAGTTCTACAGGGACTTGGTTTCCAAGCGCGGTGTCCTGTCTGGAAGGCTTCCAAAGTATTTAGATCAGTTGGTGCGGCCGCGGCAGTAGGGTGCGCCGTTGCATACGGAGTAGGGCACAATGAACTGTCACAGGCGACTGGCTACGGTCGTCAAGAGCGAGGCAGGCGTTTCAGACTTCCGCTTACCTAATCTTTGCTCCAACGCTGTTGCACAACTGTGTCCCGCTGCTGCTGAAGCCTCATTTCATTTAATGCTATAGCACTTCTTCTTCTTCTTCTTCTTCTTCTTCTTCCTGAAGTGTTTCTGCACACGCATGTCGTTCACAGGGCTTCTTCTAGGCTTCTCCTTCCTCACAGTGTCTATTGGTCAGCATTTCCTCCCACTACAGTACTCCTCGGTTCACAACAGCCTTCATCTGGTCTTTCCATCTCGTTCGTCACCTTGCAATTAGATTTCTTGCAGACACTCTCTATTATAGAGCTCTTCTTGGAAGTATTTCTTGTCCCATTCTTTTAAATGTAGCCGAACCATTTCACGCTATTTCTCGACACAGTTTCTTTTAGAGGGCTGATCTGAAGGGCGTTTCTGTTGTTTCATTCGTAATTCTGTCAATTCCATTCTTACCCAGGATCCCTCGTACAAAGCACATCAATGTCATTTGTATTCTACTCAGATATATCTTTTTCCAAGCCCAGCATTCTCATTGACAGCTCAAAATTAGCAGATAATATGACTTGTATATCACGATCTTTATTTTGGCAGGTATTTTTCAGTTTCTAATTGTGTCCGATACACAATTACAAAATTCTGAACAATTTTCTATCCTCTCCAAAATTTCGTCCTCGATGTTTCTATCCTTGGTGAACTTTGAAGTTTGAAAGCATCTGCTTATTTAATAATTTCTCCGTTACAATTTACGTCCTGCCATTCTCATTTTCCCTGTTGATTTTCATTGATATTCTTGTTAAGCTTACTTCCATGTCTGCTTCTATTACTTTGTGCCAGAAATTTAGTTGCTTCCAATTTCTGCTCACTTTCTTCGCAAATCATAGCATCATCTTCATATCCTAAGATTTTCATATTGTGTGTTGTCGACCATTCGCGAACTTTCCTTATAATGTTGTCCACGACTGTATTAAAGAACACTGATGGCAGCACACTTTCACTGCTGCACGTAATTAACACAGATGTCTCAAGCAGACGATTATTCCTCGTGTTTCAAAAATTGAACACGTAATACAAATTGATGACACAGAAGGTAGTATCGATCGAAATAGCTACTGACTTGTATCACTCACTTCTTTTTGTAGCAAAATCCTAAAACATAATTTCAACTCAAATGAACGAAATAAATATTTCTATGGATATCAGCGTACGTTTCTAAAACATCGTTCATTCTTTCTAAAACATAGTTCATTCTTAAACTTAATTGCTGTTTACAGGGAACCTCGCAAGTAGAGTACAAAGAAGAATCCAGGATTATTCGATGTTCCTATAATTTTGAAAAGCATTAAATTGTGTACCATATTGACACCTTCCAAATAAGAAACGTTGCTATAGGATATGTGACCGCATACGCTACCGAATGGAAAATTTCTTGATCAGGAGCAGGCAGCGCTGTATACTATAGTAAACTACTGGCCATTAAAACTGCTACACCACGAAGATGACATGCTACAGATGCGAAATTTAATCGACAGGAAGACGATGCTGTGGTATGCAAATGATTATCTTTTCAGAGCATTCACACAAGGTTGGCGCCGGTGGCGATACCTACAACGTGCTGACATGAGGAAAGTTTCCTGCCGATTTCTCATACAAAAACAGCATTTGACAGGCATTGCCTGGTGAAACGTTTTTGTAATACCTCGTGTAAGGAGAAGAAATGCGTACCGTCAAGTTTCCGACTTTGATAAAGGTCGGATTGTAGCCTATCAAGATTGCGGTTAACGTATCGCGACATTGCTGATGGCGTTGGTCGAGATCCAATGACTGTTAGGAGAATATGCAATCAGTGGCTTCAGGAGGGTAATACGGACCGCCGTGCTGGATCCCAACGGCCTCGTATCACTAGCAGTCGAGATGACATGCATCTTATCCGCATGGCTGTAACGGATGGTGCAGCCACGTCTCGATCCCTGAGTCAACAGATGGGGACGTTTGCAAGACAACAACCATCTGCACGAAAAGTTCGACGACGTTTGCAGCAGCATGGACTATCAGCTCGGAGACCATGGCTGCGATAACCCTTGACGCTGCATCATAGACAGGAACGCCTGCGATGATGTACTCGACGAAGAACCTGGGTGCACGAATGGCAAAACGTCATTTTTTTGGGATGAATCATGGTTGTGTTTACAGCATCATGATGGTCGCATCTGTGTTTGGTGACATCGCGGTGAACGCACACTGGAAGCGTGTATACGTAATCGCCATACTGGCGTATCACCCGGCTTGATGGTATGGGTTGCCATTGGTTACACGTCTCGGTCACCTCTTGTTCGCATTGACGGTACTTTGAACAGTGGACGTTACATTTGAGATGTGTTTCGAGCAGTGGCTCTACCCTTCATTCGATCCATGCGAAACCCTACATTTCAGCAGGATAATGCACGACCGCATGTTGCAGGTCCTGTACGGGCCTTTCTGGATACAGAAAATTCGACTGGTGCCCTGGCCAGCACATTGTCCAGACCTTTCACCAATTGAAAACGTCTGGTCAATGGTGGCCGAGCAACTGGCTCGTCACAATACGCCAGTCAGTACTCTTGATGAACTGTGGTATCGTGTTGAAGCTGCATGGGCAGCTGTACCTGTATACGCCATCCAAGTTCTGTTTGACTCATGCCCAGGCGAATCAAGGCCGTTATTACGGCCAGAGGTGGTTGATCGGAGTATTGATTTCTCCGGATCTATGCACCCAAATTGCGTGAAAATGTAATAACATGTCGGTTCTACTATAATATATTTGTCCAATGAATACCCGTTTATCATCCGCATTTCTTCTTGGTGAAGCAATTTTAATGGCCAGTAGTGTAATACAAGTACGTACGATGTGTTCCAGTGCGTTGCTTTGGGGACGTTCTGTCTGTTAAAAGTAATAGTAAGACCCTATCAGATTGTAATGTCTCTTGCAGTGGTCTCTCCGCGATATTTTCAGAAATTTTATAAATTATATAACTCAGTCCATATCTTGAAATATCTCTTCTTATCTTACCGATTCCTAATCTTTAATATACGATGATTATCACTGCAAAGTAGTTTCAAGCTCTATTATTCCTTGGAGCGTCCATTTACTCCATGGAATAGCTTCTCTGCTATCTATGTTTTCTCTTATGAAAAGAATGAAGGAGATCTTGCCGATTAGCCGTGAAAGAAGGAGGATATATATGTATGTATTGTTGAGCTAGCCGCCATATTGATGAGATTCTGCATGAGAAGGAATTTAATACATGAACTAAAATAAAGGAAGTGTGGTCGCGTATTATTTAACTAATTATTATTGACATTGTCTACTTTCTACTCTGTGTTGCACTAGATCAGTGGGGAACGTCTGATTTACACTGGACGAACCTGCCACTTTGTATGCTCAAGATATCCAGTTGATTGTTTCAAATAAATAGGCTAACACGGTCTTACCAGCAGATCTCCGGTCTTCCCCATGTGATCACCAAAAGTTAATAATTATTACAAATGTTTTCAGGAGATCGACTGACAATTTTCGTCGCACCAAGACGTCGAAATTGCCTCACTGGCTTACGGAATTTAAGTTAAGCTCAATTTAATCAGGATAGAACAGTATTGAACTGTGTGAATGTGATAAGCCTGCTTTGTGAATGAAAATTCCCTCAATATACGCATGTTTTTACTATCCTGATCAGTGAAGCTAAATCAGGCCGGTGTGAGAGAGGTTTTTTTAATTTTAGATCCTACCAAAAAAAATTAAAAGATCTCGGTAAAAAAACAGCCTGACACGAATACTGGCAACTAACTCAAAACCTGGAGATATGCAGTACTTCACCTGAAAAGGATAGCGTGTGAGTTGAAGTTAGATGTAGCGGGAATTACTTAAGTGCGGTAACAGGCAGAACACGACCTCTTTCCAGGTGAGTGCACTGATATGAATACAAAATAAAATTGTGGTGATGTGGGAATAGGTGTAATAATGAATGACAAAATAGGAATGTGGGTAAACCACTGTGAACAGCGCTGTGAACCCATTATATCAGCCTATACTGACAGGAAGACAACGTCCACAGTAGTAGTACAGGTTAGTAAGACTTGTAGATCCGCTCAAGATGAAGAGATTGAAATAATGTATGATGGGATAAAAGAAATCATTCAGATAGTTAAAAGAGACGAAAATTTATTTGTGATGTGAGGCTGGAATGGGGTAGCAGGAAAAGGAACAAAAGGAATAATGGTAAGAGGATATGCACAGAGGGACAGGAGGGTATAAAGTTTTTTAACTGCAAAATACTTTCAAGAGTAGATGTGGATCCTGAAAGTAATTTACTGAACATGAATTGAAGAAATCGGACAAACTTAGGAACTTAAGGAGATGGGACTTAGATATATTGAAGCAACCAGAGGTTATTGAGGGTTTCGGAGGGAGCACTAGGCACCGTTAGACTGAAACAGAGGAGAGTAATACAAGAGAAGACGAATGGGTAGCTTTGGAACATTAAATAGCGAAGGTAGTGGAAGATCAAATAGGCAAAAAAGCAAGACCTAGGAGAATTCCTTCGATTACGCACAAGATACTGAATTCAACTGATGAAACGAGAAAACAGAAAAGTGTATCAAATGTAGCAGGAAAGAGAAAATACATATACAAAAAAATGAAACTGATGGAAGTGCAAGATGAGCAGGAAGGATTTGAGTACAAATTTAATGCTTAAAGGAACTCTGAAGGAAAAGACTTGGGAAGAGCCAACAGGAAAATTAAAGAGAATTTTGAGGAAAAGAGAAGTAGCAGTATGAATATCAAGAAGTCAGATGGTAAGCCAGTACTAAGCAAAGAAAAGAAAAGTCAAAGATGGAAGATTCTAGGAAACAGAAGCAGAAAAATTCTGTACATTCAAAAAATGGCTCTGAGCACTATGGGACTTAGCTGCAGTGGTCATCAGTTCCCTAGTAAACTACCTAAATCAAACTAACCTAAGGACATCACACACATCCATGCCCGAGGCAGGATTCGAACCTGTGACCGTAGCGGTCGCGCGGTTCCAGACTGTAGCGCCTAGAACCGCTGGGCCACCCCGGCTGGCTCTGGACATTCCTTGGACTAGACTGAGTAAGATCAACACCAATTTTTTACATGTACTGAAAATATTTTTCAAGAACATTAAATAATGCATAAGCAAATTAAGTAATGGAAGACAGAAACTGTGAGTGGTCCTTCTGGTCTCAGAGACAGAGAACAGAAGTAGGATTTTTTATTATAAAAGTGACCATGAATAAACCAGTTTGTACCTTGTTCTGTAGAATTTAATTTGTGTTCTATAATGTAAATTATACAACAATATTATCGCAGAAGAGGCTGAGGAGCACCGTGGTGTAGTGGTTACGATACTAAACTGTTGCATGCAGGGTCGTGAGTTGAAAAGTCATCTGTACTGTAAACTTTTATTTTCTATATTCGGTTCGAGTACATTCTAGAAGTATTCAAAAATGTCAAGAATCATTGTACTGGAATGTTCTGTAGCTGTATATATACTGTATGAGTTCTGGCCGGAGGCAGTTCGCTTCGCGCTCTCGTATGTGCAAGAGCTGAATAAAACTTCATTAAGTGAAGTGAGTGTTCGTCATTCATTAATTAAATCTTCATCTACGTGGCAATATTAGGTATGTGGTATGTAGAACAGTTATGTTTATGTATGTATATAACCTATATACAAAATACTTGCGTAGTTTTATATGTATTTACAGTGTCTTATATAGCAGAATTGTTCTTCACAAACAAATAAATTCATTTGAATTTGACTGATTCACCAGAAATATGGTATCATATCACTGCTGGCACCTAATGTAAAAAATATAGGTGATCATATGAGCTCTGTACGCATATCGTCAGCTTCTGAAACGGCCCACATAAAACTTTTATCCATTGTGGATGAGGAATACTACAACTTTCGTGAATAAAGGTTTCTTGAAATTACTCTCTCTCCCACACTGCCACACCTACTCAACACTCTTTTTCTTCTTCTAGTACACACAACACACACACACACACACACACACACACACACACACACACACACATACACACAACTCCTCTTCCCACATACCACCCAGTCAGTTCATTATTTCTTTAAAAGAGTAATGCTGAGATGTTTATTGATAATTTCGTAAGTGTTGATCCATGTTAGCTAAACGCAAGACAAATTAAATGTCAATCGAAATTACAGTGCTAAAATTGTGTTACCTTCCAAATCCATTCTTTAACAGATTTTATGAATATCACATGTCATTTTTGCTATAGTACTACATGTTATTTTACAATAGCGAAAATAGATACATTCTTACTGACATTAGTGTATACTACAAGAGCTCTGACCTAACGCAAACCCTTTGACGTAACTTCAGCCATACTCTTTGATTTACTTACATTTTTCAAAGCATATGAAATGTGTTACCTGTGGCTAAGTGAGTTAAATGCAGTACAGTTAACGTCACTGGGAAACATACATTATGTTTTCCAGAATACTATGTACATCAGCATCCAACCAACGGATACTAATCACCGTAAGTAAAGGAACAAAATCTATCTCATAATGTGAAATATTCTAGCCACACGCAGTGCTTACGTGTTTCTTTATATATCTTGCCACAGCTACACAGCTCACACACTGATGCAGACAGTTAATAAATATTTACCATCTGAATGAATCGCTAGCCGGTTCGAAACCGGCAATGGAATAACAAAAAAAATTTACGAGCAAAACAAAAGGGACATGTTGCGGGAATTTCAAGAATCGTTTAGACTTCTCATAAGCTGAATATGTTTCTGCTGAAGAAGAAACACCTTTCGAAAATCTTAGTCTCACAATCAACAGACAGATAGTTGTGGGATATTTACTATTTATTTGTGCTGAACTTATTGATTAACAAACACATCCTCAAGTGGATTTTTATGTTACTTCTTACGTCATTCCATGAATTAGTCAGTTAATGTCAATGTTTAGCTATGTATATGTTTTGAGATCAACTGTTACCGATTATTGACGTTTAGACATCATCGTTGAAACCTAAATTGCTTTTGATAGTTTGCCATCACTGCACATTCCTAGTTCTCTTTCACATACTTCGTTATCCACGATTCTCTTGCCACATGTGTAAAACATGTGCACCGTGAGAGATACTACTGCTTAAGAGTGCGTAGGGAAGTGTAACGATATTAAGACAGGAGGTAACTTTGTTGCGTAAGAGACAGGAAAATAGTCTGTCAAATGACATAACAGAATCTAAGGAAGCCAGTCTATTAAATAGCTCAACGCAACGAAGAAAATAATTATCTTGTAGCGTCAAAAGTACAAAAAGAAGAAAGATAGAAAGTGTAATTGAAATACAGGACGCAGCAAAAGAAGAAAAACTGAGCAAAGAAAAACGTCTTTACTTAGAGGACGGTAGGAAACCAGTTACATAACGAGAAGGGATACTTTCTCCACGCTCAATGAAATTATATTTAAACTCGTTGAAAAGAAGAAAGGCTCCACTTCACCATCCGTATTCGTCTCATATTAATAAATTGAAAAGTCGTTTGGTGTAAGGACATAACAGCTGAATCGTTCTGGCGGCTCATGTCAAAGCACTACTTAAAGAAGCAAATTCAAAGTTCTGTCCCCTTCCAGGTCCACCACGACACAGCATTGTAACCTGAACTTATAGACTTTAGTACCGTTACTGTGTGGCAGAGGGTACTTCTTACACTGCTGATTACCCCGTCCTTCCCTGTCCTGTTCGTGAATGGTGCTCGAACAGAATGATTATCTGTCAGCTTCCATATGAGATCTAACTTCTATGATTTTTTTGCGCTGCTGTCGTTACGGGAGCCATATGTGGGAGTAAGTAATATTTATCTGATTCTGTTTGGAATATACCCTATCAGAGATCCTTCAGAAAACTGCCCGCGATGCAAATTGGTCTCTTGCAGCGTCTGCCACATGAGCGTCCTGAAAATTTCCGTAACGTCGTCACACCATCTAAGAATTTCCGTGACGAAACGCCCTTCTTCGTATCTCCTCTGTAACTTCTATTACTACAAGTGGGTAAGGATCATCATCACATTGCGAGTATTCTACGGTTGCCACCGCTTCTCTTTCCTGTATTCTAATTCGTCCGATCAAGCCAGTCAGTCTCCTTCCTAGTGTACTTTGACATCCATGAGGTCCCGGATATCTCTATCCCGTCTCCTCCTATGTCGTCCACGATTTCTTTTCGCTGCGGTTCGCTTCCACACTTCCTGTACCCATCGGCTGTCAACCATCCTTTCTAACTATCTATAGAATTTTAGATGTTTCATATCTACGATGTCTATTATTGATTTATCGACACCCATATGCTCTTATATGTTGGTATTCGGCAGGCAATGTACTTGGAGATACCACAAAGTCACCTGCAAAAGTCCATCTCTAGCTGAAACAACTTGTTTCTCTGATGCTTGTTTGTTACTCACGCTTCTGCTCTACAAGTAGCGATGATTTCAACGACTGAACGTTCTATTACCTATTCGGTACTTTTAATTATTTTGTTATTCCAAAGGATAGAGTTAAGTTGTCGTACAGCCCTCTTGTCTTGCGCTTTTTTATTATTAATGACATCATCGCATGATGACGCTATAAACCTTGGACACTTAAAAGACCTAGATCCCCTTATCTTACTGGCTCCCTCCTCCAGATCCCTATGGAATTGTCGCTAATTTTCAGATGTTCGGTTTTTATCATGCTCATAGCGAGGCCTCATCTTTCAGATTGGTCTTTTAATTTCAGCTGTATGTACTTAGCAACATCCTTGTCTCCTGCTGCCATGACCTAGTCATCAGGGAAGATGAAGTGAGTACGGGATTTCATCCCTCACAGGGACTCTCGTGCCATCACATTTCCTTCTCTGGGCTGTAAATGCTTCCTCCAAGTAGATTTTAAATAGCGTCTTTGCTATAGCACACTCTTGGCGTAGTCTTTTGTAACAGGAAACTCTGAAGGCACTTAATTTCCTACTCAGACAGCACTCACGGCACTACTAGTGGACACGCCAGTATTTTTTGTATGTGTGCACAATTATGACCGTATCATTGGCCTTCTGCAAATCCACGAAGACTAGATGGGTCTGTATCCCTCTGTCAGTTCTCTTCTCTGTTATATTCCGAAACGTGAATATTCTTTGAGTACATAAGTGCCCTGATCTAAAACTATTCTATTCTTCAGATATTGTAACTTCTATCTTTATTCTTCCTTTTAAGACTCTCCCCTATAGTTGTGCTAGTGACGGCATCATGCTTGTGTCTTGCCGATTTCCTTTCTTACCGACTGAAGGAACAACAGCCTTTTCCATTCCTTGGGAACTCCGCCCTCCTCCAAATAGTTATTGTAGAATTGGACCAAAATATACCACACAGCCGCAGGAGCAACCTTTATCAACTCTGTGTTCAGTCTTTCTGCGCCCAGTGATTTTAAATTTTTGGTATCTTCATTAGTTTGCAAATTTTTTTTTGTCGTGTACGTAAATGTACGTCCCCTTCCGTAAAATTTAATATTCTTTGTATTTCCTTTTTCTTCCCCTTGAGCAAGGGTTGCTCATACTTTATCCCCTCCTTCATGCTTATTAGAATAATCCCAGGACTATCTTTGTTTTTTATTCCCATCCTCTTCATTATCGCTCTGCTTGCTCTAGCAGTGTCAAACATTTCTTCTCAATCCTCTCCACATTTCTGCCTCGACTCAGTTTTAGCTTTAGCAATGGCCCTTTGTTATTCTTTCCTTTCAGCTCCATACGTTTTACGCTCCCCATCAAGCCGAAAAATCAGCCATTTATTATAGGCCCCCCGTTTTCATCTTTAACCAATTTGTCTGCTTTCCTCATAGTGCCATGGATAGCAATCTTGTTTTCTCTCGCAGAGCTCCAAAGGCCGCTTCATGTGTCGCAGCATTACCTGACAGAGACATATTGTCTACAATATCATCCTTAATATGTGTTGCCTTCGTTGCCAGTCTAAATTGAAAGAGGGAGCATGTTGAATCCTCCTGCAAACTTAACAGATTATACAGGACCTCGTCAGACCTTATACTTGCCATCTTTTTGCCTAGTACTTCTTTCCCTTTAAAGGGAAAGTATATTCTAGAAACCAGAAAGTAAAGCTAAGGATCTCATATCTAAATATAACGGTCTTACAGACCCACACACGATGCGCCCCCCCCCCCCCCCCATAATCAAGACGGAATTGCACAAACGCCCTGTAAAACTGAAAGAGATAGGATCTGTCTTCTACTGACGAACTGTAACTGATGTATTTCATAATATTTTATGTTTTTAATGATCGTGGTATATTATCACAGCGAAGCATGACAAACGTGAGTGTCTAGGATATGTTTCTAAATAACTGCCTGAACGACCTCTCAGAGTCTCTCAACAACAAATGTGTGTTATTTTACGTAGTTAAGTAGGAAAATAAGCTGACGATTTTCGTGCTATACAAAAATTCCAGACATTCGAATGTTCCATTTATCCTGAACCTGGAGAATTACGATCAGAAAAATGGTGGAGAACATAACAGGCCAAAAACATTCCAAAGGGAAATTAATTAACTCTGGCAAGTTAAAACAAAACTACGCAGACGATATGGCGTCAGAGATGACCTGTCTATCTGCAGAACTCAGTGGCTCTTCCTGCTGCACATAGCTGATCTCATGTAAATAACAGGCTAAATCCAGACGACAGTCTACAGGGAGCGGCCAATCTAATAACTAAATTTCACTCTCTTATTAGGACTTTGACATGTTACAGGAATGAGGCTACTGTAGCAGGTCAGGAAATGTCGTCGGTGCCGAGTAATAACGGTGAATTTTCCGCTGCTAACATAGAATGGACTGTAGCCTCTGGCGGTAAAATCTGCAAGTAGCGCCACCACCTAGAAACTGTCTCAAAAATCTTTCCCCCTTAGCTTGCTGTGGGACTTTTTTTTTCTCTTCTATAACGCTACACTTCAGAAACGTCTGTCTACTATACTCCAGCCGGAACCATGCTAATGAATGATCGCATGCTCACTTGTTTCCAACATCCTCTGAATTCATGGTAACAACTAACCTTTTCGCAGAGGCGACTGTGGAGTTTTCTGTGATGGACATCATGCATCCCGCTGAAATACATTGTCAGGCTGCAGGTGTTACAAACGTCGTACAGCAAACTTTTCGAACATGTCCGTGTAAACATTACTATTGACCGCAATCGCTCTAGGAAGGAATGGACCTCTGCAATGGTGTATACGTCCGCATCACACATAGAGGATGGGACAGTCTGCTTCCTTTTCACTTGTAACCCGCAGACACTTTGATTCCAATACACAATAAAGAAAGATCACTTTGCCGGATACATGAAAAGCCGTGGATATAGTTATTTTCCAAAAACTCATTTTTTGCGTGAGTCTTGTCTAGCACATCCACTGAAAAGCGTTGGTGCTGAAATTTGTCTGACGCCTGTAATTTCTAGAGTTCCACCTTGAAGGCGTAAATGTGTAACGTTTCATGCACGATTTTATCTAGTGTTGATCGTGGCGTGTCCAACTCTTGTTTTGGTATCAGAAACAGATAGGTGAGCCGCCACCTGTCTGTGGAGAACAGCTGCTTTCATACATGGCGTAAGCGAGCGCTTATAAAATTGACTGGATTCTGGAGAAGTGAAGAAACAGGTACTAGTTGGATTTGGTACATTTACTGCAGATGACATGTTTCTTGCTCTGCCCATCATCGGATTTCCATTTCATAGCAAAAATAAACTTTGAAATTTTGTTAATACTCATACAATGACGAAGCAAAAGATGTTACACATAATTTAAACTTAAAGAACTGAAATGCTGGTCGTCTTTCTTACAAGCTGAAAGAGTTACTTTTGCTATGAAATGGATAGATCCCGTAACATCTCATTTGGAATAAATGCACCAAAAAACCACTGTTACTTGTACGTTTGCCATTACTCAGATTTTATAAAATTCGGTGAATTATGTTAATAATAAAGGTCGCATACCTGTACCGGCAGTTCCAGGCCCGACAATGTCAATAGTTGACTGAGACGGTGGTTACTTTTCGGAACTGTCTCAAAGTTTCACTGCACTTGTGTGTCTGTGTCTCTATGAACAAGGGTACATACCGAGCTTTTTCATGTGGCGACCATATATTTCGTCGAATCTGTGAAAACTGGAAAATGTAAAAAGTAAATGCCTTACGATATCTTTTGGCACATGTTGAAAATCAGTAGTTATTAAGACTAAACTCATTATATTTTTTTTTCACTATGCGCCTTAACTTCTGAGGTCATCAGCCGCCTAGAACATAGAACTAATTAAACTTAACTAAACTAAGGCTATCATACACATCCATGCCCGAGGTAGGATTCGAACCTGCAAACTCGTTATATTTTAAAGTTGTAAAGATAACTCACGGACTGCTAAAGACAAAAAAGGATCCTTATACTGCGAAAAAGACGACACTATACAGGGTGGTCCATTGATCGTGGCCGGGTCAAATATCTCACGAAATAAGCGTCAAACGAAATAACTTTAAAGAACGAAACTTGTCTAGCTTGAAGGCGGAAACCAGATGGCGCTATGGTTGGCTCGCTAGATGGCGCTGCCATAGGTCAAACGGATATCAACTGCGTTTTTTAAAAATAAGAATCCCCATTTTTTTATTACATATTCGTGCAGTACGTAAGGAAATATGAATGTTTTAATTTGACCACTTTTTTTCTCTTTGTGATAGATGGCGCTCTAATAGTCACAAACATATGGCTCACAACTTTAGACGAACTATTGATAACAGGTAGGTTTTTGAAATTAAAATACAAAACGTAGGTACGTTTGAACATTTTATTTCGGTTGTTCCAATGAGATACATGTACCTTTGTGAACTTATCATTTCTGAGAACGCAATCTGTTACAGCGTGATTGCCTGTAAATACCACATTAATGCAATAAATGCTGAAAATGATGTCCGTCAACCTCAATGTATTTGGCAATACGTGTGACTACATTCCTCTCAATAAAGCGCTAACGCATGTTGTCAGGCGTTGTCACGATAGCAAATATCCTTCAACTTTCTCCACAGAAAGAAATCCGGGGACGTCAGATCCGCTGAACGTGCGGGGCATGGTATGGTGCTTAGACGACCAATCCACCTCACATGAAATATGCTATTCACTGCCGTTTCAACCGCACGCGAGCTATATGCCGGACATCCATCATGTTGGAAGTACATCGCCACTCTGTCATGCAGTGAAACATCTTGTAGTAACATCGGTAGAACATTACGTAGGAAATCAGCATACCATTTAGATTGCTATCGATAAAATGGGGCACAATTATCCTTCCTCCCATAATGCCGCACCATACATTAACCCGCCAAGGTCGCTGATGTTCCACTTGTTGCAGCCATCGTGGATTTTCCCAATAGTGCATATTATGCCGGTTTACGTTACCGCTGTTGGTGAATGATGCTTCGTCGCTAAATAGAACGCGTGCAAAAAATCTGCCATCGTCCTGTACACGACGTTCAAAGCCGTCGCCATGCAATTCCTGGTGCAGAGAAATATGGTACGGGTGCAATCGGTGTTGGAGTAGCATTCTCAACACCGACATTTTCGAGATTCCCGATTCTCGTGCAATTTTTCTGCTACTGATGTGCGGATTAGCCGCGACAGCAGCTAAAACACCTACTTGGGCACTATCATTTGTTGCAGGTCGTGGTTGACGTTTGACATGTGGCTGAACAAATCCTGTTTCCTTAAATAACGTAACTATCCAGCGAACGGTCCGGATACTTGGATAATGTCGTCCAGGATAGCGAGCAGCGTGAATAGCACACTCCCGTTGGACATTTTGATCACAATAGCCATACATTAAGACGATATCGACCTTTTCCGCAATTGGTAAACGATCCATTTTAATACCGGTGTTGTATCACGAAGCAAATACCGTCCGCATTGGCGGAATGTGACGTAATACCACGTACTTGTACGTTTGTGACTATTACAGCGCCATCTATCACAAAGCGAAAAAAGTGGTCCAACTAAAACATTCATATTTCTTTGCGTACTACACGAATATGTAATAAAAATGGGGGTTACTATTTTTAAAAAAAACGCAGTTGATATCCGTTTGACCTATGGCAGCCTAGGCGCTCAGTCCGGAACCGCGTGACTGCTACGGTCGCAGGTTCGAATCCTGCCTCGAGCATGGATGTGTGTGATGTCCTTAGGTTAGTTAGGTTTAATTAGTTCTAAGTTCTAGGCGACTGATGACCACAGATGGTAAGTCGCATAGTGCTCAGAGCCATTTGAACCATTTGAATCTATGGCAGCCCCATCTAGAGGGCGAACCATAGCGCCATCTGGTTTCCCCCTTCAAGCTAGACGAGTTTCGTTTTTTGTATTTTTTTCGTTTGATGCTTATTTCGTGAGATATTTGGCCCGGTCACTAAGAATGGACCACCCTGTTTATCAAATAAGTCAAGAATTGTAATTCTGGATAAAAATTCTTCACGAAGTTCTGCAACTTCTCAAGTCCATCACCAGTCATTCATAACACTTCAAATATCGGCGACGATTTGTGTGTCAGGCAAGGCCTCTTCGTACGTGTCGAGGCACCGTTCATTAGTGAATCATTTGCCATTCAGCTCTGCAGATGGAGCCGGTCCACGTCTGCACAGCAGCGTGAGTAAGTGATGACGAAATCCGACGTAAGATACTGCGACGAGGGCATCTGGGCTCCACTTCTAGAAAACGGACATACAGTGTTAGACTTCCCCGTGAACGGGGCTCCATTGAAGACAAGTTGGTGTAGTAAAGTTTTGATTTAACATGAGAAAGCGAACATTTTCTGCTTTTGAATCTACATTCACACTCCGCAAGCCGCTGTACGATGCATGGCGGAGGGTACCCTGTACCAGTACTAGCCATTCCTTTTCCGGTGCCACTCGCAAATGGAACGAGGCAGAAACGGCTGTCCGTATGCCTCCACAAGAGCCTTAATATCTCTTAACTCGTCTTCACGATCCTTTGTACTTTGGTGCTAGCAGAATCCTTCTGCAGTCACACCCAAATGAAGCTTTTTTGAATTTTATCAGTAGTATTTTGGGAAAAGAACGCCATCTTACTTCGAAGGATTCCTATTTGAGTTAACGGAAAATTTCCGTAGCATTCGTGTGTTGATCGAACCTACCAGTAACAAATATTGCCGCATGCTTCCATGTCTTCCTTTAATCCTACGTGGCGGGGATCCCAGCCATTCTAGCAGCACTCAATAATGGGTCGCTCTGGTGTCCGCGTTCTGCTTTATAGATGAGCTATACTTTCTGAAATTTCTCCCAGCAAGCCGAAGCCGAACTTCCGTCTTCCCTACCAACGTCCTTACGATTTCATAATTTTTGCAACATTACTTCTAGATATTTGATCGATGTGACTTTGTCAAGCAGCACGATCCTAATACTGTATTCGAACATTACTGGATTGTTTCTCCCAGCTATCTGCGGCAACTTACATTTTTCCCATTTTCGGAACAAGCTACTGTTAATCTCACGAAGTAGAAATTCCGTTCCTGTCATTCTGCATACTACTTGAGTGACGCAACGATGACACTTTCGCGTACACTACAGCGTTATCGGCAAGCAGTTGCAGGTCGTTGCTTATCCTATCTGCCACATCTGTTCTACGTACAGTGAACAAGATTCGTGCCGTCACAGTTGCATGGGACATTCCTGACGATACATCACCTTTATAATTTTGTTATTAAGCGATGGTGGGCCCTCCCCGTTCGTAGCCCACTTAGTCGGCATATACTTCTGGAGAGCGCGATTTACAGTTAGTTTGAACTTTGTCCGTAATTCCTCTACGCCCGTCATATTGGGACTAAGTTATCTCCATTTACTATCTATGTAGGAAGCTAAAAACTGTTTATCTGCTCTTTCCTGCATAAAAACTCTGCTAGCCTTCTTGTAAACATCGTCTATGAGGATATCATCACTAATCAATGTCTGTGTACTGATTCCATTAACAGGTTCAGGACTGTTTGTAGCTGCAAGGATTAAAACATTTCAGTTGCGTGTGGGCTGACGTACTAGCTGCTCTAGAGAGTTTTAGGGAAATGTGTTCAGAACTACTTGACAGATCTGTCTAACCGTACCGCCAGCAATGATTTCATAGACGTCCCGGTCTATACTTGGCAATTTAAAACTGTCTTCAACTCAATTGCGTTATCGGTGTACTTCGACTTCACCAAGCGTCGATTTCTATAAATGATTACGTTTCCCAATAACTTCGCAATCAGACTAAATTCCGACCTCGATACACACAATACCTTTGTCAACGTACAGCGTGTGCGTTTGTTGGGAGAACAACTGCATCTGTGGATACCTTTTCGGCCATTTTCTCTTAAGAGTCTGAATTAATTGTGTCAACTGCCATTGTGCCCTAGAAGATCAGTCATCTACTGATCTTCTGTCCCAGGGGTTGTCTTCATTCGTTCCAGCAGGTGTCTCGTCGCCTGGTACGGAAATGATTAAAGGGAGAGCTGGAAAGCTGCATACCAATCAAAGTCAACATTGTCTGGCAATGCATTCAGAAATGGATGTATAAAGGGGAGGTAGCCCTGTCACTAGTTTCGCAACGCATCACTCGCAATGAAGCAGGCGCTTGATGAGCAATGGACTTGCTGTAGGACAAGTCAAAGGAACAGAAGTTCACACTAGCCCCTAGCGAGAGCGCAAAATGAAATAATATGAATCACTGTAACAGAGAAGGTAGCCATGCGTCTAGAATGCTACCATAGTAACAGTGGTCGGTCAATAGAGCCCACCACGCAACATGTCGATCTGCAGCGCCGGTGCAAATATAACGACAGCGCAGAACCAACTATCGTAGTTGCAGCGCGCTTCCCCTAATTGTAAAAATCACGAGCAACTCGAGAGTGATTAATACCAGGTTGCTCCCAAGATAATGGAAGATTATAGTTCCTACAAAATGGCTGTAACTGGTGAACTGTTGAACAAAGAACCTTGCAATGTTGACGCCTTTAGTAACTGCAAAGAAATGTGGTGGAGAGCTGTTCCTTGAACTGTTTAAATACTCGGTCGACGAACTACTGTACACGGCGCACGCTCGGTATTCGACAAGGTCCTTATAGCCCCCGTAACAAAAGTTGACGGTTAGCTGACCCTACTGTTCTGGCCTACTGGAGTGATCGAGTTCTTGCCTTCAGGTTGAGTGGCGCGAACTGGAGCGGATTCCCAGAACGCACGAGACTTCGTATGTCTCTGCAACAGTGTGGTATTAACAGCGATTCGAGGTAACAGCCAGGACACCAAGCTAAATTTCCATCACCACGGATGTTTCCTACATTAATCGAAAGGGAAATGCCAAACTTACCCTACCCCCTCCAACCGACGATCCTCTATGCAGAGAATATCTCGGTGGTGCCTAAGGAGCTCGGAAAATTAGTTTAGTAGTGTTAATTAGTAATTAAGATTAACGACTTCTTAATTAACTGACCGACCGGTGTCTGTTTGGTATCAGTTTACTCGGAATTTTATTGGGAGTTGAAAAAAGGGCTCTGAGCACTATGGGACTAAACATCTTAGGTTATCAGTCCCTTTATATATATATATATATATATATATATATATATATATATATATATATATATATATATAACGCTACCCCCCCTTTTTTGTGGGGAACTATTCTTTTTTTTTAAGTTGTGGGGGGGGGGGGGGGCGGGGAAGACAGAGTGATCAGGGGTCGTAGCCCGAGGCCTGGTCACAGTGTCCCCCTCGTCCGTCAAGGAATCAAGGAATCAGGGATGGGAAGGAGAAATCTTTTGGGGAAATCATTATTTATTTATTTATTTTTATTTACTGTTTTTAATACAAAGTTAATGTGGTTTTACTTTATACCACAAAAAAATCTCGGTACGTTCCTACACCGAGGTAATGTATATGGGAAAACGAAAAAAAGAGTGCTTCATACAGGATGTAGAAGGGTGTGTCGCTACTCTCTTTACGCTTCATCATCCAGGTACGTCTTCACGTATATCATGTTATTCCACCGAGAATCGAACTTAGTCTTGTCAGCTCACTCAGTGGGTGTCTTCTCCTACCTGTTGATGATCCAGCTGCGTGGAGGGTCACGTAGGGCACTCCCTAAGTAATTAGAAAAATACTGTCTGTATTTTGGGTTCCGTACGATCTTGCAGTGACGTTCTTGTAGGTAGTTTCATAAGTCGAATACATCTTTAGGTCCATCGTGAAATAAGTAGTGTACCGCATGGGCACGGATCCACGTAACAGCGTTGGTCTTGGCGCGCGGGAAATACTGTTGATCCAGAAATAGTAGAAACCGAGGTGTAATGTGTTCCGGAGTCACTCGTAGAAAATACGACGAAATTTGTCGCACCAAGCGCCATACGTCTTCTGACCCGCCACATGTGAGACGGTGTTCGCCCGTGCCTGATATCCCGCCGTCTACGCAGAGAGGCGATTCCGCCATGTTTATCTTGTGGAGGAGTGATCGGGTGATCTGTTTACCATTGACTGTGATATACCATGTGGATCGGACGGCTGTGTCCAGTATACCCGCGTGAATCGTCTTCCACACCACCTTCCAATTAATCTGAGGGCTTTTGGTCTCCACGATGTTTGGTGGGCGCCTCTGCTGTAGGACATGATATATATCCCGCGCCGACGCCTGTTTCGTCGGTGCTACTGCGATACGGACATAGCTGTGTTCAATGTAAAAGTTTCCGAAGTAATAGAAGGGTGGGGGTATGTCTTGCGTCGTCAGTGGGGGCATAAGGGAGGGCGGAGCTAAGGACTCCAACAGCAAACCTGTCAAACTATCCGGGTGGTGGCGCCACAGCTTGATGTGTGAGCTCACATACAGGGCCACAGCTCTGTCGTGGACATGGACTAGACCAAGACCTCCCCTTTCTGGGGGAAGGGTCAGTGACTCATAACTGAAGAGCATGCCTGTACTGACGTAGGCTCCGAAAGCCGCTAATAGACGTCGAGCCATCAGTAACGGTATTGGAAGAACACGCGCTATGTGTGGAAGGCGCGATGCGAGGTAAACATTGACGAAGTGTGTCCTTTGGAGAATGTCCAGGGTCCGCAGACGAAGGTTGAAGATCTGGACCCGAATTTGTTGTAATAAGCGGCGGTAGTTAAGAGCCGCAGTGCGCCGTATGTCGTTGTGAAACTCTATTCCGAGACATTTGATAGTGCCACGAAGCTGTAGGGGTTCGACACACGCTGCGGTCACCCCGGCTCCTATGGCCATGGCGACGGATTTGGCGACGTTGAGACAGCTGCCGGAAGCCACACCGTACGTGGTAATCCATTCTAGTGCTCTGTTGACATCGTCGCGATTGCGGAACACGAGGACCAGGTCGTCTGCATATGCTGTACAGCGAAATGTGACGTCACGTAGGGTAAGACCGGTGAGGCGTTGACGGAGGCCACAGAGGAGCGGTTCCAGTGCCAGAGCATATAGTAACGTCGACAAGGGGCAGCCTTGACGCACGGAGCGGTAAATCGCGAAGGACTGCGAGAGACGCCCGTTAACGAGCACTTTGGAAGTCACCCCTCGGAGGAGGCGCATCACGACGTCTGTGAATTTCTGTGGGTACTGCATATGCTGGAGAACGGACATTAGGTACGCGTGATCCACTCGATCAAAAGCTTGGCTAAAATCTAGTGATGCCAGCGCTCCCGGGATGCGGCGTGCCCTGGCTAGGGCTATTAAGTCACGGTATCGACACAGTGCTGTGTGGATGTTGTTGATACCCCCTAGGGAAGTCTGATCTGGCGAGATGACGTAAGGTAGGGTCGGTCGTAGACGGTTTGCTAACAGTCTGGTGGATATCTTCATGTCGCAGTCGACGAGTGTTAGCGGGCGGTAATCTTGTATTCGAGCCCCACCTTTAGGTTTGTGAACCGGTATAATTATTCCTTCTACGAAGGTCGCAGGGAGCGGCACCGCGGGGGACATAAGTTCCCGACAGATGTCTGTTAAATTGGGAGCCAGTAAATAATGGAAAGTTCTATAAAACTTCACAGGGAGCCCGTCCGGGCCAGGAGATTTATTCGCCGCTCCTTTACCGATGGCGTCGATAACTTCGTCTTCCGTAATGTCGTTCAATAATTCAGTTTGTAAATCCTGTGGGACAACGGCGTAAACCAGTTGTGAGACTGCTGTCGCCGTCGTTGGGTCGGAACATTGAGCAGAATAAAGTCGTGCGTAATGGTCGAAGAAGGCTGCAGCAATATCGCGTTGTGTGGTGTGACGACGGCCGTCCTCAGTGGTGACGGCATGTATCAGCGCCCGTCTTCGCAGTGTACTTTCTCGGATGACGTGGTACATGGTGGGTCGTTCCGTTGCGAGTCTGTCTTGAGTTCGAACTCGGGCGATCGTCCCTTCGAGGTGGCGGCGCATATGGGCTACGATCTGTGCTTTCGCACGCTGAACTGTCAACTGTCGTTCCGGTGTGGGTGGCAAGGAGGCGCATTCGCGAAGGACGGTGAAATAAAAATCAAGGGTCTACCACCTCCAAGCAGCAGTCTCACGACCATACGTAATAAAGGTTCGCCGTAGGGCCGGCTTGGCGCAGGTTAACCACCAACTAATCGACGTAGGATACGTTGGGAGGCGGCGGACGCACAAACTCCACGTGTCTCCGATGGCGCGTCGACAATCCGGAGAAGCGAGATGAGCAAGGTTTAATTTCCAGGGAAGTCGGCTATGCCACACCCGTTGGCGACGAAGGGTGGCGGCACGTATATAGGCCTCGCGATCAGAAAAGGCTACTGGCCACACCTCCGCGTCACTCACCGTTGCCGCGAGAGAACGGGAGACGTAAATCCTATCGATGCGACTAGACGAGTGACTCGTGACATGGGTGTATCCAGGTCCATTTCCTTGAACATGTTCCCATGTCTTGGAGCAGCGACAACTTCGTACGTGTCCGAATGGTGTTAATGTTGATGGTCGTTAAGCGATAAGTCTGTAGATCGTCTCCTGCGGTGGGGGCCGCCGTCAGTGTCGCCGTAAAAGGTGGAGCATGTGATCTGCTGGTCGCCGTCAGCTGTTGCTACTCGGTAGGGGCCGAGTCGTGGGAGGAGAGACCCCTCTCCTCATCCACCACAGCGGCCGTAGAATCTTCAATGTCATCCGCCCAAGGTCCGTAAGTTAACGGTGGCTGCGGTAGAACACTTGTGGGCTGAGTGACTAAGGGTGAATCCGCAGTTGTTTCCGATTGTGTACCAACGGCGGGTAATGTGTTGTCCATCCGTTTGCCCGAGAGAGCGGAATCGGGTTTGTCAAAATCAGACTAAGTGACCGGTGGAGCGATCTCGTGTCATCCATTTTCCTCGTCGTTTTGTCGGCCGTCCGGTCGTCAACTGGAGAAGACGTCCGCTGGAGGCAATCGTCTGAGGGTGTGCGACGTCGCTTTTTATGTTTTCTCGGTGACCTTTGTTTGCGGATGTGGGTTTCTGTGTCCGAAAGAGCTTGTGGCTCCCGTATAGCATCCCCCTCTGGTAGAAAGGCATAGGTTGGTACAACCCTAGCGTCGAGTTCCATTCTCTCGTCCGTATCTTCATGTGGAGTCGATGGGCGGCGTTCTGCAACCTCTGCAGACACCGTAATGGTGTTGGTCAATCCAGGACCGGCGACAGGCGCGCATTCTAACGCTTCCTGTCTTCTTGGGGGGTTTTCGTCTGTCATGACAGTCGATCGTGCCACCTCTGCGTAATTGAGGGGGAGGGCCGTGAGCGTAGGAGGTGGTGTCGTGTCATGCAATGGAAGTTGTGTTACCCGACGTTGAATACACGCCGAGCGCACATGACCCTCCGGGCCGCAACCAGAACAAGTACGAGGTTGTCCGTCGTACATTACTATTGCTCGACAGCCACCTATGACTAAGTAGGACGGCACATGTTTCTTTAATTCAATTTTCACTTGACGGACGCCGTTGAGGACCTGGTACGTCTCGAAGGTGTTCCATTTTTCGGCCACGTGTCTAATTACCGTCCCATAAGGGCGGAAAGCTGAGGTAACGACGTCCGGTGGTACTTCGAAAGGAAGTTCGAAGACTCTTAGTGTGCGTAATCCTAGGCCAGCATGGTCAACAGTAACCTCTCCTATGTGACCATCGGAGTGTTTGAACTTGAGAGTATTCGCGCATCTGTTCACAACTGCGTGACATAACTCGTCATCGACCATCCTGACGTAAACGACGCTACTTGTGATGGATAGGTGGATACCGATGATGTGCTGTGTTGGTATTTGAACTTCGTCACGGATGAATCGTTCGACTTCAAAGGCTCGTGGTCGTGCGTAGTCGGGCTGGAAGGTGATCTCGATGGTAGCTTTTCTGTACGAATGAGCCACGGCGACTCAGTGTTAACGGACGCGAGTATTAGCTGCGGCGAGGAAGTAAACAAACTACGCGCGCTCGCGACTCTGCGGACGGCACGTAAACAAGACGTCCTCGCCGCTCACCGGCCGAAAGCAGACTGTGACCCTAGAACGTAGAACTACTTAAACCTAACCAACCTAAGGACATCACACAACACCCAGCCATCACGAGGCAGAGAAAACTCCTGACCCCGCCGGGAATCGAACCCGGGAACCCGGGCGTGGGAAGCGAAAACGCTACCACACGTCCACGAGATGCGGGCATGGGAGTTCAAGTCTGTGATCAAAATTAAAGGATTAATTTTGGTAGTCTCTCTTTCATTTTGCTGGCGAACGTTCTGGACAAACGTTGTGGCCCCGCCACGTGCGCTACGTGCTTGATGCAGTCACTACTTTACAGATCCACGGCTTTAGGTGTCTAATCTGTCTTATACGCTCTTTCTTCATTTTCTGAGTCATCAGTCTTCTGACTGGTTTGATGCAGCTTGCCACGAATTCCCCTCCTGTTCCAACCCCTACATCTATGAATAGCACTTAGAACCTACATCTTCTATTATTTGCTGTACGTATCTTAATCTCTGTCTTCCACTACAGTTTTTGCCCTCTACACCTCCCTCTAGTAACACAGAAGTCATTCGCTGGTATCTTAACAGATCTCCTATCATCCTGTCCCTTCTCCTTGTCAGTGTTTTCCACATGTTCCTTTCCTCTCAGATTTGCGCAGAACGTGCAAATTCCATACGTCATCATTCCACTTAATTTTCAACACGTCTGTAACATCACATGTCAGATGCTTCGATTCTCTTCTGTTCCGTTTTTCCAACAGTCCTTGTTTCACTACCATAGAATGCTGTGCTCCAAACGTACATACTCTGAAATATCTTCCTCAAATTAAGGCCTATGTTTGATACTAGTAGACTTCTCTTGGCCAGGAACGCCCTTTTTGCCAGTGCCAGTCTGCTATTGATATCCTCCTTGCTCCGTCCGTTATTGGTAATTTTACTGTGTAGGTAGTAGAATTCCTTAACTTCATCCACTTTAAGACCATCAATCCTGAAGTCATGTTCTCGCTGTTCTCATTTTTGCTACTTCTTATTACTTTCGTCGTTCTGCGGATTACTCTCAGTCCATATTCTGTACTCATTAGACTGTTCATTCCGTTCAGCAGATCATGTAATTCTTCTTAACTTTCACTCAGGATAGCAATGTCATCAGCGGATCGTATCACTATCCTTCACCTTGAACCGTAACCCTACTCTTTTACTTCCGTCATTGCTTCTTCGACGTACAGAATGAACAGTAGAGGCGAAAGACTACATCCTTGGTTTACACCCATTTTAAACCTAGCACTTCGTTCTTGGTCGTCCACTCTTATTATTCCCTATTGGCTCTTGTACATATAGTATAGTACCCGTCTCTTCGTATAGCTTACCCCCATTTTTCTCAGAATTTCGAACACCTTGCGCCATTTTACACTGTCGAATGCTTTTTCCAGGTCGACAAATCCTATGAACGTGTCTTGATTTTTCTTTAGTCTTGCTCTATACCTCGTTAAATATTTCGGGTCTTTCTTCTTGCCGGCCGCGGTGGTCTCGCGGTTCTAGGCGCGCAGTCCGGAACCGTGCGACTGCTACGGTAGCAGGTTCGAATCCTGCCTCGGGCATGGATGTGTGTGATGTCCTTAGGTTAGTTAGGTTTAAGTAGTACTAAGTTCTAGGGGACTAATGACCACAGCAGTTGAGTCCCATAGTGCTCAGAGCCATGTTTCTTCTTCGGTAGTAGAGCTTTGAGAAATGCCTAGCTACCGCGGTGAACGCCAAGTTTGTTGAATAAGCGGTCGTTGCTAGCGCGAGGTGTCCGTGACGGCAAGTAGCTGTCCAGAACGGCAGACTGGGAAAGCGCGAACGACAGCGGCTGAAATAGAGACGCGCGACGCAGAACGAATCCGGACGTTGGGCAAGAGCCTATCACGGCCGGACAAACGATCGGTGAAACTCGACCTCCAGCCGTGAAATGGGAACTCCGCCGCAATATCGAGTTCGAGACGGCTCCTTGCGAAACGAAAGACGCGACGTGGAATGCGGGTTGGCCGCTGTCGGTTTAATCCCGTGCTCACAGCAACGACTGCGAGTGTATCTCGTCCACGTGTGTACATATTTTCGAAATCCAATTCCTTAGGAGCGCATATCTTTCTCTGCTATGTTTCTACGTATCTGTCGTGTCCAGACTTGATCGGAAGTTGAATGTTTTCGCCGGTCAAGTAGACCCACACATCTTCGTGCTGCAGCACGAAAAGTTCTTACACAATGGCTATTCTGTTTATATTTAAAGTGGCTACGACATAGCTCATAACTCGTTACTACACTGCATAAGATACAGCATGCTATTAAAAAAAATGGTTCAAATGGCTCTGAGCACTATGGAACGTAACTTCTGAGGTCATCAGTCCCCTAGAACTTAGAACTACTTAAAACTAACTAACCAAAGGACATCACACACATCCATAGATAATTGTGCAATTAGCAATAACATGTATTTTAATGTAAACATATATTTATAATAGTATTTATATTTCATACACATAACGGTGTACAGTTTCTTGTGAAGGGGTTGAGTTGTTTTGGGGAAGGTGACCAGACAGCGAGGTCATCGGTCTCATCAGATCAGGGAAGGATGGGGAAGGAAGTCGGCCGTGCCCTTTCAAAGGAATCATCCCGGCATTGGCCTGGAGCGATTTAGGGAAATCACGGAATACCTAAATCAGGATGGCCGGACGCGGGATTGAACCGTCGTCCTCCCGAATGCGAGTCCAGTGTCTAACCACCTTGCTCGGTCCACTTTCTTGTGGAAGTAACTGCAAGTCAAAATGCTGTGAGTTACTCTGTAGCTTACTGGTATAATTTTGTACAGACTACCACTGGCTCCTGCCCGTCGAATGACAGTTTCATTTTTCCTGGTAAGGACATATTACTGAGTAGTCCTGCCTGAAGATCCTAATGGGAGCTATTTTTCTTGTGGAATGTTTTACCCACTAGGATGTCACCATCATTCAATCGCACAGTACAGCCGCATCCTCTGGAAAAAGTAATAGCTGCCTTTTCTCCTTGCTTTCAGGTATTCACAGTAGTAGTACAGCAAAGCCATGTTGGCTGGTTTTGCAAGGTCAAATCAGTCAGTCATTCATCAACTACTGTAAGCCCTGCTGCACCTGTTCGAGAGCCACAGATTTGTCTGGCCCCTCCAGTTTCACCTACTATACGGATATTGTTGAGACACACAAGCCATTGCACTTCGGCTTGGGGCAAGGTTTATGGATAAGGGGGTGGGAGTTTTAAACAGTTGTTACACAATTTTAAATATATTATTTTACCATTACTATGCAATCCTTCGATAGGTTTCCGATGATGATTCTGTTAGATATTCATAAAGGAATAGGCTACACCCGCTATCTCCTTGTTCACTCATGGTGGACATTATGTCCCACTACTATAGAGTTATCCAGCTCAGATTGGTGGAGATTTGTTGGTAGCGACAGTAAGTAAGTAAGACGTACGATCCATATTTCTATCATGCAAATGTCCATCAAACTCAGTACAATGCGAAAGTTAACGAGTAAAAAACTATAGTCATTGTGACGAGTACTGCTGAAAAAAAAGAAAAAAGAAATAGCCACAGTTTCGGTAGATAGACAAAGCTTAGCAAGTGTATAAAAAATACCTTAGCTATTTTATATATATATACATCTCTCCTATCTTCCAAACGTCACCGAGCGTTTACTTAGGGGGCGAATGTACTTTCATTACAATTATCATTTTACGTCATTTTACCGATAAAGGACGCCGTTACTGCATGGCAGTAGTCTTCCGCCGTCGGAGTCGATTTCATCAGGATGGCCAACGCCGTCTGCGATACCAGGCATCTTTCTCCTGGCATGACGCGGCTTCACACCCAAGTGAATCTTACTGAAAATTCCTTAGTTATTAACTTAAACAGCGTAAAATAAGTAACCATCAGTAGGTACATATTGCTTCATCGTCTACAAAACATTCGTGACATGCCCCGCATTTCAAAGCCGATTATTATTTTCATCTCCGTAGAAGAGCACGACACGAATTTTTCCGACATTCGTCTAGCAATTGTGTGCTTTGTGAATGAACTTTAAAAAATAAATAACAATAAATCAATGAGAAAATTATTTGAAATTATTTCCTGTGGAATTCCTGAAGTGTGTCTTGATTTATAACCCGTTGAGAGTGCCAGTTTTCGGAAAAGAATATACTTTATGTGTAGTTTGAGGCCTAATTATTGCCAAAACGTGAAATCTTCAGTAGTGTTATCAAATCTTCTCTCGGAGCGAGATTGATACGAAAATGTGTCGCAGTGGAAAACTTGCCCTCGTGAGTTGCTCGCGGTGTCCGGAATTTCTATCTTACATATATTTCTACGATCGGTATCATAAAAAAAAAAATGCACCGAATCATGCTCATGAATAAATATAAGAAAAAAATATAAATTAATATCAAAACTGATATAAGAATGAAATAAGGCCATAGAAGCATGGTTTTTCCAATTGTACTTCTGAACAGAAAGCGATTCTGGTTCCATGGTGTTTGTTGATCATGCTTTTTGTATTCTTGTGGTGATATTTTTATAGAAACTCTATATTTAATCGAGAAGTGAAATACAAAGTTACATAGTTTTAGCTTTAAAAATGTTTCCATAATGAAATAATTTCATAAAACACCACTCAGGGTTTGAATTTCCAGAAACAGTCAAATTTATTTCCAACAGAGAAGCAAAATGCAAATTTTCATTGATTTAGCTTAAAATATACTTTCAAGATGAAATATTTCTGTAAAACTTCCATCCCATATTCCTCTTCTATAGGAGTTGAGTTTGCAAAAACAGTGAAATACGTACTTTTTATTTGCAACAGAGATGTCAACTACCAATTTTAATAGACGTACCATTAAAAATACTTCAACAGTTATTTAATAATAATATGTATTCAAAAGATTTCACCCACAATTTCACCCCAGTAAGGATTAAATTTCCAAAAATGCTGAAACACGGATTTATTTATTTGTGATAGAGAAATTAAATAAAAGTTTTCGTGTGTCTAGCTTCAAAATTGCCTTAAAAGCGACAAATTTTCCACACAAAAAAATTTCTTTCCCACTATTTTACCACCCTGGGAGTGGAATTTCGAAAAATCTCTTCTTACACTGTGCCTACAGTATAAGGTCAGTATCCAGAATGAGATTTTCACTCTGCAGCGGAGTGTGCGCTGATATGAAACTTCCTGGCAGATTAAAACTGTGTGCCCGACCGAGACTCGAACTCGGGACCTTTGCCTTCCGCGGGCAAGTGTTCTACCATCTTTTTTTTCCGTTTTATTATCAGATTGACTTGGTATATTTCACGAGAATTCAGACAACCATAGTCAAATCATCATTTAATATTAGCTGCAAAAAGAAAATCAACAAATTAGGTGAAACACAAATAAAACATTTCTTCTGAAGGGGAAGACCAACCCGTTACCCCACCCGTATGAATTTTGGGTGTATATATATACATGCAAAAAAAAAAATACAACAAGGGAGGGGACTCAAGCTCAGGGAAGAAACAGGAATCACAGGGGAATTTAACCAACACCTTGACGGTTAAACACAAGAAAAAGCATATTCGCAAAAAGCGTTCGGTATTGTGGTAACCGCTGCCATTTCCAATGCGCAGTTGACAAATAATGGTGAAAAACGCGGGGATCTGGGTCATTACCGCCTTCAATGACGTAATGGACATAGTAACCCAAGAGCCAGACAATCGTGTTCGTTTTCGTCTGAGGTTCATCTGAGCTACCGAAGCACGACTCACGCCCCGTACTCACAGCTTTACTTCTGCCAGTATTCGTCTCCTACCTTCCAAACTTCCAAACCTTTCATATCAGCGCACACTCCGCTGCAGAGTGAAAATCTCATTCTGGAAACATCCCGAAGGCTGTGGCTAAGCCATGTCTCCGCAATATCCTTCTGTAAAGTTTGGAAGGTAGGAGACGGATACTGGCAGAAGTAAAGCTGTGAGTACGGGGAGTGAGTCGTGCTTCGGTAGCTCAGATGACAGTTCGGCGCTAGCGGCCGTGCGGAGCGGAGGTCCGATACTTCCGCCTGTGCGGCGTGTGCGAGTGTTTGTTTACTTGTGGACTTAGTCTGCGCGCGGGCTAATAACAACGATCATGGCGAACAAGCACAGAAAAACTACATTACGATTCAATTTCTGCAAAGACTACGAAAGACCAAAGGCTTTAGCAGTGGAACGATTCATACGAGAGGACTTCAAGATACCGCCAAACGATATTGTCGGAATTCACTTGTCCATCGTTAGTCCCACGGTGTATGTTAAGATGGTAAATGACGCGGCGTGTGAGAGAATTCTACAGACGACAAAAGCAGGTCTCCGATTTTGCCATCGTGACGGGAATGTCGGCACGGTAACTGTAGAACATGCTGGTCTGGGTGTACGGACAATACGTGTTTTTGAGCTGCCATTTGAGCTCCCGGCTGACGAAGTTATTGAGGCTTTTAAGCCATACGGCATGGTACATGGTCACACAGCAGAACGCTGGACACTATTCGCCACGTACCCCGTGCTTAACGGAGTGAGACAGATCACTATTGATCTTCAGAAGCATGTACCGTCCTATCTGACAATTGGTGGTTGTCGGGCGGTGGTGATTTACGATGGGCAACCACGTACATGTTCTGGCTGTGGCCAGGAGGGACACCTCAGGTCGAACTGTATGCAACGGCGGATTACGCAACTGCCTTCAGATGTGCGGGAGCCGTCGCCGGCGATGACAGTACTACCGACCACCTATGCCAAAGCCCTCACTGCGTCCGCTGATGACCGAAAGGACACAGCCCCGGTGGAAGTTCCCGATGGCACTCTCCGAAACCTTGTAGCAGACGTCGAGATGACAGAGGATACTGCTCCATCGAGCATACAATCTACGGCGACATCAGTTGAGACCGAACTCCTACCAAGCACACCGATAGTACACGAAGCAGTTCCAGCCACTACGGATGCTGTTCCGTCTGGAACGCACTCTGTGACGACAACATCAGTTTCGACCGAACTCCCGCCAACTACAACGATGGGACTCGAAACACTTCCAGTTCCTACGGATGCTTTTCTGTCGGGCAGCCGTGATTTCCTGCAATCTGAGGACACGGAAGGAAGATCACGCAAACAACGTTCCCCGAAAAGGAGGAAGCGGCGTCGTCGCACGACATCTCCTAGGGATGACTCCCCTTGCCCCGACGACGATGTGCCTGTGGATCAAGACGACACAACAGCCTCTACGAAACAGGATGAGGCAATGGAAACTGTTCGATCAGACCCGCAGCGGTCTGTCACATTGACGGTAGCGGGACGTGGTGATGCTGAAGAGGAACCACAACCAGTTGGCTCTCCAGGCACAGATGCTGTGGCTATGGACACGAATATATCACTGCCTACAAAGATGTGGTATGACGATATTGAGGAGGCGCCGGACGTCATACAGAGGCAGACGGCACTCACAAAGACGGCCTAGTAATTGCTGAAGGTGAAGAGAGAGGGGCGAGAGAACGTCTTCTAACTCAGCCCCCAGCGCCGATGCAGGGAGATATTGTTGCGCCTCGAGAGAGTGGGATTCAACGCCATGCAAACCGTATTGCGACATTAAATATAAATGACGTGCGTTCATCGACCAAAATACACCTACTAAAGGAAACGATTTGGGCATCTGATGTGGATATTGCTTTGCTGCAGGAAGTCCACATAGCTGCACTCCCACACATCGCAGGCTACCAATCATATTCGTCACATAGAGCTCACAATGGGAGTGGGGTGGCAGTTTACGTGCGAGATGGCTTCCCCGTGGAAAACGTGTGTTACCTTCCGTCGGCCAGGGGAATGGCTTTCACGACGTTTGGGACACGCATCATCAATCTTTATGCACCGTCGGGAAACAATCGGCGGCGGGAAAGGGCGCGATTTTATGCAGAAGATATTGCCCCACTTTTCCATGGACGTTATGAATGTCATTGGTGGAGATTTCAACTGTGTTCTCAGCCAGAAAGACCAATGGCCGCAAGCAAACATCAGCCATCAGTTGCGTATCGTTGTCAGCGATATTGTACTTAGTGACACGTGGGAATTACGAAATGGAGATGCACCGGGATACACCTATGTGACAAGTCATTCGGCGAGCAGATTAGATCGCATTTATATCTCACGGGCTCATGCAAATGATGTCCAGGACGCGGAACGCTGGCCACTGGCATTTTCCGATCACAGCGCTTACATCTGTACGGTGCTTCTTCCCCGTAGAGAGGTGTGGAACAGCAAGGCCCCGTGGAAACTAAACATTCAACATCTACATGATTCTGAATGTCGTCAACGGATCCTTGAGACATGGACGATGTGCGTGACAAGGGTTGGAACGTATGCGACGAAGCTTGACTGGTGGCTGACTTGTGCTAAACCGGCGCTTCGTCGCACGTTCATCTCATATAGCAGGGAGATGGCAGAATGGCGCCGCCGTACGACCGACTTTTATTTTGCAGCGCTGCGCGACCTGGACGATGGTCCGCCGGGACAGGCCGTCTGGATCGAACGCAAAAGGATAAAAGCTAAACTAGTGGCTTTAGCTCGGAAACATCTTCAGGGAACCATGGTGAGCGCCAGATGTCACGATACGATAAGGCACGAGATTCCTTCCATGCACCACGTCGTGAATGAACGAAAGCACCGACGACGCGTTTTGGTACGGGAGTTAATTACCCGCGAAGACCGAAGAGTGACGCGTCAAGCGGACATGGTCTCTGAATTCGTCGACCATTACCAACACATCTATCGGGAGGAAGCAGACCGTGTTGATGACCTCGAATGTATAGCCACATACGTCTCCTGTACACTAACGGTGGAAGCCGCTGGAACCTTACTGGAAGCTATTAGCTGTGAGGAAGTACATGATGCGATCGCAAAGGGTGCGTTGAATCGCTCCCCAGGCATTGATGGACTTCCTGCTGAATTTTATCGAGAATTTCGTAACGAAATGGCACCGCGATGGACGGAAATGTACAACGAGTTGTTAAATTCCGAAGCGCCTATTCCACCGGCTTTTATGGAAGGCCTCTCGGTGCCAGTACATAAACCGAAGCCAGGAATTACGGTCACACATTATCGTCCCATCACCCTGCTTAATGCAGACTATAAGATCTTTGAACGGTTGCTAGCATCCCGATGTCGTATGTTAATTCGTAGCGTTCTCTCTCCAGAACAGACGACACCGGGTGGATCGGTGAATGTGCAAACAGCTACTGGCGAATGCCGTGATGTGATAGCGCTGGCGGAGGAGTGCCGGCTTAAAGCGGCGATGGTGGCGGTTGATTTTGACAGTGCTTTTGATAAGGTGCGCCACAACTATCTGTACGCTGTACTGGAACAAATGTGATAGCGCTGGCGGAGGAGTGCCGGCTTAAAGCGGCGATGGTGGCGGTTGATTTTGACAGTGCTTTTGATAAGGTGCGCCACAACTATCTGTACGCTGTACTGGAACAAATGGGATTTCCAGACTGTTTTACTGGTCTCATTAAAAGGATTTATGGGAGCGCACAATCCTTGGTACAGGTTAATGGGCGTATAGCAGGGCCCATTCAAATTCAACGTTCCATTCGCCAGGGCTGCCCTCTTTCGATGCTGCTGTTCGCGATAGCGTTGGAACCATTAATTGGGAGGCTAACAAATTCTCTTTCTGGGGTGGAACTGCGGGGCTACACCTTCAAATGTCGTGCTTATGCGGACGACCTCCTGCTGCTCGTTCGTTCTGAGGAAGAGGTGAAGACGGTCCTTGAACTGTTGTTGGACCACAGTGTGACGGCGGGTAGTGCAGTGAACATGAACAAATCGGCAGCAATGCCGGCTGGAAGGGGCCTTACGCCGGAAGAAATCAGTCCGTTTCCTTATGTGCAACGATTCCGCTATCTCGGCATAGACTTTACCTCATCTGTGAAACATACTGCGGCAGTTAACTACCGACGTATTTTACAGACAACACGTACCATGGTCCGCCAACATCTCCTACGGCGCCTTGATCCTTTGCAGCGAGTCGAATATCTGAACACTTATGTGGTATCTCGAATGGTGCATATTTCGCAGATCCTGCCCCTACCACTCACGCTCGGGCATCGACTTCAATCAGCACTAGGCTATTTTGTGATGATTGGGTCGTCCCTCAAGGTGCGATACGCAACGCTCACGCTTCCTACGGACAAGGGGGGACTCGGACTTACGAATGTTCGCTGCCGAGCGACGGCGCTCCTTCTAGCCACGATGTACAAGCAATGGCGTAGCGGGCGTGATTCCCTTACATCCCGCCTACTGGATCTCCTAGTTCCAGCGTCCCTCACACCTCCGGTGGCTGTGGGCAACATTACGCCACATTTTGCGCATGTATCAACATTTATCGTGGAACTTATTTATATCAGAGACGAGCTTCCGCGCACGAGACCACCACGCGCGAAGGATTTTTATGTTTGGCTGCTACTTGTATCGTAATGTCATTGAACTGAAACACCCCGCGTTGCATTGGCCGAAGATTTGGAGACATGTCTACCAAAAATTCTTTCCTACCTTCGTTCGGGCAAGTTCAACACCAACCAACGACTCCATGCAATTGGACTAGTGGACACTCCACTGTGACCGAAATGTCGCCAAGTGGATGACGACCATCACCGCTTAACTTGTATCGCGGTGGAGGACGTATGGCTCCTAGGACGACAGATGGTGGCTTGCTACCTCCGTGTGACCCCGCAACATATTACACCTGCTTCCTTCTTACATTCGGAGAGTGACTACTTTCCGGCGACTAAATCACAGTCGATCATCTGGGTCAAAGGTTGGACGATCGCGTACCTCTATGGGGATGCTGCCAAGTCGCGACTTGACTTTTGGTATTTCTTACAGCAAGCCCACAATGAGGTTCATAGATGGTCACACTATCGGAAAATCTTTGCCAACTATCTTCAGGCAGTCTTCCTCGACCCCCCACGCAGTTGGGATGTGCCGAGTGCAGTCGGTGTGCACATTTGACAGCTGATAATGAACCTCACGCTTATCTCACCGCTCCATATGTAATGCACACACAATACCATGAAATGATCTACATGATCTACATGTTCCTTTTAACAGGGTGATTGTGGAAAATTAATAAATACACTCCTGGAAATCGAAATACGAACACCGTGAATTCATTGTCCCGGGAAGAGGAAAATTTACTGACACATTCCTGGGGTCAGATACATCACATGATCACACTGACAGAACCACAGGCACATAGACACAGGCAACAGAGCATGCACAATGTCGGCACTAGTACAGTGTATATCCACCTTTCGCAGCAATGCAGGCTGCTATTCTCCCATGGAGACGATCGTACAGATGCTGGATGTAGTCCTGTGGAACGGCTTGCCACGCCATTTCCACCTGGCGCCTCAGTTGGACCACCGTTCGTGCTGGACGTGCAGACCGCATGAGACAACGCTTCATCCAGTCAGAAACATGCTCAATGGGGGACAGATCCGGAGATCTTGCTGGCCAGGGTAGTTGACTTACACCTTCTAGAGCACGTTGGGTGGCACGGGATACATGCGGACGTGCATTGTCCTGTTGGAACAGCAAGTTCCCTTGCCGGTCTAGGAATGGTAGAACGATGCGTTCGATGACGGTTTGGATGTACCGTGCACTATTCAGTGTCCCCTCGACAATCACCCGAGGTGTACGGCCAGTGTAGGAGATCGCTCCCCACACCATGATGCCGGGTGTTAGCCCTGTGTGCCTCGGTCGTATGCAGTCCTCATTGTGGCGCTCACCTGCACGGCGCCAAACACGCATACGACCATCATTGGCACCAAGGCAGAAGCGACTCTCATCGCTGAAGACGACACGTCTCCATTCGTCCCTCCATTCACGCCTGTCGCGACACCACTGGAGGCGGGCTGCACGATGTTGGGGCGTGAGCGGAAGACGGCCTAACGGTGTGCGGGACCGTAGCCCAGCTTCATGGAGACGGTTGCGAATGGTCCTCGCCGATACCCCAGGAGCAACAGTGTCCCTAATTTGCTGGGAAGTAGCGGTGCGGTCCCCTACGGCACTGCGTAGGATCCTACGGTCTTGGCGTGCATCCGTGCGTCGCTGCGGTCCGGTCCCAGGTCGACGGGCACGTGCACCTTCCGCCGACCACTGGCGACAGCATCGATCTACTGTGGAGACCTCACGCCCCACGTGTTTAGCAATTCGGCGGTACGTCCACCCGGCCTCCCGCATGCCCACTATACGCCCTCTCTCAAAGTCCGTCAACTGCACATGCGGTTCACGTCCACGCTGTCGCGGCATGCTACCAGTGTTAAAGACTGCAATGGAGCTCCGTATGCCACGGCAAACTGGCTGACACTGACGGCGGCGGTGCACAAATGCTGCGCAGCTAGCGCCATTCGACGGCCAACACCGCGGTTCCTGGTGTGTCCGCTGTGCCGTGCGTGTGATCATTGCTTGTACAGCCCTCTCGCAGTGTCCGGAGCAAGTATGGTGGGTCTGACACACCGGTGTCAATGTGTTCTTTCTTCCATTTCCAGGAGTGTATAATAAAAAAAAAACAACATCCCTGTTCCTTTACATTTGTGATTTGTTTTACAATGATTTTCTTGTTTTTGTTTTTGCAGAGGATGCATTTTAATTTAGTGTTTGTGAACCGCCAAAAAAAAAAAAAGAAAAAAAAGATGGTAGAGCTCTTGCCCGCGAAAGGTAAAGGTCTCGAGTTCGAGTCTCGGTCGGGAACACAGTTTTAATCTGCCAGGAAGTTTCAAGGTCAGTATCCTCTCCACATTTAAACTCCCTATCCACAGCGACTTGGGCTGGCGAGCGACTCAGTCAAGATATCGCGTTTTATATATTGCCTTAATAGTGACAGTTTTCAGTAAACACTCCATCCCCCATTTCAACCCCTTATGGGCTCTTCCCAAAAAACACTGAAACACGAGTTTTTGTATTTCCAACCGAGATGCCAAATACAAATTTCCATAGATGTAGCTTCAAAAATGCCTTCAGAATGAAAGATTTTCATAGAACTTGTCACTCCCTGTTGAAACCTCTTAGTGGGTGAGTTTCCAAAAACAGTGTAGCATTTACTTTTTTATTTCTGACCGCAAATGCAAGTGTCGATTTTAGTAGTTCTAGGTTCAAAATTGCTTTAACAGCAACATTTTTCAAAAAAACCTTTAGTCTCCTATTTCACCCCTTAGTGCTGGAATTCCCAAAAATACCTAAATACTTTTTTTTTAATTTCTGACCAACAAACCAAATACCAGTTTTCGTAGCTCTAGATCCAAATTGGCTTTAACAGTGACGTATTTACACAAAGCTTTTCATCACCTGTTTCATCCTTTTATGGATGGAATATTGGAAAATCCATTCTTAAGCGACGCGTGCGGTATAATGTCAACATCTTCCGCAAATTTGAAGTTTCTGGGCTGGGCGATGATGAATCAGCCGGCCGAAGTGGCCAAGCGGTTCTAGGCGCTACAGTCTGGAACCGCGTGACCACTACCGTCGCAGGTTCGAATCCTGCCTCGGGCATGGATGTGTGTGATGTCCTTAGGTTATCTAGGTTTAAGTAGTTCTAAGTTCTAGGGGACTGATGACCTCAGCAGTTAATTTCCATAGTGCTCAGACCCATTTTGATGATCTTTACAATTAATAGAACGCCTTTGTATCCCCCTTACTTGATAAGAAGTATTCGTATAATAACCTTTCACAGACATTGGTAGGTAAATTAAAAGACGAGAAGTAAAATTACTGGAAACAATAACTGAGTTTCGAACATGGGGTGCAAAAGTGAGAAGCTCCGACGATAGCAACTGTTAGGATGGCTGCGCTCTAAACGGCATCTAAATTAAGTGGAGGACTCTGACCGACGCTTTCTCAAAAACATTCGAGTTATGTATTATCTACGGACCATCCGAGACAAGTGTTCGCTTATTTAGACTCCACTTCCACTGTGCGAAGTTCCTGGAAAATCAGACTATGGCACTTGCCATGTCCTCCTCGTTAGTATGCCGTAACTTCTCTGAATTTTAGAGTCTAGCGGATGGTCGTTCAAAACGGGAAAACTGCTGCGAATGTCAGGAATGTCAACAAGAGGAACAAGATCTTCACTCAAGTAGAATAGTAAAAATTGATAAAACTATAGCTAGCGGTTGAAAGTTATTCAGAGGAGTAGATGGCTAGCCTAGTAAGGTGTTTTGCAATGACTTTTACAGCTTAGCTTCTAGCGCCAGTGGCGGCCACAAGAAGCTTCTCGTATTTATCGGTCGTATAAAAGAATCTAGGAGTGGACAGAAATGGCGAGGACAGCGATCGGAGGCTTTCTGTTCCACCACAACTGGAACGCGGCGTCGCTGGGAAACCTCTCTGAAGATGGCGCCACCACACTGTGGACGGAAAGGCCGGGTAGCAGAAGAGGCTCAGAGGTGGAGCACGCGGAACTTGCCGACTTGCCTGCGGGCTTAAGCCTGGTGTACATGAGTCACTGTGTTGCACGCAGCTGCGCTACCGGCCACTGCTCATGTGCGGAGAGCATTTGCGCAGTTCATTGGCCAAACTAAACATTTTAGGATTATTCCAACTTTGGCGACACTAGTCGTGTAAGTATTGATGTTAGGTTTGTCAGTAGAGTGTAAACAAACTGAAAGAGGAACAGAGGATATTGGCTGTTTTTCGTGTGTCAGTGCTATGCGTGAGTATTTGTAGGATTTTAGTGGCTGTGAGTACAAAAACAAGAAACGACTTGTTGCCCTTGAGGCTGTCATTCCCGATCTGAACATGTTGTTGTTGGTGAGGTCTTCAGTCCAGAGACTGGTTTGATGCAGCTCTCCATGCTACTCTATCCTGAGCAAGCTTCTTCATCTCCCAGTACCTACTGCAACCTACATCTTTCTGAATCTGCTTAGCCGGCCGGTGTGACCGAGCGGTTCTACGCGCTACAGTCTGGAACCGCGCGACCGCTACGGTCCCAGGTTCAAATCCTGCCTCGGACATGGATATGTTTGATGTCCTTAGGTTAGTTAGGTTTAAGTAGTTCTAATTTCTAGGGGACTGAAGACCTCAGAAGTCCCATAGTGCTCAGAGCCATTTGAACCATTTCTTTGAATCTGCTTAGTGTATTCATCTCTTGGTCCTCCTTCCCTATTTTTACCCTCCACGCTGTCGTCCAATACTGAATTGGTGATCCCTTGATGCCTCAGAATATGCCCTACTAACCGATCACTTCTTCTAGTCAAGTTGTGCCACATTTCTCTTCTCTCCAATTCTATTCAATACCTCCTCATTACTAATCTTCAGCATTCTTCTGTAGCACTATATTTCGAAAGCTTTTATTCTCGTACTGTCCAAACTATTTATCGTCCACGTTTCACTTCCATACATGGCTACACTCCATACAAATATTCTCAGAAACGATTTCCTGTGACATAAATCTATACTCGATGTTAACCAATTTCTCTTCTTCAGAAACGCTTCACTTTTCATTGCCAGTCCACATTTTATATCCCCTCTACTTCGACCATCATCAGTTATTTTGCTCCCCATATAGCAAAACTCCTTTACTACTTTAAGTGTCTCATTTCCTAATCTAATTCCCGCAGCATCGCCCGACTTAATTCAATTACATTCCATTATCTTCGTTTTGCTTCTGTTGATGTTCTTCTTATATTCTCCTTTCAAGACACTGTCCATTCCGTTCACCTGCTCTTGCAGGTTCTTTGATGACTCTAACAGAATTACAATGTCATCGGCGAACTTCAAAGTTTTTATTTCTTCTCCATAGATTTTAATTCCTACTCCGAACTTTTCTTTTGTTTCCTTTACTGCTTGCACAATACACAGATTGAATAACATCGAGGATAGGCTACAACCCTGTCTCACTCCCTTCCCAACCACTGCTTTCGTTTCATGCCCCTCGACTCTTATAACTGCCATTTGATTTCTGTACAAATTGTAAATAGCCTTTCGCTCCCTGTATTTTACCCCTGCCACCTTCAGAATGTGAAAGACTATTCGTAGACAATATCCGAGCTGCAAAGCAAAATCCATTCAATTAAAATTGTGGGATTAAATACACGTATGAATTAAGAAAAATGCAAGCAATCAAAACACCTGCGGAATGGCACACGTCTACAAGGATTAAATCCCATGGTTTGACTTGGCCTATTCTTTTTTTTAGGAAAATAGTTGACAAGAGAAAAGGCTACAAAAATCTGTAACCTCATTTCTTTAGTCAACATTAATTTATTTAAAACACCACAGTAGTGCTTCCCATTCACGAACTGTAGTACAGATGATTAAAATAACTTACAGAGCCTTCCAGTACAGTTACGCTACCTGCCCTTAAAAAAGCTACACCACGAAGATGACGTGCTACAGACGCGAAATTTAACCGTCGGGAAGAAGATGCCGTGATATGCAAATGATTATCTTATCAGAGTATTCACAAAAGATTGGCTTCGGTGGCGACACCTACAACGTGCTGACATGAGGAAAGTTTCCAACCGATTTCTCATACACAAACTGCAAATGATCGGCGTTGCCTGGTGAATCGTTGTTATGATGTCTCATGTAAGGAGGAGAAATGCGTACCATCACGTTTCCGACTTTGATAAACGTCGTATTGTAGCCTATCGCGATTGCAGTTTATCGTATCGCGACATTGCTACTCGCGTTAGTCGATATCCATTGACTGTTAGTAGAATATGGAATCGGTGGGTTCAGGAGGGTAATACGGAACACCGTGCTGGATCCCAACGGCCTCGTATCACTAGCAGTCGAGATGACAGGCATCTTATCCGCATGGCTGTAATGCATCGTGCAGCCACGTCTCGATCGCTGAGTCAACAGACCATCTGCACGAACAGTTCGACGACGTTTGCAGCTGCATGGACTATCAGCTCGGAGACCATGGCTGCGGTTACCCTCGACAGTGCATCACAGACAGGAGCGCCTGCGATGGTGTGCCCAACGACGAACCTGGGTGCACGAATGGTAAAACGTTATTTTTTAGGATGAATCCAGGTTGTGTTTACAGCATCATGATGGTCACATCCGTGTTTGGCGACATCGCGGTGAAGTCATATTGGAAGCGTGTATTCGTCATCGCCATACTGACGTATCACCCGGCGGTATGATATGGGGTGCCATTGGTTACACGTCTCGGTCACCTTTTGTTCGCATTGACGGCACTTTGAATATTGGACGTTACATTTCAGATGTGTTGCGACCCGAGGCTCTAGCCTTCATTAGATCCCTCCGAAATCCTACATTTCAGCAGGATAATGCACGGCTGCATGTTGCAGGTCCTGTAAGGGCCTTTCTGGTTACAGAAAATGTTCGACTGCTGCCCTGGCCAGCAGATTCTCCAGATCTGTCACCAACTGTCAATGGTGCCCGAGCAACTGGCTCGTCACAATACGCCAGTCACTACTCTTGAGGAACTGTGGCATCGCGTTAAAGCTGCATGGGCAGCTTTACCTGTACACGCCAGCCAAGCTCTGTCTTCCCATGCGTATCAAGGCCGTTGTTAGGGCCAGAGGTATTTGTTCTGGGTTCTGATTTCTCAGGATCTTTGCACCCAAATTGCGCGAAAATGTAATCACATATCAGTTCTCATATAATATATTTTTCCAATGAATTCCCATTTATAATCTGTATTTCTTCTTGGTGTAGCAATTTTAATGGTCAGTAGTGTATTTTCAACAACTACCAAAAAATTTCAGTTTACACGCGACAACGTGGCCTCACAAAACGACGAAACTGAAGTGCGAACTGGTGGCGCCCTATCTACAGACATACGCGAAACTAGGTGCGTGCATCATCCGCTTACTGGCCGCACCAGGGACACTGGGGAAAAGGAATGGGAACGTTTGTGTGTGTGTTGGGGGGGGGGGGGGTGAAGGGGAGGGCAGAGGGCTGCAGGGGGAGGGGAGCGGCGCCTGGCAGAGAAATGGATGACAGCATGGGCGGCGTGGGCGGCAGCGTTCATCTCAGGTGCAGCTGAAGGCCGAGGGACGCATCCAGATGTCTCAGTTTCATGTGTCTGCCAAGTTGTGGCACACCTTGTATGCTAGGAAACGCAACTTACACTTACACTTTCATCTACGAGGGGCGCTCAACAAGTAATGCAACAACTTTTGTTTCTCCGCCGGTTTCTGTTGAAAAATGCGGAATTCGTCGTGACAAGTCGTGGAATATACCGGCTTCAGTCCCTACAGTTTTATGAAGTTCCGATACTGTAAATAGGTATCAGAATGGCATCTGTAACTGAGGTGCATTCCAAGCAGGGAGCTGTCATTGAGTTTCCTTTAGCGGAAAACTAGAGAATCGTAGATATTCAAAGGCGCTTGCAGAACGTCTACGGAGACCTGGCAGTGAACAAAAGCACGGCGAGTCGTTGTGCGAAGCGTCTATCACAATCGTTACAAGCTCGCGCAAATATGACTTGTGCTACCCACAGGAAATTGATGAAACGACTCCAGCGTGTTCGTCTCTACAAAAGTGCAAACGAAATTCTCTTGCTTCATGACAACGCAAAGCGCCGCCCAAGTTTGCGCACCCGAAAGAGCTCGCAGACCTTCATTAGAGTGTTCTTCCTCATCCACTCCTCAGCCAGGATCTCGCAGTTTACTACATCCATCTGTTTGGCCCAGTTAAGAATGCACTCCGCGGAAGGTAGTACGGGGATGATCGGAGATTTTTGATGCAGTAAGACGCTGGCTCCGTCGTCGACCAGTAGAATGGTACCATGCTGGCATTCAGGTCCCCGGTAAGGAGGCGTAAGACCGTCGCATTGAAGACGGATAATATGTTGAAACGTAGGGTTTTGTATCCAAAAGAGTGAGAAACAATTTGGTGTGCTGTAATCATCAGTAAAACTGACCTGCATTACTGACCTGCAAACTGACCCTCGTACATTAGTACTCCGCAAGACACCTTAGAGTCGGTGGCGTTGGGTACTTTGTATATCTCTGTCGTAGGCCCCCGCCCCCCTTTCCCTGTTCCAGTAATAAATGGTTCTCATGAAGAATAATTTTTCATATCCCTTTGTGTAAGCTTCTCGAATCTTTAAAATTTTTGTCTTTATTGACTTATCCGCAAACATATGTAGGAGGAAGCAATATATTGACTGACTGGTCTATGAACGCATGCTCTCGGTATGTATGGTATGATCTTTTTTTCTTTAATGTTGACGATTCCCCATGATTTATGTCATTACGGCAGGTTAGAAATTGCTTTAGTAGAAATAAAACCAGAGAAATATACATATAACTAAAACAGGACTTGAGAGCCCATCAGGTCATAATGGTCCTATCATTGAGAAACATTACTTCATAAGAACAGTCGATATAAACACTTTACCTTAGGAATCCTCTGAATGAGTTCTTGATTCTGTAAGCACCAAAGTTTCCACGATTAGCAATAACATCTGGCCATGAGTTCCAAGATTTTGGGTTCAATTTTCTTGTGAAAGTGAATACCCCCTGAAAATAGTTGGGAATAATTTTCTGTTATCACTGCCACCTCCAAACTGAATTTCTTCAGATTATGGAGAATAACTGGAAATTTTTTGTTGATGATGACATGTGACGTAGTGTTACTTTTTGTTTAGTTTGCTGTAAACTGATGAGTTTCAATAATTCAAAGATGTGTTTTATATCAGAATCGCTACGTCCCGAGGCTGATGAATCAATATCAGATGGAGAAAACTTCTAGATTAACTCAGTTGTTTCCTTATCTTCGAATTTACTCGCCATGGTCTGTCATGTAAAAACATGAGGCTATAGACCTTACGGCATTTACAAGTACAGAATATCTTATACGAAAATTTTCTGAAAATATTCATCATTTTCGTCTTTTAAACAGTTACTAGCGCTAACTTACTTACCATGCCACCAGGGAAAAATATGAAGATCACATTATCATCGTAAACAGTCAAAATTAACCCAGAAAGACTCACGTCGAACTACACGCAACCAAATAACGTAAGCACTGCAAGTGCTGAGATTAAAACTGGTCCCGAGCGTCAGACAATGGGTACGTAAACGTCCTGCGACATGTTAACGAGGTACCGAAGGTTTCAAGTAGTCATTTTCGTTTGGACGTCAGCGCTAAAAGTACGTGTGATGTGAGAACTGTATGCTGCGCTGTTTTGCATATGAGCTTCTGCTTTTTACGGAAGAATCGAAATATGGTACAAAGTGTAGGAACAAACAAGAACAATAGTTTTCATTAGAGACCAAAGGGGAATTCATAGTGGCCGCCATGAATGGTTGTTTCTGCATTTTATACTATATTTCAATTTCTTCGCAAAAATCGTAAAGTTCAGATGCAAAACAGCGCAGCAGACATTTGTCACATCACACGCAGCTTTAGAGCTGACGTGCCAACGAAAATGATCAGTTGAAACCTTCGTTACCTTGTTGACATATCGCAGAACATTTACGGACGTATTATGTGTGTCTCGAGAGCATCTACATCTACATGGATACTCTGCAAATCACATTTAAGTGCCTAGCAGAGAGTTCATCGAACCAAATTCACAATTCTCTATTATTCCAATCTCGTATAGCGCGTAAAGAATGCACACCTATATCATTCCGTACGAGCTCTGATTTCCCTTATTTTATCGTGGTGATCGTTCCTCCCTATTCGCAATTTGAATCTCCGCTCTTGCAGTACTTGAGCTGTTTGGCAACGTGCAGTTGGATGTGGGTCGTTCTCTGTTTAGTTTTGACTGTTTACTGTGACAATCTAGTCTTCATATTTTTCTCCGGCTTTATGGTAAGTCAGTTAGTGCTAGTAACAGTTTAAAAGCCCAAAATGTTGAGCTGTGTCAAAGGTTGCGTGGTGAATTCTTTACACCCCTGAGAACGGAAAGAATACGAAACGTGTTATCCAAGCGCTTCATAACAAATACGTTTACTTATTCAAAAATATGTAACACATTGATAAATATCTAGAACGCAGTAATAGCGTCTTTTTGCCTTATACTTTGTATCTCGATTTGTTGTTAAGTGCCAAAAACTTTCTCATCAAATAACTCTGGCTTTTTCGCTGTTGAAATAATTTTCAGTATAACACGTCTGTCTTTTTACATTCTTTTTTATGCACTGTGGAGGCTTTTTCTGACTAAAAAGTTAATGCCTCTATGCTTCAAATATTTTGTCTATTTTGTAACAGAACCCTAGTAGGGAAAGATTTCATGACCTTATATAACTTTTCAGTGTATCAGGAAAACAAAGAAAACAACGCATTAAAGATTAAGGAGACACGAAAGCACAAAATGCATTTCTATAATACAAGTGAGCTCGGCCAGAATACGTTAACTTTCCATTTTAGCACATGCTGCCAAAGTCCATTGTTTCTGCGCGTGCACAGCGGGCAAAATACACCGAAATTTAGAACTCCATACTCAGTACAGTGTGTAGATCATTGACATCATACACACACCCGAATCGTGGCCGGTTGCTGATTTAAGCCGTCGGCCCACGGACCGTGCATCCGAACGTTGAGCGTTGAGTGTGCCGAGTTTCTGACGTCATAGCGCGGAATAGCACGTTCGGGAGTCTTTCCAAACGTGCAGAGCAATATCTAGCATGTCAGATATTCTGAGCGTGCGTCTGAGCGTTGACCAATGAGATGGCACAACGCCACCTACGTCACATGTACGTCATCTCCCTTCAGCACGAAGTTGTGAGGCTCCATATTGGCTTTCATTTCAAACCCACACGTATATATGTCGTTTCTGAACACCAGCAAATTGAGAATCACTGGAAAACCCGTTGTTAACTGTGTGATCCGTCGCAATGAAATAATGAGAAACATCATATTCGTGGTAAAAGAATTATTGTAACTTGCGTATTATGAGAGTATGCTATTTGAAGGCAGCAATACACTGAGGATGCACCCAAAACGCATTGTTCTTGGTACAATTTGTTTTAATTTAATTTCAGTTAGTAACATAGTTACGATTAAAGCTTTCAGCAAGTGCTAAGATGGATAAGATCCTAGGAGTGGCAAATTACTTGAAAATGTTAGTTTGGCGTTGTGAGTAGCGTCACTGATTGGTCAATTTTTTATGTTTGGGCAGTGGTTCGCAACTCGCCAGTATGTAAATTTTTTTCCTAACATAGGCGTTTTTATAACGTTCTTTTACTTTATTATTAGTTTAATATAAGTATATACTATAATTTACTATAATTTCACCTTTCTTTGGGTGTTCGATTGGCTTGATCTACATCACACCTTGCGCAACTTGTGTAAAGCTATTTTGCTCCTTTTTCTTTTACGCTTCGTAATTCACCTGTTGCAACGATTCTGCTACTGGTTAGGAACAGTGATTAAGTAAGACTGACCTTGGGGTTGTACTAAAATGTGGGAATGATGAAATAATGGAAATAATGTTTACCTTATGCGGAGAAGGATTCCAAATTTGTACCGCACTGTTTGTAATGGAACTTTCATAAGCCTGTGTCCTTATCGATTGGACATGGTACTTTCCTTTTCATGGGCAATGGAGAAAATGTGCTTTTTAATAGAGCTAACGTGGGAATTTTACGCGCGCCCGTTAAGTAAACACAGTGATTTACGAACTAGAAACATCCCTCAATTGCCGCTGGAGTGTGTTGCGATCGCGTATTATACCACGTTGGGGGCCCACGTACCGTGTGCACAAGTCGCATCGTTCCTGAGCGTTCAGCAGCACGTTGAACTTCGCACGCTCAACGTTTACGCCTGACAGCACGGTCCGTGTGCCGACGGCTTTACAAGGCAAACGTACACTCACTGTGAGTAATCGATTTTGACCAGAAAGTCGCTCGTGTAAAACGGGCCTCAGGGAAGGCGCAGACGCAAGGTGGAGTGGGAAGCTAGAGGAGTGTGAGCAGGTAGCAGGTAGGGACAGGTATGAGGCTCGTAGCGTCGGCGCGGTGCGTGGGAGCGCCTGCAGACCGCGGCTGGAGACGGGTGGCGCAGCCGTGGAATGCGGGGAGAGGCCGTGCGTGAGCGGCTCACGTGCGAGTGTGTGCGTGTCCGTGGCGCCAGCCAGTCTGGAGAACACCTGCGCCTCTAGCTGCCCGCCCGACAGCCACACCTGGCCGCCGCACGGCCGCCAGCCTCCCAGACCGCCCTCTGCACACGGGCCCTGCACTGTGCGCCGCAACCACAACTATGCCTTGGTCATCGTAACAATAAACGAGATGCAAACAAATACAAGCGCGATGATTGGTCAGCAGCAGTAGCACAATACTTACGAATTAGATATCGTTTCACTGATGTTTTCAAGAAAAATGTTCAAATGTGTGTGAAATTTTATGGGACTTAACTGCTAAGGACATCAGTCCCTAAGCTTACACACTACTTAACCTAAATTAGCCTAAGGACAAACACACACCCATGCCCGAGGGAGGACTCGAGCCTGCGTCGCGACCAGCCGCACAGTTTATGACTGCAGCGCCTCAGACTGCTCGGCTAATCCCACACGGCTTCACTGATAGGGTCTTCAGCCCAAAGAATCGTCTGATGCAGCTCTCCACGCTACCCTACCCTCCGTATGCGTCTTCATCTCTACTGCATCACTACAGCAACCTACATCCTTCTGAGTCTGTTTAGTGTATTCATATCTTGGTCTCCCTCCAACACTAAATTGGTGATCCCTTCATACCTCAGAACGTGTACTACCAACCGAACTCTTCTTCTAGTCACGTTGTGTCTCAAATTCCTCACTACCCCAATTCTGTTCAGTACCTCCTCATTAGTTACGTGATCTACCAATCTAATCTTCAGCGCTCTTCTCTAGCACCACACTCCAAAAGCTTCTGTTCTCTTCCTGTCTATATAAACTGTTTATCATCCATGTTTCACTTCCATACAAGGCTACCCTCCAAACATGTACTTTCAGAAAGAAGGTCCTGGCACTTAAATCTATACTCGATGTTAACAAAGTTCTCTTGCTCAGAAACGCTTTCCTTGCCATTGCCAGTCTACATTTCACGTTGTGTTCGCCCCGTGTAGTTGAATAATGCGAGCACGGTAGCTCAGCGTGCTCTGTCAGCCGGTTAGCTACCGTCCGTAATAAAAAAATTGAGTGAACGGATCAACAAAGAACCTGAACGGCTGTCATCGGACGTCCGCCACGAACAGATTCGTCGACCAATATAGAGCAAAATGAGATTAAAAAAATAATAAAAAACTCCCTTGAACCCTTTTTCTTTAAAAAAAAAAGTAGTCAACGTGACGGCATGCAACGCCTAACGACCCGGGTTCAATTCGCGGATGGGTCGGAGATTTTTAACGATCAGGGACTGGGTATCTTCTTATCGTCGTCATTTCGTCCCCATCGACATGCTAGTTTCCGAAGTGGCGTCAATTCGAAAACTTTGTATCAGGCGAACGGTCTACCCGACGGCAGGCCCTAGATACGCGATATTTTATATCCTACCGACTTCGAACATCATCACTTATTTTTACGCCCAAATAGAAAACACATCTACTACTTTAAGAGTTTCGTTTCCCAATCTTATTCCCGCACCATCACATGATTTAATTAGACTATATTCCATTATCCTCGTTTTGCTTTTTTTGATGTTCACCTTATAATCCTCTTTTGAACACACTATCCATCCCGTTCAACTGTTCTTCCAAGTCCTTTGCTGACTCTTACAGAATATCACTGTCATCAGCAAATCTCAGAGTTTTTATTTCTTCTCCCTGGACTTTAATTCCTGCTCGAAATTTTTCTTTTGTATCCTGTACTGTTTGCTCAATATACAAATTGAATAACATCGGGGATAGGCTACAATCCTGTCTCAATCCCTTCTCAACCACTGACTCCTTTTCGTGTCTGTCAACTATCACAACTGACATCTGGTATCTGCACAAATTGTAAATAGCTTTTCGTTACCTGTATTTTACCCTTGATACTTTCAGAATTTGCAATAAAGTATTCCAGTCAACATTGTCGAAAGTTTGCTCTAAGTCTACAAATGCTATAAACATAGTTTGCCTTTCCGCAACTTACTTTGTAAGGTAAGTCGTACGATCAGTATTGCCTCGCGTGTTGGTACATTTCTGCAGAATCCAAACTGATCCTCCCTAAGGTCGGCTTCTACCAGTTTTTCTATTCTTCTGTAAAGAATTCGTGTTAGTATTTCGCAACCGTGACTTATTAAACTGAAAGTCTGGTGATCTTCACACCTGTCAGCAACTGATTTCTTTAGAATTCGAATTAATACATTCTTCTTGAAGTCTGAGTGTATTTCGCATGTCTCACACATCTTGATCACCAGACGGAAGTCTTTTGCCAGGGCTGGCTTTCCCAAGGATCTCAGAAGTTCTAACTGAATATTGTCTACTACCGGGGCCTTCCTTCGACTTCAGCCTTTCAGTGCTTTGTCAAATTCTACACGCAGTATCATATCTCCCATGTAATCTTCATCTAAGTCCCATTCCATTCACATAATATTGCCCTCAAGTACATCACTTGTCCAGTCCCTCTATACATTCCTTCCACCTTCCTGCTTTCCCTTCTTTGCTTAGGAGAGGTTTTTCGTCTGAGCTCTTCATATTCATACAGGTGCTTCTCTTTCCTACAAAGGCTTCTTGAATTTTCATGTAGGCGACATCTATCTTAGCCCTAGTGATATATGCTTATACATCCTTATATTTGTCCTCTAGCCATTCTTGCCTAGTTTTTTTGGAGTCCCTGTCGATCTCATTTTACTATAGTACAGGAAATGAAACTTCAGGATACTCTAAGATACTAATAGCCACTAACGTTTTTCTTAATCATACTTAAGCTATGTCGTTTTAAGTTCAAAAATCGTGTACGGTCTCCGTCTCTGTTCTATTGTGCACCTACTGTTGCGCTCGTGATGAGTACTGGGAAACTGACTGCCACTGTTTCCTACTCTCTAGTGAAATACACTCTTTGAATACCGCCAAAACACGGCGAGAAACAGGTTGTTCCTCATGTTTTCCATCGCTTTACAGAAAGAATCAGCTTTGAAGTTTTCTGTGAAAGTGACTTTCTAAAGTTAAAGGGGTCTGAAAATCGTATTTATAGCTGAATTGACGGTGTTGTAGAATCGTAATTCGGTAAAATTCGAGGATCGATTTTACAAATGTCACTCTGATTTCCCTTTCTGCCGTTGAGTTTAGAGTACCTATTTTTTTTAAATGCTATATTCATCAAATATATGGTAATTAACACATTTCTAATCATAATTTTAAGCAATAGTGCACGTCTCCTTGTTTCTAACAACATACCTCACGCAGAATTACCATACCACTGCAATACGAACCCAACAGAACACAACTGATCTGGAGCCAAGGTATGGCATTTGTGACTAGAAATAATAAGACACTTAAGCTGCCAGACGTACTGGAACTAATGCAGGATGCTTCTGTCAGACGTCACTACCGAACCTGGCGGAGGGATACAGTATCGCACACCAAAAACGAAGAGGAGAAAATGTTGCACTTGGAGCTCTTCATGAATTCTATTATTGATCTACTCGAAAGAAAAAAAAAAATGGTTCAAATGGCACTGAGCACTATGGGGCATAACATCTGAGGTCACCAGTCCCCTAGAACTTAGAACAACTTAAACCTAACTAACATTTATGCCCGAGGCATGAGTCGAACCTGCGACCGTAGCGGTTGTGTGGTTCCAAACTGAAGTGCCTCGAACCTCTCGGCCTCACCAGCCGGCTGATCTATTCGTTTTCAGTGTAGGAGATGGCAGTTCTAGTACTGAAATGTATTTCTTGAATTCCAATATGGAAGGATTTCAGACATTACCAGGCGTCTGACAATAAATAATACATTCAGTGACTTTAACAATACGGTGAAATCCCTGCAGTCACACATAGAACATGCAGAAATATTACCCTTTGTTTAAGTTATGGTTTCATCACTCTTGCTTTTAATAACAGTTCTATATTACCTGAGAACGAGAGCATGTTAGGCATCCCGTCTGCGGTACTGGATTTTTCTCGAATATTATTCCATTCTCTTTAGAAATTAACGACATTCGAAGCTATATCGCTTCTCTGCTCGTCTGTTTTTGCGACATAACACCACCCGATAACATCACTGCGGGTTAGCTGGACCAGCTGGCTGACCTCTCCTGTCCTTAATGCGCCTATAGAGCTGTTGTCCCTTATTATCGCTTAGTCGATATGCGCGTAACGCACAGCATGAAAGGTATACCTGTTCTCCAGACAGCTTGACCTCCGCTCTACGTGATCGAAATCCAATGACATTTAAGAAAATGCGGAAGAATACACGGTGTAATTTTTACATCTGGTTTATTTTTATGATGAACACAGTAAGTTCCAGCCCTGCTTAAGGCCGATATTACACTATCAAATTTACTTGACAAAGTTGATTTGTCTAATAGACTGGCGCATTGTAATAGGGAACTTGTGAGAAATTTTGCATTTCGACCAATTTAGACGACCATATCTACCGCCTCGCCTAAGATTTGATCAAAGAAGTCGTTCGTCTGTTTTCTGCAGTGAGAAATTCAACCGCTTGGAGCGGCAGCATCGCCGGAGGCTGTCTGCTGATTCACCAACATGTCTTCCAATGGTTCAAATGGCTCTGAGCACTATGGGACTCAACTGCTGTGGTCATTAGTCCCCTAGAACTTAGAACTACTTAAACCTAACTAACCTAAGGACATCACACACATCCAAGCCCGAGGCAGGATTCGAACCTGCGACCGTAGCAGTCGCACGGTTCCGGACTGCGCGCCTAGAACCGCGAGACCACCGCGGCCGGCATGTCTTCCAAATTTACAGGATATGTCGCATCTGTAACGATACTGATAGAAATTTACGAGGCAGATGAAGCACAGTATAGCTTGCGGCTTCAAGAATAAAAAAGAGAATAAGAAAATGCCAGAGCTATAAAAAGAAATTGCGTTGGCCTTTAGCCGTGAAGTACCTCCGAGGATATAAAAGAGAAGATCTAGAACTTTTGTAGAAATGAAAATATTTCATAATGGCTATAGTATGTACTAAACAGTTATTTGCCTTCAGATGTTTCTCTTTCAGTGCTTTATAAAAAGCCTCAAATGTTTCTCATGTTATTTTCGTCAATGTGCATTGTGGTAATCGAGTGGTATGCTGTGAACTACAATATACTTCTGCTGCTAGAAATCGCTCTGTTATCGTAAGTGTGTATTTTTCAGACATGGAATATCTGAGGTGAGTGTTCCGCCTCGTAATATGAAGAGCCACTTTCCTGAGCACTGGGTGATATGTACTCGCATACATCCGCAAGTAATTTTCAGACGACTTTACGTCCAGGATTTGCAGGTCCAGTTACAAATTTTGTTATCTTTTTCTATTATCTCCCACCGAAAGCCGCAGATTCACGCACGTACGTTCCATTTTCCTTTTTCTCCGTTCCTTTTCCAAATGCAAACGCAACGGAAATGAAGTATACGCAACAACAGAACATAGTAACAAGTTGTTGTCGGACATTCTAAAATTTTGACGAAATATTGCATGTCTGTGTAATACCATCTTTGTCCAATAAATTGGCTGGGATCGAAGACGAGTATCGCTTCTTTTCAAAGACAATCGGTTGGAAACCCGACAGAAACTGCTGCCGTTAGTGGATAAAGGTCCATACCAACCAGTTTCCGAGCGAAAATTCCGAAAGGGTCTGCTTGCATTGGAAGTTTGCAGTTGGGTACCTCACAAGGACCGTTGCTCACAGTTTCGCATGAAGCTGCACGTCCTTAATGGACCAGACAGCGCAGGAAGTTGACAGTAGATGGCTGAAGCGGAGTTGTGTGGTCTAATAAGTCGCGATAATGCTTCTTTCAAAAGTATGCAAGGCGTCGAGTGTGCCAATGGACCAATGAGACGTCTGTCAGCCAGTGTTCGAAGGCTGAGATCGGAAGTTGTCCTGTAATGATTTGGGGTTCTATTTCGTACGACCACATGAACCTATTCATTCACGTTACCATGAACGTGTACCAAGAAATTCATTTCAAGAATTTCGGTGACCAACCATTACCGTTTCTTCTACATCTCCAAGCACTACCGCCTTTGGATAGGACAACAGCTGCGTTTACAGAGCCGCACCTCTACCTTCCTTCATTTAACGAACATTCAAACACCCTTTCGCTTCCCGTCTGGGCCGTAAAGTCAGTTTTAATCCCTCAGCAAATCTCCTGGACTATTTGCGACAGTGGGTGAAATGGAGCCATCAGCATTCCCTAAGTTTGGTTGATCTTATTATAAATGAGTCATTTCAGTTGGATATGTCGTACCTTGCAAAATCCCATCTTTGTTGTTTTATCTCCCAAACCAGAAAATTAATTGCGGGAAGAGCCACTCCTCAAAGACATAACCTATGAATTTACAGGTGCGCAATTTGAGTTGGATAATACCACTAGACTAGGGTTGCCATCAGTCCCGGTGGATCGGGACCGTTAACGTTTGGACTTTTTGTCCCGACATCCCTAACTAATTCCATGTAATTGTATTCTGAATAAAATGTAATTATATAAGTTTATTGCTTCATTTCTACACCCCCGTATCAGAGTATCCCAACGAGGTGCAAGCTAGATATGGCAACCCTGTACGATACCTCATTTGTAGAACCTATAGTGGGGGTTCGTTTAATAAATAGCATGTAACTAGAAGATAGGCCGGCCGTTGTGGTCGAGTGGTTCTAGGCGCTTCAGTCCGTAACCGCGCTGCTGCTACGGTCGCAGGTTCGAATCCTGCCTCGGGCATGGATGTGTGTAATATCCTTAGGTTCCTTAGGCTTAAGTAGCTCTAAGTCTAGGGGACTGATGGCCTCAGATGTTAAGTCCCATAGTGCTTAGAGCCATTTGAACCATTTGAACTAGAAGATATCTCTCAAAAATAATCTAGTGTTTAAACACTCAAGTTTATTACACGTATTTAAACATTGATTATGGTCACTCATGAAAAGAGGCGGTAAATCGGTTGACAAATGCCATCTACGTGAACTTAATAGTATTACAGTTTTACGGATATCAGCGTTACTCGACTACCTAACAAAAGCCGCATCCTGTTAACCCATATCCTGATCGGAGACTCAGATTTAATAGCACAGAATTGCTAGTGAAGAAAACACTGATTGCAAGCTTGATGACTGGTTAATCAGGTCATGCATTCAACACATGATTCCGGACCCCGAGACGAGATGAAACTTCACAAATGCTGACTGCAGTAAATGGCAGAAGTCACATCGTAAGTCACCCTCGTCCGGTGTCGACTCAGAAAAGATCGGTAAACTATCCATCAGCTACTGATATCATTCTGAGAGCCACCGAGAGGCAAGTGGCGACAAGAGTCGTCGGATATCTGATCGGAAGTATCACAAACGACGGGGGATATACTACTCCTCCAGTCGGTGGCTGTGTTATCCGTCGCTGCAGATGTTCAGATTTGATGTGGCCCTCTTTTCCACACACACAACAAGTAATAGCTGCCCATCGTGCATGATCCTCTGATGGTCAGACAAGACGGAACATGGCTTTTGAGATCAATAGTGATCTGACGCAGCACGTTAAGAACAGAGTAAGCGGAAGTGGTCCCAGCAGCGCCTTACCGCTGAAAAGCCGCTATGGCGCCCTCTGCAGGTACCTCGAATTGCAGTGCAAACACGCGAGTAAGGAAAAAAAAAAGTATAAATAACGTTGTTCAGAATCGAGAGATGGATGCCCAGAATTTCCGATGGCGGGAGCTTCGCCTCCTCACGGAGGAGCCGGCCGTGGTGGCGGAGCGCTTCTAGGCGCTTCAGTCTGGAACCAACCTACTGCTACGGTGGCAGATCCGAATCATGCCTCGGGCATGTATGTGTGTGATGTCTTTAGGTTAGTTAGGTTTAAGTGGTTCTAAGTTCTAGGGGACTGATGGCCTCAGATGTTACGTCCCAAAGTGCTTGAAGCCATATGAATTTTGAATTTTCACGGAGGAAACGTTCCACATTTAAGGCTTTCGGTCGTGCAAATTCCGGTCAAAAGTGGAAACGTTCTAATGTTGTTGCATTCTTTTGTTCCGATTGCGGTGCTGATATTCAAGACCATAAAAGTGGGTTAAAAGCTGTGAGCTATCTGAGGGAGTTAACCTTGCATTACTGCGCAACTGTTTCACCAGGTATCCAGTCTAGCTTACCAAATTCCCAACCAGGCTAACATTAATTATAATCTTTTAGTACTCATCTTACGATAAACGGTGATATATATATATATATATATATATATATATATATATATATATATATATATATATATATATAAAGATAATTTAAATAAAAAGAAATAAATCAGTTTATATTTGACCATTTATTTTAACATTGATCATTGTTCCGTTAAAATTTCAGCATATCAAACTTGATTTATAACTAAACTGGAGCCTTATTTAGGATTGTGAAAACGTGAGTTTGTAATCTTACGGAACACATCAAATAGGGAGTCAAGATTTGGAGACTATATACAACACTCCATTCATAAAATAACACACGAAGAACGTTGAAACATATCCAAGAGGAAATTAACCACAACCAGCCGATTCAATTTTCACCCAAAGAAGTTACGTTCGTAGCGCAATCCTGTCCGCCATGAAATTACCACACACTGGTATACTAAATTCATACTAAACCTCTGTGAAATCTTCCCAAAAAGAATAGCTGAGGGCTACTTTGATGCTTACACCACATGCTTCACGTGGTCAACTTGGTTTACACAAAGAGTGTAACTCCACAATAATTTTGATAATTAAAATAAATTACATCGAAACGCCATTTACAAAAGAAAAACCTCGAACTGGTTACTATCGTCCTACTATTAACCTGATGGGTCAAACAATTGTATAAGCACGTGGTACTAGTCTCACAAAGTACGCCCCACGTGGGTTGAACATAAAGAAAAGATGCTATATTGAAAAATATTGTCAAGACGAGACGTTATAATCTCACGCACATTTGCATTTAAAATTGATGACCTTAGTTAGAGTTACTGATCAACACATGGTTCAACTTTACTCACAAAGTAGTGACAAAGCAACTACCGGAAGATATTCTTAACTTCACACACAAATTACACTGCGTTGCAGTTTAAGTTAACTTTAGATATTTTAGAGCTAAACCTGAAATAAAGATGATAAAATTTTCAGTTAGGCTGAACTTAAGAAATCCATTCTCCTACGGACTTAGCAGAGACGCGCTTAGCCGGAGATCTTACCACTTCAGACGCTCGCCGCGGACCGACTGACCTGGGACCCTACCGAGCGTGCTTAACAGATACAAACGGAAGTGACCAGAGAGGCATCTTCCTATACCAACATGACAAGGGACGGACAGCACCATACTGTTTCTGACGTTGGTCCTACTGTTGTCTAGCAGACAGGCTTGTCTGCTACCATCAACCATGCAACTAGAATTACATTTCCTCATTCATCCTCTCACATAGAAGGGAAGGGGGATGACAGTATCATATCATATACAGTATATAAAAGAAAGCGGATGTAAGTTCCGTATGAGACTGTGTGACATGAATTACATATAAACTGTGTTTTAAAGTGTAGTAGTGTGACAGATAGTTCTTGTTTATGTGTAAAAGTGACACGTTTCACTGCTCAGTCTCCTCCCAGATAGTCAGAGACACAACACAGTAAATTTAGAAGAGGAATTTACACCGTAAATGACAACAGATTTAAGAAATTAACATGAAAGGAAGCCAACAGAGACCTTTCAACGTAATGTCGATTTTTTGAACTTATTTACCATGATGGCACAAACTAAGTCTCCATATAAATAAATTCGAGCACACACGATCCTATCATGGCGGCCGCTGGAGTCACAGTGTCACGCCACTGAGCTACGGGGGTATACAAAGCTCAGGAAGTTGGCTGAAAGATGTACGAAGGCTACAAGTTGTACTTTGAAAAAATGAAATTTCTTGTGGATCAGGAAATGTCAGATAACTCGTCATCCACAGTGTCAGAAAAAACTGAACATCGTGTTGTCTTGTCAGGAAGAGGAAATGTTTATTTCACTTCCAGAAATTCTCAGAACTGACGAATAGGACCACTTCAGCTGTCCAGTGAGCTCAAGTTTCTTTTTCTTTTAACGGTTGGCTAAGTACACCCGTATCAGCGCAACAGCAATTTTAATCAGTTTTCAACAGTTATTCCAGAACAGGAATATATCGAAAACAGTACACGTTCGCGATAAATTTTACAGTTCTCTGGTTTAATTTGTAATTAAGTGTTGACATTCTGGTACACATATCTATACTGCAACGAAAGAGAACCTATTTCTTGGAAATATTCACAGAATGCCTCGCCGTCTTGTTTAGTCCGTTCTCCATGCTTGTGGTTTGCAAGGTGTGACGTCAACTCTTCGCCGTGTGCTGGTGTTGTCGAGGCCGTGGAGCTGTTACTGCTACAGCTCGGTCGGTGGAGTCGAGACGCGATGCGCGATGATGGATGTCTCTGTCGGTTAACGAGAGACAAGATCTGAAAAGCTCCTAAGTAATCGTTCCTCGAGTAATGATTAAAGTTTGATTGCGAGTCCGTACACTTTCCTTATTAATGCGAACTGTCTCTTATGGTTTGAAGTTATTATGTGTCCCGTTAACACTTTGGTGCAGTAATTGATGAATCTTCCCTCATGCACATCGTCCGCATCACCAAAAGTGAGGAAAAAGTTCAATTGCAGATAGCATTTGTCGTTGTTTGTTCGTTGCTAAGGAAAATTGTTCGCTCTATTTGACGCGATATCCACAGATACTCTTTAACAATGTCTTAATTATCTTGAGTCGTAATATTATGTATGTCCAAACCTTCCCTGTCACAACTAACAGTCCACGAATTTACTCCCAAGTTAAATAGTCACTGTTCATTAACTTTTGATTAGTAATTACCACATATTCATAGAATGATGGAGGAGACGCGTTGAATTACCACTTTTGATGAACAATTTTATTGTTCTTTCTCGCTAAATACTTTATAAACATCGCGCCACACGCAGACACGGTTAATTAGCACTGGAAGTTCTGTTAGTATCGTGACAATTACGACAGCTTTAACACTCGGCGTAATTGTATCTTCTTCATGTATTCGTGTCAATGTCTCCTACCCGAGACTAAACGTGTATTGTAGTCTTCTGAAACTTTGTCCATTCCTTTCTGTAAGCTCACTTACATGAATGTTGAGTCCAATATTGCCTACTTCCGTTAATAAAGTCCAACAACTCGGTATACACAGTCAGCACACTATCTCTGTTCAAGTCTCTAGTCTGAATATCAGTTCACAAAATCCGTGCGTCTACGTCACGCAACAACGACTCTTGAAAGTAAAACAATCTCGTCACGCTCCGTTCTCTCAACTATGGCAGGAGCTGCTCTCGTTATGACTTGATAGCAAGATAGCTAACAACGACTTACTTTTTCCGTGAATGAGTATTGTAGACGCATTGAATTTCTTCGTTGAAACATTTCTTTGGACTCAACTTTCATGGTATTAATTTGCAGTTATTGCTTAGATGTTTGGCAAATAACTAAAGGCGACCTTTCTTTCTTCTTCCTTTCTACCAAAACACACTCTGTAATGGTTAATGTTGGCGTTTATCAAGACATTCTGGTGTTATATCATTGGCAAAGTTGTCGTACCTGCCAGGATAACTCTTCGCTACTTTACATCCTGATGGTCTTTCCTATTTGGGTTTTGGGGTTCATTAGGGTGTTACAAAGGCAAAATTAATGCTAGTTCCATATCGTCGAACGCCGATATAATCACTTTGAAGACACAGTTCTCACTCTGGAATCCCAGACGAAAATATTGCGCAATAACGCTGCGCCGTTCTCGCACTTTCTCTCAGGATAGTGACGCAATGTATTGTCTCAGTAATGTGAATGGGCCACTTGGGACGTTGTGTATAGAAATGAGAAGGTTAGTTCAGCAAAGCAATATCTTAGAGGGTGGACCAAACCAGTTTGTGGCGACGACTTTCAGCGCAGGAAAAGCTGATATGAAGTGGTAAGTGCAGCTTCGTAAAGACGTGCGTCCAATAGCAAGTAAACAATCGCAAGTCGCTCGCCGAAGTAACTTCAGCAGGTTGTTTGACATGGAAAACACCAAGCAAGTCGACTTCCACAGTATTCGACATCGTCCGAAAGAGGGTTCCGTGAGTTAGTGGAAACAATATCTTGCGTCTTGCCGCAAACACAGTCCGAAATTGCCAGTTGTGGCAGATGGCCAGATGGCCAGATATAAATAGCCAAAGGAACCCCTAATCACACACACTGAAGTGACAGAAGGCATGGGATATCTCATAATGTGGTGCCGCACCTCGTTTTGCCCGGCGTAGTGTAGCAACTGTACGTTGCATGGACTCAACAAGTCGCTGGGAAGTCCCCAACAGAAATATGCTGCCTCAATAGCCGCCCATAGCTGCGAAAGTGTTTGGTTCAAATTGCTCTGAGCACTATGCGACTAAACTTCTGAGATCATCAGTCGCCTAGAACTTAGAACTAATTAAACCTAACTAATCTAAGGACATCACACACATCCATGCCCGAGGCAGGATTCGGACCTGCGACCGTAGCAGTCGCTCGGTTCCACACTGTAGTGTCTAGAAGCACTCGGCCACTCCGGCCGGCGAAAGTGTTTCCTGTGCAGGATTTTGTGCAAGAACTGACTTTTTTATTATATTCCATGAATGTTCGACGGGATTCGTGTCGGGCTTCTGGGTGGCCAGACCATTCGCTCGAATTATCCAGAACGTTCGTCAAACCAATCGCCAACAACTATAGCCCATTGACATGACGCATTGTCACCCATAAAAATTTGACCGTTGTCTGGGGATATTCATGAATGGCTGCATATGGCCTCCAAGTAGCCGAACATATTTATTTGCAGTCAATGATCGGTTGAGTTGGACCAGAGGACCCAGGCCATACTATGTAAACACGGCCCACACCATATTGGAGGCACAGTGTCTTGTTGACAACTTGGGTCCATGGCTTCCAGGGGTCATTCGCAACATTCGAACGCTACCATGAGGTCTTACCAACTGAAATCGGGACTTAGCTGACCACATGTCGGTTTCCAACCGATATGGTCACGAGCCCAGAATAGGTGCTTCAGGCGAGGTCGTGCTGTTAGCAAATGCACTCGCGTCGGTCGTCTGCTGCCAATTAGCGCCAAATTTTGACGCAGTGTCCTGACGTATAGGTTGGTCGCACGCCCCACGTTGATTTCTGCGCTTATTTCAAGCAATGTTGCTTGTCTGTTGTCAATAACAACTCTACGCAAGTAGCGCTGTTCTCAGTCGTCAAGTGAAGACCGTCGGCCACTGCATTGTCCACGGTGAGACGTAATGCGTCAAATTTGCTTTTCTCGGCTCACTCCTTGCACTGTGAATCTCAGAATACTGAAGTCCCTTACTACCATCGAAGTGGAATATCCCGTGCGTCTGGCCCCAACTACCCTTCCGCTTCCAAAGTCTGTTAAATCCCGTCGTGTGGCCGTAATCACATGAATCACCTAAGTATAAATAACAGCTCTGCCAATGCACTACCGTCATATACCTTGCGTACTCTATACTTCCACCTTTTGTGTATGTGGTCCGCAGCTCGTGGTCGTGCGGTAGCGTTCTCGCTTCCCGCGCCCGGGTTACCGGGTTCGATTCCCGGCGGGGTCAGGGATTTTCTCTGCCTCGTGATGACTAGGTGTTGTGTGATGTCCTTCGGTTAGTTAGGTTTAACTAGTTATAACGTGTAGGGGACTGATGACCATAGAACTTAAGTCCCATAGTGCTTCGAGCCATTTGAACCTGTATATGTGCACATCTTTATCTCACAACTTTTGTCACCTTAGTATATAATTGACACCTTTGTACATGTAAGAGCGATGCTGCCAGAATCAGATTTTCACTCTGCAGCGGAGTGTGCGAATATATGAAACTTCCTCGCAGATTATAACTGTGTGCCGGACCGAGAATCGAGCTCGGTTCCTTTGCCTTTCGCAGGCAAGTGCTCTACCATCTGATCAACCCCAGCACGACTCACGCCCCGTCCTCACAAATTTACTTCTGCCAGTAACTCATCTCCGACCTTCCAAAGTTTACAGAAGCACTACTGCGAACTTTGCAGAACTAACACCCCTGAAACAAAGGGTATTGCAGAGACATGGCTTAACCACACTCTGGGAAATGTTTCCATATTGACATTTTCACTCTTCAGCGGAGTGTGTGCTCATATGAAACTTCCTGGCAGATTAAAACTGTGTGCCGGACCGAGACTCGAACTCGGGACCTCTGCCTTTCGCAAGCAAGCGCTCTACCATCTGAGCTACCCAAGCACGACTTTACCTCTTTCAGGAGTGCTAGCTCTGCAAGGTCCGCAGGAGAGCGTCTGTGAAGTCTGGAAGGTACTGGCAGAAGTAAAGTTGTGAGGACGGAGCGTGGCCGCGCGGGATTAGCCGAGCGGTCTTAGGCGCTGCAAGCATGGTCCGTACTGCTGGTCCCGGCGGAGGTTCGAATCCTCCCTCAGGCATGGGCGTGTGTGTTTGTGTGTTTGTCCTTAGGATTATTTAGGTTAAGTAGTGTGTAAGCTTAGGGACTGATAACTTTAGCAGTTAAGTCCCATCGGATTTCACACACATTTGAACATTTGAATTTGACGGAGCGTGAGTCGTGCTTGGGTAGCTGAGATGGTAGACAACTTGCTCGCGGAAGGCAAAGGTCCCGAGCTATAAAATGACAGTAATGTTAACCAACACCATGAATATAATAGGTAAATAAAATAAAATGTTTTTTAAATGTATCGTTGTTAATATATTTAAATAAATATATATGATTACAAAAAAAAGCTCGGGTCTCGGTCCGGCACACAATTTTAATCTGCCAGGAAGTTTCATATATTCGCACACTCCGCTGCAGAGTGAAAATCTGATTCTGACAGCAATTAGCTTGTTTCACCAGAAGGGGAAATGCAATACCTTCGTTGAATGACATGAACTTGCATATATTAACAGCATACAGTCGAAACGTAAAAATTCGTTCTGATGACGAGACAAGACACGGACAGCGCAAAGTAAAATGCAATGTAAACTGTATTCTTTATAAGCGTTTGATATTCAAAAGGTGCCGGGTCAGTCATTTTCCTATTCCTGCATTCGATATTTTATCTAACGACCGGGGATTCATTCATAAATAACTTGGTTTTGACTTGTAGCAGCAGTGATGTGCATAACATCAAAGTTGGTATTCGTGCGAGTAACTGCGTGCACATTTTATGCCTAGAAAAGTCTTATGATACTAAGCGCTTCCGACACGTCTTACGCATATGTTGAAATTTCAGCCCCTCATTAGCTTGAGACTTGCTATATCTGGTTGAAATGGATAAAGTACAAAAGAGATTATTAACAATACAGAGGGATGTGGAGACCGGAATTACGTCTTCTGATGCTGACGTTCGGGTAACAACAGTAAAGAAATCAGTTGTAAATTAAAATCACAAATTGCTACGTAGCACTGGTGTCTTTCTGAGGATCGTTTCCATAAACTGGAAGTTTTCGTTCTATGTAGCCACTGCTTACGAGAAGTTTAATAGGCTCCAACTAACATTGTTTTTAGACCTTCTACCACTGGTTTCACTTCCATCTTATTCTCACCATCATAACGCCGTTCTCGCTCTAACCTCTTTGTTTCTACATGAAGACCATCGGTGTTGCTCAAAAGGAAGTCCCACAAAAATTAATGCACTTCTTGAAAGACGAAAAGGTCTTTTGTAAGGAAAGAACTATCTGGAATAAGAAACTTTTATTTTACTGTCACATCGAAAATTAAAATCGCTTCTTGTAAGATAACGTTACGCCCCTGGGCGATTAGAGCGCAGAGCCGGTCCTGCGACCGCAGCCAGCGTTCACCTGCCCCCTTCACCGCCCCCAGCCCCCAGCCAGTGTTTACACGAGATAACGCTTCTACGAGTGGCCGTGGCGGCGGTATTTACCCGGGCAGCAGATTTCACACGTTCCACAGGAGAGAGGGAGGGCCGTTATCTCCGCCGAGCTCGTTTGCCCCTTCAGCGCGGTTCCCACACCTCGACACCGAAGCTGCGTTTAGGCCAGGATGGAACGCTGTAGGCATAGCAGAGGTGCCACTCTCACGTTATGAAATAACGGATAAATGGTACCCGATTCTACGTAGAACCTCCTCATTCCTCATCTTGTCAATCCGCCTAATTTTCAACAATCGTCTATAGCACCACATGTCAAGTGCTTCGATTCTCTTCTGTTCCGATATTCCCACAGTCCATGTTTCACTACCATACAATGCTGTACTCCAGACGTACATCCTCAGAAATTTCTTCCTCAAATTAAGGCCGGTATTTGATATTAGTAGACTTCTCTTGGCCAGAAATGCCTTTTTTGCCATAGCGAGTCTTCTTTTGATGTGCTCCTTGCTCCGTCCGTCATTGGTTATTTTACTGCCTAGGTAGCAGAATTCCTTAACTTCATTGACTTCGTGACCATCAATCCTGATGTTAAGTTTCTCGCTGTTCTCATTTCTACTACTTCCCATTACCCTCGTCTTTCTCCGATTCACTCTCAAACCATACTGTGTACTCATTAGACTGTTCATTCCGTTCAGCAGATCATTTAATTCTTCTTCACTTTCACTCAGGATAGCAATGTCATCAGCGAATCGTATCACTGACATCCTTTCACCATGTATTTTAATTCCACTCCTGAACCTTTCTTTTATTTCCATCATTGCTTCCTCGATGTACAGATTGAAGAGGAGGGGCGAAAGGCTACAGCCTTGTCTTACTCCCTTCTTAATACGAGCACTTCGTTCTTGATCGTCCACTCTTATTATTCCCTCTTGGTTGTTGTACATATTGTATATGACCCGTCTCTCCCTATACCTTACCCCTACTTTTTTCAGAATCTTGAACAGCTTGCATCATTTTATATTGTCGAACGCTTTTTCCAGGTCGACAAATCTTATGAACGTGTCTTGATTTTTCTTTAGCCTTGCTTCTTGAGATTCATATCCGTTACAAAGTACTCGCTACTTTCTTTATTCACTTTGCACTCCCTGTCAATATCATTTTTTAGACATTTACTTTCCCTTTTGCTTGCTTCGTTGACTACATTTTTATATTTTCTCTTTCATCAATTAAATACAATATTTATTGTGTTATCTAAGGATTTCTACTATGCCTTGTCTTTTTATCTCTTGGTTTCTGTGCTGCATTCACTGTTCCATCTCTCAAAGCTCCCCATTCACCTTTTACAGTATTGCTTTCTCCTGTTCTTGACAATTGTTGCCTAATGCTCTCTCAGAAACTCTCAATTATTTGTGGTTCATCAACTTGTCCATGTCCTGTCTCCTTTCTTTCCTACATTTTTGCAATTTCATAACCAATGAACTGTGCCCAGAGTTCACATCTGTCCATTGGAAACTCTTACAATTTAAAATCTGGTTACAAAACTGTCTTGCCATTGTGTAATCAGTCTCAAACATGATCTCTTCAGATCTCTTCCAAGTATACAACTTCCTTTTATGATTCTTAAACCAAGTGTTAGCAGCGATTAAATAATGTTCTGTGCCAAATTCTACATGTACATCTATACTCTGCAAACCACCATCAGGTGCACAGGAGAGGGTATGTCCCATTGTACCTGTTATTAGGATTTCTTCATGTTCCGTTCAGGTATGGAGCATGGGAAAATGCCTGTTTTATTGCCTCTGTTCATGCAATAATTATTCTAATCTTAAGCTCACGATTCCTAACTGAGCGATAAGTAGGGTGTCCTGTGTACGGACGCAGGAGGAGCTGGCCACTGTTCGCGGACAGCTGAACGTGTTGATGGCCGCGGTCAGCCATCTTCAGGATGCTGCCTCGGAGTGTAGCGGCAATGGGGAGTCTGGTGCGTCGCATGGTAAACCCCAGGTGTTACATGCTTCACCCACTATCCCTGCTGTCGAGACATCTTCGCGGGTACCGGGCGTGGTTGGGCCACCCTCTCCCCAAGGGGAGTGGCGGGTTCAGCGGCGCACGAGGTGGAGGGTCAGTGAGGAGGCTGGCCGTGTGGCATCGCCCGCTCTGCCTGTGAGTGGACATGTGGCCGCTCCTTCAGCAAGGTCCGAGCAGGCACACGGGGGTAGGGGTTTAATAGTTATTGGGAGCTCCAACGTGAGACGGGTGATGAATCCCCTTAGGTAAATAGCGGAAAGGTCGGGGAAGAAGGCCAGTGTTCACTCTGTCTGAATGCCGGGGGGTCTCATCCGAGATGTGGAGGAGGCACTGCCGGCGGCGATAGAGAGCACTGGGTGCACCCGAATGTAAATTCTTGCTCATGTCGGCACCAACGACTCGTGCCGTCTGGGTTCAGAGGTCATCCTCAGTTCGTACAGGCGGTTTGCGGAATTGGTGAAGGCGGAAAGCCACGCTCGCGGGGTGGAATCAGAGCTAACTATTTGTAGTATCGTTCCCAGAACCGATCGCGGTCTTCTGGTTTGGAACCGAGTGGAAGGTTTAAACAAGAGGCTCAGACGATTCTGCGGAGATCTGGGGTGCAAATTTCTCGACCTCCGTTGTCGGGTGGAGAAATGTTGGGTCCACCTGAATAGGTAAGGCGTGCACTACACGCCGGAAGCGGCTACAAGGGTAGCAGAGTACATGTGGAGTGCACATGTGGGTTTTTTAGGTTAGAGAATTCCCTCCCTAGGTCCGACAAGACATATCCTGAGACGCGGCAAGGTAGGAGTAGGAAAAATGCAACAGGGAATAACAATATTAATGTGCTAATACTAAACTGCAGGAGCGTCTATAGAAAGGTCCCAGAACTGCTCTCATTAATAAACAGTCACAACGCCCATATAGTACTAGGCATAGAAAGTTGGCTGAAACCAGACGTAAACAGTAATGAAATCCTAAACTCAGATTCGAATGTATACCGCAGAGACAGGCTGGACAGCGAAGGGGGAGGCGTGTTTATAGCGATAAGAAGTGCGACAGTATCGATGGAAATTGACTGGGTTCCGAAATGTGAAATAATTTGGGTGAAGGTCACGGTTAAAGCAGGCTCAGACATGGTAATTGGATGTCTCTATAGGCACCCTGGCTCAGCAGCTGTTGTGGCTGAGCACCTGAAGGATAATTTGGTAAATATTTCGAGTAGATTTCCCCACCATGTTATAGTTCTGGTTGGAGATTTTAATTTGCCGGATATAGACTGGGAGACTCAAACGTTCATAACGGGTGGCAGGGACAAAGAATCCAGTGAATTTTTTTTAAGTGCTTTACCTGAAAACTACCTCGAGCAGTTAAACAGAGAACCAACTCGTGGCGGTAACATATTAGACCTTCTGGTGACAAACAGACCCGAACTATTTGAAACAGTTAACGCAGAACAGGGAATCAGCGATCATAAAGCGGTTACTGCATCGATGATTTCAGCCGTAAATAGAAATATTACAAAGGTAGGAAGATTTTTCTGTTTAGCAAAAGCGACAAAAAGCAGATTACAGAGTACCTGACGGCTCAACACAAAAGTTTTGTCTCAAGTACAGATAGTGTTGAGGATCAATGGACGAAGTTCAAAACCATCGCACAATATGCGTTAGATGAGTATGTGCCAAGCAAGATCGTAAGAGATGGAAAAGAGCAACCGTGGTACAACAACCGAGTTAGAAAACTGCTGCGGAAGCAAAGGGAACTTCACAACAAACATAAACATAGCCAAAGCCTTGCAGACAAACAAAAATTACGCGAAGCGAAATGTGGTGTGAGAAGGGCTATGCGAGAGGCGTTCAATGAATTCGAAAGTAAAGTTCTATGTACTGATTTGGCAGAAAATCCTAAGAAATTTTGGTCTTATGTCAAAGCGGTAGGTGGATCGAAACAAAATGCCCAGACACTCTGGGGCCAAAATGGTACTGAAACAGAAGATGACAGACTAAAGGCCGAAATAGTAAATGTCTTTTTCCAAAGCTGTTTCACAGAGGAAGACTGCACTGTATTTCCTTCTCTAGCTGTCGCACAGACGACAAAATGGTCGATATCGAAGTAGACGACAGAGGGATAGAGAAACAATTAAAACCGCTCAAAAGAGGAAAGGCCGCTGGACCTGATGGGATACCAGTTCGATTTTACACAGAGTACGCGAAGGAACTTACCCCCCTTCTTGCAGCGGTGTGCCGTAGGTCTCCAGAAGAGCGTAGCGTTCCAAAGGATTGGAAAAGGGCACAGGTCATCCCCGTTTTCAACAAGGGACATCGAGCAGATGTGCAGAACTATAGACATAGATCTCCAACGTCGATCAGTTGTAGAATTTTGGAGCACATATAATGTTCGAGTATAATGACTTTTCTGGAGACTAGAAATCTATTCTGTAGGAATCAGCATGGGTTTCGAAAAAGACGGTCGTGTGAAACCCTGGTCGCGCTATTTGTCCATCCGACTCAGAGGGCCACAGACACGGGTCCACAGGTAGATGCCGTTTAATGAACAAAGTAAGACATATGGACTATCAGACCAACTGTGTGATTGGATTGAAGAGTTCCCAGAGAAGAGAACGCAGCATCTCATTCTCAATGGAGAGAAGTCTTCCGAAGTGAGAGAGATTTCAGGTGTGCCGCAGGAGAGTGTCATAGGACCGTTGCTATTCTCAATATACGTAAATGACCTGGTGGATAACATCGGAAGTTCACTGAGGCTTTTTGCAGATGATGCTGTGGTGTGTCCAGAGGTTGTAACAATGGAAAATTGTTGAACTTTAGATTTTTCAGCCCCTGCTGCATCCATTATCTACACTCCGTCAGCTTAAGAATAATAAGCATTCGCCTTCTTTGTACCCACGGAAACGAGGGGAAAACAAGAGGTATTAAACTTGCAGCAAGGTTTCATTTCGGAGATATAATTTTCATAGCCATCTAGTTGCACTCATCATTCACTTTGCTAAGACTATTGGTGTTCATTTGTGTTTTTCTAGGGCGTCTTATTTAAATTACTTACCACCTCTATCTTCATGCATAAGTTGGCCATAACTGGTCAATTCCAAGTGGTACGAGTAAGACGTGTACTCTTGTGCGACCTTCTTTGTACATAAATTTGCACGATCGTATGGGGATCTCCACTTCACTGTGGGTCATTGGGGATGAGATCTTTTGTGTCGTCTTTGACGCTGTAGGGTTTTGTGAAATGGGGACAAGGACAGCATCTTATTTGGTGTCCAGCATCCTCTTTCTATAAGGCAGCTGCATACATGTATGAACAGGGTTTCTTATTCATAAGATCAAGAAGCTCCTTATCATTAAGCAAATTGTTGTGGTACAAGATCTTCCATAATAGTCCACATCAGCCTCGCAGTTGGTGAAGTACAAGCCTCGCTATAGTCACTACACTCTCGTAGCCGGTAATGTAAACTGACATACGCCAACAAGAACAGTAACAGAGTTAGTAACTAACCTAACTGTGACTGCGTGTCGGCTGACTGAATGACTGGGCTGTGTGTCTGTGACTGACTGGGCCCTCTAGTCCGCGGCGGAGATCTAAATACTGGCGGTCAAGAGGGCGTTGGTGGCGCGTTGCTTGTGAGTCTGTCTCTGACCTCTCTCCTCACAGATGAGCTTGATTCAGCGCCTATTATGGATCTTCTTGCAACCTCTTTGCCGAATGGTGTGCTGGCGACAGCTTACGCCAGCACAAGATCCGTAGCATGTGAGGTGTATGCTAACCAGCTCAACTGCTACATCACAAGTAGTTTGCATGACCCAAAAAAGTTTTAAAATGTCCAATTTTCAGTACACTGATTAAGATGTGTTTCAGAGACGAGTAAATAACACTGTGTTCCAGTGGCTACACAAACCGGTAGTAATAAGATCACAATCAAAATTTAGTAAAATAATGCCAGCTCGCAAGTAAGAGAGAGTGTAACAGGATCACATGATCCACTGGTTTCACTCAGAAGCCAACTACAGCTCTCGAACGTGCAAGTGTGCGCTTTGAAGCGAAAGACTAGTATTTCGTCTCGTGAGTTTCTCACTTAGTGACGTTCCCTAGAGAAGCATAACGAGACGGAAGCGAAGTTTTAGCGGATTGTATCGAACATGTCTGCTTCTCGGCTGTAAGCGTCTTGTATATCTATTCAGGAAGCAATTCAGCTCGCTCCCGTGTCTGTTTGGAGACCCTCATAAACTCTGTGCACTACCTATTAGACGGAGAGTCTCATTATTTCTCTTCCATTACTTCTATTAATCGTCTCCCACGTATATCAGAGGCGTTAAAACGAGTCCCAGGCGTGGGAAAAGTCTCCAAGCTCGTTCAGCGTTCGCAGTGGCATTGCTTCATCAGTTCGCGGCCTCTTGCTTGCAACCAAAATAACTGCGACTTGTCATTCCGACACGGCGGCTGCAATCGAGCCACCGCCTGCGCGTTTCTTTATTGAATAGCTTATAATCAGACGCACGAGTAAATTGGTGTCTCCCGTAGTTACCTCGCGCCGTCGCGTTAACGAGACGCTCCATCGGCTGTCTCCTGCGACACGTGTGAAACTGCTGCGACTTCCGCCAAAGGCTGCTGCCCGATTCGTCCCTTGTGAGGCGATGCCTAATGAGAGTCGGATAAAACGGGAGGTGACGGCTGGCCGGCAGCCTAATGCCGCCGGATTGCCTCGTTAAAGGCGTCGCCCGGCGAACTTAGCATGGAGCGCGGCGCGCCCGTTCTGCCAAGTGCAGGCTCAGCCCTGCCTGCTTTTGGTGAGGACAGCTCTCTGGTCCGATCTGAGAGCTTGCTTGCTGACGCCACAGATGGTGCTCATTCTCGACGACTTAACACTTAACAAAACTGTGAACGTAATACGAAATGCTCGTCTGGCTCTGCCCACGTTTTTACTTTTTATTTTTTGTAGCTTTGGCGCTTTTACTTATTCCCACGCTTATTGAAATTCTCCACGACCTCAACTACATAGTGAGGCCAATAAACTACTTGGGGAAACAATTCTTCTTATAGCCCTGAAGTAACAGCACTGAAATGAATTCATTGCGAATCCCTCTAAGTTCTTGTCCCGTATCTTGCAGACTCATGCAGCGACAAACTTACCTCTTAAGCTGAAAGAAAAACCTTTGTGTATCACGTGTGTGCAGTGGTACATAACAATAGTTGAACCTATGAAAAAAGTGGAAATCGTGATCATGGGAACAGATAGTCTTAGGTTTACAGTGTTGTGAAGTTTGTGTACATAGACAGTGTCTAACATTCTGCGTGGTGTCTGTTTGTTCTAAGTCGTGTCTCCCTACCACTTTCGCGCAACGACGCTCTGAGCGTGTTTTTTAGGGAATTGACTAGTTTGAACCTGGGACCTGTCGCTGGTAAGGACGCGCCAGACCACACCTGACATGTAGAGTTCAGAAGAGTTCAGTGAAACTAGCGATGATATAATCAAATACTTAATTATTTCAGCGCCAGCTCCACTGCACTCCCTGTAAAAGAATCTTAATACTAACTAAATTTAGTGGAAGGGGTTCAAGGCTTTCCTATTTTGAGTTAGCTGGTAAAATAACGTCGAAAAATCAGTTACGTTTACCATTTGAAATTTTATTCTACTCGCAAAACATTGTTTATAAATTGCACTATTGATAAAAGGAAATTATTAATACAGGATGATAAAATCCAACTGCGTTCACCAAAAGTGTGAACGAATATTCCCTGAATGGGTTTCCAAGTTCTACTTTGGATCGAAGGATGACCTATGCCATATCACATCTATAATCTAGGTTTAAATTAAGTTGCACAAAAGAAAAAAACTATCAGAATAATGTACAGTGACCCTCGATTATCTTTAATTTCTTATTTAACTTGTCGTAAATTTCAGTGGCTGATGTGGCTTTTCAATAATTATATAACAGAGAAATCATCGCGTTTCAGATTTTTACTTCAAGTGGCAAATGTGAACACCATGAGCTTTAATTTACGATCGACACTAGTATTACGCAAAAAGGGGGTGTAACAGATGAGACTTCTGCAGTTCTGAGTGAAGCTTTATGCGCTGTTATGCGGCATCGCGTGCGTTCATTACCTTGTCGTTGGTTAGGCAGCTTCAGGGGGCGGCGGACGGCGCAGCTCCACACCTCGCCGTCTCGAAAGCAACTCTCTCCTAACTTCTCCTTACTACAATTTACCGAAGTTGGTTTTAGAAGAGCTATCTGGCTGTGTTTTCAACTGACCAATCAGGGTCTCAATGTTAACCTTATGCTCCCCCTACAAAACTTCTGTCTATCCAATGAGAAACGTTATGCTTTTTGTGGCGGGGCTATGTTTTTAATGTTTGCTACGCCACAGAGACGTGAAAAAGTCTCACGCTAAAACTTGCTACTGGTGTGGCCCTTTTAGTATTATCGTAAGATCTATACTGTACTTCTGGAGGGCTCTATCTTTTAACATGGGCTGGGGGCGGGGGGTGGGGGGTGGTTTTGGCGGTCAGCTGGCGACGTGGGTGTCCGTCCCTAGGGTCTCCTAGCTTACACGATTCTGCTCTCCGCTTCTGTTCTCGTTCTCCCCTCAGAACTGCGTCTGTTTCACGGTGGGAAGGTATGACATGCATTTAGGCTTTCTTGTGTTAGTCTCTGGTATTCCATTTGCTCACTCGTTGACCGTATTACTTTGGTTAATTTAATGTCAGGATTTATTCGGAGCTATGTGACATACTGCCGGATTTGCTATCATGTCAGGGTTTTCATGGAAGGTGTGGGATTTGCCTGACACCTTACAAGTGGAACCCATATTTTGAAGACTCGTATTTTTTCCTGAAATTTGGGATGCAACTTACAACAATTTTTGCACGAATCCAGCTACTGTAGGGTAGAAAAATGTATTTTATTGGGGTTTTAAGGTCACATTTAACGTTTTTTTAGTAATAGGTCATATTTCAGTCAACTTTCGCATTAACAGGTCATATTTCGGTCAACTTCTACCAAAAACGTGTATATTTGTTCCTATCTTTATGAACATAAGAATAAAAAACGTGAAAATATTCCTCACATGACACTATTGTATGTGGTATTGTCACAAATAAACAGCTTTATTTATCATGACTGCAGAGGACAAGCAGAGTAACTCATTAGTCACTTCGCTGACGCAAAGCATTGTTGCTTGTGTTCGATAAAACGCCCACTAAGCCAGCAAAGAAGGCTTCTGACGTGATAAACATGGCATACGGGGTCACACTATTCAGTCTCAATATAAACTCTTAAGGTTCAATATGTGCACAATAAAGTGCTCCAAGAGCATGAAGTTATTAGGTTCTGTTCGTGTTTTTGAGAGAAATTCCTCAGCACTGTCAGGGAAACACACGCTGTATCGAAAAGAAGCATCCGATTATAAAAAAAAAATAATAACTGTTCTTTATTTGCGATATGTGCGTGAAAACGTACTGTTGGAAAGAGCAAACATGGTTCCCTCTAGGTAGCAGCAGTGTGCGCCCACTTTACTTATAGTAAAAATGGTGTCAGGATAATAGTAAGCGTTTTGTGTTCTACGTTTTGCGCAGTGCTGATCAGTAATAACTCTTCACCGTGATTTTCGTACTAGGTATAGTGTGGATCCTCCTACAGCACACAACATTAGAAGATGGGATGAACAATATCGAGAAACAGATTGTTTGTGTAGAGGCAAATCGCCGGGCCGTCTCAGAGTGTCTAATTCCCTTAGCATCACCTGATTTAATCTGACTACATTGCATTATCCTTTTTAAGCCGTCTATACAAAATTTGTCTGTTTGTGAGAGAACTGCATACATTGATTTCGTAAACTTTCTCCTCATGTAACGTGTACTTTAAGTATCCTACTTCATTGCTGAGCAAAACTAAGAGTTGGTTGACCGTGTGTTGCACATGTGAACACTGTCGTGAAATAAAAGTCTAAACTTCGTGAAATGAAAAATTTTAAATAAAGTAAACGAATTTAACTGACTGCCAAAAGGAGGTAATTACGTGCTCGTTAAAAATGTTATTACTAAAACTCTATACCGAAGCATATTATGAACGATGCGTGACATGAAGTGCAATGTTGTACTAAAAATATCCTTAAAAATAAATTACTGCCCTCCTCTGAAGAAAATAACTGTGTGAATTTACCAATACTGTTTACTGAAAATTAATGTACTTGCTAGCACGGCACTTGACAATCCTGACTACGCACTGTTCGCACAGAAAAACAAGGTGAGATCTGTCCTGAACCAACGTGACGTACTTCTTGCTCAGGATGCTGTTTTTTCTGTCTGGAGTACTGACATTCTCGAAAGCAAATACAAATCAGCAGATTCAGCAGCTAAAGATGGTTAATCTACTCTATATTCTTTTTGTCAGAAACAAACTGCTCCTTCGTATTGCGCAAGGTGCAATTCACACACGATAAAAGTGTAAAATTTTTGCTATGACTAATGAAGTTGAGTTTTGCTTTATTTAAAATCGTTTTTGTGAAGCCCAACTCTGATTATTGACAAAAAGTGTCACAATTTGAGAAGACCCTAACAATTAAGATAATATCTCATTAAAAAATTACGAACATATCTTTAAAATTCCTCAAAAATCTTTACCAATATAGGAACAAGAAAGTATTATGTATCAGTTTTTTATCTTCGTAATAATGTATACTTTGTAACTTCCCCAAACTGATCTCATAGTGAGGTTTAAAACTTTCCCTACATACGGATTGTTGAATGAAATTTCGAGTGAACTGCCCGATGTCTGCAGAGTTTTTTGGCCATCCTCAGACGAATACTGACACGAAAGGCACTGAGCTCATGTACTTAAGACCCCGCCAGCAAGTGCGTGGTGTGTCCATTTGGCGTAGCCTGCGCGGTGCGTCGCAAGGCAAATGACGGTGGCTACGCAGAGCAGTTTTTCTATGCCGGATTCCTTGCAGAGTTTAACTGGAAACCACCTTCTCGATTAATAAGGAACTCAACCTGTTCCGTTGATTCATTGATGATGGATCTCCAAACGTTTGACGTATGGGCCATAATTTTCGTTTAATAGTTACTCATCAAGTGACCAGTGGAAAGCAGATTTTCGTCATCCTTCTAAAATCTCGGCGCTCTCGGGATCAGTTAAAGACGACTTAGAGTTTCGCAAGGCAGGTGTTACAGAATTCTGTGCGAATGCAACAAACGACGCGTACAGTGCACTGACGCGTCCTAGAACATCAGCGGCATACTCGCCTCCTCCAATCCCATCGCCGAACATTGTATTGCGACTGGGTGAATGGTGTGACAAGGGCCAAAGCGAACTGGATCCACGACAAGGCTACGACTTGGGAGACTGCAAAGGTCACGGATGCTGCAGAAAGATCCTATTCGACGACGGGGAAATCTATGGATGAAGCGGCTGTGTCCATTACTGTCCCAGTGTAGTAGAGGTGAATTATTCACAACAGCACAAAACATACGACAACATACACCTTCTTTTCCTTCTGTTGATGTTCATCTTCTATCCTTTCATGATACTGTCCATTACATCCGACTGCTCTTCCAAGTCCTTTGCCGTCTCAGACAGAATTAGAACACCATCGGAAAACCTCAAAGTCTTAATACAATTTCCCCGAAATTTAATTACTGCTCCCCGATTTCCTTTGGTGTCCTTTACTACTTGTTCAAAGTACAGACTGCATGACATCAGGGACAGGCTACAACCCTGCCCCACTGCCTTCTCAGCAACTGCTTCCCTTTTAAGTTCCTCGACTCTTATAACTGCCGTCTGGTTCTTGTACAAGTTGTAAATAGCCTTTCGCTCCCTATATTTTACCTCCTCTAATTTAAGAATTTCGAAGAGAATATTCAGACATCATTGTCAAAAGCTGACTCTAAGCCTTTTTTTTCTTTTTTTGGATCATCTGTCTTCTGACTGGTTTGACGCAGTCTGCCACGAATTCCTCTCCTGTGCTAACTTCTTCATCTGAGAGTAGCACTTGCAACCTACGTCCTCTATTATCTGCTGGATGTATTCCAATCTCCCTCTAGTACCATGGAAGTCATTCCCCCATATCTTAACAGATGTTCTATCATCGTGTCCCTTCTCCTTATCAGTGTTTTCCACATATTCCTTCCTCTCCGATTCTGCACAGAACCTCCTCATTCCTTACCTTATCAGTCCACCTAATTTTCAACATTTGTCCGTAGCAACACATCTCAGACGCTTCGATTCACATCTGTCCCGGTTTTCCCACAGTCCATGTTTCACTACCATACAATGCTGTACTCCAGACGTACATTCTCATAAATTTCTTCCTAAAATTAAGGCCGATATTTGATATTAGTAGACTTTTCTTCACCAGGCATGCCCTTTTCGCCACTGCCAGTCTGCTTTTGATGTCCTCCCTGCTCCGTCCGTCATTGGTTATGTTACTGCTTAGATAGCAGAATTCCTTAACTTCATCTACTTCGTGGCCATCGATTCTGATATTAAATTTCTCGCTGTTCTCATTTCTACTACTTCTCATAACCTTCGACCGTCTTCGATTTACTCTCAATCCATACCCTGTACTCATTAGACTGTTCATTCCATTCAGCATATCATGTAATTCTACTTAATTTTCACTCAGGATAGCAATGTCATCAGCGAGTCGTATCACTGATATCTTTTAACTTTCAATTTTAATTGCACTGCTGAACCTTTCTTTTATTTCCATCATTGCTTCCAAAAAAATTGTTCAAATCGCTCCGAGCACTATGGGACTTAGAACTACTTAAACCTAACTAACCTAAGGACATCACCCACATCCATGCCCGAGGCAGGATTCGAACCTGCGACCGTAGCGGTCGCGCAGTTTCATACTGCAGCGCCTAAAAGCGCTCGGCCACACCGGCCGGCTCCAGTAGTCAGTGCCTCCCTATACTATACAAAGTAACTTCATTAGATGGCCGAATCACACAGAAAACTAAAACAGTCAGAAAAACTCAGTTAGATGCAGCGTAATTCATGTCACACGCCTGCCACAAGACTACATTAACGGAAAACATTCTACACATACACGCTTTTAACGCAAAGAGTCAGAGGAGTAAGGGAAGGTTGCGAATGATATGCCCTTGCATTTTTTCCAGAAAAAAGGGCTGCTGTTCCGTTGTCGCTCTTGGAACGGGAACACATAACGAGAGCAAGTGCGCTCGTACATGTACGAAAAGAGCGAGGAACATTGTCTCTTCTCAGTACTTCACTGGGAGAGCACCTCTATCGTTAGCGAATTGGAGTGACACTCTATACTGACTGGCTCACGATTAAGCGTTATTGTGCGGTGGGAACGGGGACAGAGTACTAGTTAAACGCCTGCGGGCGAGTATTGAGTTGCATCGTGGTGGACTGGTTATCTGACCCGTGTACCACGCCAATAGTTAGACTAGGGGCGGATAGACGTCCTTGACTTCATCAAGGCGTAGGGAGAGTTTGATTGACGAAGGTCAATCCAGATGGAAAGAGATAGTTTTGTTATTTGTCAGCAGCGAGCGACGCAGGCAGCAGTCGTCGCAGCTCACGGTATTGTGCGCTACAGCGTATGCGAGCCCCATCTTTAATCCATAACAATACACTCCACTACATTTTTCACACGATAGCCTTGACGATACCTAGAAAAGTTATTCAGGTTATCTAGGCGCGGCTCTCAGCCATTCTACCGAGTAAATAACATTATTAATGAAAAGGGAGAAAAGAACCTTTGCACACTTCGTAAAATAATAGCATTTGGAAGGTAGGAGACGAGATACTGCCAGAAGTAAAGCTGTGAGTACCGGCCGTGAGTCGTGCTTCGGTAGCTCAGAAAAGCGGAGGAACCGCGTTTTTATTTTTATCTTATTTTTTCTTACAACATAAAAAAACGTGAAAGGTAATAAAGAAAAAAAAGATGGTAGAGCACTTGCACGCGAAAGGCAAAGGTCCCGAGTTCGAGTCTCGGTAGGGCACACAGTTTTAATCTGCCAGGAAGTTTCAGTAGCATTCCTATCCATAAGAGGCACTCTGTTGTTCTGAAAAGAACCCGGAAATTTATTATTATATTATAAGAAATATTTTCACTTGATTTTTTGTAATAAGTAATATTTTTCGTTCGTTTAATATTTTTCTTACACTAACTAGGAATACTCCTGCACCCAAGTATCCCACTAGTTGCATAAGAACATACATAGAATATTTTTTTTTCCTTACAGCGGACGACTCCAGAAGATATTTGTTGCTGCATGTTTTTCAAGCAGTTCTTGTTGGTACACTGGGAGCATCTGTCAGACTTCTGTAGTAGTGTGAGGTGGAAATTGTTTCTTCCAGGAGCCAAAGGGTACTTGTTGGATCAATCCATTGCGCAACTTGACAAAATAAAACCCACACACTCACAAAGTGTTTTAAGTGTTATACAGTGCCTAAGATAGCTGATTTAAACACGATAGTATGCCATGTTAGGTACTGTATAACACGTAAAACACATGATAATGGCACTTTGAAGCCGAAGTAATGATGGTGTAAATGTAACACTGCAAATATAAAACAGTGTAATGGCGGTACTGACTATAAAGAAAAAAAGTCATTCTTTATTGTTGTTCATAAATGCAGTACAGCAAATTTTCATTTTTAATAGCGCCTATTCTATCAACAGCTGTGCTGCCATCTCCGACTGTGTTACAAGGGCGCCAACTTTGCAAGATTTCTTTAAGTGCATGTCAAAGGTGGAAAGTAGTGTATGTTTTCTAGGGACACTTAACCCTTCTTAAAATGATTGTCTTTCATTTATAATGTATTATGAACACAGCCTGTATCATAAGCATGTGTGCTACAATAAAAAAAATTGTACCGATACTAACTGAAGCGCCAAAGAAATTGGTATAGGCAAGCGTATTCAAATACTTACATTTGTAAATAGGTAGTATTCGGTGCTACGGTCGGAAACGCCTATATGGGACAACAAGTGTCTGGCGTCGTTGTTAGATAGCAGGTTATGAGCATTTAAGTGAGTTTAAACGTAGTGTTATAGCCGGCGCACGAGCGATGCGAGACAGGATCTCTGAGGTAAGGATGAAGTGAGGATTTTCCCGTACGACCATTACGTGGGTGTAACGTGAACATCAGGAATCCGGTAGAACATCAAATCTCCGATACCGCTGCGGCCAGAAAATGTGACCAACAACGATGAAGAGAATCGTTCAACGTGACAGAAGTCCAACCCTTCTGCAAATTGCCGCAGATTTCAATGCTGGGCCATCAACAAGTGTAACCATTCAACGAAACATCAACGCTGCAGGTTTTCAGAGCCGAAGGCCCACTCGTATACCCTTGATGACAGCATGAGACAAAGCTTTACAGCTCGCCTGGGCCCGTCAACACCGACATTGGACTGTTGATGACTGGAAACATGTTACCTGATAGGACGAGTCTCGTTTCAAATTGTATCGCGCGGAGCGACGTATGCGGGTATGAAAACAACCTCATGAACCCATGGACTCTGCATGTCAGCAGGAGACTATTCAAGCTCGTGGAGGCTCTAGAAGAGTGTGGAGCGCACGCAGTTGGAGTGACATGGGACCCGTGATACATCTAGATACCACGCTGATATGTGACACGTGCGGAAGCATCCTGTCTGATCACCTGCATCCATTCATATCCGTTGCGCATTCCGACAGACTTGGGCTATTCCAGCAGGACAATGTACCACACCAAACGTCCAGAATTGCTACAGAGTGTCTCCAGGAACACTCTTCTGAGTTTAAACGCTTCTGCTGGCCACCAAACTCCCCAGACACGAACATTATTGCGTATACCTGGGATACATTGCAACGTGCTGTTCGGAAGAGAAGTCTACCCTTCGTACTCTTTTTGGATTTATGGACAGCCCTGCAGAAGTCATGGTGTCAGTTCCCTCCATCACTACTTCAGACATTAGTGGAGTCTATGTCACGTCGTGTTGCGGCATTTCTGCGTGCTCGCCTTACACGATATTAGGCAGGTGTACCAGTTTCTTTGGCTCTTCCGTGTAAGACGTCTTCAGAGGCAGACAGCAGTATGATAGACGAATCAAAAGAAGAAAAGTGTGGATGTCTGGATGCTAGTGTAACTCCGAAATTATTCAATCTGTACGTAGAGTACGCACTTAAGGAACGAATGAGAAATTTGGGAAAGGAATTAGAGTTGATGGAGAAGACATAGAAACTTCGGAGTTTGTCAGTAACAACGTAGTTCCATCAGACACGACAAAGTAGTGGAAAAAGAGATGAACGGTTTGTTTTTTGAAAAGAAGGTATAAGATTGACATCAACGAAGTTAAATCAGACTATACCCCGGAAATTGTATTAAAGAGTGAGACACAAAAAGTAGTATATGATGTTTGCTAAATAATTGACGGAGGTCCAAGTAGAGAGGATGTAAAATGCAAATTCCACATAAACGAGCTAAGTTTTTCTGGAAAAGAGAAAGGTTCTAACGAGGAATATAAATGTAAATATTAGAAAGTTTTTCTGTAAGTGTTTTTCCGGAGTGTGGACATATATGGAGATGAAACATGGGTGATTATCGATTCACACAGGAAGAGAAGAAAAGCTTTCTAAATTTGATGTTACAGAATAATTTTGAAGATGTACTGAATCAAACTGGTGAGGAAAGACCTTTATGTAACAGCTTGAAGCAAATAGCTGAATAATTGAAATGCTGATACCACACATTTTCAAGCATCAAATGATAGTTAATTTGGTAATCATGTACGGAAATGTTGGGTTAGCGCAAAGAGCTCTATTAAACAAGTCGTTCCTATGAATACCACACCAGCAACAATTGATAGCTTTGTAATCTGCGAACGTATTGTGCTTTCACGTGAGCAATATTCTAAAGTATTGAGCTCCGCATGTTGAATTTAGGACTACTTCTGGTGCGCTGTTGGATTATTGGAAGCTCTGGGCAGCTGGTAGGATTGGAGTGCTGATACATTGGACTTATAGATCATTGAAGTTATCAGTGTTGGGAGTTTTAGGAAGGGAAAGATATCTTCACACAAACAGGACGCATTTACTGATGTTATCAGGAGTTGTTGGTTGTTACGTGACAAAGGATAATGCAGTGGGGGAACTTTTAGTCCTACACTCTTGTAGAACACTTGCTTTCGGAGAATCGGTTAAATATGTTCCTCCTTACGAAATACCAAGCCTGTTGCAGCGTGTTATAATTCAGACCTGTGCCCAATAAACGTTTAACATCGTCCAGAAATAAGCGCCGCTGTTGTCGTCCACTCGCGACATCTGCTTGCTGTCGCAGACGATCCCGCAACAGATGTCCCAACGTCGGGGGTAGGCAGGCTGCTGCTGGAAATAAACGGCGCCGGCGTCTTGTCCATAGCAGCAGGCACGTGGCTGACATCGACAAAAATTCAACGTGTCCTAACATGTTTCACATAACGCGACAAACAGGCGCGTAACACAAGACTTTATCTAGAGAATTAATAAACGCCATGGCCGAAATTTCTGTTCTATCCATTTTAGCAATCACCTTCTCCCAAATCTTATACTGTCGTCACCAAGCAAGTATTTTATCAATATTGAGCAGTACCTGACAACGGAGAGGAAACTATACAATCATTTGAAGGTTACTGTAAATGTTAATATAAAACTTCCTGGCAGATTAAAACTGTGTGCCGGCACGAGACTCGAACTCGGGACCTTTGCCTTTCGCTGGCAAGTGCTCTACGAACCGAGCCACCCAAGCACGCCTCACGCCCCGTCCTCACAGCTTTAATTCCACCAGTACCTCGTCTCCTACCTTGCTTAAATATGTGAGGACGGGGCGTGAGTCGTGGTTTGGTTGCTAGGTTGGTAGAGCACTTGCCCGCGAAAGGCAAAGGTCCCGAGTTCGAGTCTCATTCCGGCACACAGCTTTAATATGCCAGGAAGTTTCATATCAGCGCACACTACGCTGTAGAGTGAAAATTTCATTCTAATGTTAATATAGTTCAAGAGTTTATGAGCCAGCTCAAAATGAAAACAATAGGAAGAAGATTAGAAGTTAAAGTCTCGTCTGCGACGCGGTCATAAGAGACGAAGCACATTCCTCGGTTTAGGGAAGGAAATGGGTCGTGCTGGTTCAAACGAACCATCCATGCCTTGGCACGGGATATCACGGATAACCAGAATCTGGCACTCCGGACGGGGATTAGAACCGCCGCTATCCAGTATGTCACCATGGACCCTACTGCGCCCAGTAAAGAAAATAACGACGCTCCGGAAACAACGCCATATGAGATGTGTAGGTATGAAGACAGGAAAGGCGTCTAGAGATGGCGTTAAAGCGGAAATGGTTAAATCTGTAGGCAAAATGATCTCTCTGAATAAAGGCAATACCAGAATAAAACACGTGTAGCTGTTGCCGTACACAAGAAAGGAACCAGGCAAGATATGAAAGCTGCTGTAGTGCCTCAGCGTGTTCTCCGTGTTGCGCAAGATATTCACATAATTTACCGCTAACCGAAGAGCAAAAAAGGCAAAAAAAGGAGCTGGCTTTACAAGTTGATGCACAACAGTGGCTCCCTTGCAAGTCGGGATTGTAGAACGAACTACTGAGAATGAATAACCACTTTGTCTCTGATTTGCACGTTTTGAGAACGTCGTTCTCAGAGTATGCAGAACCATGACACTGAACCAACAAATTTCACTATACTAAAGACCATTTGCGTTAACTCTATAGCTTCCATCACATTGCATCAGCTCAGTGGGTAAGTCAGTATTTAATGAGCTATTCGGTAAGAAGGGTACATATTCTGGAACTGTTGTCAGCAACACTAGAGGAAATGTTCACATACTTAAATTGGTAAAGTGGAGTATAAATAGGTAGTAATGGAACTTATACTGTATAAACCGCCTGGTAACGTTGTACTGTTTTCGTCTGATCCAAATAAACTTTGGCAACGAATGGAAAATTTAATAGAGAATGTTGAACAGTGGTCTTGAATATCAATTAGAATAAAACGAAGATAACATAAAATTTACAAGTGAAAACTCTAAGGTTTGCGGATGATTTTGTAATACAGTGTCTTGAAAAGAGATTACTGGATGATCAACGACAAAAAGTAAAACAAAAGTAATGGAATGCGGTCGTATTAAATCACCCGCTACCAAAGGAATAAGATTAGTAAATAGGGTGTTGAAAGTACTTGAGCCAAAGGAGTTTTGCTGTTTGGATTGCAAAGTAATTAAAGCCGGCAGAAATAAAGAGGACTGAAAAGTAGATTGACAAGGGCAAGTAAATCGTTTCTGTAAAGGAGAAATATATTGACATCTATACAAATTATAAAAATGAATGCATGAATGTGTGTGTGTGTGTGTGTGTGTGTGTGTGTGTGTGTGTGTGTATGTATGTGTGTGTGTGTGTGTGTTCCACAACTCCTCCTAAACCACTAGGCCCATTTCAACCAAACTTGGTGCACATGTATCTTACTGTCAGGCTACTGTGGCTGTGGGTGTAAGAACCAGTTACCTATCACATTGGTGAGGTGGGGATGGAATGGAAGTACAGACCGTGATGCGTGAATTCCCAGACTTAATTCATTCAGTATTTGACCATGAGAGCATCTAGCTATCCGCAACGAACCTTACATAACCTCAAACCTCCGTGAATTTTTTCTTGCGGAAAACCTCTAGAAAATTATGAAAGAAGAAATGTTTCTCGCTCACTACTTTTCCATTGTTCACGCAGCAAACGTACCACATGAGGAGAGACTTTAGAATTCGTTACTTCTTTATGATTAACTGTATTGCAAAAAATTTCGCAGGCAGTATACGCATATACAGCTTTACGCACCTACGAAAATATATCATGGTACCACACATAGTTCAGAAGATATGACGTCATAAACACTGAGATGCTTGAAGAACTGCTGTATTGTGCTGTGTTGCTTAAATTTATTATTTCTCTTGTATTAACTTTAATCACAATTCGTTTTGCAGACGGTACCCACATATGCCGCTTAATGTGCCTACAATATTAAATTTTTGTTCGACACATAGTTCAGGATATAGAGCACCACAAACAGTGAAATGCGTCAGAAACTGCTGCAATGTAAATGACGTTTAATTTGATTGCTTCGTTGCTACTAACTCAATTCACCAACACTTATTGCTGACAGTATCCACGTATGCCGCTGAATTTACCTACAAACTGGTACGACACATTGTTCAGGAGATATGAGGTCATAAACATTAAGCAGAAGGCCAGACCCTGCGTGAAACGGGTGTGGACTCACAGCTATTTAGAAAAACCTTGGACAACACCAGGACTTCTCCGCTAGTTTAATATAAGTTTAAGCAGCAAGAAATCTTACAGAAAGTATATGTCTGAAGTGAAGTCATTTACAGAAGAGAAACTAGGACTACAATCACTACAGATAAGAAGACGAGATTTTAAAACATTACGTTACAGAAGATTGTTGAAGATCAGATGAATCGATCGTATAATGATGAACAGGTACTAAATCGACTCAAGAAGAAACGAAGTTTGTGGCATAATTTGATATAAAGAGAGGGAATGGTTGATATAACACGTTCTGAAGCATCTAGGAATAATTATTTTGGTAACGGACGGAAGTATGGAGGATGAATGGAGGGAGGCAGGAGACCAAGCACTTGCTACTGTACACAGGTTCAAACGGATGTAGGCTGTAATAGTTATGCAGATATGAAGAGACTTGCACAGATTAGACCAGCATGGAGAACTGAATCAAAGCAGCAACTAACACACAGAAAAGTAAATAATGCATTTTAAAGATGAAGTCGTAGAACGAGCTGAGTGTTTGTGTTTGGGACACGTAAAGACAGCAATTACGGAGGCAACAAAAGAAACAAGTTTTCACTTGTCTGTGAAGTCAAGTGTTTCTTACAATTTATGACTTGTGGCAGTGGGGTATGGATTTTTAACGCGAGAACCGTTCAAATAATTCTCAGTAACGAAGAGCTTTATTCCGGACAAGTCAACAATGATATTGCTCGTCAGGCGGAGTGGAGTGCAAGGCGTAATTGTTGTTGTTGTTGTTGTCTTCAGTCCTGAGACTGGTTTGATGCAGCTCTCCATGCTACTCTATCCTGTGCAAGTCTCTTCATCTCCCAGTACCTACTGCAGCCTACATCCTTCTGAATCTGGTTAGTGTATTCATCTCTTGGTCTCCCTCTACGATTTTTACCCTCCACGCTGCCCTCCAATACCAAATTGGTGATCGCTTGATGCCTCAGAACATATCCTACCAACCGATCCCTTCTTCTAATCAAGTTGTGCCACAAACTTCTCCCCAATTCTGTTCAGTACCTCCTCATTAGTTATGTTATCTAACCATCTAATCTTCAGCATTCTTCTGTAGCACCACATTTCGAAAGCTTCTATTCTCCTCTTGTCTAAACTATAAATCGTCCATGCTTCACTCCCATACATGGCTACACTCCATACAAATACTTTAAGAAACGATTTCCTGACACTTAACACTCGAAGTTGAGAAATTTCTCTTCTTCAGAAACGTTTTCCTTGGCATTGCCAGTCTACATTTTATATCCTCTCTACTTCGACCATCATCAGTCATTTTGCTCCCCAAATAGCAAAACTCCTTTACTACTGTAAGTGTCTCATTTCCTAATCTAATTCCCTCAGCATCACCCGATTTAATTCGACTACATTTCATTATCCTCTTTTTGCTTTTGTTGATGTTAATCTTATACCCTCCTTTCAAGATACTGTCCATTCCGTTCAACTGCTCTTCCAAGTCCTTCGCTGTCTCTGATAGAATTACAATGTCATCGGCGAACCTCAAAGTTTTTATTTCTTCTCCATTGATTTTAATACCTACACCGAACTTTTCTTTTGTTTCCTTTACTTCTTGCTCAATGTACAGATTGAATAGCATCGGGGAGAGGCTACAACCCTGTCTCACTCCCATCCTAACCACTGCTTCCCTTTCATGCCCCTCTACTCTTATAACTGCCATCTGGTTTCTGTGCAAATTGTAAATAGCCTTTCGCTCCCTGTATTTTACCCCTGCCACCTTCAGAATTTGATAGAGAGTATTCCAGTCAACATTGTCAAAAGCTTTTTCTAAGTCTAGAAATGCTAGAAATGTAGGTTTGCCTTTCCTTAATCTTTCTTCTAAGATAAGTCGTATGGTCAGTATTGCCTCACGTGTTCCAACATTTCTACGGAATCCAAACCGATCCTCCCCGAGGCCAGCTTCTACCAGTTTTTCCATTCGTCTGTAAAGCATTCGCGTTAGTATTTTGCAGCTGTGACTTATTAAACTGATAGTTCGGTAATTTTCACATCTGTCAACACCTGCTTTCTTTAGGATTGGAATTATTATATTCTTCTTGAGGTCAGAGGGAATTTCGCCTGACTCATACATCTTACTCACCAGATGATAGAGTTTCGTTAGACCTGGCTCTCCCAAGACTGTCAGTAGTTCTAATGGAATGTTGTCTACTACTGGGGTCTTGTTTCGACTTAGGTCTTTCAGCGCTCTGTCAAACTCTTCACGCAGTATCATATCTCCCATTTCATCTTTATCTACCTCCTTTCCATTTCCATAATATTGTCCTCAAGAACATCGCCCCTGTATAGACCCTCTATATACTCCTTCCACCTTTCTGCTTTCCCTTCTTTGCTTAGAACTGGGTTTCCATCTGAGCTCTTGATGTTCATGCAAGTGGTTCCTTTTCTCCAAAGGTATCTTTAATTTTCCTGTAGGCAGTATCTATCTTACCCCTCTTGAGATAAGCCTTTACATCATTACATTTGTCCTCTAGCCATCCCTGCTTAGCCATTTTGCACTTCCTGTCGATCTCATTTTTGAGACGTTTGTATTCCTTTTTGCCTGCTTCACTTATTGCATTTTTGTATTTTCTCCTTTCATCAAGTAAATTCCGTATCTCTTCTATTACCCAAGGATTTCTACGAGCCCTCGTCTTTTTACCAACTTGATCCTCTGCTGCCTTCATTATTTCATTCCTCAAAGCTACCCATTCTTCTTCTACTGATTTCTTTCCCCATTCCTGTCAATTGTTCCCTTATGCTCTCCCTGAAACTCTGTACAACCTCTGGTTCTTTCAGTTTATCCAGGGCCCATCTCCTTAAATTCCCACCTTTTTGCAGTTTCTTTAGTTTTAATCTACAGTTCATAACCAATAGATTGTGGTCAGAGTCCACATCTGGCCCTGGAAATGTCTTACAATTTAAAACCAGGTTCCTAAATCTCTGTCTTACCATTATTTAATCTATCTGAAGCCTTTTAGAATCTCCAGGCTTCTTCCATGTATACAATCTTCTTTCATGATTCTTGAACCAAGTGTTAGCTATGATTAAGTTATACTCTGTGCAAAATTCTACCAGGCGGCTTCCTCTTTCATTTCTAAGCCCCAATCCATATTCTCCTACTACGTTTCCTTCTCTTTTTTTCCTACTGTCGAATTCCAGTCACCCATGACTATTAAATTTTCATCACCCTTCACTATCTGAATAATTTCTTTAATCTCATCATACATTTTGTCAATTTCTTCATCATCTGCAGAGCTAGTTGGCATGTAAACTTGTACTACTGTCGTAGGCGTGGCCTTCGTGTCTATCTTGGTCACAGTAATGCGTTCACTATGCTGTTTGTAGTAGCTTACGCGCACTCCTATTTTTTATTCATTATGGAACCTACTCCTGCATTAGCCCTATTTGATTTTGTATTTATAACGCTGTATTAGCCTGACCAAAAGTCTTGTTCTTCCTGCCACCGAACTTCACTAATTCCCACTGTATCTAACTTTAACCTATCCATTTCCGCCGGCCGCGGTGGTCTCGAGGTTCTAGGCGCGCAGTCCGGAACCGTGCGACTGCTACGGTCGCAGGTTCGAATCCTGCCTCGGGCATGGATGTGTGTGATGTCCTTAGGTTAGTTAGGTTTAAGTAGTTCTAAGTTCTAGGGGACTAATGACCATAGCAGTTGAGTCCCATAGTGCTCAGAGCCATTTGAGCCATTTCCCTTTTTAAATTTTTTAACCTACCTGCCCGATTAAGGATCTGACATTCCACGCTCCGATCCGTAGAATGCCAGTTTTCTTTCTCTTGATAACGACGTCCTCGTGAGTAGTCCCCACCCGGAGATCCGAATGGGGGACTATTTTACCTCCGGAATACCTTACCCAAGAGGACGCCATCATCATTTAATCGCACAGTAAAGCTGCATGCCCTCGGGAAAAATTACGGCTGTAGTTTGGCCTTGCTTTCAGGCGTTCGCAGTACCAAAACAGCAAGGCCGTTTTGGTTAGTGTTACAGGGCCAGATCAGTCAATCATCCAGGCTGTTGCCCCCGCAATTACTGAAAAGGCTGCTGCCCCTCTTCGGGAACCACACGTTTGTCTGGCCTCTCCACAGATATCCCTCCGCTGTGGTTGCACCTACGGTACGGCTATCTGTATCGTTGAGGCACGCAAGCCTTCCCACCAACGGCAAGGTCCATGGGACATGAGGGGAAGGTGTAATTACGGGCGTAATAAAGATCGGCATTGCGTATCGATACCACGTATATTAACGAAATGTCGCTGTAGGCCGCAATGGCGAATGGGAGGCGCTCCTGAAGACACGCCCTGTTCTCCGCATTAAAGCGCCATCAAACGGAGGTCGATATAGAGACGGACGTGGACTCACTCTTCTCCATTTGGCGACTGTCGGGGAAACAGACAACATCATCTACTTAGGATTCCTGCGCTACGCTAGTCCCAAATGGAAGGCCGGCCTGTGTAGTCGAGCGGTTCTAGGCGCTTCAGTCTGGAACCGCGCGACCGCTACGGTCACAGGTTAGAATACTGCCTCGGGCATGGATGTGTGTGCTGTCCTTAGGTTAGTTAGGTTCAAGTAGTTCTTTAAGTTCTAGGGGAGTGATGACCTCAGCAGTTAAGTCTCATAGTGCTCAGAGCCATTTGAACCATTTTTGAACCCAAATGGAACTGTACTTTTGTAAATATCTAACTTGCGGTTCAACTGAAGAGTTTGTAATTGTGCGCTTCAAGTGATGCTTTACTGTTCAAAGACAGTTATAAATAATCGACGTACTACTATGGCAATTGATTGTGTAAAGCTAGATAAATCTTTATATCACTCCTGTAATAAAGTTAACTAATGTTTCACATTTTGTAATTCCAATAAGCCATCACCCAGAATCATCAGAGAACCCACGGTTATGACCAGACGATTGTAGTTTCGTCGGCTCATAATAAAGATAAAATGGAAGAGGATGGAAGATGTAGCCAGACGAATAGATGGCAAATGGAACGAAGAAATTCTTTGAAAAATTCTAACGGATAAGAAAAGAGTGGGATTAAAACTCAGGGTTAAGAACAATAATGATAAAGTTCACTGACGACGTTGCTAATCCAAGTGCAGGCGAGAAATGATTACAGATCGTACTGAAAGAAATGAGCATGATACTTCGCACAGAACATCGGCTGATAGTAAAAGGAATAAAGACGACAATGGAGTGAAGCAGTGGAAATAAGAGAAGTGATAAAATTAACGAAAGAACTGTGGAGCAGGAAGAACATGAAGTTCAGTAATTCTGCCACCTAGGGAGCGAAATAACATGTAACGGACGAAGCAAGGAGGACGTAAAAAACATGCTAGCGCAGGCAAATGGGGCATTCCTACCCAAAAGAAATCTTATAGACTGAAACATTTGTCTTGATTTGAGGAAGAAATTTCAGAGATCGTTGTTCTGGAGCCGAGAACTATATTTTAGTACATCATGAAATGTTGGAAAACAAGAAAAGGAGAGAATTGAAGTGTTCATGATAGAACATGTGTTTTTTAAGAACTCAGGGAATAACTTCCATGGTACTAGAGAAAATGTAGAAGATAAAAACTGTACGGGAAGACCAAGATTTGAAAACGTCCCACAAATAAATGAGGACATTGAATGAAAGCTACCGAAATCCCACTCCAAGAAAAGACCAAGTCAACAACCTAACATCAAGTGGGTGTAAGAGGAGATACAAGAGCTGTGTGTACACGTATGGCTGCAGACCGTAAGGCAGTGATACACTACTGGCCATTAAAATATCTACACCAAGAAGAAATGCAGATGATAAACGGGTATTCATTGGACAAATATATTATACTAGAACTGACATGTAATTACATTTTCACGCAATTTGGGTGCGTACATCCTGAAAAATCAGTACCCAGAACAACCATTTCTGGCCGCATTGTGTCAAACAGAGCTCGGATGGCCTGTACAGGTACAGCTCCCCAAGCAGCCTCAACACGATATCACAGTTCATCAAGAGTAGTGGCTGGCGTATTGTGACGAACCAGTTGCTTGGCTACCATTGACCAGACGTTTTCAATTGGTGAGAGATCTGGAGAATGTGCTGGCCACGGCATCAGTCGAACATTTTCTGTATCCAGAAAGGTCCGTACAGGACCTTCAAAATGCGGTCGTGCATTATCCTGCTGAAATGTAGCGTTTCGCAGGAATCGAATTAAGGGTGAAGCCACGGGTCGTAACACACCTGAAATGTAACGTCCTCTGTTGAAAGTGCCGTCAGTGCCAACAAGACGTGACCGAGACGTGTAACCAATGGCACCCCATACCATCACGCCGGGCGATACGCACGCCCCAGTCTGTGATGCAACGTCAAGGGTAACCGCCGCCATGGTCACCGAGCTGGTATTTCATGCTGCTGCAAACGTCGTCGAACTGTTCGTGCAGATGGTTGTTGTCTTACAAACGTCCCCATCTTTTCACTCAGGGATCGAGATGTCGCTGCACGATCCGTTACACCCATGCGGATAAGATGCCTGTCATTTCGACTGCTAGTGATACGAAGCCGTTGGGATTCAGCACGGCGTTCCGTATTACCCTCCTGAACGCACCGTTTCCATATTCAGCTAACAGTCATTGGATCTCGAACAACGCGAGAAGTAATGTCGCGATACGATAAACCGCAATCGCGATAGGCTTCAGTCCAACCTTAATCAAAGCCGTAAAGGTGATGGTACACATTTCTCCTCCTTACACGAGACATCAAAACAACGTTTCACCAGGCAACGCCGGTCAACTGCTGTTTGTGTATGAGAAATCGGTTGGAAATTTCTCTCATGTCAGAACGTTGTAAGTGTCGCCACTGGCGCCGACCTTGTGCAAATGCTCTGAAAACCTAATCATTTGCATATCACAGCATCTTCTTCCTGTTGGTTAAATTTTGCATCTGTAGCACGTCATCTTCGTGTTGTAGCGATTTTAATGGCCAGTAGTGGATTTATGGAGCAGTAACGGCACTGGAACACCACAGCCGTATTTTCAAAATGTTTATTACTCAGAAGACTGGCTTCAAGGCCACTTTTGCGTGATCGTCAGGTGCTGCTATTAGCAGGGTACGTACTTCGAGTGACCGGCTCATTTACCATAGGACCCACACAACAAGTGCCGTGGACCGCTGTGTATAGGCTCAACGTGTAATCATGACTGTCACCACGTCCATGTGGTCACAGTGGTGACTACATTTTAGGAGAATACACTCCTGATGAATAGCGGTCCACGGCACCTAATTATTGTATGGGTCCTGTGATACCTGAGCCAAGATTGGAAGCACTTATTTGGTTAACTGTAGGATCTGACGAGCACATAAATGCACTGTTGAAGCTTGTCATCTGAGTAATAAGTGCTTTGATAATACGGCTGTTGTATTCCATTTCCACTACTCATATCGTCATCCGCTGTCCTACGTCCACAAGAAGGAATGACTTTTACGGAAAAGGCTTTTGTTCAACAGTGGGTATCAAGTAAACGCTTGTGATGATTGACGCATGGTATCACATACCGGCATTCAGATCCTGTGAAGAATATTATAAAATCTTACTACAAACGGACATGTAAACAGGGTTCTAATGTTCTTGATACGTTGACTTCAAGATTAATAAGATTTGAAAAACAACCCGAAATACACTATCCAGATGCTAAATTACGTACTGAACGTGTATAAAATTTTCAGTGTGTCACTTTCCTTTGTGAACGTCGCGCATGTGGGCAGACACAGTTAAGTAGCAGTAATCCGATGTCTCTGATCCGATTCTGGTGAACTCGCTGTCGATGTGACGCTAAGCTCCGGCAAAAGAAATTCTCTGACTTTATCGCGACAGCTATCACGGAGCTAAAAATCAAAACATTTTGACTGCAAACGGCCGTTGATCGCGCGCGTGATGTAGTATTAAAGGACACCTGGTGCTTATCAAAAAGTTTGGTGCTTGGTCTCAGACGATCTTGCAAATTCGGACAAAGGGAGAAATCTTACTTCTCCTGTGAATAAGCTTACTGAGTATGGTATGTCATTCGTTTACTTATTCTGTATTTATGGTTCGGCTCATCGAAATGATATTTAAATAATATTGGCCCTCCATACTTCTCTATCTTCTGTTAATATTTTCGTCATTGCACATTGTTTTGCACATTCAGTTTATGTATCAACTGACATCTTTTCTTTCTTATTCGCCCTTTGTAAAGCATCTACGAATAAGCATTATTTTCTTGTAATTGGAAACAATAAAAAAAATTGTCGTGATCATGCAAAGGCAGATAAAATGTATTAGTAGGGATTAAGTGGATAGTGTGGGAAAATTTTTCGAAAGTAGGAAACAAGATGAAAGAGTACTGATGTGAAAACGTTAATCTCAGCAAGCAATATAAATAAATCATTCTGCTTCTTCCACGGTCGTCATTGTAAGTAGCAGTGACCACAGAGTGTGTGTTGTTCACTCCGCTGTCTTCATACATTATATTCGCTTTACACCTGGAAAACGTGATGAGTTTAATAGATACGTGATAAAGTTTCTTTGAAATATTTGAGGCTGACGTCACAGAGGATGAATGCAAATTACAGTTAGTGACTTTTAGATGAGAGACTACAGATAATTTGCAGATGAAAATTCCTTTCTCCTTTTTTTCTTTTGTTGGCTAGCTATTGTAATAACTAACTAGCGTCAAAGCTTTTTTTGTACATAGCAACAAGCTTTGGAAGCCTCGTGTGGTCAGAAAAAGTTGCGGCACGCGGATGTAGGAAGAATCAGTCGTGTGTCCGATTTCCTTGTGATGTTGACAAAGAGCAGCTGACACGCACTAGGGAAAGTATGACGCACACAATAGATGGCATTCGCCCAACAGCTCTGCTAACCAACCCCACATGAAGTACGATGTTTCCCAAGTTTGACTCTTTTTTTGCTTGGTGCACTACTTAAATATTTCTGGAATTCTACGGCCAACGTGCTTCGTTTGGAGTTTAGACGAAGCAGCTCAGTGAAATCTTTGTAATACGACAATTCTGTGCACAAATTAGTTTTAGGATTTTCTGGCACTTAACTCGAAAAAAATTGGAAATTGGTGGTAAGGTCTTATGGGACCAAACTGCTGAGGTCATCGGTCCCTAAGCTTACACACCATTTAATGTGACTTAGACTAACTTACGCTAAGGACGACACACACACCCACGCCCGAGGGAGGACTCAAACCTCCAACAGGGGGACACTCGCGGACCATGACAAAACGTCAGAGACCACGCGGCTACCCGTGTCACTCGAAAGCTTCAGAAAAGTTGTAGCTAGGTAAATATTGGTTAGCATCTCCCAACAACGATTAGCTTCTGGACGTATGATTACATTACATTTTTCCCTAATTTTGACTAGAGCTATCCCCTGTAAGGATACGGGTCGTTTTTATGTAAGCAGCTTTTACACTACATCCAACTGATCACGCTGGGTGAAGGTGCTGCACTGAGATGTAGAGGGAGATTGGTTAGTCGTTCATTAACTTAAGTTCTTATTTTATCCTCAGTCTAGACATTAGCTGTGTCCAGTTATTTCAAAAATTACGGTAATTCCTCTTTCTGATATCTGGTCTCTTTAGTGGAAGAACACTCAATCAGGAGAAAGTGTTACGGACTTCCCCGCTGGCGACTTTGCGACTCGTAACGTGAACTTGATGTTTCCAACTGCAGATCTGTGGAACGTCTGCCATGTGTCGCGAAAACAACAATTCAGAAGGCCCAAAATTATGAAATCCACAACTGTAATATGAGTACATACTTCAAAAGATTTTTTTTCTAAGGAAACATTATTTCAGGAAACAGCGATCTAATAGTATTATATGATAGTAGGAATCTCTGGCGTGGAACAGGCCTGTTCGTGATGCTGCTGAAAACAATGCAATATTTCAGTGCACCATGAAGTGATCTGCTTCTTGCCGGAGATTCCTACTGTCATCAAGGAATGTAGATTTGATGATGATCTGTGCTAGCTCGAGACTGGTCAGCCACAAATAAAAAGTAACAATTTATAGACGACCACGGATGTGTTTAGTAAACAAACCAAAAGCTCAGATAGAGAACCAGTATTAAGCACACCCAGACAGCGTTAGAAGCTCGAGGGAATATATAGAGGGGCTATACAAAGAAATGAACTTGAAGGCAATATTATAGAAAGGGAACAGGAAATCCTATAGATCAAGGTGAGATGGGAGATATGATACAGCGATAAGAATTTGACAGAACACTGAAAGAACTGAGTCGAAACATGGTGCTGTAGTAGACGACGTTCCCTCAAAGCTATTGGTATCTTTGGGAGAGCCACTAATGATAAAAGTAGTCAATGTGCTGTTCAATTATATGTGAGACAGGTGAAATACCCTCCGACGACAAGAAGAATGTAGTAAATCCAGTTCCGAAGAAAACAATTTTGACAAGTGTGAACATCAGCGAACTGTCGGTTCAATAAGTCGATCCCCTCTTCTCGTAGGATGGAGAAAAAACACACATAATCAGTTTACACCATGTCCCAAAATAACACCGACAAAATTTACGGACAGGTTTCGCATAAAAAATAAGTGAAAAATTTGTAGCGAACATGAAACCTAAATTGCATACCTTACGAAGTATAGTATCGAAGACGAACAAATGCTCATACCACTTATGGTATGAGTACTTGTTCATCTTCGATACTATGAAACAAATGTCCTTTACTGAAAGGTCTTTGCTTTCCATATTTTGGGAGGAGAGAGTATTGACCAAAGCAAGGAAAAAGTGAAAGACATCGACTGAAAAAGTGCTCGTAGCTCCGAAGGCAGCGTTTTAGAGTCCGTGCTCCGATATCTCCATTGTGGCATCCACAATAATAAATACAAACAAATGTGGCCACTCTCCATATTGTATACTGCTCTCAGTATGAGTCAGTTTTATTATTTGTCTTTAACAAGCAATTTAACATTAAAAGGCAATCTTAAAACAAACTACTATTAATACTACTCATTAGCATGTAGACTACTAAGCACTTATCAGTCAGCCCCATTTAACACGATAGCTTAAAAACTATAGTACTGAGCACCTTAAAACTAATTAGAGGAGATACCTCTTTTTTCTAAAAAGGAAATAAAAACGCTGTTTGCTAAATACATAATGCGCCGGCACGGCGTTGATGCCACCAAACAGCTCACAGTCTGGTTAAGAGCAAATGAATTGATTGAACTGGGCGGGCGTGGCAACGGTGGAAGCAGAGTATGCTATATACATAACAAATACGCAAAAATTACCCCTATTTCTTAAGATATGTCCAGGACCGGAATCAAAAGCTCCGAATAAGAAGCACATACAAAGTGTTTATTGCCTCGTTACCGGTGGAAAGAATACACCAAACATCTGACGACAACATGGAACATCGGTTATTCGTAATAAAGTTGAAAACATCGATTTCATCCCAAGAGAGCAGAGTACAGACACAGTTCAGTGCTTCGTATTTTAAAGTCGCAAACCACATGACATGGTCCACATTCCTCAAGGTACCAGCCACAACAAGTACCGCCGTCTGGTTCCCGCTTCGAATGTCTTGAACCATCCAGCCAACGTAAACTAACGAAAGGCACCCGTCTTCCATACACTTTCCATTGCCATCAACTCCAGTACAAACTTTGGTTCCTGCCACACGAAATTTCACTTTCCGACCAGAAAACAAAGTTCAAGTAAAACGTCTCCTTTCGAAAACACATTTCCACCGTCTCCTGCCCACAGTAAACTGCTAAACACACACACACACACACACACAAACACAAACACACACACACATGTAAGGTGTCAGGCAAATCCAACACCTTCATGAAAACCCTGACATGATAAGCAAATCCAGTAGTATGTCACGTAGCTCCGAATAAATCGTGACATTAAATTAACCAAAGTAATACGAGTAACGAGTGAGCAAATGGAATACCACAGACTAACACAAGAATGCCTAAATGCATCTCATACCTTCCCAACGCGAGACAGACGCAGTTCCAAGGGGAGAAACGAGAACAGAAGCCAAGAGCAGAACCATGTTAAGCTAGAAGGCCCTACGATAAGGGACAGACACCCACGTCGCCAGCTAACCGCCAGGACCAGCCCCCAGCCCATGTTAATAGCTAGAGCCATCCAGAAGAACAGTATAGATCCTACAATAACACTAAAAATGCCACACCACCCGCAAGTTTCAGCGTGAGACTTTTCGCGTCTCTGTTACGTTGCAAACGTTAAAAACATTGCCCCACCACGAAAAGTAACCGCCAGGACCACCCAGCCCATGATAATAGATAGAGCCCTCCAGAAGAACAGTACAGATTTTACGATAACACTAAACGGGCCACACCAGCTGCAAGTTCTAGGGTGAGAGTTTTTCGTATCTCTGTTATGTTGCAAACTTTAAAAACTTTGCCCCACCATGAAAAGTAGAACGTTTCTCATTGGACAGACAGAATTTTTGTAGGTAGAGCTTAAGGGTAACATTGAGACCCTGTTTGGTCAGATGAAAACACAGACAGATATTTTTTTTAAAACCAACTTCGGTAAATTCTAGTAAGGAGAAGTTAGGAGAGAGTTGCTTCGAGACAGCAAGCTGTATGGAGCTGCGAAGGCCGCCGCCCCCTGACGAAAACCGACAAGGTAATGAACGCACGCAATTCTGCATTTTTGTGCGCATAAGGCTTCACTCAGAACTGCAGAAGTCTCATCTGTTACATCCCTTTTTTACGTAATACTAGTGTCGATCGTCAATTGAAGCTCATGGTATTCACATTTGCTACGTAAGTTAAAATCTGAAACACCATGATTTTTCTGTTAGATAATTATTGAGAAGCCACATCGGCCACTGTTATTTACGACAAGTTAGATAAGTAATTTAAGATAATTGAGGGTCCCTGTAGACCATTTTGGCATTTTTCTCTTTTGTGAAACTTAATTTAAACCTATATTATAGATGTGATATGGCATAGGTCATCCTTAGATCCATTGTAGAACTTGGAAACTCATTCAGGGAACATTCGTTCACATTTTTGTTGAACGCAGTTGGTTTTTATCATCCTGTATTAAAACATTTCCTTTTATCAATAGTCCAATTTATAAACAATGTTTTGTGAGTAGAATAAAATTTACAATGGTAAACGTAACTGCTTTTTCGACGTTATTTTAGTAGCTAACGAAAAATAGGAAAGCCTTGAACCCCTTCTACTAAATTTAGTTAGTATTAAGATTCTTTTACAGGGAGTGCAGTGGAGCTGACGCTGAGATCATTAAGTATTTGGTTATATCATCGCTAGTCTCACTGAACTCTTCTGAATTCTACATGTCATGTGTGGTCTGGCGTCTCCTTATCAGCAACAGGTCCCAGGTTCAAACTAGTCAGTTCCCTAAAAAACATGCTCAGAGCGTCGTTGCGTGAAAGTGGCAGGGAGACACGACTTAGAACAAACAGACACCACGCAGAATGTTAGACACACACACACACACACACACACACACGCCACGACCGTCTATCCGCATTGCTCCAATATACGATCGGCGTGTACTGTCAATTCATGGTCGATGGCGGGGTATGCACTTCCTTTCTGATTCAAATAGTTCAAAAGGCTGTAAGCACTATGGGACTTAACATCTGAGGCCATCAGTCTCCTAGACTTAGAACTACTTGAACCTTACAAACCTAAGGACATCATACACATCCATGACCAAGGCTGGATTCGAACCTACGACCGCAGCAGCAGCATGGTTTCGGAGTGAAAGGCCTAGAATCGATCGGCCACAGCTGCCGGCTTACTTCCGTTCTGACTGTAGTGCCAGCCGCAGATCTGAAATGTGCGAGTAATCAGCACAGTCCTGGTTGCAAAATATTGACACCAATTATTTGCGAAAGAATGGGATAACTCGTAGAAGACGATCTCCGGGAAGATCAGTTTGGGTTCTGGAGAAATCTACGAACACAAGAGGCAATATTGACCCCACAACTTATCTTAGTTGATAGGTTAAAGAAGTGCAAACTTACGTTTATAGCATTTTCAGACCTATATAAAACCTTTGGCAATACTGATTGGAATACACTCTTCAAAAGTCTGAAGGTGGTAGGGTTAAAGTATAGGCCTAATGAGCGAAAGGTTATTTACAACTTTTACAGAAACCAGGCGATAGTTATAACAGTTCAAGAGCGTGAATGGGAAGCACTAATTGAGTACGGAGTGAGACAGGGTTGTAGGCTACCTAATTCTTTTTCAGTCTGTACATTGAGCAAACAATAGAAGAAACCAAAGAAATGAAAAATTGGAAACAGAATTAAAGTTAACGGAGAAAAATGAAAAAAAATGAGTTTTGCCGATAAAATTGTATTTTTGTCAGAAAAAGTAATAAACTTGTAACAACAGATCAATGGAAGGGACAGTCCCTTGAACGGAGAATTAATGTGAACAACAACAAAATCGAAACAAAAGTAAGGGAATGTAGTCGAATTAAATCACCCGATGCGGAGGGAATTAGATTTGTAAAAGAGATATACTAAAAATAGTAGATGAGTTTTGGTGTTTGGGGTAAAATAACTAATGGTGGTAGAAGTAGAGAGAACATAAACTGCAGACCAGTTTTAGGAAGGAAAGCATTTCTGAAAAAGGGAAATCTGGTAACATCTATTACAAAATTAAGTATTAGGATGTCTTCTCTGGCAGTATTTAGAGTTTAGTCATTTACCGAAATGAAACGTGGACGGTAAGGGAGTAGAAGCTTTTAATATGCGGTGATACAGAAAAGTGCTGAAGATTAGGCAGGCAAATAGCGTAGTTAATAAGGAGGTGCTGAACATATCTGATGAGAAATAAAATTTGTGACACAGTTGATACGTGGTACTTACTGGAAACTGTGTTTTACAGATGGTCAAAGCATTCAACCATTAAATTTTCTTTAACAAAATAAACAAATCTGCAAAATTCTTTTTACCTTAAACCTTAATTTGAAATCTGAAGTGCTGTATCGCAAAACAGCAAACGACATGGCAATGATTACAAGATGGCCGGGCCTGCAACTTGCCGTTATCTGGTGAAAGAGCCGTGTTTACTACCGCGCAGGACACAGTCTCTCATATTAAACGCCCCTCTGCAACACATAAAAGCTATATAAACACCACAGATGACAAGAGTGATTCAGCTATTCAAAACTGATGACGTAACTTTTAATTTGAAAGCTGTATGTCGAAGTGTTAGGGGTTAACACGCACACCTGTGCTTAAAGGTTATACAGATAAGTAAACAATATGACAATGATAAAGCTTACTTCAAAGCAACCAACCTCTTAATTTCAATCGTCAACCAAGATGCGACTGAATCCCAACCCCTCCCTTCTGACAATTTATTTTGACTAAAGCCCTGGTGACAGTTCACTGTTAACATTTTCAAAGTTAAACTGATTGTCAGTTATTAAGAGCGCACTGAAGGAACGTCTTAAAACATTACTTGTGAACACTTATTACAAGAGAACTCACTCGGCGGAACCACAAGATGCAGCTAAAATACATCAACAACAACCCTGTCTTTCAAACACGGAAACGAACAGCTTAGTACAACAGGTTGTTCAGATTACAACTAATTACTCAGAAATGCTATTACAATTAAAGAATGTCACCGGTTAACCGCCAAATATAAGCGGTTCCTCTTTTGTTTAAGGGTAACCTGTGCCTTAATGCAATTGTTCCGGCTGTATTTACAACCAAGAGCTAATTAATTAGAACACTAATGATTAGATTTTTTTGTCATCAGTCTTACGACTGGTTTGATGTGCCCCGCCACGAATTCCCTTCTTGTGCTAACTCATCTCACATCAGCACTTACAACCTACGTCATCAATTACTTGCTAGATGTATTCTAATCTCTGTCTTCCTCTACAGGTTTGAGCTCTACAGCTCCCTCTAGTACCATGGAAGTCATTCCCTCATGTCTTAACAGATGTCCTATCACCCTGTCCCTTATCCTTATCAGTGATTTCCACATATTCCTTTCCTCTCCGATTCTGCACACAACCTCCTCAGTCCACCCAATTTTCAGCAATCTTCCGTAATACCACATCTCAAATTCTTCGATTCTTCTCTGTTCCGGTTTTCCCACAGTCCATGTTTCACTGCCATACAATGCTGTACTCCAGACGTTAATTCTCTGAAATTTCTTCCTCAAATTAAGACTGATATTTGTTATTAATAGACTTCTTTTAGCCAGGAATGCCCTTTATGCCACTGCTAGTCTGCTTTTGATGTCCTCCTAGCTCCGTACGTCATTGGTTATTTTACTGCCTAGGTAGCAGAATTCCTTAACTTCATCTACTTCGTGACCATAAATCATTATGTTAAGTTTCTCGCTGTTCTTATTTTTACTACTTCTCATTAACTGCGCCTTTCTTCGATTTTCTCTCAACCCATACTCTGTACTCATTAGACTGTTCATTCCGTTCAGCAGATCATGTAATACTTCACTTTCACTAAGGATAGCAATGTCATCAGCGAATCGTACCATTGATATGCTTTCACCTTCAATTTTAATTCCACTCCTGAACGTCTTTTTTATTTCCATCATTGCTTCCTCGATGTACAGATTGAATAGTAGCGGTAAGAGACTACATCCTTGTCTTACACAATTTTAAATACGAGCCCTTCGTTCTGGATCATACACTTTTATTATTCCCTCTTGGCTGTTGAACATATTGTACATGACCCGTCTCTGCCTATAGCTTACCCCAACTTTTTTCAGGGTTTCGAACATCTTGCACCATTTTATATTGTTGAACGCTTTTTCCAGGTGCACAAATCCTATGAACATGTCTTGATTTTTTTTTCAGTCTTACTTCCATTATTAACCGCAACTTCAGAACTGCCTCTCTCGTGTCTTTCCTATAGCCGAACTGATTGTCATCTAGCGCATCCTCAATTTTCTTTCCCTTTACTCTGTATATTGTTCTTGTAAGCAACTTGGATGCATGAACTGTTGATTGTGCGATAATTCTCGCACATGTCAGCTCTTTCCGTCTTCGGAATCGTGTGGGTGATGGTTTTCCGAAAGTCAGATGGTATGTCGCCAGACTAACACATTATACACACCAACGTGAATAGTCGATTTGTTGCCATTTCTCCCATTGATTTTAGAAATTCTGATGGAATGTTATCTAACCCTTACGCCTTATTTGATGTTAAGTCATCCAAAGCTCTGTTAAATTCTGATTCTAATACTGGATCCCCTATCTCTTCTAAATCGCCTCCTGTTTCTTCTTCTATCACATCAGACAAATATTCCCCCTCATACAGGCCTTCAATGTATTCTTTCCACCTATACGCTCTCTCCTCTGCATTTAGCAGTGGAAATCCCGTTACACTCTTAATGTTATCACCCTTGCTTCTGATGTCAGCGAAGGTTGTTTTAACTTTTCTTTATGCCGAGTCTGTCCTTCCGACAATCATTTCATTTTCGATTTCTTCACATTTTTCAAGCAGCCATTTCGTCTTAGCTTCCCTGCACTGCCTATTTATTTCATTCCTCAGCGACTTGTATTTCCCGGTACATTTCTGTACATCCTCCTTTCATCGATTAGTTGGAGTATTTCTTTTGTTACCCATAGTTTCTTCGCAGCTACCCTCTTTGTACCCATCTTTTGTTTCCCAATTTCTGTGATGGCTGTTTTTAGAGATGTCCTTACCTCGTCAAGTGTACTTCGTACTAAGCAATTTCTTATTGCTGTATCTATAGCCTTCAACCGTATCTCGTCATGATCGGATACAAAGCAGAAACGAAAGGCCATGTAATAGCGGGACAAATTTTCAAACTTCAACTAGTGTCCTAGTACACTACTACTGCCTGTATTTTCGACCAAAGAACAGACCAAGTAAAACACAGAGGGTCGTTTACAAACCAGGAAATAATTATGGCAGGTAGACAATGAAACAAATCGCCACGAGGATTACAAAATGTTACTCCCCTTTATCAGCAAGCTGTTCCATGGGTCTACGGTGTGTCGCAGCGGTTAGTGGGTGGTGCCGATGAAAACCAGGTAGAAGAGTGCAGCCAGGCCACGAGCGGTCGTCCGACACGAATGCTACCATCCGACCGACGGAATGTCGGTCTGCTGCTTGTAGTTGACGCTGACCCCGGTGAAGTACTCCGGTATCTTCGCTCTGCGCAGGCCATCCTTCTGCAGCTCGTGGCTTTGTCCGCTCGGACTTCGCGACCACCACCCCTTGTCGCGACGCTACCGCTAATCACTAGACTACGTGCTTCCCTCTCGGGGCAGCGAACCCGTATACTGGGTGTTACAAAAAGGTACGGCCAAACTTTCAGGAAACATTCCTCACACATAAAGAAAGAAAATATTTTATGTGAACATGTGTCCGGAAACGCTTAATTTCCATGTTAGAGCTCATTTCATTACTTCTCTTCAAATCACATTAATCATGGAATAGAAACTCACAGCAACAGAACGTACCAGCGTGACTTCACTTTGCTACAGGAAATGTTCAAAATGTCCTCCGTTAGCGAGGATACATGCATTCACCCTCCGTCGCATGGAATGCCTGACGCGCTGATGCAGCCCTGGAGAATGGCGTATTGTATTACAGCCGTCCACAATACGAGCACGAAGGGTTTCTACATTTGGTACCGGGGTTGCGTAGAAAAGAGCTTTCAAATGCCCCCATAAATGAAAGTTAAGAGGGTTGAGGTCAGGAGAGCGTGGAGGCCATGGAATTGGTTCGCCTCTACCAACCCATCGGTCACCGAATCTGTTGTTGAGAAGCGTACGAACACTTCGACTGAAATGTGCAGGAGCTCCATCGTGCATGAACCACATGTTGTGTCGTAGTTGTAAAGGCACATGTTCTAGCAGCACAGGTAGAGTATCCCATATGGAATAATGATAACGTGCTCCATTGAACGTAGGTGGAAGAAACTAAAATGAGCTCTAACATGGAAATTAAGCGTTTCCGGACACATGTACACATAACATCTTTTCTTTATTTGTGTGTGAGGAATGTTTCCTGAAAGTTTGGCTGTACCTTTTTGTAACACCCTGTGCACATCGGCAAGTAAAGACCTTCTAAGGACACAACCCACAGACACCAACTCTTCCTCACAGATATTGGCAATGGGGCGGCAAGAAGGATACTCGATCTACCTGAGCCAGAGGCGCCAGGCAGAACATTCTACTAACTCAATGGCACCACGGGTCAATAGGTTGAGTAGAAGAAATGATCAGTTGATAGAACACATTCTGAGACATCAATGAATTATCAGGATAGTATTGGAGTGATAGCGTGTGTGTGTGTTTTCTGTGTGTGTGTGTGTGTGTGTGTGTGTGTGTGTGTGTGTGTGTGTGTTTGTCTGTGTGAATGTGTGAGGCGGGGAGGAGTAAAATTTGGAGAGGGATGCCAACAGACGAATACAGTAAACAGGCTACAACATCCATTAGGAGATGAAGAGGCACCGAGTAGAGTAGCGTGGTAGCTGCGTCAAACGTCTTCGGACTGAAGACAAGAACAAGAGTAAGGGTGCAAGAATAGGTTAACTTCCAATCTCACCAGACTACGAAACCGTTCCTCCATTAACGTTAGTATCAAGATTTTCTTCCCGAGCAACCGTGACCTTGATATCTCGATCCGATCCTATCCGTTCCATTTCGTTGATGGTCCATGTAGATACCGCTATTTGAAATACATTGTGGAAATGTTTTGACGTCCCGTTCGTCTCGTTCCGTTCCGTCAAGTGTAAACCAGCGTATAGTGAGGTGACAAAAGTCATTGGATAGCGATAGGCTCATATACAGATGGTGGTACTATCGCGAACGGAATATGTAATAGGGCAGTGCAATGGCGGGGCTGTCACTCGTGATCAGCTGATTCATGTCAAAAGGTTTCCGACATGGTTAGGACCACACAACGGGAAACGACAGTCTTTCGCCTCGGAATGGTAGTTGGAGTTAGACGCATGGGACAATTCGTTTCGAAAATCGTTAGGGAATCCAGTAGTCCGTGATGGACAATGTCAAGAACGTGCCTAGAATACAGAATTTCAGTCATTACTTCTCACCACGGCCAACGCAGTACCCGAGAGCCTTCACTTAACAACCGAAGCAGAGGTGTTAGTGGTAACAAACAAGCAACACCACGTGCAACAACCGCAGAAATAAATAGGAGGACGTACTAGGATAGGACAATGCGGCGAAATTTGGCATCAACTGCCTATGGCAGCAGAAGGTCGACGCGACTGCCTTTGTTAACAGCGCCTGGGCTGCAGCCTCTCTCCTGTGTTCGTGACCATATCTGTTGGACCCTAGACTGCTTGAAAGCCGTGGCCTGGTCAGATGAGTACCGAATTCCGATTGTGAGAGCTGATGGTAGGGATCTAATTTTGCACAGATCTCACGAAGCATGAACCCAAACTGTCAACAAGGCACTGTGCAAGCTGGTGGTGACTCCATAATTATATGAACTGTGTTGACATGGAATCGACTGGGCGCTCTGGTCCAACTGAACCGATCACTGACTGGTAATGTTTATGTTTAACTACTTACAGACCACTTGCAGCCATTCATGGACTTACGTGTTCCCTAACAACTACCTCGTATCACCGGGCCAGGGTTGTTAACGACCGATTTGAAGAACATTTTTGACGATTTGAATGAATGGTTTGGCCATCCAGATCACCCGACGTGAATCTCACCGAACATTTATGGCAAATAATCGAGAGGTTGTAACAACAACGACGCTGTACTATTGTACATATAAGTAATTTTTTCTATCTGGTTTTTCGATGAACTTATGTAATTGAAGTTCTGACACCAATTTTTTTTTTTGTTTCACGCCATTGTGTTAAGAAAACTGTAAATAAGTTTCAATGTGAATATTAATGTTGATGTAAAATGTCAAGTAATATTGTAATAGAATTGAAATGTAACAAATGTTGAAACTGTTGTAAGATGTTTAAAACTATAACTGTGCGTCTTATCCACACGTAGGCAATGTGTTAGGATATGTAGAATGCAAAACCTCGGGTGAATACCCGGTCTGTCAGGGAGCGGTAAAAGGTGGATGGCAGGCGAGAGCGGGAAAATGCACACGGGAACTGCACGGCACAACGGGCTCAGCAGCAGCAGTAGTTGGAGTCTGGCACTGGTCTGAGCAACACCTTCTGGAGCGAGGAGGCTCTCCTGGAAGACGTAGCTTCACTGAGCCTCGGGTATGCCGTTCCAACGCCCACACAGCATGGCAAAATTCCGTAGGTACTAAATGGAAAAGTATTTCGACGCTAAGAAGAATTAAACTGCCGATACGTCAAGAGCCATAGCTGTGGTTGTATGTGTGCTCTGTGCCTCGCCATCTTGCTGCCTGCCAACCGCCGAATCGATACTAGCAGGTTGAAACTTTTAGTACTGTATTCGTGTGGATCAGAGAGTGAACTGTATTTGTTTGGTGCAATAATAATCTAAATTTTACCAGAACTTTTCCATCATTTAATTATCCGCACAACTAACCAAGACAGGGTCCTTTCCAAACATTGTGCAATCCGAGTGTCCCCAAATGAAAATTAAAAAATGTGTTAATAATAATTATTTGCAGAGCTAGCTATATTAGAATCGTGTTTAAAGAAATGTTTTGTTAATGAATCAGTAAATGAATAGCGAAGATCTAACGAAGTCGAATGGTAATTTTAGTATTGATATAGTAATTAAGATTTAAAGGCAGTTAAATGAGCAGTAAATAAGATGAACAGAGTAGTAACTTATGAAATGGAAATCTCCAATAAATAATAAATTCAGTAGTCATTTTTTTTTTAAAAAATAGCGATCTTAACAGTTTCAGCCCCCCCCCCCCCCCCCTCATTTATTTGAATTCTGAAGTGTCCTAAATTAGTTTGACCAGCAAAAGTTAAAGTCAATATAAAAGTCACAATTTATTAGTGTTTTATCTTTATCAAAATTGACGTTTTGTGTGTGGCATGAAAGTACCATTTCTATACCCGATTTTAATCAGATTAATAGATAATATGAAGTTTTGAAGTAAATATTATAGTGTAGTGTTATGTATTCGTGGTTTTCCATATCAGTACAGAATGTGAAACTATCAGTTCAATAAATTTTCTGGTTCTAAAATTCTACTATATTATGCAGTGTTACAACTTGTTGTTTTGCATGTACAGGGAAGAAACTCAGTTAATGCCTAATTAGGCTGGCGACCGTATTATTGTCACATTGGTAGCATCTTCTGGTTTGCTTTTGATCCATCCTGACTTGTGACTGCATTTCGAACATAACTGACGGATCGTTGTTATTACAGAGTGGATGTATGTCTGTTGTGCCTCCATTCAGGTACACGCGGTCGATATCTATGTGAAAATCCTTTTTCATAAGGTGAATCCAGGCTTTAACGAGTGCTGTGTACCGGAGGTTACAAGGTCAGTCGATGCTCAAAATCATGCACCTCTAACATTCTCGTAGCTATGGAAGGCTATAGAGGCAGCACGTTTCAATATTTCCGCAAGGGTCTTCCAGAACCATGTCGAGATGATTCACTACTCCCCGAAAAAGGATGTATCCCGTGACTTTTGTCACGTCGGTGTGTAGTCCACTCGTGTTGGTCACAGGTGCACTTCCTTCCCAAACATAACCTCAATCACCAATTCAATTGATCATGTGTGTATCCGGCACGCATTTAGTAGAGTAGTATTTATTCACTTACGGTGGCACTAAAAAAAGGACTCCACCACAGAAAATCTGTGGGAAAAGATCCGTTGCGAGCAGATCTGCCAATATTTACAGCAGCAGTGTCACCTGCCTTTGGTAAACACTTGACGCAAACGACACGCAACTGCGGTGCAGGTGTATCCTTTCTGTTCCGTAAGGGGAAGGTAAACAATGGGAATGAAGCAAAGAGATAGCTGCGTGGCAGATTCCGCGAAGAGGGCGCGTCCGGAATGCGGACAGATAAGGCGCCGCCAAGTGCAGGTGTAGCTCCACCGCAGATAGCGGGAGCCCGCCGGCCTTATCGCAGCGCCTCTGACGCGCTCTCGGGCCGACCATTGAACTCACAAATATTTGCGTAAACGCGCGAGGTACTAGTGCACCAAACTGTCCGATGGAGTGGTCCCCCTGTCAATAGCAACTCGTTACTGCTGTAGCTGTCAAAACAAGCACGCCGGGCAAACAATTACGCCAGCAGGCGCCACGCTAAAACTGCGTAACGGCGCCTCCAACCGCGATAGTTGACGCAGTTCGGAGAGAAAAAAACTCCGTAAGTTTCTTCAGATTTTGCACATGCAGCAGAGGTCACTCGTTGCTACACTGCACTGCAAAACACAAGAATGAGATGCATAAAGTAACATAACACACTATTAACCGATTGGAAATGAATGGAAGTGCGTGACCATGTTACTAGACACATCCCAGCCATGCACAGAATCTTGGGCGTCACATGGCGGGGGGTCAGACTATAGCGCAAAAGCCGGCCGGTGTGGCCGAGCGGTTCTAGGAGCTTCACTCTGGAACCATGCGACCGCTACGGTCGCAGGTTCGAATCCTGCCTAGAACCTGCATGTGTGTGATGTCCTTAGGTTAGTTGGGTTTCAGTAGTTCTAAGTTATAGGGGACTGATGACCTCAGATGTTAAGTCCCATGGTGCTGAGAGCCATTTGAACGATTTTATAGCGCAAAATGGGACTGGCCACGCAACACGTGGCGTTTGAAGGAACGGGAAAAGTTTGCATTTATCGATCAGTGAGCAATTATGGTGCAATGTAATGGCATTCCTCCCTATAGCACAGTATTTGAATGTCTTTACATGAGGAAGAATCATTGGGAAACTACAGAAAGGATGGACAGTGAGGAGTGTAGCCAAGGAGTTTGGTATTGTTGGTTACCCATCTCGCAGGCTAGAATGGTGTTTGTTGGCCCCTGGAATGAAGTGGTGCTAGTAACGGGGGCTGTATTCTATCTTCCGCGGAAAAAAAATTAAGTAGAAAGGGTAGCTACTGTAGAACGCATGGATTTTCCTACAACATTAATTAAATGTTTTTGTTATTATTTGTTTATTTTATTTGTTGACATCTACATTTGACTTAGTACCTAATGCCTAATACAGGTCATGCTTTCACAACATTAAATTTTACGCGTTAATAAACGGTTGTAGTTCCGCCAAAAGTTGAAATGAGAGGTTTCTATTCTTTCTCTTTTTATTCCTTTTAGGCGACAGCCTATGTACGAAAAATGATCCTGCAGTGATGATCAAAGTGGAACTATGACCAACTCAACAACAGCAAATACACCGAATACAACGGGCTACAGACCTCTCTAAGTTCTGAGCTCCCTAATGTTGAAAATGGGTACAGGTGTCCGGAACTAGTCACCATCAAGAAATTAAAAAAAAAAATTCTTACGACTCAACTTTTGATGAAGCTACAGCATATTATAAAAAAAGTTGCCGACCAAGTTTTCACTCGCAACATGCTACAAGTTCTAAAAATTAAACTTACTTGGTTTTTTAATGTTTTCACTAAGTTCTAACCAAGATGCAGGTATATACAGTACTGGGCATTAATATTCCTACACCACGATGATGACGTGCTACAGACGCGACAGGAAGAAGATGCTGTGATATACAAATGATTAGCTTTTCAGAGCATTCACACAAGGTCGGCGCCAGTGGCAACACCTACAACGTGCTGACATGGGGAAAGTTTCCAACCCATTTCTCATACACAAACAGCAGTTGACCGGCGTTGCCTGGTGAAACGTTGTTGTGATGCCTCGTGCGAGGACGAGAAATGCATACCATCACGTTTCAGACTTTGATAAAGGTCAGATTGTAGCCTACCGCGATTGCGGTTTGTCGTGTCACGACATTGCTGCACGCGTTGGTCGAGATCCAGTGACTGTTCCAAGAATAAGGAATCTGTGGGTTCAGGAAGGTAATACGGAACGCCGTGCTGGACCCCAACGGCCTCGTATCACTAGCAGTCGAGATGACAGGCATCTTATTCTCATGGCTGTAACGGATCGTGCAGCCACGTCTCGATCCCTGAGTCAACAGATGGGGACGTTTGCAAAACAACAACCATCTGCACTAACAGTTCGACGACGTTTGCAGCAGCATGGTCTATCACCTCGGAGACCATGGCTGCGGTTACCTTGACGCTGCATCATAGACAGGAACGCCTGCGATGATGTACTGGACGACTAACCTGGGTGCACGAATGGCAAAACGTAATTTTTTCGGATGAGTCCAGGTTCTGTTTGTAGCATCGTGATGGTCGCATCCGTGTTTGGCGACATCGCGGTAAACGCACATTGGAAGCGTGTATTCGTCATCGCCATACTGGCGTATCACCTGGCGTCATGGTATGGGGTACCATTGGTTACACGTCTCGGTCACCTCTCGTACGCATTGATGGCACTTTGAACAGTGGACCTTACATTTCAGATGTGTTACGACCCGTGGCTCTATCCATCATCCGATCCCTGCGAAACCCTACATTTCAGCAGGATACTGCACGACCGCATGTTGCAGGTCCTGTACGGGCCTTTCTGTGTACAGAAAACGTTCGACTGCTGCCCTGGCCAGCACATTCTCCTGATCTCTCACCAACTTAAAACGTCTGGTCAATGGTGGCCGAGCAACTGGTTCGTCACAATACGCCAGTCACTACTCTTGATGAACTGTGGTATCGTGTTGAAGATGCATGGGCAGCTGTACCTGTACACGCCATCCAAGCTCTGTTTGACGCAATTCCCAGGAGTATCAAGACCGATATCACGGCGAGAGGTAGTTGTTCTGGGTACTGATTTCTCACTATCTATGCACCCAAATTGCGTGAAAAGGTAACCACTAGTCAGTTCTAGTATAATATATGTGCCCAATGAATACCCGTTTATCATCTGCATTTCTTCATGATGTAGCAATTTTAATGGCCAGTAGTGTACTTAAACCTCACTAACGTAAGGACATCACACACATCCATGCCCAAGGCGGGTTTCGAACCTGATAACCTTGCAGTTGCGCGGTTCCGGATTGAAGCGTTTAGAACCGCTCGGGCACAGCGGCCGGCTTCCGTGGCTGCAGATCAGTGGTCATCTCCTAAAGCGCCAGTAGTACGACCGGTACTGGACGAATCACATATCCAAGATCTCACAAATCGAAAATCTGAGAACCGATTTTTTGTATCGACATGAACGCTGTCCTACTGATCGACTGACTAACGAATCGAAGTGGCGTATTTAGGCACTACGCAGGGGCTTTGCTTTTTGACCTAATTCGACACGACCGAATCGGTTCCGCTCTTTACGAGTTCTCAGTGGTCTTCCGTTCTCCTACATTTGTTTAACCGATTTGTTTCAGTGCCTCAGCTGCTTGGTCAAACTCATGATATGCACTGTTGCAACCTCCTTAGTGTTCCTTACATGGTGTTACAAGAGTAACGGATACAGCTTATACTTTTCTAACAATTTTCCTCTGGAATCGTTCGCACTCATACACGGAAGTGCTCTGCTGCACTCCATTGAGCGACTTTATCTGTGTCAGAACGTCTACACCAAGCGGCTGCCTCATGCTGATATTCCTGTGTGGTTGAGCACAGGCAATCTGTTCGGACTTAGAATTGTTCTCCTGTTCCCTTAATTTCTTGATGGGCAACAGCACCTCTCTGCGGATGTCTGCTAGTGTCTCATTTGAATGAGTGTAGCTACGCAGAAGATTTCCAAAGAAAAAAAAAAAAAAACAGGAGCTCTTCAGCGAAGATCAGATTGGCTTTAGGAAAGGTAAAGGCGGCAGAGGAGCAGTTCTGACGCAGCGGTTGATAGTGGAAATAAGACTAAAGAAAAATCATGACACGTTCATAGGATTTGTCGGCCTGGAAAAATCGTTCGACACTGTGAAACAGTCCGAGGTGTTTGAAACTCTGAGAAAAATTACGGTAAGCCCTAGAGAAAGACGCCTCATGCACGATACTTATACGGACCAAGAGGGAACAATAAGAGTGGAATACCAAGAACGAACTGCTCAAATTGAAAATGGTGTAAGACAGAGACGTAGTCTGCAGCCACTACAGTTCAATTTACACGTCGAAGAAGCAATGACGGAAAAAAAAGAAAGGTTCATGAGCTGGATCAGAGTTCAATGTGGTAGGATATGAATAATAGTATGCGCTAATTACATGCTACACTCAGTGAAATTGAAGAAGAATTACAGGGTTATTTGTATGGAATGATAGTTTAATGAGTAAGGAATATAGACTAAGAGTACATAGAAGAAAGAGGGACGTAGTGAGTAGTAGAAATGAGAATAGCGATAAACTTAACGTCATAAATGCCCGCAAATTAATCCATGCAAACGATGCAAGGAGAGCTCAGAAAGCAGACTAACACCGGCCAAAACGGAATTCTTGGCCAAGAGAAAGCCATTAATATCAAATTTGGGTATTAATTTGAGAAAGAAATTTCTGATATTACAGGTTTGGAGCACAAAATTATATGACAGTGACACATGGACACTGTCCATTCCCTTCAACTGCTCTTCCAAGTCCTTCGCTGTTTCTGTTAATTTCATCGGAAAACAAAATTTTTAATTTTTCTCCCTGAACTGTAATTCCTTCTCCAAATTTTTCTTTTGTTCCCTTTAGTTCATTTCAGTGTACAGTTTTATAACGTCGGGGATAGGTTATAAACCTGTGTCATCTTCTCAACCACTGCTACCATTTCATGTTCGTCGCCTCTTAAAGCTGCCATTTGGTTTCTGTGCAAATTGTTTACAACCTTTCGCTTCCCTTATTTTACTCCTGCTACATTCAGAACTGAGAGAATGTATACCAGTCGGCAATATCATAAACTTTCTCATCTACATTGGAGAGCCAAAGAAACAAGAACACTAGCCTAATATCGTGTAGGGCCCCCGCGGACACGCAGAAGTGTCGCAACACGACTTGGCATTGACTCCACTAATGTCTGATGTACTGCTGGAGGGTACTGACACCACGAATCCTGCGGGGTTGTCTATAAACACGTAAGAATACGAGGTGGTGGAGATCTCTTCTGAATATCACGCTGCAAGGCGTCCAAGATAAACTCCATAGTATTCATGATTGGGGAATTTGGTGGCCACCGGAAATGTTTAAACGCAGAAAAACGTTCCTGAAGCCACTATGTAGCAATTCTGGAGATGTGGGGCGTCGCATTGTCCTGCTGGAATTTCCCAAGTCCGTCAGAATTCACGATGACATGAATGGATGCGGGTGATCAGACAGGATGCTTACGCACGTGTCACTTGTCAGAGTCGTGTCTAGACGTATCAGGGGTCCCGTATCACTCCAGCTGAACACGCCCCACACCATTATTACAGAGCCTCCATCAATTTGAACAGTCCCCTGATGACATGCAAGGCCCATGGATTCATGAGGTTGTCTCCATACCCGCTCGATACAGTTTGAAACGAGACTCGTCCGACCAGGCAATATGTTTCCAGTCACCAACAGTCCATCGTCGGTGTTGACGGAATCAAGGGGAGGCGTAAAGCTTTGTGCGACCGCAGTCATCAAGGGTACAGGAGTGCACCTTCCGCTCCGAAAGCCTATATCGATCATGTTTCGTTGAATGGTTCAGCACGCTGACACTTATTGGTGGTCCAGCATTGAAACCTGCAACAATTTGCGGAAGCGTTGCTCTACTGTCACGTTGAACGATTCTCTTCAGTCGTCGTTGGAGCCGTTCTCGCAGGGTCTTTTTCCGGCCGCAGCGATGTCGTAGATTTTATGTCTTACCGGGTTCCTGATATTCATGGTACACTCTTGAAATGGTCGTACGGGAAAATCCCCACTTCGTCGCTACTTCGTAGATGCTGTGTCCCATCGCTCGTACGCCAACTCCAACATCACTTTCAGTCTCAATTAAATCTTGATAACCTGCCGTTGTAGCAGTAGAAACCGATCTAACAATTCCGCAAGACACTTGTCTTTTATAGACGTTGCGACCCGCAGCGACGTATTCTGTCTGTTTAAATTTCTCTGTATTTGAATATGCGTGCCTATACCAGTCTCTTGGGCGCTTCAGTGTCCGAAACTTTTAAACGTAGGTTTGTCAAATGGTTCAAATGGCTCTGACTACTATGGGACTTAACATCTGATGCCATCAGTCACCTAGACTTAGAACTACTTAAACCTAATTAACCTAAGGACATTACACACATCCATGCCCGAGGCAGAATTCGAACCTGCGACCGCTGCAGCAGCGCGGTTCCGGACTGAAGCTCCTAGAACCGCTAGGCCTAAGCGGCCGGAGTAGGTTTTGTCATCCTTGACCTATCTTCCAACAAGGTAAACTCCCCATCGCACCCCCCTCAGATTTAGTTATATGTGGGCACAGTGGATAGGCCTTGAAAAACTGAACACAGATCAATCGTGAAAACAGGAAGAAGTTGTGTGGAACTATGAAAAAAATTAGTAAAATATACAAACTGAGTAGTCCATGCGCAAGATAGGCGACATCAAGGAGCCTATAAGCTGAGGAGTGCCATGGTCACGTGGTTAGCGTCAGCAGCTGTGGAGTGTTCTTGGTTCAAGCCTTTCTCCAGTGAGGAGTTTAATTTTTTTTAATTTAGAGTTTATGTTACAAACTCTTATGTTTTCATCACTTTTTTGGGAGTGATTATCACATCCACAAGAAAACCTAAGTCGGGCAAGGTAGAAGAATCTTTTTACCCGTTCGCTAAGTGTACAAGTTAGGTGGGTCAACAACATATTCCTCTCATGTGACGCAAATGCCGTCACCAGTGTTGCATAGAATATATCAGAAGTGTTTTCCTGTGGAGGAAACGGTTGACCTATGACATTGGATTAAATGTTTTCGGTTCCCACTGGAGAGGCATCTCCTTTCGTCCACTAAGCGCACGGCTTTGCGGTGCGGTCGCAAAACACAGACACTAAACTTATTACAGTGAACAGAGACGTCAATGAACGAAAGGACAGATCATAACTTTGCAAAAATAAAGACAGTAAACCTTTTACTCGAAGGAAGACTTCAACCTAGGACCTCTCGTTTCGCAGTTGCTCACACTAACCACGGGACAACTGCGTTCCTGCGTTTACACGATCCTTGATGTTGCATATCTTGCGCATGGACTACTCAGTTTGTACATTTTACTTTTTTTTTTCATAGTTCCACACAACTTCTTCCTGTTTTCCCGATTGATCTGTGTTCAGTTTTCCAAGGCCTATCCACTGTGCCAACTTATAACTAAATCTGAGGGGGGTGCGATGGGGAGGTTCCCTTGTAAGATAAGTGGGTCAGTGTAGCCTCGTGTGTTCCATAATTTCTGCGAAACCCATAATGACCTACCCTAGTGTTAGCTTATACCAGTTTTTTTCCTTTATTCTGTAAAGTCATCGCGTTAGTACACTTAATCATGAGTTATTAAATTGATATTTCGGTGTTGTTCGCATTTGTCAGCACTTACTTTCTTTGGAATTGGAATTATTATATTCTTCTCGAAGTTTGAGGACATTTCGCCAGTCTCATATATTTTGTAAACCAGATTGATTAGTTATGTCATTGCTGGCTCTACCAAGGTCATCAGTAGTTCCGACGGAATGTCGTCTACGCCCGGGGTTTTAATTCGACCTAGGTATTCCATTGTTCTATCAAATTCTTCTCGCATTATCATATCTCCCACCTTATCTTCATCTACGTCGTCCTCCTGTTCTACAATATTACCTTCATCTACGTTGTATAACACTTTTATATACACTTTTCACCTTTCAGCTTTACCTTCTTTATTTAGGGTAGATTTCCATTTGAGCTCTTGTTGTTCGTACATCTGCTTCTCTCTTCTCCAAAGGCCTCTTTAATTTTCCTGTACGCAGTATCTACAGGGTGACAGTTACTGAACTATATGAAACAGAACGTAAATTAATTACAAACTACGGCGTTCACACACTTTATTCAACGCCTAAACGTCATTACAGATATTCGGATTTAGGTTATAACATGCACAATATGCCTGCCATCATTGACGGTGATGTGACTCAGACGAGTAGCGAAATTCTGCATGAACCGCTAAATTGTCGGAACATCGATTCTGTCGATGACTTCTCGAATGACTGGTTTCATTTCAACAGTGGTTTTGGGGTCATTGTTTAAGCCTTGTCTTTAATATAGCCGCACAAAAATGAGTCACATCTGTTCAGATCCGGAGAATATGGCGGCCAATCTAGGCCCATGCCAGTGGCCTCTGGGTACCCCACAAGCAGAACGCGGTCCCCAATGTGCTCCTCCAGGACATCAAACACTCTCCTGTGTCGATGGGGTAGAGCTCCGTCTTGCATAAAACACGTCTTGTCGAAATCAGGATCACTTTGGATAATGGGGATGGAATTATCTTCAAAAACATTCACGTACCGTTAGGTAGTAGCCCTGCCATCAAGGAATATCGCAACGATTATTCCCTGTCTGTACACTGTACACCACACAGGAGCCCGCTGAGGGTAAAGAGACTTCTTGATCGCGAAATTCTTATTCTCAGTCCCCCAAATACGTAAATTTTGGCTTATTGACAAACCCATACAAATGAAAGTGGGCTTTGTCGCTAAACCGAACCATAATGCGCATATTATTTCTCATGATGGCCTGCGGCCAACCGTGCAGTTTGAACGATCTAACGCAAATCGTTCAGAAACTACGCCAATTTTGTTTCATATAGCTCAATAATTGTCACCCTGCATCTTTCCTCTAGTGACATATGCTTGTAAATCCTTAAATTTGTCCTCCGCCATTTCATATTAGCCATTTTGCACATCTTACCCATCTCAATCTTTTAGGTGTTATTTTCCCTTTCACCTCGTTCACTTGCGCATTTTTTATTTGATCCTTTCATCAGTTAAATTCAATATTTCTTGAGTTATCCAAGAATATCTACTAGGCCTCTTCGTTTTAATCATTTCGTCCACTGTTGCCTTCAGTATTTTATCTCTCATAGCTACACACTTGTCTTCTACCGTATTTCTTTTCCCTGTTCTAGTCAATCGTTGCCTAATGCTCCCTCTGAAACCCTCAGCAACCTCTGGTTCCTTCAACTTATGCAGATCCCATCTCCTTAATTTCCTACCTTTCTATGATTTCTTCAGTTTTAATCTACAGTCAGTAAGCAATAAATTGTTGTCAGAGCCCACATTTGCCCCTGGAAATGTCTTACAGTATGAAATCTGGTTCCGTAATCTCTTACTTACCATTACATAATCAGTCTGAAACTTTCTGGTGTCTCCAGGTCTCTGCCACGTGTACATACTTTTTTTGTGGTTCTTAAACCAAGTGTCAGAGATGATTTAATTATTCTCTGAGCAAAATTTTACCCACCGGATTCCTCTTTCATTCCTTTCCCGCAGTCCATATTCACCTTCAATTTTTCCTTTTCCTCCTTCTCCTACTATCAGATTACATTCTCGCAGCAGAATCAAATTTTCGTCTCTTTTAATTGTCTGAATAATTTCGTTCACTAATTCACACGTTGCCTCAATTACTTCAATATCTGTGGAACCAGTTGGTTTACACGTTGCCTCAATTGCTTCAATATTTGTGGAACCAGTTGGTGTATAAACTTGTACTGATGTGGTGGTTATTGACTCTGTGTCTATCTCGGCTAAGGCAAAGCCTATCTCGGCTAAGGCAACGCTTTCATTATGTTGTTAATACCATCTTACACTCATTACTATTCTTTTATTCCTTATTAGATTCACTCCTGCATTACCCGTATTTGATGTTGTGTTTATAACCCTATACTCACCTGACCAATCGTCCCGTTCCTCCTGTTACATCACCAATTCCCACTGTAACTGCCTTATACCTAGCTATTTCCCTTTTTAATTTTTCTTGCCTACCTGTCCGATTAAGAGATCCAACAGCCCATTCATCGACCCACAAGTGCCAGTTTTGCTTTTCCTGAAGATCGCATCCTTTTGAGCAATTCCTGTCCAGAGTTAGGGACGGGAGACTATTTTTCCTCCGGAATATTTTGCCCAAGGTGAAGTCATCAACATTAAACCACAGAGCAGAGCTACATGCCTTCGGGAAAAAGCGGTTATGGTTTCCTCTTGCTTTCAACCGTTCACAGTACCAACATAGCAGATTTTGCCCCTCCCCCCGCCCTCTTCTGTTGTAATTCCTCACCTTCCCCGTCGTGATTGCGCCCACGGCATGGATATCTGCATCGCTCTATCGATGAGGCACGTAATCCATCTCATCATGACAAGGTCCGTGGTTCATGAGGGAAAACTGTACTTTCAAGTGCTAGTATATTGTAGTGTTATCCGATTAATAGACGGACGTAGCAGATCGGAGATCGAGCGTGAAAATTAAAAATCACTTGTAAGTAGGCTGTTCAGGTTTTTTTTTTTTTATTGGTAACGCCACATAGCGCTCTGTATGAAAATCACTGGCTGTGCTATGTGCAGTCTGTGGCTGGTTTGCATTGTTGTTTGCTATTGTAGTGTTGGGCAGCTGGATGTTAACAGCGCGTAGCGCTGCGTAGTTGGAGGTGGCCGCCAGTAGCGGTGGATGTGGGGAGAGAGATGGCAGAATTTCAAGTGCGAACGATCTGGACGTGTGTCCGCCAGAAAGAGTAAATTTGTAATACTGGATATCACGAAATCATGAACTGATATATAATGACTTTTGAGCACTATTAAGGTTAATACGTTGTTTGTTCTCTATCAAAATCTTTCATTTGACAACTATGCCCATCAGTAGTTAGTGCCTTCAGTAGTTAGAATCTTTTATTTAGCTGGCAGTATTGTCTCACGCTGTATTGCAGTAGTTTTAGTAACGAAGATTTTTGTGAGGTAAGTGATTCATGGAAGGTATAGGTCATTGTTAGTCAGGGCAGTTCTTTTGTAGGGATTTTTGAAAGTCAGATTGCGTTGCGCCACAAATATTGTGTGTCAGTTTAAGCACAGTCATTTATAATTTTTCTAAGGGGACGTTACACAGTAATAGTCATCTTCCAAACTAATGCCATTTTACAGGTTACTGAATTCGTCACTTTGTCGAACAGCAAGTGCGTCAAAGTATAAGAAGTGTCTGCAGAATGGGGTGAAACTCAGGAAAAGAGGAGAGGGAATCTTTGTTGCATTTTTGAGGTAAAATAATTAGAAATAAGAGTATTGTAGATGGTACATCATTAGATGACGTAAACGAGTGACTACGTAACTATGTATGTATGACAAATAAGATTTACGTTAGCTAGAAAGCGACATCTGAATATAGCTTTCAGTCAGAGCCTAAATAATTAGTGCAATACATGGTTCTGCTAGATAGCACATAAACATAGACAATTACGTAATCAGTGACATACAGAAAGATATGTTTAGAAAACTGACAGGAGTTGTTTGCTATATCAAAGGAATGATATGTTGTAAGAACTGCAGTGTAAAATGAAGCGATAATCAGTTTATAATCGTGGCTTAAGGCCGTCTTACGTAGAAAATGCAGATAGCGACTAAGAAAAGAATGGCAGATGATGCGTCTAGTAAAGAATATGAAACAGCCTAAAATAAAGGTTGGTCAAAAATAACGGGACTTAACACTAACAGGACGATAAAATATAGCCTACAACAACAAAAAAACAAAGTTGTCGATACTTAAAATTTAAAAAAAATGAAAGAGTGTAATTCACTCACGGTGACAGAATGTGCAATAAAACGATGGACAGTTAACGGTTTCATATCACGGTCTGAGGTCGTCTACCTTAAAATGTTGTAGCAATGGCTGAAGCTACCTTACAGTAACAGTTAGATACACCGTCAATCTATATGTTCTAGCTAAGAACAGTATAACATTTTTAAATCGAAAATAAACATTTTCACTCATAAAAATGAACACTGGATATGTGATACGTTCTCAAAAAAGCGGACGACGTGAAACAGCTACATGTATCTTGTACGAGTTGTCTTGTGCTAAAAATGGAGGAACGTCTATTCTCTGCGATGTCATAACGATTGTTTTAACGATGAGAGACCAAAATATGAGGAAATACTGAGGTACATAAACATGTTTATGAAAATTTCAAAAATTAATTATTTGATAAAGCGTCGAAAATTTCTAACAGGAACAGAGAGATGTAGAGGGTGGTCAGAAATTCTCTGGAAAGCTTGTAAGCGTGTTGCCGGGTAGGTAGGTTGTGCTGAGAAATAAATGTTAAGAAGAAATTCGATACGATGTACCACACCAATTGAGGAGGAAACGTAAAAGCAAAACGGTAATTATAAATACATCCTGAAAAATGGTTAGCTTTTATTTTTTGGTTATTAACTACTGCAGACATTTGCGTTAGCGACTGTTTCGTATTCGAGTAGCTGCTGTATCTCTGTTACTTTCTGACGTCTGTAGTGACAGATACGAAGTGCTTGAAGAATTTTGTTGAAGTACGTATAAGGAAGGTAATTTCAATAAAACACGAGTAATATAATTGTGAAATGTACGTAGGAACTGTCACAAGGCTACTTGACAAAATCTGATGTACGGGGTGTGTCACTAACTATTGCCACCTACAATAACTCCGAAAGTACACTCCTGGAAATGGAAAAAAGAACACATTGACACCGGTGTGTCAGACCCACCATACTTGCTCCGGACACTGCGAGAGGGCTGTACAAGCAATGATCACACACACGGCACAGCGGACACACCAGGAACCGCGGTGTTGGCCGTCGAATGGCGCTAGCTGCGCAGCATTTGTGCACCGCCGCCGTCAGTGTCAACCAGTTTGCCGTGGCATACGGAGCTCCATCGCAGTCTTTAACACTGGTAGCATGCCGCGACAGCGTGGACGTGAACCGTATGTGCAGTTGACGGACTTTGAGCGAGGGCGTATAGTGGGCATGCAGGAGGCCGGGTGGACGTACCGCCGAATTGCTCAACACGTGGAGCGTGGTCTCCACAGTACATCGATGTTGTCGCCAGTGGTCGGCGGAAGGTGCACGTGCCCGTCGACCTGGGACCGGACCGCAGCGACGCACGGATGCACGCCAAGACCGTAGGATCCTACGCAGTGCCGTAGGAGACCGCACCGCCACTTCCCAGCAAATTAGGGACACTGTTGCTCCTGGGGTATCGGCGAGGACCATTCGCAACCGTCTCCATGAAGCTGGGCTACGGATCCGCACACCGTTAGGCCGTCTTCCGCTCACGCCCCAACATCGTGCAGCTCGCCTCCAGTGGTGTCGCTACAGGCGTGAATGGAGGGACGAATGGAGACGTGTTGTCTTCAGCGATGAGAGTCGCTTCTGCCTTGGTGCCAATGATGGTCGTATGCGTGTTTGGCGCCGTGCAGGTGAGCGCCACAATCAGGATTGCATACGACCGAGGGCACACAGGGCCAACACCAGGCATCATGGTGCGGGGAGCGATCTCCTACACTGGCCGTACACCTCTGGTGATCGTCGAAGGGACACTGAATAGTGCACGGTACATCCAAACCGTCATCGAACCCATCGTTCTACCATTCCTAGACCAGCAAGGGAACTTGCTGTTCCAACAGGACAATGCACGTCCGCATGTATCACGTGCCACCCAACGTGCTCTAGAAGGTGTAACTCAACTACCCTGGCCAGCAAGATCTCCGGATCTGTCTCCCATTGAGCATGTTTGGGACTGGATGAAGCGTCGTCTCACGCGGTCTGCACGTCCAGCACGAACGCTGGTCCAACTGAGGCGCCAGGTGGAAATGGCATGGCAAGCCGTTCCACAGGACTACATCCAGCATCTCTACGATCGTCTCCATGGGAGAATAGCAGCCTGCATTGCTGCGAAAGATGGATATACACTGTACTAGTGCCGACATTGTGCATGCTCTGTTGCCTGTGTCTATGTGCCTGTGGTTCTGTCAGTGTGATCATGTGATGTATCTGACCCCAGGAATGTGTCAATAAAATTTCCCCTTCCTGGGACAATGAATTCACGGTGTTCTTATTTCAATTTCCAGGAGTGTATTATAGTAGCTGAAAAGTTTGTGGAAGAAATGTTGCATGGGACAACGAAGGCCATGATATGACGTTGGCTTTTTGTTGCTGGGTGCGGTCGCGTCAGAGATATGAAGGTCAACTTCGGTTTTTCCTTTTTTTTTTTTTTAAGGGATGCTATCGTTTGGCACTTATTTTCTGATAGCGACTATCGAGACGCATCCAATGATGTGTAACAGTAAGTTCCTTGAAGGTCAATGAAGGTCAGGCAGGAAGGTGGCATGAACGTCCATTTACAGAGGGTGTTCGAGGTGCCGACTATTGGTATCAATGCACTGCTGCAATCTTCTTATTATGGATTGAGTGGTATTCCTTATCATTTCGTCACTTCCTCATCACTTATCGAAGCGCAGACTTCGACAATTCTCTCTCTTATATCGTGCAAATAGTAAATATTCGCCGAATACTATGTATGCATCTAACGTTCAATTGACATGTAAACACCATTCGACGGTTTCGCAGTACAACACTAATAGGAACGGTAAGACTAGTACCGTCGAATCAAGCGAATGTGAATGACGTATTCCTTCGAAGAACAAGTCGATATGGTTCTCATTTACGGAGATGCCAGCGAAATTCAGTGAGAGCTAGAGACTTATACGCTGAAAGATACCCTCAACGTACTCACTCTACACGTCGTACATTTAAGTACGTGTATGATAAATTGAGAACAAGTACTCCTTTAACGCATCGGAAACATATCCGGCAAAGGAAAGTTACTAATGAGGAAACGGAAATTGGTGCCCTTGCCACTGTGGTTCGAGATCATTGTGTTAGTTCGCCTCAAATGGCAAGAGAATCTGGCATGAGCCAGAGTAGTTTTCTTCGTCTTCTGCATCGCCATAAATATAATCCTTCCCATACCAGTCTCCACCAAGAATTAACTGGTATGGATTGTATGCGTCGCATTGAATTCTGCCGATGGGCTCAACCTCAGATTCAGAGGGATGACACATGTATTGATTTGATTTAATTTACTGACAAGGCTACATCCACGAACCATGGAAATGTTAATTTGCATAACATGCTTTACTGGGAAATTGAAAATCTATGCTGGCTGCGGCACGTTGCTCACCAAAAACCGTGGTCAGTGAATGTATGGTGTGGGATTGTGGAGGACAAGAATTATAGGCCCCTATTTCATCGAATGAAATCTTAATGTTAGGAAGTGCACCACATTCCTGCAAGAAATATCAGGTCTGGTATTGGAAGAAATACCTTTAGGAACGAGGAAAAGAATGTGGTATCAATACGATGGGTGCCTCGCACATTTTTCGCTGATGGCTTAAAATGAGTTGCAGACACATTTCCCAAATCGTTGGATCGGACGCGGAAGAGATGTGTCGTGGCCGGCTCGTTCGCCAGACTTGATGCCTCTGGATTTTTTATTGTGGGGATTCCTAAAAGACATTGTTCATAAAAACGTTCCAGCAACACCTGAAGATATGCAAGAGAGAATTGTCACAGCATTCGATAAGTGCCGGTCTGATAATGAATACCACCCTATCCATGGTAAGAAGATTGCAGCAATGCATTGATACCAGTGGTCATCACCTTCTGTAAATGGACGTTCATGCCACCTTTGTTACCTTCGTTGACCTTCAAAAACCTTACTGTTACACATAATTGGATTCGTCTGGATAGCCGCTGTCAGAAAATAAGTACTAAACTACAACACCTCATTTAAAAAAACAAAGATGACCTTCATATTTCTGAAGCGACACCGCAGAGCAGCATAAATCCAACGTCATATTATGGCCTCCGTTCTCCCATGCAACTTTTGTCCCACAAACTTTAAAGCACCTATCATACTTTCAGAGTTATTATTGGTGGCCATAGTTAGTGACTCACCCTGTTTAGTTGGTTAGAAAGCAGATAGCGTGATTCCAGATAAAAATATTTTTATTCTCCATATAAAATCTCTAGCATAATAGTGGTACATCAGCAGGAATTACGTGTACCATCAACTTAAACAAAGAAAATGATAGAATATTTTGTATATATTCTCATTTTCATCAAAATAATACATACATGTTCATACTTTACTTCGAAGGAAAGTTATTATGCCTTCCCCTTTTAATAAAAAGAAGTACAAAGCTTGTGCTTATTACTCCATGCCCACTGGATGCAGACGTCGAATGAATTTGTCATCTTTCTCATTTACCCAGTTACACTTTAAGTGCTTTGGCGGTCTTCTATAAAACACACTTCTTTTCCTTTGCCATTTGTGCTCTGGATGTCTTGGGCCCCAGAAGGAACTGCGATATCTATAATCGTCTAGGACCGACTTTACATTATCTTCAGGACTCTCCATCGCTCATTGGACTCATGTCAACAATAGAACTAGACAAGACAGCAGACAACAGCTTGCTGTACAGCCAACGTCGCAGCGGATAACACGCCAACTTCCTTTGATGACAATCAGTGGAACACGGATGAACACAATCGAATGCAAACCGAACACGAACGAATGCATTGTTCGCTCTCGCCTGCCGTTGGTACCACAAACACTTATCGTTCGCTGACGTTCGTTCGATTGTGATAGCTCACGCTTAAATCAGAAGTAATGTGTCCCGTGGTCCAATAGCACGAGCCTCCCGGTCGGGAACACGAATAGGACTTCGGGAGATGCTGCGAAAGCTTCGAGAACAAGGTGGAAGGAATCGTTCAGTATGTAAAGAAGAGCAACGACATTTTGTGAGTTGTGAATACTAATAGCAGAGGTATCTAAATATAGAATGAAGTCAGGACAAGGAAAATGCAGACAGGCGCCGTCATGAATCAGGGAAAGCTTTCCAGCACTGCTGCATACATACGTGGCCTGCTTACGACGCTACGGTCCGATTTTCCTCGTACACTTTCCTTGGCGATCGGTGTGATGCCCAATGAAACGCTTTCTGAGGTTTCGTCGGGGTCAGGGAAGAGCCTAGAGCGACCTTGCTTGAGCTAGGGTCACTGCAGGGTTATCGGACATGTCTGTTTAAGCTACGGGAGGCGTATGTTACTAGTAGCCGGAAAACGGCATTGCACCAGAATCTCCGGTTTCTAGATAACAAAGCACCAAAGTACTAATCTCAACGTGTCTTTCGACTGGTTTATTGAGAAACAAGGAAAACGGAACATCGTTTCGGGGTCGTCGGAACAGCGAATCAGAATATAGAACTCTCTAGAGGGAATCTGTGGACTACACTACTGAAACCGAGGGTGTTTTCCTCTATTAAAGTGTAGGATCACTCATCACCAAGACTCCGTAAATGCTGTAAGGTGCTGATAATACAAAGAAGAAGAATATCTGTAAGAAGACGACGCAGCAGTTACCCAAGCCATGCATATTTTCTTCATACTACACACCACCGGGTGGTTATAATAAAGATGCAGCTTCTCACAGAAGTGGAGTGTCGGCTGTAACTATCGCGTGGCAGCGGAACTTGGTATATACGCTAATGCGTTAGTGTGGAATCGGTTTATGCCGGAAAAAAATAGTTCCAATTTTGGCCACAAATTGCAAATCTGGCGCTGTACTGTATCTCATCAACGTACCAGATGCTCATATTGAACAAACTCTGTAAGCGGCAGTCAATCATAACATCAACATTACGCCATTCTCACTTGTTTGACAGTCTCTACCCACGTTCCGTTCCTTATCCATTAAGTACAGAAACATCTCTCCATTTATGAGGCCATATTTCCATAGTTGTCTATCAATTTTCCGTTTTGTCGTTGCACCTACAAAAAGTGTTTGGTTTCTTCACCAGACGCCGTTTCTCTTTATTGAGGTGAATCATCATCAGTAATTCTATTTAATTATGTCTCTATGTGTCTGCATACTGTGTAAGTTTAGTGAAGGAATAGTGATGCAGTTTTCTTTTGGGTGGGGGAGGGAGGAGCCATGATGAATGGACATAAGTGTATAGTAGTGTGATGGAGTGTGAGTTGGAGGAGAAGATGAGGAGCAAGAAAAATGAAAGTGGGAGGAGGAGAAGGGGGGTGAGGGAGAGTGAATGGCGTAAGAGGCTCTTGTCTTCTTCACGTAATCTCATCGATTGTTTTATATAGAATCTGGTTTCCAATATTTATTTGGTCACTGAGCAACTGTTTAGTTTGTGTTAATGCTTTGTGTAGGGGGAAATTTTCTTGGAAGAGGTGTCTGTCTTTACAGATTCTTATGGTGCACATATTTTTATCAATATTGCTTGGTCTATGGTGTTCTTGTTTTAGATGATCTACAAATGTTGAATGGTTTGTAATGTATTTAAATGTTCTGACGCGTTCTTTATATCCTGTGTCGAATGTCCTGCCAGTCATTCCAGCGTATATATTTCCACAGTCTTTGCAACTGAGCTGACAGTTACCAGGTTGTTGGTACATGCCAGTACTGTAAACTAGAAAGTGGCAGAACATAAGAAATACCTGTCAACTGGTAGAATATATAAGAGACATTAAAATCCGTAACACAACACTGTTCTCCTATGATGTATGATGTATGTTCAGTTGCACCCCTCTTAACGAAACGCATAGTTTTCGAGGTGGTGTAGAACCAGCAGCCTGTAAAATTCTTGAAAGAAAACTTCTATAGGATATTCTCGAATTGGAATACTATCATTCGCATTTGGTCAATCGATGGTTGTCTGCGAGTGAAATGCGTTCGTTTTTCCAGAGAAAATTTCTCTATGCTTTGGACTGTGTTATTGAAGCAGGCTCTACACCAAACGTCGACCACCAAATGTTCGAAGTCCTATACAAGCTTGTTGTACATTACAGTTCATCATAGAATCTTTTGATAAAAAATAAATACGCGAAAATACCTTCGAAATGCAGCAGACTATATAGTGATTGTTACTAAACTCCACATTAACGTTGCATATCGCTTGTGTATCTCAAAAAACACAAATTATACAATATGGCACAAACCTCATACACGTCCTATCGTTATCCAGTCTCACAACAGAGTCCCGCTACATCCCGATTTTCTTACTTTTCTTTGCTCACCAATGAGCAACACTAAGTCAAGGAATAAATATTTCGCTCGCGCAGGCGAAACGTGCCACCTCGTTATATATATACCCCCACTGCCCCCATCAGTCAGCATGATTTCAACGTCAAATATCTACCCTAATAAGCTTCTCCGGGTCTTTCAGATTCCAGTCCACACGCCACGCAACCGAAGGGACAAACCCCCACCCCCCTAGCTAGCATGGGCCGGAAGCCCCGTAGTCGAAGCCCACGTTCACACCTCTATCAGCGCCACACGCCGGCCCATTAATCCTTAAAGTTGCTGCTTTGAGTAAGCTGATGGGCATGTCATGAAATACCTGAAAGTCGAGCCAGGATTGGGTCATCAATGCGAGTAGGTTCACCATATAGAAAAAGAAGGCTTTTAGCTGCTGGTGGCCCAGGCAATATTTCTTGGCTACTAGACGGTCCAGGCAAAGCGTCAGGGGAAGGTCCAGACCGAAAAGTGAGTTGTTGCTGTTCTTGAATGAAAAAAATTGTGATGGAGTGACTAATGTTATGAAAGAGAAATACTAACTAGTAAAGATGCAGAATATTTCGAAATACTGCAAGAATTAATATCTTCTGTTGCCTCAGCTGCTTCAGACAGTGGTACAGCAAAGGGCCCCTTGCTTGAACAGTTCATCTTCTTCTTCTATAGTAATATTGTCTTCGATGTTGGGACACAACCCTTCACACTGCTGGCACAGTTTCGTGCAGAACAGTCCTGCCGGCCTACGCCCACACCGCCCTTAGCAAACTGTCTTGCATGTGCAACATATAAGCTGAAGGAGCCAATCGGGAGATGGGGGTTTCAGTGTGGTATTGGAGCCAACCCATTTTTTGACTGCTCCCACCCTCTCTGCTCTGGATCGACTTTGTACAATATGTGTGATTGATCTGGGCTTCTTGTTTCACAGGTTCGTATGGTTAAGTGGGCATACCTTAGAAAAAAAATTGATACACAAATACTCGTTATGTGCGAAGGCAGTACAAAGGAAGTGCGATAGTTGTTTTCGATAGTGCTCGGACGAAATTATGTAGCGCCTAGGGAGGTCGGCCAAACCGCAGTCCGTGGTGCTACAGTTTAGAAACACCAAGACAACAACAGTTTCACAAGTAAATTATTCATCTAATGAGGAAACCAAGGATAGACTAAAAAAAGGGGAATTGTCTCCAAGTAGGGAGCTGATAGTGCAGACGGCAGAATCCCTGGCTTCGGTTCAAAATAGTTTCGCAGTTGTGTGCCGACAATGTTGACCTCCTTCTTGTAATGATGGGTCTCTAAACTCCAATCCCCCAATGCACATTTCCTCAAATGAGGGAGAGGTACAGCCTCTCAGTTCCTCCACCATATGCGATGTGCTGTGGGGAAGAGTGCTGCTAACCACATGCTCTTCCTCCACGTGATAAATGGCGTTATTCAACGAAGACAAATTTCTCAACATCCTCTCCAAAAATCCGCATCTCGAATTATACGTTACTTAATTCACTGGTGCTTCGGCCCATCCAAAGAAAATAACAGAGTCTGGTGAGTAATTTGTGATTGCCCTTTTGGTGGTAACCACTCAACCTCACCACACAAGCTGAGAATTAAGCAGTACTCGATATCGACCTACAAGACATCAGCAAACGTGACTTTCACAAATTCTACTGAAGCTGCAGCTCAACGACATACCTTCAGAGGTTTCCGTCAGGAACAACAGTGGAGCCAAAACTACTTGGATTCGGGGTTGTTGGAGTGGAAGCCAACAAAATATGGGTTGGCTCTCGCAGCCATATCGAAACCATCTACTCCCAGTAGGCTTCTTCAGCCAACGTGTTGCAGATGCAAGACAGTTTGCCAAGGGCGTAGACTTGAAGGACTGTTCTTCACGAAACTGCCAAAAATGTGAAGAGTCGTGATCCAACATCGTAGACAATTTTGATAGAGAAGACAAAGACGGCCAGGACGAGCCCTTGCCGTACCTCCCTCTGAAACAGATGAGGCGACAGAAGGTACTAACTGATGTAATATTTTGCAGCATTATGTATGTTTACTGAACATTTTTTCTCTACCATACATTAAACATTAATTTCCAGCTATTTCAGCTGAGAACAGCAACAACTCATTTTTCATGCCGGACCTTCCAGAGCCCCTGACGCTTTGCATGGCCCTTCCATTGTCCAAGACTCTTCACCTGTAAAAATTTCCTGGGCCACCAACGGCCAAAAGAAAATGAAAAAAGAACCTGCGCACATGATACCAGTACAAGTATTTCTTCATGCATCGACAGTTCGCTGTACAGCTTATCTGTCTTTTGTATCCACATTCTATCACCAACTGGCTTCTTCCTTTTGCAGATTGTGAACCTACTCGCAGTGATGACCCAATCCTAAATTCGATATCCACTCATTTCATGATATGTACATTCCTACATACATATTTCACATCTATCTTTCTATTCGATGTCCGTAATGTTGAAAATGTTTTACGTTTTTATCAGTCACACTTTGCACTCAACTCACTCCAACGATCTCTTAAGGGTAATCAGTTGAAAGTGTAGCGCCGATGAGAGGTAGGCAAGACGGACTGGCCGTTTGGCCACGGTGCTGAGAAGGCATTTTTCGTAATTTTCGCTTTCGTCTTTATTCCCTTAAGAGATAATTGAATGCTACACATTTCTGTTGCAGGAAATTTGATGTTATGTTTTGCGTGATGTGTGGTTTTTGTCGGTAACATGTACATCATCCGAGTTGTATATCGTGGAAGTGCTTTTTTTTGACGTTTTCATAGAAGTGCCACAAAGTTGTTGCTTTTCGGAGCGGTGTAATGCCGATACCACTCGTCAGAAAATCAAACCCGACTAAAGCATTTTGTATGACACTGTATCTACTTCAATTTTTTTACGAGTGGTCACCTTCGAAAAACGCATAGTTTTCGAGGTATAAACGAAACACTGAAAAATTGCGATTTTTTTTTTTTTTGCATTTTTAGTTGTGAAGCCATCCTCCAACAAGGCAGCAAACATGAAACTTGCATCCAGCACCTCAGAAAACCTATAGAACCAATTACAGAAAACATTCGGAATTTTGTTACGGGAAGACTGCCATTTGACTGGGCTAACTACTGATCGCAACATTATTATTATTGATAAATGACGACCGACATGCTGAGCTTTTGTTACAAAGAACATCGTCTTTGTCTAAAATCAGCTGTAATGTTATTATTTTTGACTCATATGAAGCGCCATCTGTTGGTGATTTTCTTGCGGTTTTGTTTGGTTTCAGTAAAACCCCTTGTCATTTGAAGTATGTGCGTCATCTTTACGTCTCTACCTACATTATTCCGAGTAGCACTGAATTTTCAAATGTTAACGGACTTTTGGGTCGCCCTGTATTTCCTTTTAACTCTGAACGTCGTCAGTACTTTATTGATCAAATGCAAAAATCATCCGTTTCTGTTAGTGCATCATTTCCTAATCTGCTATAGCGTGTCTAAGCGTTAGACAAATGAAATGTCTGTAGGAGAGTATCCTATTCGGCCGATTTTATGAAAGTTGATTTTTAATGCAAATGACGTTAAAGTTAATCTTTGAATCAGACTTGTATTGCAAATGCCGGTTCTAGTACCACTAAACTAAATGGCGATAAATAATCATGCAAGAGAGAATACTGACGCATGAAACACTAGAAATTTAAATATTCCTCCAAGTGAGTACCAGCATTCAATCTACGCATGAATTGATTTATATAGGAACTGAGATAGTGTTTAGTGTTACAAAGAGTGTTCAAACAGTTTTGCACAGCCGTCTCTAATTTTTTTATTATTTGCAGGAGGAGAATGAATTTTTTTCTGAACATACTTGTAACATTTAGCTGTAAGTTAGTATGTAAAAGTATTTTCTTTTATTTAAAGATGAGCCATAATGGACCGTGAAGTAGTTCTTTTTTAAGACCGGCGATGAATCTGCCACATCGATTCAGAGGAAATAGCTCCCTGTTTATGTGGAGGACACAGTGGATCTCAGCAGTATTCAGCGGTGGTTACAGAGGTTCAAAGAAGGTGATTTCTCTCTACTGGACAATCCACGATGCGATAGACCATCGACGGGACGGCAATGAGTGATGTGAATAAGGAGACCATTGATCAAGTCATCCAAAAAGACATATGTGTGACGACACGACAGCTTGCTGAAATGACTCGTTTGTCATTGGGTAGTGTGGTATGGTACAGTCACTAGGGTACAGAAATATCTGTGCACGTTAGGTGCCTGGATTAGTGACAAGAGAAATAAAAACGATGAGGAATAATGTGTGCGAGAGTCTCATGAAGATCTTTACCGAAGAGTGCAAACAGTGTATTGTCTGCGTCATTACCCAGGACGAAAAAGAGCAAAACCCAGTCCATGAAGTGGCATCATCCGGGTTCCCCTCGGAAGAAGAAACCAAGGCTTTCACGAACAGCAGGCCGAAGGGTGAGAGCCTGCTTCTGCGATCAATGTGGTGTCATTTTCGTTTTTGGAACCTGGCTCCACAGTTAACTTTGACCGTTACTGTTTGTCATTGGACAAGCTGCGGCATACCATCAAGATCCACAGACCACAACTTCAGGATGAGCTGATCAGACTACACCCCGACAATGCCAAACACCATACAGCTTTTATGATGCAGGAGAAAATCAGGAAAATGGGTAGGAAAATTGTTCCTCATCCTTCTACAGTTCCGATTTGGCTCCGTCTGCTTTTTACGTCTTTGGTCGTCTGAAGGCCCACGTACGAGTTAAAACATTTGATAGTGAGGAAGACCTTATTTCCTGTGTCAAGCGATGGTGTAAAAGCCAATCCCCAGAATTTTATCAAAGTGCATTTACATCAGGGAAAGAACATTGGGCAGATGCGTCACAGTTGATGGAGGCTATACTGAGTAGGCTCAATGTATGGCTAAATGTTCCAAGTATATCATTCACTCCTGCAAAAAATAAAACAAAGACGACTGTACAAAAAATTTTAACGGCCTTTGCACGCGTAAATAATCCTTTTAACGTTTTATTTAACATAAAATACATGGACAAGCGTACCTTCTCATAAGATCTTTACACGTCGGAGTCAACGACACAAAGCATTCATAATTTCAGGTTTAATAACTTCGTGAGTCGAGCTGTTAGTATCACGGAACCCTCATATTCAATGAGCTAGAATTACTTTGGATTTCTATGTTCCGAGCAGAGAGAAACCTCTGGCAAAAAGTTCACACTCGTAAACGCGATACTATATTCACCTCAGTGACGACAGATTGGGGTTAGTTAAATAACAGGAGTGGAGACATTCAATTCCAGTCGTGAGCTAACGATTACTACACTCCTGGAAATTGAAATAAGAACACCGTGAATTCATTGTCCCAGGAAGGGGAAACTTTATTGACACATTCCTGGGGTCAGATACATCACATGATCACACTGACAGAACCACAGGCACATAGACACAGGCAACAGAGCATGCACAATGTCGGCACTAGTAGAGTGTATATCCACCTTTCACAACAATGCAGGCTGCTAATCTCCCATGGAGACGATCGTAGAGATGCTGGATGTAGTCCTGTGGAACGGCTTGCCATGCCATTTCCACCTGGCGCCTCAGTTGGACCAGCGTTCGTGCTGGACGTCCAGACCGCGTGAGACGACTCTTCATCCAGTCCCAAACATGCTCAATGGGGGACAGATCCGGAGATCTTGCTGGTCAGGGTAGTTGACTTACACCTTCTAGAGCACGTTGGGTGGCACGGGATACATGCGGACGTGCATTGTCCTGTTGGAACAGCAAGTTCCCTTGCCGGTCTAGGAATGGTAGAACGATAGGATCGATGACGGTTTGCATGTACCGTGCACTATTCAGTGTCCCCTCGACGATCACCAGAGGTGTACGGCCAGTGTAGGAGATCGCTCCCCACACCATGATGCCGGGTGTTGGCCCTGTGTGCCTCGGTCGTATGCAGTCCTGATTGTGGCGCTCACCTGCACGGCGCCAAACACGCATACGACCATCATTGGCACCAAGGCAGAAGCGACTGTCATCGCTGAAGACGACACGTCTCCATTCGTCCCTCCATTCACGCCTGTCGCGACACCACTGGAGGCGGGCTGCACGATGTTGGGGCGTGAGCGGAAGACGGCCTAACGGTGTGCGGGACCGTAGCCCAGCTTCATGGAGACGGTTGCGAATGGTCCTCGCCGATACCCCAGGAGCAACAGTGTCCCTAATTTGCTGGGAAGTGGCGGTGCGGTCCCCTACGGCACTGCGTAGGATGCTACGGTCTTGGCGTGCATCCGTGCGTCGCTGCGGTCCGGTCCCAGGTCGACGGGCACGTGCACCTTCCGCCGACCACTGGCGACAACATCGATGTACTGTGGAGACCTCACGCCCCACGTGTTGAGGCAATTCGGCGGTGCGTCCACCCGGCCTCCCGCATGCCCACTATACGCCCTCGCTCAAAGTCCGTCAACTGCACATACGGTTCATGTCCACGCTGTCGCGGCGTGCTACCAGTGTTAAAGACTGCAATGGAGCTCCGTATGCCACAGCAAACTGGCTGACACTGACGGCGGCGGTGCACAAATGCTGCGCAGCTAGCGCCATTCGACGGCCAACACCGCGGTTCCTGGTGTGTCCGCTGTGCCGTGCGTGTGATCATTGCTTGTACAGCTCTCTCACAGTGTCCGGAGCAAGTATGGTGGGTCTGACACACCGCTGTCAATGTGTTCTTTTTTCCATTTCCAGGAGTGTAGTTCCTTTTGTAGCGGATCAGGTGCACAGATTTTGCATATCCTCAGTTGTTTTGAGAAAATGTTGCTTTACACGAGCTTTACATTAAATGCCGTACAGCTCACAAAGTTTTAATGTTCTGAACTTCATTTCGCTCAGCACGTGCTTTTGATTATTACAAGGCTTTCTTTTTTATTTTTCAAAGTTTAAGTAACGAGTTTCGTAAGACGTGAATTAGTGTCTTTATTAAAAGATGCTGCTTATGAGACTGGTTGCTTTTTTCTGCTTTTTTCTCTCCGTTTGGGCGTCGTTTCGTGGGAAAGCCAGCCAAAACCATGAAAAAGATCTCCCGTCTCATGAGACATGTACTTTAGTAATATTTCAGTTCACATAACAGTTTTTAATTTCTGAGGTTCTTAAACATTTTTAGCTGATCTACGGTTACATTTCTTTGAATTCGTTTCCAATATAAAGATTTTGATTTTAAAAAATTTACTTGTTCATCACGGTAATGGTATATTTCTTTCAATGTAGTCCTTGCTAGGAGAATGTACATTTGGATAGAGTTTTGTGTGAGTTATCCTGAGGGTTATAAATATGGTTTACGATGCAAGTTTTTCTTACTCCAGTCCGGAGATCTATTGTTTTAATTAAGTGACTTCTAACAAGTTACATAATGAATTTTGAAGTTCATATTTACACACATTTTTCACGTGTACAATAGATAGATAATATTTTATCAGACAGGCACTTTGTTTCCAACCTGGCTTGATCACCAGGTCTCAGAGGTAGTCAGGTAGTTTCAGCCAAAGGTGTCACGTATATATATATCTGCATTCTGTTAAGCAAGAAGGAACTCTGCTGTGCACCACCACACATCAAGTGGCGATGAACTGTTAAGATAAAATACGCTAACAACAAATAATGATTCGGAATTCCTGTGGAATGAACGCAAATTCGATTACTTGCCAACAATAGGTGGAGACAATTCTCTTATCCTGTACATAACTATTGCATATTTTCTGGAATCGGATGCATTATGGATTAGTGATCTCTGAGGAAATTAGTTCATTAGTTTTACTTTGTCTTTCCATTTTCATTCTCTAATTTCTTTGTTGCTACACGCTCTCCTTGATCGTTTTTGTAGCTTCTACAGCACCCTCAACATCATACGAAACTAATATCATCCTTAGAATAATATCAAAACAGAATACACCACAATTCAAAGGCTTAATTAACATTAATCAATTACACATGTGCAGTATTTTTTTACTAGCTGGGTTATATTCTTTGCCCAGGTGTAAACAATCATGTCCTTACTGTTCTTGACATAACTAAAGTGTAATCACTTTGTTTGTCCACCAAGTCTACCATCAGACATCCAATTGTGTGAACTGTTGAATATGTAATCCCTGCGAAAATCATTCACTAAGCTCTACCTAATTATACATACAGTGAAGATTTAGTAGCCATGAGTGTCAACAGAAATTTATCCAGGAGGGGAGAAGATTTTAAAACTCTCGTGTCTGCTATAAACAATTTAGTTAAAGTACTAAATTTGACAAGAAGCATACTAAACATATTTATGTCCGACTGCTGATAAGTTCAAATAGATATTTTTGTAATGCGATTCCTTTCATTCGTAAAAGGTAAGCATACTTCAATATGTCCAAAATATGTCGTTTTTTATCATAAATAAGAATTTCCATTCTGCCTTTTAAATATAGCAGCATGAGATTACATTTACCATATGATTAAATCCAGTGTATCCAAAAATAGGGAAATAAAGATACAAAACATACAGACAAGATAATTTTGTTGATATTCCAGTGACGTTAGTTTGACAATGAAAATTAAAAATCTGAAATACAAAGATGTCAAAAAAATGACAAAACTCTTTTTGTTATTAACAAAGAGCACTAATAAAAATTTCACTGAGTAATCCTTTCCTAATTGGAGAAACAGAACATAAACTTTAAAAAATGTTATTTAACTTTTATGCCATGTATAACGCTTGTTTGCTTATAAAAGTTCACAGTAAATTGTGTTAATGGATTTATTGACTTACTGTCATGCCTTGTATTTGTGAAAGCAGGTTGGAATAGTTAAAATTTAATAAAACCTGTGTTGAAGCTCATTTTTTTCGGTTGCATGGGTGAAATGTAATGTGGACCAATATCCAAAATGTTGAATATGGAAAATGAGCCAAAAAACCTCAAACTGGTCGGTACAACCAATTCTTAATAGCCAATGACTGAAGTAAGACGGTCTATGTCTTCTAAGTTTGACATCAGAATTCCCCTTTATTAACCAAACAACCAAAAACTTATTTCCTAAAGAAAAAATATTTCGTGTTGCACTTGGAAAAGTTAGACCTACAGTGGTATGATCACAAATTAAATGAGAATTCTTTAGTGAATAAAATGTCTGTACCCATATCCCAGAAGATGGAACCTGCTCCTCTTGCCCTCCCACTTGTAGATACCTTTGATAATGGACGAGATAACCCTTAACTGAGTTCACTGTTTGGATAAATAATTACACTGCATGTGTGTCTTTCCACAGAGTCCTACCTCACTTTATGCTTATATCGACAGTGCTTCTTGGTACCAACACACTTTGGAATTACGTGAATTTCTGTAATTATTTTTATACACTTGCTCTTCTCATATGGGTTCATCTTTGACAATACTTATTTAATGGACTAATATTCTAACCTCATGAAAACAAGAAGAAACTTCTCTAAGCCTATACACAGCTACTACTCTTAAATATTAGATATGAAATTTTCATTAATAAGTAGTATTATATATTTAAATCAAGCAGAACCTATATACATATTTACACATTGTATTGTCACTTCACATTCAGCTTATTAATTCAAGAATTTTTTTAATATTGATGTGAATATAAGCCTTCCACTCTTCATGTTAATGGGTAAGTTAATAGGATCACACCTTCATGTGGGATATCAATGATAGTACATGGCCTTGAATATAACTTTTCCATTTTGTATTTCGTTTTCTTAATGTACACGACTTTGGATGATTATGTTACAGATGAGCACTTTTTCTCCAATTCCTTATATTGTACTGTCTATAGTTTTGCATCAAAACCTTTCTTTTTTGGGGGGCAGCCTTCTCCTTCCCCATAAGCATGAGGAAAGCTTGCCTCTGTTTTTCCTCTAATGGAATCTTAGTTCTAAGGATTTCTAGTATGGGACTCAGCCACTCATTACTTACTTGTCCACACTTCGTTAAGTCACTTGGTGTGCTAGGTGTGGATGTGTGTCATTGTGGGAGATTATTAAATATGTCTTCAAATAATGTTAAGTAGTTGATTTATGTTGTTTGCCCATTTGAACAGAAAGTTGTTACAAAGCGATTCACTTAATAAAACACTATCTCAGCCAGGTTCGCCTTGAAATTAAGATTTATCTTATATTATTGACCTGCAAGAACTCCTTCAATTGCACTCTGGTAAAGTTCTTGTAATTGTCAGATAAAACACTATATGGTTTTCCAATGTTTGAAATAGAATTATCTACCAACTTGCAGATTATTGGTGCACTAGTAACACTTTTTAAAGCATATAATTTGACATACATAGAAAAAGAGATCATGCTTTGTAACAAGGTATTTGGATCTTGTATGGGTCTTGTGTAGGAAATTGCAAACATCAGTGTCCAGAAACTGCATTGACATTTCTGTGGTGATAGATTTCAGTTCACCTTTAGGGCCCTGATATAAAGCTTTGCCTTCTGGTATATTGGGCATTTATGTACAATTTGATGCACCACTTATCTCATGTTACGAAAATAACAACGTTCATTAATTTCTGTGGCACATTTGACAACTCCACAATGCTCCCACAACCAATGTATTTCTAAAGTAAAAATTTCTTGGCTGGTTGCATGGATCCAAACACATCTCCTGTTATACTGCAGGTTGTAATGATAAAACAGTACATTATTATACAGAGTGTAATGTTTTGCTAAAGATTCAGATGGATCATTTATAAGTTGTCTTTAAACATTCGTACAGCTGCGATTTCTGTCTTGTAAATGACCCACAGTTCTACACATGTCTAAAAATATCGTCTATATGTGTGATCTTTCATTAGTCAAATATTAAACTCTGCCATCTGTTCATAATATTTTTGCATACGGGATTTGGAAAACCTTCCAACAAATGCGAAATTGTATCTGGCACTTCATTACTGTTTGCCTTTATGTTGTTGTTGTTGTTGTGGTCTTCAGTCCTGAGACTGGTTTGATGCAGCTCTCCATGCTACTCTATCCTGTGCAAGCTTCTTCATCTCCCAGTACCTACTGCAACCTACATCCTTCTGAAACTGCTTAGTTTAGTCATCTCTTGGTCTCTCTCTACGATTTTTACCCTGCACGCTGCCCTCCAATACGAAATTGGTGATCCCTTAATGCCTCAGAACATATCCTACCAACCGATCCCTTCTTCTAATCAAGTTGTGCCACAAACTTCTCCCCAATTCTGTTCAGTACCTCCTCATTAGTTATGTGATCTACTCATCTAATCTTCAGCATTCTTCTGTAGCACCACATTTCGAAAGCTTCTATTCTCTTTTTGTCCAAAATATTTATCGTCCATGTTTCACTTCCATACATGGCTACACTCCATACAAATACTTTCAGAAATGACTTCCTGACACTTAAATCTATACTCGATGTTAACAAATTTCTCTTCTACAGAAGCGCTTTCGCGCTATTGCCAGTCTACGTTTTATATCCTCTCTACTTTGACCATCATCAGTTATTTTCTCCCCAAATGTTATTATTTCAAAATCGTACTTCTGTATGGCTAAAGACCATTCAAGCAATCTTGCAGGCAACAATTTGCTGTAAAGAAGTGCACTTAGCGCTCTGTGATCACAACATATTTTTGTACGTTTTACAGCCAGGTAGTAATGAAATTTTCTGAACTTCACATATTTGTGAGTGCTTCTAATTCGGTAGTAGTATACATTTGCCTGCAATCGGTTAACTTACAGATTGAAAACGCGATTGTGAATACAGTGGGTTTTCCATCCATGTCCTGAATCTGAAATAGGCAAGCTCCCAGTCCTGGCAATGAGGTATCATTGCTTCAGGAGAAATCTATAAACAAATCAGGATGATACAATAGCCTAGAATTCATCAAGGCTTCTTCTTTAATTCTTTCAAATGCCATCTGACATTCACCTGACCAAATCAAGGGAACTTGCTTCCACAATAAATTCGACAATGACTCATAACTGAATACTTGAGGTGGAACAAATCGACAGTAAAACAAAATGATCCCTATAAAGGCCTTGCGACGCTTCTTTGTTATTGGAAATGGAAAATTCTTAATCGCTTTGATTTTTCCACCATCAGTTAAATTTGTGATGTAATAATGTCTCCAAAGAAATTTATTTTCTCCCAACCAAACTCTGACATCAACAGTTTTTCATTTACTCCATGTTGTTGAAATCTGTCAAAACCCAGTGCCTTTGTTCTAGATGCTTATCCCAGAATTATTTAGTGTATAATAAATCACGAAAATACAAGATGAATTTGTCCACCAAATCTCATCGTAACACTAAATCAAGATCAGTTATGAACAGTCTTGCACTTACATTGAAATAGGAGCATGACTATAAACTGATAACTACATACATGCTCTTTACATCTAAGTCTGCTCATTTAATTACATTTGCCTGTATGAACGTCGCAAGTAAATCAAAGTTAAATATTTAACACCATGAAACATTTGTATTTTTTGTCAAGGTTTCCTGGCCTAGTTGTCCCAGATGTAATTATTTTGCATTTACCATTTATCTGATTTATCTCCCAGCTTTTGTCACAGGTAGTAAATGGTTGTGATATGGACATGCAGGTATTTTAATAATTTCCTAGCGTAGCATTTTTATAATTTCGTTCGAGATGGCTAGCTTCCTTGACAATGGAATGGGTTATCAGGGATAACAAAATGCTTCATGTGGTACAACAGTCAAGAAATACGTGTGATCTTCTGTCACGCCTGGTTTCTTCTCAAACACTTTCATATACTACAGTAAACTTTACTCAGATTTGCCCATTGGTCTTCAGTCAAAAAATTCGATTCTATCAAAACCCAGTGGCTTTTTTCTAGATGCTTATCCCAGAATTATTTAGTGTATAAAAGTCTACATTTCTAAACTCAAAGTATTAATATTTTCTTATTTTTGTAAGTACTGATCTTGCATTCCTTTCTTTATAAATTTTATTTTTATACCCTGACAATATTTTCCATGACGAAGTTATGTTTTTATTAAATATGCCATGACTTCACATCGATTAACAATGAACTTGCATTTTCCTGTCAGAAGTCTACTTGTGTTTGATTCTCTCTCAGAAAATCAATACCTACGACACAAATTGCAGTCAATGTATTTACTATGAGGAATGTTCCAACTGTTGCTACATTTCCTAGGGAAACAGGTATATGGGCTTGTTATTGCACATTTCGTGATCGTGAACCCATAGCTCCTACGATCCAACAGTTAGTAATTGGCAGAGTGGGTACATCTACTGGCTGAGATAATTTTTCATAAAGGCTGTGGGACACCATGTTTGCTGCAGCCCCTGTAGCATAAATCACCACAATAAGAATATTTCATGTGACACAATACTGGGCTGAGTCTGACACTTTGGTGTATTAGGGCATAATTCCTCTCTGATACCACTGCCATAGTCATACTGTTTAAGATTTACATTTTTACTCTTGCTCCTTTCCTCCCCCCTCCCTTTCTTTGCCAACCATCCGATAACCATAATTCATACCGTCTCTGTCACAGTTCAAACTCTACCAGTTAGGACTTGTACTATGCATGCCTGACTAATTGTAGCACTGCACGTTGTTTTGACGGAATAGTCAGGGTCAAACTTATGGTCTTGTTTCCTTTGGTCTCTTGGAGTGTATTACTCTTATTCTTATTTTTATTCTTCTTCTTATTATTATTCTCATTATTGTTATGGTTGTGACTACTGTTATCGTTCACAACATCCATATTCTGTTGTCCATGATTATTTGTGTTATTCTTATACTCCTCACTATGATTCAGAAGGTTATTGTTATATTTGCTATTCAGTGAACGCATCTTTGTATCTTCATTTATTGAATCGATCGTCTCTAAGACATAATGAATTTTCCCATTCAGATGTAATGACTAACTTCTCTCGAATATAATGGACCCTTTCCCCTTTAATAAACTCAGTATGTCAAGCTGTGATGTTGGATTATCCCAATACTTCAGGTACTTCGCTTGACGTACCTGGATGAGCTGGGCATTAAATACCTCTTTTAGTAACTTTCCCCGTACTCCAGCCAACCAGTACGTAGCCAAAAATGTTTCTTGAAATGCTTCAGAAGTCCAGCAACGTCCGTCACCCACAAGGCAACTTCGTCCTGAATAAAGTCTGTCGCAAAAGGAGTTCGTTGTCATGTCATCGCCCCTCAAAATGCTTTTATACAAAGAATCAGATGTACATCCTTTCTTAAGTGGCATGAAAACTAGGATTAGCTGATGTCATATAAGGTTCTCTTCCACCATTATATTCGTAAAATACGCACGGCCCTCGCTTCATAGTGCAAATAGGTGTCTCACCGTACGGCACATCGCATTGCACACGCGGTAATTTTCTCCGCCTTAGTTCGTAAGAAAAATTTCTTCCGAGCCTGCCTCTGGTCTGTAGTCTTGCATAAAATCTCATACTTTCAAAAAAAATCGCTCTGAGCACTATGGGACTCAACTGCTGTGGTCATCAGTCCCCTAGAACTTAGAACTACTTAAACCTAACTAACCTAAGGACATCACACACATCTATGCCCGAGGCAGGATTCGAACCTGCGACCGTAGCAGTCGCACGGTTCCGGACTGCGAACCTAGAACCGCGAGACCGTCTCATACTTTCGCTCACTCTTTCTTCATTTCTTCAAATTGGCTGCTGATGACATTTCATTATAGCGAAATATCTTGACTTAGTTTTTTGTTCGCTCTTTACAGTTCATTTGCATCTGAAGTGTCTATCCTATTTTTTACTTCGGATGTTTCCGTATAAATCTAGACCATAACTTCTTGTATTTTTAAGTCAGTCAACCGGGAAATTTGTTCATCCTTAGCGGCTGTCCGAGCTGTAACTTCATCTGCCATTTCTTGTTGCGCTTCTAATTGTTCGCCCTTCATCTCTTATTGTTCAGCAGCGATTTTATCTACTTCCAGTGTCAACTGTTGAACTTTGTCTGACAACTCGATCTGTGTGTGTCTGACCTCACGTACTTCTGTGAAGAGTTGTTGCACTGTTTCTAGAACGCCAGTATGTGCCATCTTTTAATCTCATCCGATAGTTCCTTCTCTAATGGATAACGCTAAACAGAAAGTTCTCTGATTTCGAATATAACACCGTCTTGTTTCAATGGCAGGTATTTTGTTTTAATTGCCATATTATTTTCTTTAATGACATATCATCTTTTTTTAACGTCATATTATTTTGATTTAGTGACACGTCATATTTTTTTTAATGTCATGTCATCTTGTTCATTCGATAACACTCCTACATAGTTATGCACCTTCGTCATCGTCGACGCACCGATTGTAATTTCTGAATTCAAACAGCTAGCAGCTTCGTGCGGCTGACTTGCCGACGCGACATTTCCTTTTGATTCTGTGTTTCATTCGTCTATCCTTTCAACGCTGGGACCCATATTAACCATCAGTGATCGGGTCTTAATCATTCGAAAATTGAATTGAAATTAGCAAAATTTCTACTTGATTTCACCCGTTCAGTTAATTATCACATTGAAAGAGTTGCTTTTCGAAGTCAAACAATATTAATGACATTACAGTGATTGTTGCGGTGCGCTACTATAGTTATTCATATTATCGGAAAACTCTACCTAGAGCGTGGAACAAGCTAAGTACTCGAAACTATATGATATAATTGTGATAGATTCTGTATTAAGCTTTACACGAGCAAGCTTTTACTTGCAAGCTTTCCTTACGTTTTCCTGCTCTACCGACAAGATTAACGTGGCTTCAAATTGCTGGATTTTTTACAGTTTTATATATTTTTTTTCTCTCCACTCTGTTTATTATTGATTCAGTTCCAACAACCAGAAAGCAAAATTTTGTTAATGTACTGAAATGGCGATACGTTGATTTTTCAAAGCATTCTATAATGCATGCAAATTATAGCGTGTCTATGCATTAAACGAACAGGGTATACATAGGTAGTAGTATATTCTGTTCGTCCGATTTGGCGTAATTAAATTTTGCTAAAGTTGATTTTTGATCGAAATGACGTTATAGTTAATCTTTGAATCGGACTCGTTTAGGACTGAAAGTTCAAGAGTCGCTAAATGAAATAATAATACATAATCATAAATGCTAGCTGACCTAGGATAGGATAATATTGCACGAAACATTATAAATTTAAATGTTTCTCAAAGTGAATGGTGAGTATTCGATATTTGCAAGAAATTGAGCAAATTTCTTACATACCAGCAGTAAAGTGCTATTAATGCACCACGCGAATACACTTTCTGTCGTTTATTAAACACAAGATAATTACACAAAAGTACCTTCATAAGATCTTCATAAGTCAAAGTCAATGACAGAAAGCAGAAAGAGCGACAGGCATTGGTGATTTCAAGTTTTATAACTTCATGATAACTAGCGAGTGGAACTGACAGTGACATGGCTCCACTATTTCTCATTGACTTAGAATTGCCTTGCATTCCTATACTGCGAACAGCTAAATACCTAGGAGCTACAATAAAAACAACTTAAACTGGCAAGAATGCACAGAAAACGTTGTGGGGAAGGCAAACCGTAGACGGCGTTTTGTTGGCAGGGCACTTAGAAAATGTAACACATCTACTAAAGAGACTGCCTACACTCCGCTAGTCCATCCCCTTTTGGAATACTACTGCGCGTTATGGTATTCTTATCAGGTAGGATTAACGGAGTACATCGTGAAAGTTCAGAGAAGAGTAAGACAACAGACAGACAACGTGATTACAAGCTGTTGCGTCAAATAAAGCGACCCACATATCGGTAAACATGACCTTTCCAAGTTCTCATGGGCAAACTCTGAAGATTTTATTTCTTCTCTGTGAACTTTATATAAATTTACAGATTTCTCCTTGATTTTATGTGGTCCTTGTTCAATACAGAGATAAAAAGAATAGAGAATTGTGTTTCTTTGATCCGTAAATTAAACAATATTGACTGATTAATTCTGACTGCTTCACACTTAAAATGCTTATTTCACTGTCGACTATTCGAAAGTTATTTTATTTCATTTTTCGCTCGGATATGAAGTCCACGCGTGTGGACATCTCTGCCGTAAGTCGCCGTACTTATTACACAATTTTTCCAATGCTGATTTCCTTACTTCTGCGGCGACTGCAAACCGAGTTCAGTAAGGGATACTAAATGTGATGAAAAATGAACTCTTTGCGTTTCCATGACACCAGGCCAATCCAGAGAGACAAACACGCATTTATGGGCAAAAAAATGTCGGACTAAAACAAAAACTAGAAGTGGTAGGCGTTTTAACGCACGAAACGAATGGCGTCTGTCGAAGCACTTAGGCAATCCCGCTTACAAGGCCAGATAGACGTGTTGAAGGAGGAAAATGAACGCCTAAGGCGAGAACTTGCAGTTGCGAAAGACTATGACGCGGAACGGAAAATCAAGGCTTTTCAGAAAGAAATATAAGGTCTGAAAGATGAAAATATCACACTGCGCAAAGAGTTAAAATAGGATAGTCTCCCCCACCACCACCAGACTCCATCACACCCAAGCTCCCCAACCCGTCGTCTCAAACTTTGTGGCTGTGGTCCGTGCAGCAACTTAATCGCAAACGAACACACAGTTTAAAATCGAACAATTTAAGGCAATGCACGCCTTCATCTAATTCATTAAGACACCTTTTATTTAGATAACTTGCCAGAATTATGAAGTTCGTGTATAACATGTGAATTCGTAAGTTTCACAGTCACTTGGACCATACACTGAGTACTCCCTGCTAATACACAAAAGTAGCATCAGTTCAACCAGACCATAGAACAGCAGCGTCTTATCTGAAGATAAAGGCCGAATAAACAGTCAAAATATTGCGCCAGCCTGACTGCAAGATCCGGCTGTAAGCCCGAGAAGATTGTCTACTCATAAGGTTTGAATACCTCACAGCGACTTGAAATGGCGTTAACACATGAAATCAGTAGCAGGGAAAACGAATGGAAGTGTTATGCTAGGATGTTAAGAAAAGCCCTGGCGAAAGTGCAACAGGTATGGCCAAGCAACTTGAATGAGAACCTTTAGAAGTAAACTGAATTTACTGGGTAATCTTGCAGATCCGAGGTGGACCACATGTCGTATCAACAGAGATACGGCGATAAGAGCGAAGTCTTGTAAAGAAAAAGATTCAGTGCAGTGGTGGGAATCGACAAGGTGCCAGGTATCACTCGGCTCCGATTACACAGCGAATAACAGCGAGCATGGGGCTAGAGGAGAACAGAGATACGTGTTCTGGAAAGGGATCCTATACGTTCGCAGTGTGAAGCCAATAACAGGCTAGAAACGCATTATGTGGACAGACGCCTCTCCCTCTCTATTGAGCCTATAGAAAGTTATTGAGGACAAGTGCAAATTAGGGCCGATGAGAAGGCAACACACCTCCAACACCACGCCAAGTCAGATATAGACGGGGATGAAGGGGAAAGGTTGAACAAAACTAGGGAGCACGGCGTTCGCCGAGAGAGTCTGAGAAAAAAAGAGAATTGTAATCAGAGAGCCAGAGCTGCTGGTAGCTGTAACAGGGACTAACACTGAGGAACTCCATTTCTCGTAGAGTTGGTACACCACCAGTTAACAGTGATATTCACAGCAGATGGAATGGTGCTGTGAAATCACCGTTTCCGAATAAATACTCGGTTTCATTGTGAGTATGAAAGCCAACCAGTAAGAGTATCGGAAGAGAAGCCATTTTAGGAAATAAACTAGCAACTGTAACGCACGTCTTTTTGAGATTACTTCATGCTACCTCGCAGTCCCTACTCAATTTTGGAAGGAGAAGTAGCTAGCCAAGACACTCTGACATACTTATTCACTCCTAGCGAACTCCTATCACTCAATCCCCGGCAGCACTCGTGTTTGGGCACGACACACTCTACTGCCTTTAAATGTTGTGACATACTTCGTTCTTATATAAGTGGACCTTTGTAATTTTTTTCTGTCTTCTTCTTCTCTTTGTTCTTGGGTACGTAACATAATAGAAATGACTTACGCATAAATATCCTAAAATGGTACACGATTCTATTGTCTTTTCCTTTGACATGCTACGGTGTGAGCCTATATTGTTAAAGATGCTTGCATTAGACGACGGAGACGCACTCCATGAACAATACGCTGAATCAGCCGTTACAGAGCAGCAGCAGAACCAGACGAAATTAAATATTGCGAGTGGAACTTTCGATTTTATACAAACGACAGACACAAAGAATTTTTATAAGGGAGAGAGAAGGGCTTTTCTCTAAGGGAATTATGTGTATACTGATTGATTATGGATTTAAGGAGACTAAACATCTGAGGTCATCAGTTACCCATTCATCCCCCCCCCCCCCGGACGTTAATTCGTGTAAACCATCCGTCGGCGTCTACAGTAAATTCTGTAAGTGTGAGAATATTTGTACGAGGCGAGACATGGGTATCAGTGATGAACATTCGCTGTCGAGGACAACACACTTCTATTATTTAAGATGTCTTCGAGCAACTCAAATATCTATAAACCTATTCCGTATGATCGTATCTTCGTTAACAGGCTGTGGGGTACCACATCAACACCTTTCCAGAAATTTAGAAATATGGAACCTTCCTCTTGCCATTCATCCACTGTTCGCAGCATACCATGTGAACGAAGGTCAAACTGAGTTTCCCACGAGCGATGCTTTCTAAAACCACGCTGATTCGTTGACACAAGCTTCTCATTCACAAGAAATTTTATTATATTCGAATTGAGAATATGTTCAAGGATTCTCTAGCAACCCGAAGCTAGGGATATTTGTCTTTAATTTTGCGGGTGCATTCTTTTACCGTACTTATATATAGGAGTCACATACTCTTTTTCCCAGTCGCTTGGGACTTAGTGCTGGGTGAGGGCTTCGCGATAAATGCAAGCTAGATAATGGGACAATACCATAGAATACTCTTTGCAAAATCGAATCTGGTTTCCATCCGACCTTGGTGACCTATTTGCTTTCAACTCAGCTATTTCTCTACGCCAGGGATGCTTATGACTACGTAGTCCATACGGAAGTCTTTTGCGTAAACGATTTCTTGAACGTGAAATTTAAATCTTCGGCTTTCGATCTTCTGTCTTCAACTGCCACACCAGACGGATCAAGAAGGGACTAAATGGAAGCCATAGACCTGCTTAGTTATTTTACGTAGGACCAGAATATGCTCAAGTTCTCTGTCCCCGACCTTTTACTAAGGTGAGACGGTGGTAGTTGTATGCTTCGCGCATAAATCTTTTCACAGACGCACAAATCTCTGTTAACCTTTACTTGTCGCCATTTGTGCGTTCTCTTTTCAACCGAGTGTGCAATAGCCTCTGATTCACCAGCATCTTCCGAATTTCATTATTAGACCATGGTGGATCTTTCTCATCCTTTATCCTCTTAACGGGCACGTACCCCTCCAGACCACGGTTTAAATCTACTTAAACTTTTCCCCTAATCCCTCTACTTTCATCTTACTAGAACTAAGTGTCTTCCCTTCACTGCAAGTGAGATGCTAACGGCTGTTTATCTGCTCTGTCTAACATAAACACTCTCCTATCCCTCTTGACTGATAAAATATCAATTTCCGTAATCATAGTTGCTACAATGACATCTTGATCACTATTCACTGTTTTTAAACTGACATTGTCGATAATATCCGACCTATTTTTAGCTGCAAGGTCTAAGATACTTCCATTGCAATTTCCAGAAAATGTGCTATATACGACTGTGTCTGTAACCACTGGAGTGAATTCATAGACATGGCAGTCTATACTTGGTAGGTTAAAGTCGCCTCCAACTAATATTGCGTGTTCATGGTATTTACGCACTACTTACCGTAGACTTCCTTTGAATGACTGTAGAAATATCACAGCGGAATGGGGTGACAGGTAAAAACATCCATATTTCAAAATTTTGTGTCGTCTTCACTGTTATTCGCGTCCAGATTTCAATGTCACACTCAATTTCGACATTGGAAACAGTATTTTTGGTAACTGCAATTAACACTCCCCCTCCTATAGTCTGTAATCTCTCCTTCCGATTTGCGTTCCACAATTTGCTAAATACCTTAATACTTCGGATTTGAGCCAGCTCTCGATCCCAAGGATAATCTGAGCGCGAGAACTTTCCTTGAGGCCGGTAATTTCGGGAACTTTATTACGAATACTTTGGCAGTTTACTGATAAAATTTTGGCATTCTAAGTGTCTTTACACTGAGCGGCGTCTGACTTCACTTGCTGCATATCGATTGGCGAGTGTTTATTAGAGCACCTGAAACTACCGTCTAGTCTAGAAAACTACATGTACACTCCACAAGTACTCTGCCACTGAAAGAACTGCTTCCTTCGTTAGTGCAGCCCTTACCTATCAAGGGAATGTTCTACAAATCCCCCACAGATGACGCACGTCTAGAAATCTTCAGCAATGTCCTTCACACTGTCAGTGAAGCCTTTGGTTGAGATTCCCCACTCGGCTCCAAAGGAAAGGACCCCATTGAACTCTGGGAACATTGCAGCGAATTGCGAGCTCTGCTGTTTCTTGTAGCTGCAGGGGCTCACTACGTAACAGCTATAATTCTTACGAATTTATCAGTATTTCGGTAGAAACGTGATGCATCGTTTATTTCGCCAAGTGAGTGCGAGGAAAAGATAACAGAGATTATGAAACATACAGAAATCTACAGAAAATGTCCCTTTCTTTCTCTTCCCGGTTGAAATGATGGAGGAAGGGCGTAAAATGTACTCCCCACCACAGACCGTACAGCGGCTTGCGGCTTACACTTATAGAGACATATACAGCAGAAGACGTCCGGGAACCACGCCCAACGAATAATCAGTTGCATGTTGTTAGACACAAAATACCGTCAGTGGTATAGGTGCAGACAGCTCCGCAAATTATTGTTTCCGTGTTCTTATCTGGTCCTGATCACCGGTTCCGAGAGTGCCGGCACATCCACCTGCAGCCAGCGGCTAAAACGACGTAATTGGTGTTGACCGGAAGCCGTATACGATAAAGTGTTTACTGGATGAGCGAGAAAAGAAACCAAGAGCAGCGCGCGTCACGTCTGCAAGTGTCCCAGGAAGTCTGCGCAATCACGGATGGGTGCAGGTGCGAGCCGAGCGTCCGTTCTGAAAACAACAGCAGTGGCAGCGGCGGCGTTGTGCAACACCTCGGAGTAGACCGGCTCGCGAGATCCAGCCGACTGGTGCGAGACGTGGCTGCTCTCTCAAGGAAAACAAAGACAGTGTTTGTCGTTCTACGTGTGACATTAAGGAGTCGTAGGCTGGAAGATTGCCAGCCTGAAAGTATCAGCCTTATCAACACGGTACAAGACGTACAGAACGCAGCATTACTCCTCCGGTTATATTTTCAAATGTTTCACCGGCGAATGCACGAAAAAATGGCTCTGAGCACTATGCGACTTAACTTCTGAGGTAATCAGTCGCCTAGAACTTAGAACTAATTAAACCTAACCAACCTAACGACATCACACACATCCATGCCCGAGGCAGGATTCGAACCTGCGACCGTAGCGGTCGCTTGGTTCCAGACTCTAGAACGCACGGTCACTCCGGCCGGCTCGAATGCACGAAAATTTATGTTTTACCTGGTCTTTCTTTTTCGTTCATATGCACTTACTTTCTTAAACAGTGATTCGCAAATTTTTTGAGATTAGTTAGAGCTAAAAATGAGTAATATCTGAAATGCTCAATGCGCTTTACACGTGGGAACTGCGAATGGGTTTCTGTGATGTGCTGCGGCAGACACAGACGAGCCAATTCTGCTGCGTTTTGCAGATCATTTCCCTTCCACAGATAAAGATATCCACCCGTACTAGCGAGGAGCATCCAAATTTTCTGTGTCGTATTTGATTATGATACACGTTAGAAACTGGCACTGCAGTTCTACAGCTCGTAATAATTTTCCTGATCTGTAATATCTTCTGTGTTTTCATGTGTAACGTCTCTGTACCTCTCAGCTCTAATCTTTTTGATTATAATATCTGTATTTGAATATGGACACGTTACATGCTGTGATTTTATGTTTCGTCCAGAGTGCATAACATTTTTGGTGGAATCATGTGCGAATGTGAAGTGGTGTTGAACAAGCTGTACGTCGCCTTCCTTTGGACGCTGCTGAAGAAATAAGAATGGAAACTAGTCGGGTTCTTCTGAAAGCGCCTCCCCAACGCAGTAATATAACCGCTCAAGAAAGGGCTGCACTACGGAACCTTCGAGAAGATCCGGAAGTAGTGGTGCTGAAGGCTGATAAAGGTAATTCTACCGTTTTGTTACCTCGTGGGTTGTATTTAGAGAAGATGTATAGTCTACTGAGTGATACCATGTACAGGAAGATTGATCACGACTCAACAGCACGTGTGCAACGGAGGACGTGTGCACTTTTAAACTCTTCGTCGTTAGCTCCAAAGACCATCATGCGGTTGAGACCACATGGCAGCGTACCACCGAGACTGTATGGTCTTCCTAAAGTGCATAAAGAAGGTCTGCCTTTACGACCTATAGTGAGTAATATTGATGCACCCACGTATGATTTAGCCAAACATCTAGCTTCCTTGCTGAGACCATTTGTGGGCAAATGTTCACATCATATACCGAACTCTGTTGATTTTATCGATAGACTGGGGTCTCTCCACTTAAGTAGTTCGGATCTTCTAGTGAGTTTTGATGTAGTTTCCCTTTTCACAAAAGTACCTCTTGGGGATTCCTTGTTTCTAATTGGTCAACAGATTGAATCGGACGTCACTGCTTTGTTTCGACATGCTCTTTCCTCAACTTATTTTATGTTTAACCAGGAATTTTTTGAACAGTCTGACGGTGTCGCCATGGGCAGCCCTCTGTCCCCTCTGGTGGCTAACCTTTTCATGGAGGATTTTGAAGAGAGAGCACTTGAATCAGCGGTTTGTAAACCAACTGTTTTCTGGAGGTACGTCGATGATACTTTCATAGTCTGGCCCCACGGGGAAGAAAAGTTAATGGAGTTTTTTCATCATCTTAACTCCATCCATCAGAATATTCGATTTACCATGGAACTAGAGAAAGATGGTGTCCTTCCATTCGTGGATGTTCTGGTTAAACGGAAGAGTGACGGCTCGTTGGGACACTCTGTTTACCGTAAGCCGACTCACACTGATTTGTACCTGCATTCTTCCAGTTGCCATCACCCATCCCAAACCATGAGTGTACTTAAAACCCTTGTGCACAGGGCACACACGGTGTCGGATGCAGAAAATTTGCCTAAGGAACTTTCACATTTAAGAACGGTGTTCAGGGACAATGGTTACTCGACCCGGCAAATTAACAGGGCCTTCTCAACTAGAACCAGGAACCGGGAAGTGGATAAAGAAGAGAGTGCGCCAGCCAAGTCTCTAGCGTTTCTTCCCTTCGTTGGTAGTATCTCTTTTAAAATAGCAAGGATTCTAAATACTTTTCATGTGAAAGTTATTTTTCGTCCGCCTTCTAAGATTTCAGATTTGCTGGGTTCGGTGAAGGATGATCTGTTGCTGTCGAAGGCGGGAATTTACAAAATACCGTGCCAATGTGGTATGGCCTATATAGGACAGACAACACGTACTGTGGAAGAGCGTTGTACAGAACATCAACGTTGCACCCGTCTACTGCAACCCAGTAAATCTGCAGTTGCGGAACAAAGTATTTCTAACGGACATTCAATGGAGTACGACAAAACTTCGATTTTGGCCACAGCAACAACTTTTTGGGACTCCATTATTAAAGAATCCGTTGAAATACGCAGTGCTGAAAATTTATTGAACCGGGACAGTGGTTACCAACTGAATAATGCATGGAATCCCGTCATCATAGAAATTATCTCGAGACGAAGACGCCAGAAGACATCGATACCTGCGGCCAGCGACAATACCGACGGCACCTGAGTTTCGCAGTTCCACCAGCGAGGGCGCTGTTGCTGGGCGGTGTGGTTCTTCTGTCTCCGCGACTGCAACGCATGCGCGGCAGTACTATCAGCGCACTATATAAGACGGAACGGAGAACGTCTTCGTCAGTCCTCGTTCGGCTCACCTGAAGATGGCTGGCAGTTGTCCAGCCGAAATATCGTGCGAAGAAGTTTACGACGACCGGCTGCAAGCCAGAAATCTATTTGAACATCATGTGCGAATAGTAAAATATGGTGCTGTAATGATTACATTGGACACAAATATACAGTTACCATTTCGACACTCCGCTAATCTTTAAGTCCATTAGTATATTAATCTCTTGTCACTTGGTCACTTTCAGTGCTTTCACCTCATCTCCTTACTCAATATCCCATAATAATTAAACAGTGAGCCCCAACATTGAATCTATAAAGACGGAACTAAATGTTATTACCTGAAGATGGGCAAAAGGACAAAACCGTTCGTGTTTTAAATAAACTTTTTCAATTTGCCATGTTGTTTTCTTCAACATTAGCCGTCCTTTCTATGTCTATTGGTATTGGTGGTAGGGAGGGGACGGAGAGGGATTTACTGGCAGAGCACTTAGACAGTGCAACAGGTCTACTAAATATTCTGCCTACAATATGCTTGTCTGCCCACCTCTGGGCTATTGCTGTGCAGTATTGGTTTCGCATCACATGGAACTGACGGAGGACATCGAAAAAGTTAAAAAAGTGTAACTCGTTTTTTTTTCGTGAAGGAGAGTGGCACGGACGTGATACGTGAATTGAGGTGGCAATCATTAAAATAAAGGCGTTAATCAAAGCTGCAGGAGGTCCTCGTGCAATTTCAGCCACTAACTTTCTCTTCCGATTGCGAAAATGTTCTGGTGGCGGCAACCTACTCGGGGAGAAATTATCATAATGATAAAATAAATCAGAGTTCACACAGAAAGAATTATGCGCTCGTTTTTCCCCACGAGCTCTTCGAGAGTGGAAAGTTAGAAAAATTGCTTGAAGGTGTTCCGAGGAACTCTTTTTTCCAGGCACTTAATTGTGAATTGAAGAGTAATCAAGCAGATGTAGATGTTGTTGTTGTTGTCGCTGCACTGGTGTAATAAATTCTTAAATTAAGGAATTATATTTCTGATTCAATAAATCTTGAAAAACGGAACGTTGTGTAGCTCTAAACATCAGGGATGTCACGTAAACCGCGGAAAAATTTTGACTTGCGACGACGAGACATTTCAAACGTTGTATTCACGATATGTGACGTGCTGTGTCACCAATATGTTTCAGGGAAACGACGGGGTGAACATTATCTAAAACACCATACAGTATAATAAAATAGGCTAACTAGTTTTTGAGATTCATCAACAACGAATTACCAGCATTTCACTTGACAATGGATTTTAAGAGGCAAAATTACCAGACTGATATCCTCAAAAATTGGTCTATCACAATTTTTAAGCTATTTCTTTCTTCGATGAGCTGTAATTCCTTAGAGTTTGTCACTGAGTCTCATCTAGGAATGTTATTTCTTTACAATTTTGTTTTATGTGACTATTACAATTTACTATGTCAATAAACTTTACCAACAGCGTACACTTTAAGATATTTTATTTTATTCCGGAAGCAACCTGTTTCGGTAATCCATTTTGCTATCTTCAGGCTCCATTGCCGAAACTGGTTGCTTTCAGAATAAAATAAAATATCTTAAGGTGTACGGCTGTTGGTAAAGTTTATTGACATAGAAAAGTACGTAACAGCCGACGTCCCGTGGCCATAATGGACCAACAGATCTTACACTTTATGTCGTTCCGGATGGCTACTTCGAGCAATTTTACGGTAGTTACTGTTTCCAGTGACTTGTCAGGAACAGTGTAACCAAACAGCAGTGGGTCACTATTCCTATTTATGAGCAATTTTCAAGTCACATTAATTGTCCGCCTGTCAAAAGCCTGAGTAGCCACCTTTTCCACGACAGAATCATTTGAGGTTCTGGAAGGTACTGAGAGTGATATATCGATGCTGACTCCGGTGCCAATAGGGTCCTTGGTCGAGGATCCAAAGGACGAAATACCCGATCGCGATGGTCCAACGGATTCTTGATCGGCTTTAAGTCCGGGGTGGGGAGAGGGGGGGGGGGGGTGTTGGTGGCCAGGCGCTGAGAAAAAAACAAACTGCATAGGGGATGGACATGGTCCCCAAGGACAGATGGTCCATTGTGCCATCTAGAATGACAGGATCACCACGAAACCATTCCCCAGATCGTTCTCTCCTCCGATCTGGTCCCTGTTAACGATCGTTGCAATACCGTACATGTCAACGGTCGTCTGTCTGATGGAGCATAAAACGTGATTCCTCTGAGAAGACCACCTGTCTCCAGTCCGAGATGGGGTAACGGTCTGCAAATTCCAGCCTTCGTCGCCGGTGAACAGCAGTCAGTATGGGTGCGTGAACCAGGCGACTGGTGAAGTCAGCAACTTTCGCACAACACTCGATGAGGTGATTTTCTTCAGGAGTGATGGGTTGCAAGTTATGCAGGAAAGCTTCTGTGGAGTATGGAAGATAGGAAATGAGGTATTTGTGAGAGTAAAGCCGCGAGAGGGCCTCCTAAACCTTGCTCCCATAGCTCAGTCGATAAAACACCTGCCCACGAAAGGTAAAACTCCGAGATTCGAGTCTCGTCCCTGCACACAGGTCTGATCTATCAGAAATTTCAGATCAGGGCACTTTCCTCTGCAGCGTGGAAATTCACTCTCTATTTAATGTGTTACAGTCGTCCAGGTGTTTGTGATAAATCTGTGTGCGTCAGATGAATCGTTGTGAGTAAAAGAGGAAATGGAAGTAAGAAATGTAGAATGCTAGCATTAATCGCTTGTCAGTCAAGACAGACAATACAATGTAGTGATAACAATGCTATCAGGTGAACGAATGAGCAACGTGTATAAGATACGTATACCGGATCTGGAAAGTGATCAAGGATATAGAGAATCATATTGCAAACAGAAACTAATCATATGCCAGTATCTCTCGCAACCTCAATTTTTCCGATGAAAAATTTCATTTTTTCATTTAAATACAGTCCATCACAGTTTTAACGCCACTTTAAAATTTTAGTAAATTAAATGCTGCTCTCTGCATCAGCTCCATACACTTTTCATTGTTTAAACAGTAATCGTGGGTCCATCCTTTTTGTGTTGCGTTACAAACCAAATATGGGAGACTTCCAATATCCTCTGGGATTAAGGTGAACGGAAGTCTGATTCTTCATCTTAGAGAAGCACGGAAGATAGTTGGGATAAAACTAATAACTGACGGTGGCAACATGTATTCTAAAGCTGCAATAATTATAAAAAGTTTTGTACCTAAAATTGACAGTCTAAAAGCAATATTTTTTGATAATAAACAAAGAAACTGAAAGCAACAACAAAACTGAAAGGAATAAAATACAAGAAGATAACAAATTATATTAGAATGACGGAAATGGAAGATGTTACACCATGAAGTATCAATCCGGAGTTTATCAAACTTAGTAGAGATATTCATTACGTGATGGATATTAAATGATTAAAATTGAATTCAATCGGAACTGAATACATTTTCTGAAAACCGTCTTGAGAAGTTGGTTAAGCAGACCACACACAGTGGAAATATCTTAAATCTTGTAGCTACAAATAGGCCGGATCTTTTCGCCAGCGTCAGTATACGAAACAGGATTACTGTTAATGACATCTCAAGAGCGACTACGGTTACGAAAGCTAATAAATCAGTCAAGAAGGTTAGGCGAGTGTTTCTGTTAGAAAGAGCAGATGTGCAGTTGTTAGCATCTCACTTAAGCCGTGAACTGATATCACTTAGTTTCAGTAAGGCAGACATAGAGGAATTATGGACAAAGTTTAAACAAACTGCGAATCGTGGTCTGGAGAACTATGAGCCTAGTAAGAGGGTATAGGACGGAAAAAACCCATCATGGTTTAACACGAAATTCGAAAAATTTTCAAGAAGCAGAATCTGTTGCACCCCCGGCTCCAAACGGAAGGCGCAGGCAAAGGCTGGTAGAGGTTCACACGTCCATGAAAAGATCTATGCGTGAAGCATTAACAACTACCACCGCCATACGTTAGCAAAAGATCTGGCAGAGAACCCGAGAAAATTCTGGCCTTATGTAAAATCGCTAAGCTGATCTAAGGCTTCCATTCAAATCCTTGTTCACCATTCTGCTGTGGCAGCTGAAGACAGCAAAACGAAAGCCGAAGTTTCAAATTTCACTTTCAAGAAATCGTTCACACAGGAGACACCGTCATTTGATCATCGGATGGACTCCCGTGTGAACGACATAGTAATAAGCATCCCTGGCGTAGAGAAACGACTGAAAGATTTGTAAGCAAACTATTCAACAGGCCCGGATGGAATCCCAATTCGGTTTTACAAAGTGTAATCTACGGCATTGGCCTCTTAGGTAGTTTGCATTTATCGCGAATTCCTCGCCCATCGCGAAGCCCGGAGCGACTCGTAAAAAGCGCAGATGACTCCAGTAGAGGACGGTTTAACAAATTTACACACCAATATTCGTAACTTCGGTATGCTGCAGAATCCTTGAACATATTCTCCGTTCGAATAAAACAAATTTTCTTGAGAGGGAAAAGATTATATCTACAGATCAATTCGGTCTTAGAAAACATCGCTTGCCCTTTTCTCACATGAGCTATTGCGAAATATATATATGAAGGGCAACGGGCAGCTCCCATATTTCTAGATTTCCGGAGAACATTTGACGCCGTGCCCCACTCATGACTGTTAACGAAGCTACGAACATATGAAATAGGCTGCCGGACATGTAAGCGCCTCGAAGACTTCTTAAGTAATAGAACCCAGTATGTTTCCCTCAACAGCAAGTGTTCAGCAGGGAGAAGGATATCGTAAGGTCGTAAGGAGCGCCCTACGGACATGTGATAGGACCTCTATTATTTTCCATATAAACGGCTCTGAGCACTATGGGACTTAACATCTGTGGTCATCAGTCCCCCAGAACTTAGAACTACTTAAACCTAACTAACCTAAGGACATCACACACATCCTTGCCCGAGGCAGGATTCGAACCTGCGACCGTCGCTGTCACGCGGTTCCAGACTGAAGCGCCTAGGACCGCACGGCCACACCGGCCGGCTTCCATATAAATAAATGATATGACGTACGGAGTGGGCAGTTACCTGCGGTTGTTTAGTGATGATGCCGTCATGTACGGGGAGATGTCAATGTTGAGTGACTGTGGGAGGACACAAGACGACTTTGGCAAAATTGCTACTTTGTGTGATGAATAGTAGCGATCTCCAAAAGTAGAAAAATGTAAGTTACTGAGAATTAGCAGGGAAAACAAACCTATGATTTTCGGATACAGCATTAGTAACGCCCCGGTTGGCACTGTTACGTCGTTTAAATATCACGGAATAATACTGCAAAGCGATATGAAACAACGAGCATGTGTGGATTGTGGTAGGTAAGGCGAACGGGGGACCTCGGTTTTCTGCTAGAATCTTTAGATGTGGTTCATCTGTACAGGAGACCGCATATTGGACGCTAGTGCGACCTTTTCTTCAGCGCTGTTCCAGTGTCTGGGATCCGAACTAGGTCGGTTTAAAGGAAGACTTCGTAGCAACTCAAGGGCTCGCTGCTAGATTCGTTACCGGTAGGTTCGAACAAGACAAAAGTATTGCGCACATACTCCGAAAGTCAAATGGGAATTCCTGGAGGGCAGGCGACATTCTTTTCGAGAAGTGCTACTGAGAAAATTTAGAGAAAGTTAACTTCAGAAGTACTGCCGCAGCATACACTGCGCGTAAGGATCACGAAGATAAGGTACGAGAAATTAGGGCTCATACGGCGGCAAATAGACACTCGTATTTGCCTCGCTCTGTTTTCGAGTGGAACAGGGAAGGAAATGACTAGCATCAGTGTACGGTATCCTCCGCCAAGCACAGTACGGTGCCTCGCATAGTACGTACGTAGCTGTAGATGTTTTTCAACATGAGTCAGAGGTCTCACACTGGCAAGAAAAAACTCTTGTATTCGTTCTGGGCTGAAAGCAAACAGCCTTCGAATATCTTACTGATGAATTGCTTGCTATGTCAGAAACACGTGGTTTGTTGGTCCCCGTCGATTGTTGGCAAGCGATTGGTATGAAAGTATACGGCTTTCTTACGTATCCCAGACATGCTATGTGGTGTTACAGACCGGGGAACTGGGCAAGATAGTCAAGGATCCGTACGTTCCTCAAGGTGTTTGTGGTGTGGACAGCATTATGCGGTCTTGAAATATCCTGCTAGAATATGCTGTTTGGTACCCTGCTCATGTAGGATGTGACAACAGAGTTTATCGTTCTTGGCATCAGCTACCGAATCAGTCTTGTTGTTATATCTGAAACGTTGTACCCGAGGAAAGCAGGAAAAGGTGTGAACGCGACCTAATCACCGTTGGTTGCACAGTAAAGACATACACTTTATTTAAAGAAATAATTTTTAAAAACTATCATTTAAAAAAACTGACTGAAACACCAATCTACACTTACGGCTGTAGGCCTTATTACGAAAGAATTCAAAATTATTTGTAGGCTGAAGGACACAAGCAATACTTCAGAACAATTAGAGGCTGAAAGCCTGAATTACAAGAGGGGATGACAACTACACGTTGAAAATACAAAAATCATTTTTTAAAACAATTATTTTTTAAAAAAATTGTCTGCAACACAAGCTACACTGACAGCTGAAGGCCTTATTAAGAAGAATTCAAATTATTTGTCGGCTGAAGGCCGCAAGCAATAGGAATAATTGAAACAAATATTAGTTTTAAACACTTGACACAATCAGACCAAATAAAGAACCACAGACAGCGCTCCCTTAAGACCACAATCGCAGTAATAACTCAAACAATTTGACTACAAAAGGCCTGGATCGCAAGTTTTTTTAAATCCATAATAACAATTAAAATCAAAATATTTTTTTAACAATCATCAATATCAGATCAAATCAAGGGGAAGTGGTCCTCAAACAGTGCTCCAAGGGTCGACCTGGGAAAGTCTCTCAAACGTAAGTAAGGTGAGACAGGCAGCCCAGTGTTACACTCACTTAACAGGATGGCATCTCAGACCAGTCACAGTTTAAACGCAAGACCAACACTCTCGCAAAATCTATCTAACGGGCGGACTACACTGTTGACATCGTAAAACGGCAAATATTATTCAAGAGAACATGTTCAAACGCAAGAGTAATCCGAGGTAATCACAACAAGTTGCCTCCACGAATCCAGTACGCAGACAGCGTTAAAATGACTGCTCATTCAAAATCACACAAGGTACACACGGATCCACGAAAACAATACTACAAACAACTCGAAAAATTCTAAAACCAGTCAGTGTGGAGCAACAAGGTTCAAAAATGGTTCAAATGGCTGTAAGCACTATGGGACTTAACTTCTGATGTCATCAGTCCCCTAGAACTTAGAACTACTTAAAACTAACTAACCTAAGGACATCACACACAGCCATGCCCGAGGCAGGATTCGAACCTGCGAACGTAGCGGTCGCGCAGTTCCAGACTGTAGCGCCTAGAACCGCTCGGCCACTCCGGCCGGTGAGAAACAAGGACGAATTACAAGTCGACACTAAGGCTAACGTCCCATTATGAATCGTCGACTGACAGCTCATTCCATGAGGTCACTTCGACGGACGGACACACACACACACACCAGTGAAGGTTGCACTACTCGAATATAATGATCCATTCAACTTAAACTCGCTGAATCAGGACCTCGACGTGGTCGAGAACTCTCGCGATCACATCCTTCCATCGGGCAGTGCGTGTATCGCCAGCTGTTCCGGCGAGTACCGGCGCTGTGTGGACCTCACTGCTGCTCCGTGCCAACTCCCCTCGACTCCGACACACGACGACCTGGAAATACTAGAGGTCGCTTCGAAGATAGTACCACAATACTTGCTATCGATGAACGCCGCTGCTGCCACTCACGGACAGACAAAGGGAGCAAACGCAGTAGCGCCAGTGAACGCACTTAGAAAACGAGAGGGCACAATACGAATACACGACGCCAACCTGCCAATGGCACAAACGCGAGTCGTAGCACGGCTCAATATCCAGTAGTTCCCCAAACCGTAACTGCAGTGACCAGTGACTAGGCCGCCTACGGAAGCGTTAGAGTCAATGTGACCACCACAGACAGAAGGTAGACAGGAGCGACACCCGACGCTGAACATCACAGAACGCCGTTCAGTGTCTCACCTAATTCGAGCTCTACGTCATATACGTCTCTGTTCTCTATGGCACGGTGTCAGGGCAAACGACGCGTAGAAACTGTAGGTTTCACCCCAGCTTCTACTAATCTGTTTCCGTCGGTTCTAGCTGAGCATCTGCCTTTAACCTCTGTCCTGGTTTCATCTGTGGTCTATTCGTCAGTACCAGTCGCCCAATGTTACGGTCTTCTCGTGGTGCAGCCCTAGTGGAAGCACATGTGCCTCCTCTCTTCGCCACATTCTTGTTCTGAGTCCACCTCAACACCAATTGCTCTGCCGTCAATCCCCTACAGGCGAGTGTCAGCGTGATCTGCCAGTATGATGCCCCCATGAATGTCGAACATCCTCAAAGTCCGACACTCATGTCCTCTGGACATGTTGTCTTGTGATCTCCACCTGAAAAGGCCCAGTAACGTAAGAGACACCCATATACCCACTGTGTTCTCACGTCATTCTTTATCTGTAGGAATGCATTTTTCTGTACCACCAATAGTCATATATATTACTTCTCAAGTCGACATCTTCTTTCCTCGACACGTGCTAGTCGTACAGGGATGAATGATGTATCGTTAGAAATAATTTTTAACCAGCTTCTGACACTGCATACCAATCTTGCGCTAAAACTCACTATTTGTGGAAAATTTTGGCGTAAAGGAGACTTATTTTACATTACTTATTAAATAGATAATTAGTACATAGCACGGTCACAGGAAATAACCGTGACCAATGTGGTAGTCCATTATCTCTGCCCGTCGTACAAGTTTTGTTTCTGAAGTAATGTACTTCCCGAAACGATAAACACATCTGTCATTGTCGCCTTGAATTGTGATTTACCTATTGCTACTATGGCCTAACGTTATTACTCGAAATGAAAATGTTTGTCGAGTTAAAGTTATCGGTTATGTGGCCCTACTGACAGTCCCTGATCTCTGCCCGGTGTGATGTCCTTATGTTAGTTAGGTTTAAGTAGTTCTAAGTTCTAGGGGACTGATGACCATAGATGTTAAGTCCCATAGTGCTCAGAGCCAATTGAACCATCTGCCAGTTGTACAAACCGAGACAAACATTCAGAATGCAGAGACTTTTCTGGACACACGGAATTGTATACCGGGTGTTACCGTAAGAGCGTGCAAAATCTTAACAGTACGTAGAACATGCTCTACCGAATAATTTGAGGTGGGGAGCCTGGATTTGGAGAAGCCAGCTTAAGGAGACAATATGAATAAAATCACATTACTGTCTACCTTTCTATTTATATTAGATCAAATGAGGCCTCGTCAGTAAGCAGCACGATTTGGAGGAATCTGGTCTATCAATCGATTGTTGGAGTAACCACTCACAGGAAGCACAAAGAAGCGAGAAATATTTTGCTCTGGAGAAGCCTAAGGAAGTTCCACTTGATGTTTTGAAAGAGGTTAATAAGAGCCACCCAGAAACGTTTTATGAAAGGGAAATGAAGCTTTCTGTGCATTATTTTGACACACAGTTTTTTAAATGAATGTACCGAAAGGAAAAATATTACAAAAGAAAAGCAAGGAAATTTCAAGGAAGATTATAGTACGTCTGTTGGAGATGATAAAATATCGAAATAAAGGGGATAGCATAAAATAGAGAAGTCAGCTTCTAATGATGAGTCACGACCTTTACAAGAGGAAGAAGAAGACGAAAAAGAAAAAGATGAAGAAGGGGATGATGATTGTAATAATTTCAGTGGTATCACAAATTAAATTTTGTGTTCATTTTTCAGTATTGTAAAGTAGTTATGGTCCATGTGGGGTTCGCAAATGCAATGGAACGTAAAATTAATCATTGATAGATCGATTAGATGTGTGTGCTTAATGGGTCTAATACAGCAGAGTTAATAATTTTTCAGTTGATACAGGTATGCTGATCATATCGGTTATTAATAACTCCCGTGGGGAAAAGGCACACCTTCAATTAGCATTTGACCAGATTCACACACAACCAATCTCTCTCTCCCTCTCTCTCTCGCACACACACACACACACACACACACACACACACACATGCAGTAACGCCACTGATATGCAGATACGCAGAGGTAAGCTGGTCTGCTTAATAGCGCAGACACTGACGTCTGTTCCGGGACCTTTCACCACTACGACAACCTCGGGCGCACGAGAATTTCTTGTTGCCTCTGCGAGCCGCCTCCTCCATCCAACGTGCCACTACTTCCCGCTAATAAATTTCGCCGCTCCGTTAGCTCGTTAAGAGCCCATACCACTGTTTACAAGTGTATTAATGCCGTTTGGCGAGGTTTACGGCCGCAATACTAGCAAAGTGCTGCCCGCTTCGATTCAGAAACGAGATAAGGTCCGGGTGGGGATTCCAACATTGCAACACCTGCCAGGCCTGATTATCGCTCTTAATCCCACGTAATTACTATTACTCGACTTCTGTAAACTTGTAAAAAACTCCCCGCCGCCTAATTTTGGAGGAAAAAAGAACATCTCGCATCTTTATTTATTTGACTAACTTTAAACCGTTTGCCCGCATTCAGTTCACGCGAGAACAAATTTCACGTGCTACGTTTGTGTCGACTTCAATCTATAGTATCTCAGCAACGGATTAAGATCAAGGACAAAATTGCAAAACACAAGATCAAATAATACAAGCGGAGAGTTCAAATATCTCCCGCACAAACGGGTGTTACTTACATATCGACTTGGATAAAGATCATTGCACAAAAAATTTCGTTTTGACTTTACTCATGTATTTACCTTTGCTCAGAGTTTAAACCCATTCGTACAAGTTTAAAGTTTGCAAGTGGCGCGCTTCATAAAACAGAGAAACGTGTTTTTGTACAAGTTCGCACGTAGAATCCATAGGGTGCACATACAGATTTTGTCATTACCTGATGATTAATTTCAGGTCAATTACACTTTTTTGCGGAAGGAATTAATCGATTCGCACTATTTGCCGGGGCCTCAGTTCTGGTTCGTTGTGTATGTTGTGGTTGGCAGCAGAGCCAACACCGTGTTACTAGAGGAGGCCGAAGGGCACGCGTTTTAGCTCACGCAGGCTGGCGTGAGGTCTGGAACAGGACAAGGAAATTTGAATTTAGAAAACCGGACGTAGCTGGTGGAATACTTAACTTTAATCCATTAATGGTGAACATCGGTCTTGACGGTACATATTTCTCAATATCAATAGTAACTGATAATGGCGCCTTGCTAGGTCGTAGCAAATGACGTAGCTGAAGGCTATGCTAAACTACCTTCTCGACAATTGAGAACGTAAGTATGCAGTGAACCATCGCTAGCAAAGTCGGCTGTACAACTGGTGCGAGTGCTAGGAAGTCTCTCTAGACCTGCCGTGTGGCGGCGCTCGGTCTGCAATCACTGACAGTGGCGACACGCGGGTCCGACGTATACTACCGGACCGCGGCCGATTCAAAGGCTACCACCTAGCAAGTGTGGTGTCTGGCGGTGACACCACAGTGTAAACAATGTTCTGTAACATAGCTACAGTGAGACAGATGTTCGAATGGATTTACAAATTGTCATTGATCCGGGCTAAACCAAAACCTTTTTACGTAATGTTCCTAGCTCATTCAGGAACCGAGCACTAAGATGCCCCAACCCCTCCAACCCTCCCCCTCCCCCCCCCCCCCCCCCCCCCAAATCCGTGATTCTGCCCTCGGCCGTTTCAACCATACTTGTTGCAGCGCTTCTGCGCTGTAATGATGCCTAGGAAGTAACATTTATTTCATTTGAATTGGTGGTATTACGTGTCAACTTACCAAAACGTAGTTTTGCAGACGCGATTCTGCTAGTTTACGGACAACAGGCGCACCACAGTGTGCGATCGAAATGGCACGACAACTGGAAACCTACTAAAAGGGTTGAAGTGCGCAGAGCAGTACGACTCTTGTGCACAAAATGTTTAAAGTGCACACGAAGTCACAGATATGTGAACCAAACACATTGCCACATGGTGTCAAGTTGTTGATCTAGGCTGCACAGACATGGGCGGTGCTAATTGCATAGTAAAGCCATCGACACCGACAATGGAGGACAATGTCCAAACAATCTAGGGAAAACACTTGCGGTGGGAGGGGGAGGGAGGAATTTTCCAACAGTGAGGATGTTCAGATAGGTTCAGTGTAGAGCAGAATTTAAAGAAAATGTTACTTGGCCTGACTTAATAATGTGTAACATTCTGAGCCGTGCATGGCTCGTGTTCCCGCCATCATGTATTTTACATCCTGTTTTTAACGTACTTCCACCTCACTACGTTAATTTAAATTACTACTGTCACTGAGTTGCTGCTTTGCCTGAATGTGACCGGCGGTAGCAGCGCGTATCGATTTATCCCCTCTCGTAGTATAAAGTGCACGATTGCTATCACTTCCAGTCGTTGTCGGTCGTCGGGAGTTCATGTCGCGAGCTCGGGTGTGCCAGTCAGTGGGGACGCGTCCGGAGCGCAGTCTGGACCTGCCAGTCGGAGAGTTGCAACGCGGCACTGGTGCAGTCGGGTTGGAGCAGTGAGGTCTGCGCAGACATGGCTCGCCCGACCATTACCGCCACGCATCACTTGAGCCGGGCCACGGTCCTGGTGGATCTTCGGTCGGTCGTCCTACCGGACGACGCGTTTTGGCTCTCCGATCGTTCACGAGTCGGCTGTGTGTGTGCTCATCGTCTCATCGGGCGACGTGTAACTGGTTCTCTGAGCGCTTCTGGGCCCCTTCAATTACCATCTCATGGAATTTGGGACGGTCCTTTCCTGGTGCAGGAATGTCGTTTAGCCAGTGGGCGTGTTTCCTCTGCATGGTTGGGTCCAAGCCAGAGTTTCCGCCGTCGTGTGTCTGGAAGTGAGTGGGAGACGCACCAGCGGTGTAGGTGCGACGGAGCAGCAGTCGCGGACGGAGCAGCAGGAGTCGGTCGGTTGCTGCGGACCAGGGAAGTTATCTCCGCGCGGTGCAGTCGGCTGTGTCCGCTGACGGTCCCTGCGCAGTGTCGGAGCTTGTGTGGCGATTTCCGATCGCTACGAGTTCCGTGGTTTACCGATACTTGACTTCAAAGTTGAGTATTAGTTTTAACTACACAAGCCACGTCCATTCATGTTGTGGTGGTTCGTTTTAGTGGTTTGCTGTTGGGGAGGACTGCCTGTGAGCAACACTGAGTGTTTCGATTGCTGAAATTTAGCCGCCATGCGGTGCAATTAACTATTTTGGTTGACTACAATTCGATTGCACTAGTGGGATTTTCTGCCTTGTGGCCGTTATTGTTCCGGTTACCTGCCCTTCCCTGCAGGCAGCGCCCTTTCCTCACCTGTTGTCTCTGTCCACAATGGTGAGTAATTTTGACAGCTAATACATACTCTATTGTGGATAATCGCGTTTTCAGTTCTCATGTATTGATTGATGGAATGTAAGTCGTTTTGTCGGTCGGTCCGTGGCTGTCACCTAGTTGGGTTCTGACCAATCAAGTGTAGTTGGGCGCACCACCTGTCTCTCCTAAGTGAAGGCAGACTGACCTCTCTGGAATCTTCTGACTGCCGTTGTCTTTATTGTCTTTCCTTCTGGTGTTTAATTATCTGTTTTCAGCTACTTAAAATTTAAGGCTTATGGTTATTTTATCTTTATTTCTTAAAAATTTTGCTAAATTAATTGTGGGCTTTAAGCCTTACAATTTTATTCTTAAAATTATCTTTGAAGCTTAAACACTGTGGCCTTCTGCCTTTAAAAGGTTATGGTGACATATTTTAAAATTTTGAAATTTAATTTTGGCCTTGAGCCTTTTGTATTGCGCCTTGCATATGTTTGTTCTATGTACTTTGCCTTGAAGCTTTCCACCTAGCTGTGAAATATGTTTTTTTTTATTATTTTATTTGCTATTTTAACTGCATTTTTATCTTGTTTATTTTTAAGATTTCTTGTTTGGAGGCCTTCAGCCATGAAAAAGTTTCATTGGGAAAAGTGTTCGGCTATGTGCCGCTTTGGTTGTAAATGTGTTATTAAATTACAATAAATTACAATTAGAAGGTGAAACTGACCCCTGCCTATTTGGCCCTTTCCGCTATCCTAATTACCTGTTCTGCCCAGCGGGTTTAGCGGACGTTTCACTTACTACATTGTTGTGCAAAACTTCAGGACGAAAGCTACTTTCACAATATGTGTTACTGCCAAATAACATAGCTCGATGAAACTTGGACCATAGACAGTAAACACTGTTACTGTATATCACATAAGATATCTTAAAGAAATACGTGATGATAGGAACAGAAATGATACTTTTACTCAGAGACAATAATAACACTAAAGTCACCGCGATTCATGTCGGCTCTCTGGACATTACAAAAGGCAGGACAATGGTTATCCATAGTGTGTGTGATCACCGCGGACTGCAATGCATCTTTTGCAACGTGCCCTCATGCTGGCCTTAAGGCCAGTACGAAGTTTTGTGCTAGGGCGTTCCATTCCGCTACCAGCGCTGATCACAGCTGAGGAAATTCTCTCTGGTGCTCGTGGGCGTGCTGTAATACGTGTCTCCAACACATGCTCACTGGCATCTGTCGGGGGAACGGCAGACCAGTCCATTCGCCGAATATCCTCTCGTTCCGAGAGCTTCGCCATCTGCGCGGTCGCGCTCTATCAGTTGTAAAAATGAAATCAGAGCCGAATACATTTCTCAAAATAAGCACATAGAGAAGGAGTATAGTGCCAAAATAGCGCTGAACGGTGAGTGTACCATGTTACAAGATCTGTAGGTCAGTACACCCATGCAACATTATGTCTCTGCACACTGTAACACCTGGACTACCAAAAAGAATAACGTTCGACAATATTCGTGGGTGCGTTACGTAACCTCTCATGGCGAAGAATGGGAACGAGATGTGGGACATCACCTACTATTATTGTTCAATCCAACTGTCATGGTTTCAGCAATGGATTCTTCTTTGAAGACGATAAGAGATCATCACGAAGCATGCACTTTGTGATCACGTTATATCCGGAGGCAGGAGTCGATCAAATGAGATGATCTTCGGTATTTTCTGGTATGAGCCAGATTCAGCACGCATGTTACGAATTGAAATTAGCAGTGTGTCGTTGCAGGAAGCCTAGTCACATACTGGGTAACCTCAGGAGAGCCAGCATCAAAGACTGGGACAGTCGTCTTGAGTAATTCTTTCACTTCTTTCATTTTTCCTTCCTACATGATAACAGACGAAAAGCAACACTGCATCACTACGTACGCGTATCGACAACGGAAGTGTTATTGTATGCCATTCCCGTTTTATATATGAATAAGTACCCATATCTCCGAAAACTGACGGCCAATGATCAATGAAGAGTCAGGGAGAAAACTCAAAGCATAATCAAGACACAGGACAAAGCAACAGCTTTCTTATGTTGCGTCATGGTAAGTGGGAAAATAAAAGAAGGTGAAGATCGTGAGAGTGGGAAACCTGCTCGCGTTTAGAATCTCCGCCTCTACTCTTCTTTAGTACAGCATGTTCCAGTATGCAGTCCTTGTGCGCTATCGCATCGCTTAGCTCCGTAATTTGCCTCTTACTGCCCGGAATGCAGATAGGAGGCAGACGGGGAGCCCATATGCTACCCGCTAAACAGCTGTGTCTGAGCGGTGGCCCACACGCGTGGCAACGTCTTTACTGTGCCGCCGAGTGCGAGGCTGCCACATTAAATGTAATATTACTCATAGCTTGAACCTCTTTCAGAGGTGAGTCCTTTCCTGCCAACAAAACCGTAATTTCTTTGCTTCAGCCAGCAGTGAGAGCAACCTACAGGTTTGTGTGAAAGCCAAGTTGCTTTACGGTAACTTTTTACATTCTATGCCAAAAGCGATAATCGATTAACATCAAACTCCAGCATAGTGTACTGCTTATTAGTACGCTATTTTAAACTTAAAACCGTAATCTTACCCTAAAATAAAACCGGTCCGGTGTACTTTCTTTAAGTTTCTCCAGACAGTTCATTACGATGAATCTCGATCGTCACTCACTAGTCTCACAATCAGTTTCTGTAATGCACACTAGCAACTAAGGCAGTCGTTACATACATATGACAAGAACAGCAGCTTCTTCTGCGTATGTTCGTGCAAAGTATATAGTACTCCTCATCATTAACTGTACGCGTTTTCTGTTAAATTTTCATGGTACGTCAGCTTTTCAGATGGTGAATTGTTTCGTTTCACTGTATTTTACGTATATGTCGTCTCTGAAAATATATTTATAGAAACGATTCCAGTAGTAAATTTAATTTATACTTTTGGTGAATTTTCTCATTACACAAGTGTCTACGTTTGTGTTCTTGAGTTGCGCGTGTGTGTGTTTATATGAGCGTGTGTGTGTGTTCGTGCATGCGAGAGTGATTCAAGCTGTCTGAGAAACGAGACATACGTATTAAATGACCAAATGGAGGTTCTCTGCACTAAACATAGCATTTTTACTTTTTGTATATACCAAATTAATTGAGGAGTTTTATACGAGGTAGTGGCAAGTACAAATTTAGATCTAGCATATTGTAACGTTATGTTTATTTTCGTCCCGATGTAATTGCGAAGCTTGTGTTGCTCAGTGGCTACTCTCCATAATATGAATTTTTCACTTTTACAGTTGTGAATTAGAATTTTGCTGCAGAAGCTACACAATTTAAGTATTTCTGCAAGTATTGTAATTAAGTGCTAATCGCATTTACATCTCATGAGTGCATTGCTATCTTCAGGTGCCTACATGATTGTATTACGCAAGATGAAACCGAGTCAGTACATTGTGTTTTTTACGGAGAAAAATGTTTCTCATGATAGAAAAGCAGATACACGTCCTGGTGACATTTAATGCGATGTCAGATAATCACGTAAATAGAGCTGTCGTCATCCCAGAGATGCTATGTTACCCGCAAACCTACTGCAGCTGGTTTGGGCGTGCCTTCCTCCGATCTTTGAAGTGATATATATAGAGGCACCTACAGTTTAATGTGGTCTCAGAAGAATTGTTTAACTTTTCATTTTTCAGACTAATACATCATTGCCGAAGGTGAGAGAAGCGTTAAGCGACAGAAAAAGTCCTGTCACCGACAGGGATCGAGCAGACAGACTCTACACAGTCCAACGCTTAGGTAGTCAGCTACCGAGCCAAACAAACATTCACATAGCTACTTAAAAATTACAGCTTGTTCGTGGCACGGAATTGATATGTTTGGTTAGTCGTAAGAGAAAAAGGCACAAGTTTTTCTGTCGATTAAGCGAAACAAATGACATAACTGCAACAACTTTAAAATTATTTTGGAGAAAGTTATCTCAGTTATGATTATACTACACCGGGTGGTGTCACTATTTGGTGACAAACTGCAGGAAACGATCGCTGACAGATACGGAGCAAAAGAGGTACGACGGACAAATGGCCGGAAATGATTTTCAACGGAGGTACAGCCACTTTAAGATGGACATAAAAGAACTTTAGACGGGAACCCCGGTTTTAGCACTATGGATCTGGCCCACCAGTATGAAGTGAATCAGACGACCGTGTGGAACATTCTCCACGTCAGATGCCACTTTCCGTATCAGCTACGACTTGCATCCGTGTCAGCGGTTTTCCGAGAGGTCCGTCGCACAGGACGCCTCTGCGCTTGGATTTCTGTCATCCACCTTGTTGAGAGGTGAGGCTGCCAGCAGTAACCTATGACCAAAAAGGTGGTGGTGCACTATGCTCACCAATAACTGTATTGACGAAGGAGAAAGATTTAGTGCACCGTTCATGTTCTTGTAATACATGATATAAACATATCTCTCGCTCATGTCAATGCAGCATCTACTAGTAATAACACCAAAATGAGTACACAGAATAAAGCGTTACTTTGCAGAATAAAACAAATTAAGGTGACTTGCAACACTACGTGATTAAAAAGTAATAGGCCTGCCTTATTAAACTTTTCAGCAGGACCTATTTCAACGCCGTTCGATTATATATCTGCGTTCTGATGAAATTGTGATCACTTGTATAGGAAGTCCATTCTGTCCTTCATATTTGCAAATTGTTCAGTTACTATTTGATTGAAGTCAGTAATTCTGTAAGATGATTTTGATATGTTACGGAGATGAAAAACAACGTTCTGGTTCTGATGGAGCCACTGTGATCGTAATGATCGCTTTCAAGAGTTTCGCAGATTCGCTCAGTGTATCGCAAAGATTATTACCTATATGTAAGCCAGTAAGCTCAAAGCTGCGCACATACTTTTAACCTCCTCTCTTCCATAAATAATACTTCCCTTCGAAGTTTCTTGGCTTCCGAAAAAGGATAGCATTCAATTGCAGCTCTGAAAGACATTTCTGGAAAACTGAAACAATATGTGGTGAATCTCTCTTGTGGAAAAAGAAAGGTTGCTACAAGGTGCCAAATGAACTTGAAACCCACTTTCGCGTCGTAACTTGTAGCATCACACACTTGTTTTGCCTCTCGCAGTATTCTGCACATCACTCCTCCATCTTCAGTTCTCCATCTTATCTGATACTCGTTTAAATATGTTGAATTTTTATTCATTTCTTTTCTAATTTTTGTAAATAGACTGTGAAAAGCTGTCAGCTCAGCTGGTGCGTAAGCTAGGGCAGTATCCCTTCCCTATAGCTAGTTTCACAGAATATCCACATGGATCAGAGTTTTATGAAAAAAACGAAAGGCAGGAAATGAACCTTATTCATTTAAAATCGATAGTAAGTCACAGGCTTGAAGGATAGTGCTTTCACGAAAGGCAGGAAATGAACCTTATTCATTTAAAATCGATAGTAAGTCACAGGCTTGAAGGATAGTGCTTTCATTATACACTTTTTTTCCCCACTGCACATTCGTGCACTTGATAATATCTTCCCTGTATTTGGAAGCAGTATTGACACCCGTTGACAGGCACTGAACACGCAGACGTTTTCGCACTGTTATGTCGAAAACTGAAACTGTTTGACGGATCGGCACTATAACTCGGGATCTTTGCCTTCCGCGGGCAAGTGCTCTACCAACTGAGCTACCCAAGCACGACTCAGGCCACGTCCTCACAGCTTTACTTCTGCCAGTACTTCGCCTCCTACCTTCCAAACTTTACAGAAGCTCTCCTGGAAGTCTCCTTCGAGTCTCAGTCCGGCACACAGTTTTAATCTGCCAGTAAGTTTCATACCAGCGCACACTCCGCTTCAGAGTGAAAATCTTGCTGATCTTTATGAAGGTGTTGAATAGAAGCTGGGAAGTCCTTGAAGTTTAATGAAAGATATTCGCACATTTTTCTTAATCAAAGTGGCTTCAAACTTAATGATATTCCGCTGATGGATATAGCAATGATTGTATGAAGCACTGAGAAAATTTTCCTCAACAATAGTTTTAACTTCCTTCAAAGACCTAGCTGTTAAGGTTCTCTTCGGAAGAGTTTGGGTCCTCTTTCTGCGGTTGGTAGGATGGCCCGGATGAGGTGTTTACACACCCACACACGCACACACACACACACACACACACACACACACACACACACACACACACACACACACACGGTCCAGTATACGAGAACAGTATTTGGTATCAGTACCAGGTCGGACTGAAGAAAGATATCGAAGAAAGACAGACTCGGTGTAGCACACCAGGGGGTACAAATGGGTGGGACTCCTCGATTCGTGACCGTGTGCCCTGTCCACATCACGTACCTGATAATCCCGCGGCGGTCGCATTGTCCTGCTCCACACTGCTGCTGGTTTGCCTGAAATTATTTATCGAAATATGCAAGCGAATAAGGGGAGGCACTCAACGTTAAGCACAACACTGTTCTACGTCTGGTATGAACATCTATATTCTGAGACGCTATGCAAATCACAGGATGCACTGTTTACACTCTAAATCGTAAATTTTTATCCCAATTAACGATCTTGATGATTAACAGTCCAAAATATAATTCAGACGAGCGTACGCGTAACCGACACGACGCGGGTGATTGGTGATGATGCGGAAGCCGAATGATCGAACACACGTCCTCACGCTCGCTACAAGTCACTGACACTTGACTGCACTCTTTTCTGGTAACTAATTTCCACTGATTCACATCAGTTCATTCTGGGAGACCGAACACAGCGCGGATGACTGAGACTCTGCGACACGCAACGAGAGGATACACAAATACGTTATCGGCGGCACTGCTCATTTTTAATTAGATCTTCACGCACTTTCCTCTGAATTACTTCCATATTTAATCACTTTACTGTAATAGCGCTTGTAGCAACACTTCAACCTGAATACTTACAATGCTTCTACATGCAGAGCAACACACCACACAACACAACAGTTTCGTGTCCCGTGCTCCACTCAGTACAGACGCGGCTGCCCGCAAAGATACTCCACAACTAATCCGGCGATATGACAATCCGCTTACAGCGGGCTGCTAGATTTGTTACCGATAGGTTTTTCAATACGTAAGTGTTACGGAAATGCTTCGTTAACTCAAAACGGAAATATCTGGAGGGAAAACTACGTCCTTTTTACGAGACGCTATTGGTGAAATTTGGAAATCCGTCATTTGACCGACTGCAGAACGATTCTGCTGCCGACTACGTATGTTTCGCGAAAGGATTACAAAGATAAGATGAGACAAATTAGGGGTCGTATGGAGGCTTATAGGCTTTTTCCCCCGCTCTTACTGCGAGTGGGACAGGCGAAGTCCCCTGCGTCATGCACCGCACGCTGCTTGCTGAGTACGCCTGTAGATGTACTGTACACTGGCCAGAAAGCAGGTGTTCGACGACCGCCGCGTCCGTCCTGCCCTGTTGGTGTCCGGCCAGCCAGATAAGGGTGCTACAAAGCCACCCCACCACACTCCACTACCCTGCTCTCGCTTCCAGCGCCACCAGGTCACGGTCTCCCCGTGCCAGGACAGTTGCAGCTTCTGCTGCCTCGCGAAGCTGCATTCCGGGGTGCCTCTGCTCGTCACCAGAGTTATCGAGATACGAACATCGTACCTTTCCCGAAGACTTCCTTTATTTTCGCACAAAACCAGTGTCAGTTGTCTAGAAAGCAGTCAATTTCACCTTTCCTCCTTCATTATCGCACATGTACCAACATCACGCACCAACTGAGGCGCTAATACCTTTATCCCATATAAACTAATAGCAACTCGATCATTGGTGCACTGGTCTGCTAGAGCTCGCGTTCTCCATACAGAGCCACAAAATGCTTTGTAATCGCAAATATCGCGCAAAACCAGTTCTACCGATTCTATTAAGTTGTTTCCAGTCCATAATATTTGCAACTAACGATTCTTCTCCCACCCATTTCTGAAGATAGTCCAATAAAACAGCAAGGAATTGCCTTCTTCTTTTTCTTCTTCTTATTCTGCATTTCAAGATCTAGACAAAATGATTGTTCCGATCTCGTACTCACACTTGTTCTCATTTATTCCTAGGTCTCCCAGGATCTCTTCCTCGTGATGGCTTGGAAACCATTATCTGATATGTCAAGCTGTATTCATTTATTCTGTTAATACATTCTTTCCATTTTCTTCTGTAATTCACACTTGTTCTCATTTATTCCTAGGTCTCCCAGGATCTCTTCCTCGTGATGGCTTGGAAACCATTATCTGATATGTCAACCTGTCTTCATTTATTCTGTTAATATATTCTTTCCATTTTCTTCTGTAATTCACACTTGTTCTCATTGATTCCTAGGTCTCCCAGGATCTCTTCCTCGTGATGGCTTGGAAACCATTATCTGATATGTCAACCTGTCTTCATTTATTCTGTTAATATATTCTTTCCATTCTCTTCTGAAATCGTTTACTTTTTCCTCAGTATGACACAGACGGAAAAAAATATCGCAACACCAAAGAGTAATTAATATAGAATAATGAAATTTCGGGAATACATTTGTCAAGGGTAACATATTTAAGCGATTAACATGGCAAAGTCACAGGTTAATGTAAGCGTGAGATAAGTGATTGAAAATTTAAAATGCTGGTACATTAACTGTGGTGTCACCGCCAGACACCACACTTGCTAGGTGGTAGCCTTTAAATCGGCCGCGGTCCGTTAGTAAACGTCAGACCGGCGTGTTGCCACTATCAGTGATTGCAGACCGAGCGCCGCCACACGGTGGGTCTAGAGAGACTTCCTAGCATTCGCCCCAGTTGTACAGCTGACTTTGCTAGCGATGGTTCACTGACAAATTACGCTCTCATTTGCCGAGACGATAGTGAGCATAGCCTTCAGCTACGTTATTTGCTACGACCTAGCAAGGCGCCAGTATCCGTACTATTGATATTGTGAGTCATGTACCATAAAGAGCGACGTTCTCCATTAATGGATTAAAGTTAAGTATTCCACCAGATACGTCCGTTTTTCTCAATTCTAATTCCATTGTCATGTTCCAGACCTCACGCCAGCCTACGTGAGCTGAGTCGCGTGCATTTCGGCCTCCTTTAGAAAAACACGGTTGGCTCTCCTGCCAACCACAACATTAACAACGTAAGCGCCAAGTATGCAAACGTGCTTGCATTGTGTCGAGCAGGTGCAGGATGTCAGTTTGTGGGATGGAGTTTCATGGCTGTTCACTCGGTCGGTCAATACAAGGGCTGTTAATGCTGTGCGTAGACAACGCTGGAGCTGTCGTCCGATGATGTCTCGTATGTACCCGATTGGCGACAGATCTGATTGGCGACAGATCTGGTGGTCGAGCAGGCCAAGGCAACATGTCTGCACTCTGTAGAGCATGTTGCGTTACAACAGCGGTATGTGGGCGACCGTTATCTTGTTGGAAAACGCCGCCGGGAACGCTGTTCATAAATAGCAGCACAACAGGTCTCATCACCAGCCTGATGTACAAATTTAGAGACAGGGTGCGTGGGTAACCACGAGAGTGCTGTCATACGAAATCGCACTGGAGACCATAACTCCATGTGAAGGTCCAGTGAGTCTAGCACGCAGACACGTTGGTTACAGATGTCAGCTGGACTTCTTCTAACCAACAGACAACCATCGATGGCACCGAGGAATAACCAGCTTTCATCAGAAAGCGCAGCAGAACTCCACCGGGCACTACAATGACCTCTCGATTGATACCGCTGAAGTTGCAAGTGGTGGTGGTGCGGACTGAGTGGAATGCACGGTACAGAGCACAGATGCTGTCGTTGTCGTTGAAGGAACTGGTTTGTAGCAGTCAGTTGTGTCACTGTGGTACTAACTGCTGGTCAAATTTCTGCTGAAGATGCAGCACGATACACCAGAACCACGTGGCTGTCTAGACTCCGGTCTTGTTGTGAACGTACACTCCCGTGTCCATCGCCGCCAAACATGATGCACAGTGGCGACACTCCTACCAAGTCTTTCTACAATATGACACAAGGGACATCCAGCTTGTCGTAGCCGTATTACGCGACCTAGTTCAAAGTGAGTTGCTGATAATGACATCTTTGTCGCTTTGAAGGCACTCTTCACCAACGTCAACTCGCCCGCACAGTCTCAAACGCAACTAATGCAGACGACCGTTACAGCGTGCAGCTAAAGCAACCTGGTTTGCAGCCTCATAGAGACGCTACTAGTGCCACTAGCGTGTAATTGACGTCGTCTTTCAGATGTAGGAACACACCTACCAACTTTTGTTCACGTCGCACAACTAATCCTTAATGTTGCGATGTTCTTTCCGTCGGTGTATAAACATTAAGTTCTGTTATATGTCTTCAGTACGTATTCTGTCTGTTTAGCATCCTCTAACACTTCTTAAAATGTCATTTCCGCTGTTTGGATCTTTCTCATGTGCTCTGTTTAGTCTCACAGGTCTCACTGCAAAACATGCCATTACTTTACAAAATTAGATTCAGCTGCCTAATTTTGGCTTATTATTCGTTTTCTTATAGTACCACGTACGTGCTGAAAATGTTGAATCTTAGTTTCTGTATCTTATCACTTATACAGAGTGTCAGAAAAAGGTACGGCCAAACTTTCAGGAAACATTCCTCATACACAAATAAAGAAAAGATGTTATGTGGACATGTGTCCGGAAACGCTTAATTTCCATGTAAGAGCTCATTTTAGTTTCTTCCACCTACGCTCAATGGAGCACGTTATCATGATTTAATACGGGATACTCTACCTGAGCTGCTAGAACATGTGCCTTTACAAGTACGACACAAATTGTGGTTCATGCACGATGGAGCTCCTACACATTTCAGTCGAAGTGTTCGTACGCTTATGAACAACAGATTCGGTGACCGCTGGATTGGTAGAGGCGGACCAATTACATGGCCTCCACGCTCTCCTGACCTCAACCCTCTTGACTTTCATTTATGGGGGCATTTGAAAGCTCTTGTCTACGCAACCCCGATATCAAATGTAGAGACTCTTCGTGCTCGTATTGTGGACGGCTGTGCTACAATACGCCATTCTCCAGGGCTGTATCAGCGTATCAGGGATTCGATGCGACGTAGGATGGATGCATGTATCCTCGCTAACGGAGGACATTTTGAACATTTCCTGTAACAAAGTGTTTGAAGTCATGCTGGTACGTTCTGTTGCTGTGTGTTTCCATTCCATGATTGATGTGATTTGAAGAGAAGTAATAAAATGAGCTCTAACATGGAAAGTAAGTGTTTCCGGACACATGTCCACATAACATATTTTCTTTCTTTCTATGTGAGGAATGTTTCCTGAAAGTTTATCCGTACCTTTTTGTAGCACTATGTATCTGTTAACCTGGGAGTGATCAAGGCCACATTGTGTAGCAGAGGACGAAAAGGTTTGATGACGGCTGTTCAAGTCACACGATCCATGTTGTATCAATCTAGTCACTTCACGGCATTTCTGGGAGGCTTATTTCTTTTGTTTTGCCTTTTTCAGCATTTTATTTCTTCTGGTTGATCGAACAAGTGACTCAGACTGCAGGTACCCGTTTATCTCTGTTACAACCTATATTTATTGCTTAGAAGTGGCACTCTGGCGAACGCAAGACGTTAAGAATTCCTTACCTTGTGTAATATCCACGACACTGTGTTCTAGCCACAAGATGTTAAAATGAACTAAGTGAACAAACTTCAACAAATATTATCGATACTACGTATAAGAGGACTGTTTCGTGTGAAAATGACGATAATTAGTTCATTCTTTCTGTAATAATTTAATTTCTGTGTGAATTAAAATTATTATCAGAGAACTACACTCATGGACAACGACAATTATAATTTTTTTGTTTTCTGTGATAATTGTGGTTCAGTTGTTCTTCCTGTGCTAACGGATAAAACGCCCGGCCCTGAGACGTGTGAGGTCTGTAAAGAGAAATCCTGTAACTATATGTATATAGTGTTAATTATTATTTGAAAAATAGAGTCGCTATTGTCTAGAAGCGGATTTTTATTTATTTCAGTTGTAATCCAATCTAATTAATGTTTTTAAGTGTTAATTTTCAGCTCCGCAATTAGGGGCGCAGCCATTAGCGCTAGCAACTTACAGCGGAGTTTATTGGTAGCTGGTATAAAAAATATGACGATATTTATCATTGAAAACGATTTTAAATGCTGAAGAATAGAGATAAAGGGCTTAAAGAGTTTTATCTAAATACATAACTAAGGAATCGAGAATAACAATAGACAAATTGACTATCGTCTGTCTGCCGCCATCTTAGAAAAAATATCACCGCGGCAGTTTTGAATCGAGAATTTTAACAAACATAAATGTTGCTAGAAATAAATGAATGGAAATAAATGTGCACCGGTGGTCCCGAATCTACTTTAAAAGACATAATTCAACTCATATTGAATTCTCACATACAGTGCTCGCAGCACTTTACGTAATATCAATTTCTTATTTGCTGATGTATGAAGCCTAATTATTTCGCACGATTTACATGAAATATTGCAATAGGAGACATACGTCAGTGTGGTGCGCGGGTAGTATTTTTGACTAAATGATCTTTTTGCTAGAGAAAAGTGCTTCCATGTTAAGTAACAGTTGTGTAAAATCTGATAATTGATATGCAATTTAGCGCAACTCACACGACTTTACAGACAACACTTCCACCCAACGTCATGTGGAGACTTCTTTAGCAGACTGACAAATATTAGCCGGGATAATCATTTTTGAGATCGAACGAATTGTTATGCTGACAATAGGTAAATGGTTTGTATATATATATATATATATATATATATATATATATATATATATATATATATATATATATATATATATCATTTACAAGTAATTAAAGTCATGAAATACTATAAACCGGTTCCGCCACTCTTGACACCGGCTGCTAGCGAAAGTACAGCTGAACAGGCTTATGTTTCCTTCGGAGAACAGATTCTATGCCCTTCATCAACACTAACTATAACGGATCGGGGATGGGGCAGTAACGGGTTGGACATCCCTGCTGCCTGCACATCTTCGAGAAAAACTCGACTGTGTCCATCCGGCTACTGACCTGATTATTTCTCTCACCTTATTTTACTATTACTAGAACTGACGTTCATTAAGTTAAGAGCCTTGTCACTTCTTGTTTTAAGAATCTCCTAACTAGACGGCATTATTTATTGCTTTATATTTTTTACATTATTTATTGCTTCAACCAACCTACCGGGGCCGGATGTGGTGGCAGTGCCTCTCGCGACCGATCGTCAGCCTTGTGGTATCCCTAGTCAGCTCCCTGACTCGCCTACGGGCCCCGTACACCTTTAATAAGAGCGGCAGAAGACTGTCGGCGTGACGGCAAGTAGGGTGCGGCCCTCCTCTTGTTGCGACACTTGGAAAGTTCCTAGGTACTAATTTGATAGTGGGCTGAGTGCTCCCGCGGCCATCCTGGAGGGACTGGAACGAGGAAAAACCTCGACCAGTATCCATCTACATCTACGTGATTACTCTGCTATTGGCAATGAAGTGCCTGGCAAAGGGTTCAATGAACCACCTTCAAGCTGTGTCTCCAACTCTCGAACGGCACGTGGGTAAAACAAGCACTTCAATTTTTCTGTGCGAGCCCTGATTTCTCCTATTTTATCGTGATGATCATTTCTCCCTTTGTAGGTGGGAACCAACAGAATGTTTTCGCAATCGGAGGAGAAAACTGGTGACTGAAATTTCATGAGAAGATCCCGTCGCAACGAAAAACGCCTTTCTTTTAATGATTGCCACTCCAATTCACGTATCATGTCCGCGACACTATCTTCCCTATTTCGCGATAATACAAAACGAACTGCCCTTCTTTGTAATTTTTCGATGTCATCCGTCAGTCCCACCTGATGCGGATCCCACACCGCACATCAATACTCCAGAATAGGGTGGACAAGCGTGGTGTAAGCAGTCTCTTTAGTAGACCTGTTGCACCTTCTAAGAGTTCTGCCAATGAATATAAGTCTTTGGTTTGATCTACCCACAATATTATATATGTGATCGTTCCAATTTAGGGTATCTGTAATTGTAATCCCTAAGTATTTAGTTGATTTTACAGCCTTCAGTTTTTTTTTACTTATCACGTAATCGAAATTTAGCTGATTTTTTTAGTGCTCATGTGAATAACTTCACATTTTTTCTTATTGAGGGTCAATTGCCACTTTTCGCACCATACAGATATCTTATCTAAATCATTGGAAATTCCAAATCATGGCAGCATAGTGCTCTACCCGCAAGACAACCACAGCCGTGTGCTATTACCTCCTGGTGGCTGGCTCATTCGTGTTTTTGGTAAGAGATAAGCAAGCCACATGATCCTGTGAATCTATTTCAGTGTCTTACTTCACAGATTTAAAACATCTGAACATTTTTAGTGCTATCTTCCATGATGTGGGCTAGTGTGGTCATGAAGGTGATCAACTGTGAGACTGGGTGAGAGTAAGTACAATTTTATCTGAGGTTGATTTATATCTATTTTCTCGTATTTTCTGCCCTTTCACCACATTAGTTTCGTAAGGCCACTGATAATATCGTCGTTGTCGGGCCCTAACTCACCAACACATAAACACGACCACACACATACATTTTTATCTCTCTTTAAATGATCCACATCTACATCAATACTCCGCAAACCATCTGCCGGAGTGTGGCGACGGCCACTTCTGGTACAACTTCCTAACCTGTCTTCTCCCTTCCGATCGCGAATGGTGCACGGGAACAGCGACTGTCGGTAAGCATCTGTATTAGCTCTAATTTCTGGAATTTCCTCGCTGTGGCCATTTCGCGAGACGTATATGGGGCGAAGTAATATGCTCTCCAACTCTTCTTGGAACGTACATTCTCTGAATTTCAACAATAAACCACTTTGTGACGCACTACCTCTCTCTTGAAGCGTCTACCACCGGAGCTTCTTGAGCATCTCTGTAACGCTCTCGCGCCGACAAAACGACCCAGTGACTAAATACACTACTCTTCTACTAATACTAAATGGTAGGGGTCCCAGAATGACGAGCAAATCTTTTGTAAGCCACTTATCTCGTGAGTGAGTCATATTCCCTTAAGGCCCTTCCTAGGAAGTTGTCTATCATCTACTTTTCATATTGTTTGTTTTATAGGGTCACTTTACGTAAGGTCGTTGCGGATGGTTACTCCCAAATATTTTACGGTAATTTCTATTTCCAGCAGCTTGTCATCGAAGGTGTAGCTGTACAGTTGTGTATTTCTTCTTCTACCTATGCGCAGTATGTTACATTTACTTATGTTGAGGGTCAACTGCTAGTCAATCCTCTGGAGGTTTTCTTACAAATGTCTACAGTCTTCTGGTGTAGCTAACCCACTGTAGACAACCGCATCACCTGCGAATAGCCTTATGGAGCTTCCGACACTTTCTAGTACATACTTATGGTCGTGACTGGCATCCACTTTGCTTACGATGCCTCGAGGTTATCACTCCTACATACTATCAAGATTCGATCAAATTTCTGTCTCACGTCGCTAACCCCAGATCGACTATCCTTTGAACAAGTGAGTCTTAATCCTTATTCCCAATTAGCCAACCAAATCCACGTCTCGGGGTTTCGTCAGTCACCAACTTTCTTTGTAGAATTAACACTTGTGCTATCATGTTCACCTTTTTCAATTCTTCGGCACAGATGACTTTCGTCGTGTAATTTTGATTTGCTTTTCTTTGAAACTGTTCCGCCCATGTAAGTTCAGTAAATGATATCGAACTGCAGTAGTAATTGCGTATATTGAATACTTGCACATTATTTTTTTTCCAACCATCTCTCGCTAGAGTAGCCCATCTCTCCACTACATACAATGAAAAGCAAAACAAACTGGTACACCTGCCTAATACCGTGTAGGGCCCCCTAGAGCACGCATAAGTGCCGCAACACGATGTAGCATGGACTCGAATAATGTCTGAAGTAGTGCTGGTGGGAAGTGACACCATGAATCTTGCAGGGCTGTCCATAAAACCGCAAGAGTACGAGGGTGTTGAGATCTCTTCTGAACAGCACGCTGCAAGTCATTCAATAATCTTCGTGTCTGGGGAGTTTGGTGGCCAGTGGAAGTGATTAAACTTATAAGAGTGTTCCTGAAGCCACTCTGTAGCAATTCTGGACGTGTGGGGGGTCTCATTTTCCTGCTTGAATTGACTAAGGCCGTCGGAATGCACAAGGAACATGAATGGATGCAAGTCATCACACAGGATGCTGACATACGTCCCACGTATCTAGACGTATCAGGGGTCCCATATCACTCCAACTGCACACGCCCCACACCTTTGCAGATCCTCCAGCAGCTTGAACGGTCCCCTGCTGACATTCAGACCCCATGGATTCATGAGGCTGTCTTCATACCAGTTCACGTCAATCCGCTCAATACAATTTGAAGTAAGTCTCGTCCGATCAGGCAACATGTTTCCAGTAATCGACAGTCCAATGTCGGTGCTGACGGGCCCAGGAGAGGCATAAGGCGTTGTGTCGTGCAGTCATGAAGGGCACACGAGAGGGCCTTCGCCTCCGAAAACCTGCAGCGATGATGATTCGTTGAATGTTTCGCACGCTGACACTTGATGGCCCAGTATTGATATCAGCAGCTATCTGGGGAAGGGTTGCTCTCCTGTCACACTGAACGATTCTCTTTAGTCATCGTTGGTTCCGTCCTTGCATGACCTTTTCCGGCTGCAGCGATGTCGGAGATTTGATGTTTTACCGGATTCCTGATATTCACGGATAAATACACTCGTGAAACGGTCGTATGGAAAAATCCCCACTTCACCGCTACGTAGGAGATGCTGTGTCCCATCGCTTGTGCATCGACTATAGTACCTCGTTCAAACTCATTTAAATCTTGATAATCTGCCGTTGTAGCAGCAGTAACCGATCTAACAACTGCAGCAGACGTTGCCTTACATAAGGCGCTGCCGACCGCAACGTCGTATTCTGCCTGTTTACATACCTCTTTATTTCAATACGCATGCCTATACCAGTTTCTTTGGCGTTGCAGTGTATACGTACATAGGCTGTTTCGGCTAAGGTGTTTACCTCAGACATTTCTTGATGTGTTTAAGATATTGTATTCTCTTTCCACGTTGATGAATTGCAAAAAAGTCCCCATTAAATGACGTATAGAATACTTTCATATAATTACAGGACACCGGTATCAGCTTCACTTTCTGAAATGGAACTATAGAAATTTCCACTGTTAGTAGCATGGCCCATGAACTATCGACGTTGCAGTCGATGGGGAGGCTTGCGTGCCTCAGCGATACCGATAGCCGCACTGTAGGTGCAACCATAACGAAGGGGTATCTGTTGAGAGGCCAGACAAACGTGCGATTCCTGAGGAGGGCTAACAGCCTTTTCAGTAATTTCAGGGGCAATAGTCTGCATGATTGACTCTTCTGGCCTTATAACACTAACCAAAATTGCCTTGCTATGCTGGTACTGCGAACGACTGAAAGCTAGGGGAAACTACAGCCACAATGTTTCCAGAGGGCATTCAGCTTTGCTGTATGGTTAAATGATAATGGCGCCCTCTTGGGTAAAATAGTTCGGAGGTAAAATAGTCCCCCATTCGTATCTCCGAGCGGGGACTACTCAGGAGGACGTTGTTATCAGGAGAAAGAAAACTGGCGTTCAACGGGTCGGAGAGTGGAATGTCAGACCCCTTAATCGCGTATGTAGGTTGGAAAATTTAAAAAGAGAAATGGATAAGGAAAAGTTAGATATAGTGGAAATCCGTAACGTTCGGTGGCAGGAGGAACGAGACTTCTGGTCAGGTGAATAGAGGGTTATAAATACCAAATCAGAGGAAGGTAATGCAGGAGAAGATTTAATAATGAATGAAAAAATGTAAGAAAGCGGATAAGCTACTACAACAACGCATCACTGTAGCCAAGATAGACACGAATCCCACGCCTATCACAATCGTAAGAGTTTACATGCCAACCACCTCCGAAGATGATGAAGTGATTGAAGAAATATAAGCTGCTATAAAAGAATTTATTCAGATAGTTTAATAGTCATGGGGGATTGGAATTCGACAGCAAGAAAAGGAAGAGAAGGAAAAGTTATAGGTGAATATGGACTGGAGGAAAGGAATGAAAGAGGAAGCCGCCTGGTAGAACTTTCCTCGGAGCATAACTTTATCATAGCTAACACTTGGTTTAAGAATCATGAAAGAAGGTTAAATACGTGGAAGAGGCCTGGAGACACTGAAAGGTTTCAGATACGTTATATGATGGTCAGACAAAGATTAGGAAACGGGTTTTTAAATGCAAGACATTTCCAGGGGCAGATACGGTTTCTGACCACAATTTATTGGTTATGAACTGTAGATTAATACTGAAGAAACTGCAAAATGGTAGGAGTTTAAGGAGGTGGGACCTGGATAAACTGAAAGAACCAGAGGCTGTAGGAAGCTTCAGAGATAGCATTAGGGAACGATTTACAGGAACAGGGGAAAGAGATACAGTAGAAAAAGAATGGGTATCTTAGGGGTATGGAGTAGTGAAGGTAGCAGAGGATCAAGTAGGTAAAACAACAATGGCTAGTAGGAATAAATGGGTAATGGAAGAATTCAATTGATGAAAGGAGAAAATATAAAAATGCAGTGAATGAAGAAGGCGAAAACGAATACAAAAGTCTCAAAAATGAGATTGACAGGAAGTGCAATATGGCTAAGCAGGGATGGCTAGAGGACAAATGTAAGGATGTAGAGAGCCAAGCAGGATAGCCGCGCGGTCTGGGGCGTCTTGTCACGTTCCTCGCGGTTCCTTCCGTCGGAGGTGCGAGTCCTCCCTCGGGCATGGGTGTGTGTGTTGTCCTTAGCGTAAGTGTATTCAAGTTAGATTCAGTAGTGTTTAAGCTTAGGGACCGATGACCGCAACAGTTTGGTCCCATAAGACCTTACCACAAACTTCCAAATAAGGGTGTAGAAGCTTGTATCACTAGGGGTAAGATAGATTATGCCTACAAAAAAATTAAAGAGACCTTTTCAGAAAAGAGAATCACCTATGAATGTCAAAAGCTCAGATGGAAAACCAGTCCTAAGCAAAGAAGGGAAAGCAGAAAAGTGGAAAGAATTTCACAGAACACTGAAGGGCCTAAGTCGAAAGAAGTCCCTGGAAGTAGACAACATCCCATCAGAACTACTGATGCGTTGGGATAGCAAGCCATGACAAAACTCATCCATCCGGCGAGCAAGATGCATGAGACAGGCGAAATGCCCTCACATTTCAATAAAAATATAATAATTCCAATCCCAAAGAAACCAGATGCTGAAAGGTGTCAAAATTACCGAACTATCTGTTTAATAAGTCACGATCGCAAAATACTAACACGAAATCCTTACAGACGAATGGAAAAACTGGTAGAAGCCGACCTCGGGGAAAATCAGTTTTGATTCCATAGAAATATTGAAACACACGAGACAATACTGACTCTATGACGTATCTTAGAAGATAGATTAAGGAAAGGCAGACCTACATTTCTAGCATTTGTAGACTTAGAGAAAGCTTTTAAAAATGCCGACTGAAATACTCTCTTTCAAATTTTGAAGGTACCAGGGGTAAAATACAGGGAGCGAAAGACTATTTACAATTTGTACAGAAACCAGATGGTAGATATAGGCGCCGAGGGGCACGAAAGGGAAGCAGTGCTTGAGAAGGGAGTGAGACAGGGTCGTAGCCTATCTCCGATGTTATTCAATCTGTATACTGAGCAAGCAGTAAAGGAAACAAAAAGAAACATTTGGAATAAGTATTAAAATCCATGCAGAAGAAATAAAAATTTGGAGGTTTGTCGATGAATTGTAACTCTGTCAGAGACAGTTAACGATCTGCAAGAGCAGCTGAACGGAATGCGTAGTGTCTTGATAGAAGGCTATAAGATGAACATCAACCAAAGCAAAACGAGGATAATGGAATGTAGTCGAATTACATCAGCTGATGCTGAGGGAATTAGATTAGGAAATAAGACACTTGAAGTAGCAGGTGAGTTTTGCTATTTGGGAAGCAAAATAAATGATTACTGTCGAAGTAGCGAGGATATACAATGTAGACGGGCCATAGAAAGGAAAGCGTTCCTGGAGGAGAGAAATTTGTTAACATTGAATATAGATTTAATTGTCCGAAAGTCTTTTCTGAAAGTATTTGCATGGAGTGTAGTCATGTATGGAACTGAAGCATATACTATAACTAGTTTAGACAGGAAGAGAATAGAAGCTTTCGAAATGTGGTGGTACGGAAAAATGCTGAAGATCAGATGTGTAGATCACGTAACTAATGAGGAGGTACTGTGTAGAATTGGGAGAAGAGGAAATTGTGGCACAGTTTGGTATAAGACGGGGTTGATTGGTAGGACACGTTCTGAGTCATCAAGGGACACCAGTTTAGTATTGAAGGGAACCGTGGAGGGTAAAAATCGTAGAGGGAGACCAAGAGATGAATACACTAAACAGATTCACAAGGATGTAGGTTGCACTAGTTATTCGGAGATGAAGCGGCTTGTACAGCGTAGAGTAGCATGGAGAGGTGTATCAAACCAGTCTCTGGACTGAAGACCACCACAAAAACATTAGCATCGTTCTAAACGTGCCAAAATCAACCGCGTTCTATTCTTCAAAAACAGACCAGTAGTACCAGAGAAATTACATTATTTGCAATTCATGCTTTGTGAACATGAATTCGATTGCTGTCTTATGCTGAACTTCGTGTTCTTATTTCCATCAGACACTTGAAACGAAGGTGCACGCCAAAAATTAAATGAATATGTAAAAGAAGGAAATTAGGTATGGAAATATAAAGATCGTTACATAATAACTCCGCGTCAAGAGTTTATTGTTAAGTAACACACTTACATTGTAAAATACCAGCAGTAACAACAACAAAAAGGAAATCAGAAGAGAAAGTTGGAAAATATCTTGTTGCCCTTAGGAGACGCAGACAGTTCATAGAGACACGTTCCATGAAACGGAAACATAGTTGTGTTGAAAAGTGGCACCACGGTAGTGGTTTAGCAGGGGTGACACATTAGGATTCAGTATGTCACTGACGTATCTCTGTTGAGATGATTAAAGAACTTCATTCGTCTTTTCTTAATGTCAGTTTCGATGTTGAAAACTTTCCTTTTGTTTTGACTGATTCTAGTCTATATCCGTCTTGTTCCTAAAATTTTCCTAATTATCTTTCTCTCTTCTTTCTTCATTCCTTCCAGTTTGTGTTTTCTGTTAAGAGTAATTGTTTCGCTTGCTTAGAGGACTGTTAGTTTTGTCTGACCTGAGATGGACTTTTTGTTGTAAAGGTTTCGTAATAACCGTAATGCTTTTTTGACTCTTTTGGATGCGCTTTTGCTGTGAGATTTTTACAAGACGTGTCGGCTCGATGAATACTCCGAGGTATTTAAGGTAAGGGACTGTGCTGAAGTTACCGTACTTTGTTTCCAGGCTCGCGATTTCTGCCTCTGGAGATAGGAATTCAGTTTTCTCGAATAAGATTTGTAGCCCTACTTTTTCTGCTCATTCTTTAAGAATTTCGAGTTGTCTGACGGCAGTCTCTTCGTTCTTTGTAGGTACTCGCTTTGTCAGTTCGTCCACAGACGAGAAGGTTGTTTTTGCGAAAGCCCAGTCGGACTGGCTTCCAATAAATGTTTATCATTTCTATTTCTATTTTATTTTATATATTTAACCAAGACCACTTATTAACTCGTTCGGGGATGGTCTTCTTGACGCCTTTGTTTTCACTTTGAACCTATTTGCAAGATTATCGACTCTTGCAGCCTCATGTAAATGGGACGTCGTGAATGTGGAGTCTACATGAAGTACTCTCTTTGCCGCGTATACCGCCACAAGGCACGCATACTCCAATATGGGAGTTACAAGCTTACAGCGGACACGGATTCCTAATTCTGCTGCTATCCACGGGACGGCAGTTCCCTAATTCAGCTGTTGCTAATGGTGCGGGATGAAACAGAATGTCAGAGGAAGTCCATTATCAGTTCACGGATGGAAGGCGTAGAGGATAAGGGCTTACTATGCGCTTCGTGCACAAAACGGAGATCCTATCTTGTGGCGGTGAGATGTCGCCGATCGGAAACTTGCCGATGAGTATGACTGCCGTCACGTTCCCATACAGTCCAACATTGAGCCTCTGTCCCGTTGTAAAGCGCACAAACCTCGATATTGGAAGATTATACCTGCCGGCCAAATGGAGAAACACAATAAAGCTTCTTTTAAACAGCATCAAGTGCTGATAACACTGTCTCACTTGAGTCTGAAGCATCTTTGTGTCCTTCACGTCAACATCATCATTTAACATGTGATGCTGCTCGCGCCCCTTGTAGGCCTAAACCCCACCAGGCCTGTTTACATCACTGAATAGGAACAATACCACCTGTCACAGAGAAATGGGGCCCTAATCATTACACAAACACCAACTTACCGATGCTGTCTAGGTGCACGAAGTTACACTGCCAACAGACCCTGTTTTCCGAACGCTTCGCATGGTATCATTGTGTACGTACATGCGAACGCACTGGACAATAGGCCTGATTAGAAGGTGAGACACACAGCCTGTTTACTTCGTTCTTTGTGGTTTCCTTCTTTCCCATGGTCAAATAATGAAGAGAAAATTGAATTTCATCTCGCGTTGTAGTCATTCTTTCGTTCAGCACAGCACAATTTTCACATTCTGCCAGAAAGTGGCTCCATTATTAAAGCGTAAACCGTTCGAGGAGTAAAATAAAAAAAGTACTTTTTTACCAACTACAGCGGTTATGAATCCACTCAATACACCGTCTCAGGGCAAGTGTGCTCTCCAGACATGAAGAAACTAACAATAAATAAGAATCCACAAGACTGAAAAGCATATATCCACTAATATAACAAGAGTGTGTATAGTGACAATAGAGGCCACCTTTTTCCCCGAGGATCTTCGACGGTAACATTCTGTTCCATTCCGCTGATTGTAAGTGCGAATGCCATCATGTAATTTGCACCTGTTCCATTTCGTCCCTCTGAACTGATATTTAAGCTGTCGCGTAACCGTAGCGATTACCTGCTCATCGTATCCTGTTACTACGCATCATACACAGTGACGCAGTGGTAACAAACTGCGCTCTTAGTCATTCAAATCCTCGTCCGGACGGGATGGTGTCTTTGAAGTGGAAGCAGTACACATGATGAGCAGCAAATCATGTACAGGAAACTAGAAAAACCTGCTTTTCCGACGTAAAGCCTTCCAAATAAACAAAAAACATTGTTTGAACAAATGGTTCAAATGGCTGTGAGAACTATGAAACTTAATATCTGAGGTCATCAGTCCACTAGAACTTAGAACTACTTAAACCTAACTAACCTAAGGACATCACACACATCCATGCCCAAGGCAGGATTCGAACCTGCGACCGTAGCAGCAGCGCGGTTCCGGACTGAAACGCCTAGAACCCCTCGGCCACAACGGCCGGCTTGTTTGAACAGACACGAACTGTAGTAGCCCACAGTTCGAGATAACATCACTCAGTCGCAGAAGAAGATGTGGAAATTAGAATGTGTGACATGATCTTAGCGTTCAGCGTTAGTGGTATGTGACTTACTGATACGCTGTGATGGAAAGGAAGACGCTGTCATTTCACGGCTCGTACCACTGTAATCTCGGGTTGCAACTGGCAGTGTTACACCTGTGTGAATCCGTTACTTCATCAGCAGTCCACTGATTCCTTGACGAACAGAAGGGTAGTTAATGCCGAAAGTATGGATTTTCGTACAACATTAATTAAATGTTTTTGTTATTATTTGTTTATTTTATTTGTTGACATGTACATTTGACGTAGTACCTATTGGCTAATACAGGTGATGCTTTGCCAGCCGCGGTTGTCTCGCGGTTCTAGGCGCGCAGTCCGAAACCGTGCGACTGCTACGGTCGCAGGTTCGGATCCTGCCTCGGGCATGGATGTGTGTAATGTCCTTAGGTTATTTAGGTTTAATTGGTTCTAAGTTTAGGGGACTGATGACCACAGCAGTTGTGTCCCATAGTGCTCAGAGTCATTTGAACCATTTTTAAACGGTTTACGCCCGTCATATGTTGCAATGAAAGGTTTCTATTCTTTTTCTTTTCATTTATTGATGGTGGCTAGTTTCGGACACTTGTATCCATTTTCAAATCATCCGCAACGTAAGTGCAACAATACAGGCGATTTTCTATATAGGAAAAATGCCTCTGCAGTGGTGGTCAAAGCGGCACTATGACCGACTCAACAATAGCAAATACACCACATAGGACGGGCTTTAGAGATCTCTAAGAGCTGATCTCCTTCATGTTGAAAATGGGCACAGGTGTCCGGAACTGCTCACCATCAACAAATAAAAAGAAAAAAAAAATACTTCTCAACGCAACTTACGATGAACCTACAACCATTTATTTCAATTATAAAACAAGTTGCTGACCTAGTTTTCACCTGCAACATGCTAGAAGTTCTTAAAATGAAACTTATTTGATTTCTTAATGTTTTATCAAAGTTCGAAGCAAGTTGCAGGTTTATCTACTTGGAATGCTATAGGTAATTATGGAACAGCCATCGCCCCATCTACTACTACTCGCCATACGAGGCGGAGGACCTCAGAAATACTGTGGACCCGACATGTAGATTAAGTTCTATGTTTCATATACTGCGTGCTTTCATCTATTTCAGCATATGTCTTACAATCTAATACTACTGTGAACAGTACACTTCATGACACTCTGGTAACTATAACCGATCATGTTTCATTATGGCCTCATTGATAATTCTGGTAGTCTATGTTGTTCAGACCTCTGTCATGTGTATACAGGGCGTCCCAGGAGCAATGGTCGATATTCAAGAATAGGACAGAAACGATCATTCGAAGCAAAAAAGTGAATTAAAGAGGGGCTCCGAAACGCGTACCTGACGAACTACACTCCTGGAAATTGAAATAAGAACACCGTGAATTCATTGTCCCAGGAAGGGGAAACTTTATTGACACATTCCTGGGGTCAGATACATCACATGATCACACTGACAGAACCACAGGCACATAGACACAGGCAACAGAGCATGCACAATGTCGGCACTAGTACAGTGTATATCCACCTTTCGCAGCAATGCAGCCTGCTATTCTCCCATGCAGACGATCGTAGAGATGCTGGATGTGGAGTCCTGTGGAACGGCTTGCCATGCCATTTCCATCTGGCGCCTCAGTTGGACCAGCGTTCGTGCTGGACGTGCAGACCGCGTGAGACGACGCTTCATCCAGTCCCAAACATGCTCAATGGGGGACAGATCCGGAGATCTTGCTGGCCAGGGTAGTTGACTTACACCTTCTAGAGCATGTTGGGTGGCACGGGATACATGCGGACGTGCATTGTCCTGTTGGAACAGCAAGTTCCCTTGCCGGTCTAGGAATGGTAGAACGATGGGTTCGATGACGGTTTGGATGTACCGTGCACTATTCAGTGTCCCCTAGACGATCACCAGAGGTGTACGGCCAGTGTAGGAGATCGCTCCCCACACCATGATGCCGGGTCTTTGCCCTGTGTGCTTCGGTCGTATGCAGTCCTGATTGTGGCGCTCACCTGCACGGCGCCAAACACGCATACGACCATCATTGGTACCAAGGCAGAAGCGACTCTCATCGCTGAAGGCGACACGTCTCCATTCGGCCCTCCATTCACGCCTGTCGCGACACCACTGGAGGCGGGCTGCACGATGTTGGGGCGTGAGAGGAAGACGGCCTAACGGTGTGCGGGACCGTAGCCCAGCTTCATGGAGACGGTTGCGAATGGTCCTCGCCGATACCCCAGGAGCAACAGTGTCCCTAATTTGCTGGGAAGTGGCGGTGCGGTCCCCTACGGCACTGCGTAGGATCCTACGGTCTTGGCGTGCATCCGTGCGTCGCTGCGGTCCGGTCCCAGGCCGACGGGCACGTGCACCTTCCGCCGACCACTGGCGACAACATCGATGTACTGTGGAAACCTCACGCCCCACGTGTTGAGCAATTCAGCGGTACGTCCACCCGGCCTCCCGCATGCCCACTATAGGCCCTCGCTCAAAGTCCGTCAACTGCACATACGGTTCACGTCCACGCTGTCGCGGCATGCTACCAGTGTTAAAGACTGCGATGGAGCTCCGTATGCCACGGCAAACTAGCTGACACTGACGGCGGCGTGCACAAATGCTGCGCAGCTAGCGCCATTCGACGGCCAACGCCGCGGTTCCTGGTGTGTCCGCTGTGCCGTGCGTGTGATCATTGCTTGTACAGCCCTCTCGCAGTGTCCGGAGCAAGTATGGTGGGTCTGACACACCAGTGTCAATGTGTTCTTTTTTCCATTTCCAGGAGTGTATGAGCACTTGTTTAGTAGAAGAGAGGCGTTTCAAAGTAGCGAAGATGAACAAGTGTTCATAGCTCATAAGGTACGCAATTTGAGCCCTTTTTTAATTGACTTTTTTGCTTCGAATGATCGTTCCTGTCATATCCCTGAAAGTTAACCACTCAATTGGAACATCCTGCATGTATGAATATGCTGTGTGTTAGCGGTCAGTGTTCTTCCATTCCTACGGATATAGGATTCAGCTGTGTTACTAGCTAGCAACGCTAGTGTACTACCTCGCCAATGTTTGTAGGCTACTTGGCAGTTAGTCCTTATTCTATGTTCTTACATCTTCTTCCCTGCCGCCGTCGTCCGACGTGCTAGCTCTACTACCGTTGTATGTGTCGCCAGCTGCTTGTAGTCTCGTCGCAGGAGCAAGGTTAATCTAGTGCTGTAAATAATCTGTCCTCACAGTCGTGGAGACCGTTTCGTAAGGTCTGGTCTCTGTAATGTGTCATTATACAAAAGTGTACTCGCCATTCCTGTTATCAACGATCACAGAACATTGTTCCTAGCACCCCTCCGTCAGCATAGGAACGATCAACCTCCTCACAGAGATGTACACGCAGCAAATGCGTGAAGTGGTACATGGCCTACTACAAAGTGAACCATGCCCAGCCATGTGTAACTGGTTTACATATGAAGGGCTTATTTCAACAGCAGTACAAGTCTAGTTTTGTTCATTCTGAGATAGTCTTAAATTTAAATGAGCGCTGAAAAATCTACAGTTGAAATACCAGAAATATTCAAGCATATGGCTTCTTGCTAGAGATGAACCTTTCTTTCTGTTTGCTTGGACCATTAATGTCAGAAGCATTATAGACAGAAAAGTGGAGGTAATGGACTTGCACCACTATTGAAATAAGCCCTTCATATGTAACCCAAACTGAAACCGACTGTCACCAGTCACTGTTTGTTTATATACACAACGCGTTTCGAAGGTTTAAACCTCCATCATCAGGTGGGTGAACGTGTGCTAGTATGACATACGTATGTGTTGTCCTACGATTTTGGGGTAGCTTGTGACATTGTCTCCAGTGGTCACGCGCTCCTTCTCTATGGTAACATATCACATGTAAACGGTAATATTTTGCAGGCCCGGGTGGCCGAGCGGCTCTAGGTGCTACAGCTGGAACAGCGCGACCGCTACGTTCTCATGTTCGAATCCTGCCTCGAGCATGGGTGTATGTTACGTCCTTACGTTTAAGTAGTTTCAAGTTCTAGGGGACTGATGACCTCAGAAGTTTAGTGCTCACAGCCATTTGCACCATTTTTTGAATATTTTGCATACAAAGATGGTATCGTGTTCATTCGATATCAATAACAGACATGGTAAAACCTTACCTAAGATGTTCGCGTTTAAAGTTAACCTAAATTGTCCGCTATACACAATTTGAACCAAGACTGTGGGTGATAGCGGTGTTCGACACCCGGAAAGAGGGACTTTCATTGAGCCCCGGCTACGTCACTAGGTGCGATGCTGCAGGTGTCACTTCCAGGTGGCGCAGGGCAGCACAGGGGCACAGGTGCGCCGTAGCGGGACCCTGCGACGACGAAGCGAACGACACCCTGATTTTTGGTTCTCTCCACAGATGGAACTACATTCCTGCCGGCGCGCGCAGGTGCGTCCGCGGCGGTAGGGGCCCGGGCGCCGCTACTGGCCGGTGGCGCCCGACGCCACTCCCAGTGAGCTCTGCGATTGGCCGCGGGCGACCGCCGGAGGGCGGGGGCACGGGCCGCGGTGGTGGGGGCAGCCGAGCGCTTAAAAGCACCCGCGGCGAGCGGTGGGGGTCGCAGTTTGTTGGGGAGAGCGGGAGAGATTGGACAGTAGTAGTAGTAGCAGCAACAGTGCACGCACAGTAGTACGATGAAGTCGGTAACCACGGCGACGGCGGCTGCGCCGGCGGGCGCGAGTGGCGGCACGGCGGGCCCGCTCAACACCGTGGCGAACGGGCGCGTGCACCGGCAGCGGCGCGACGTCGAGAACGAGGAGATCCAGATGTACCTGTCCAAGCTGAAGGAGCTGGTGCCGTTCATGCCGAAGAACCGGCGGCTGTCCAAGCTGGAGGTGATCCAGCACGTCATCGACTACATCTGCGACCTGCAGTACGCGCTGGAGACGCACCCGGTGGCGGCGGCGGCGGCGGCGGTGGACGGCGCCAGGCAGCCGCAGCAGAGGGGTGGCGCGCTGCCCCCGGCGCCCGCCAGGCAGCCGCTCGGCGTCATCGCGCCCAACGCCAACGTCGGCGTCGCCGTCAACGCCACCTGCGCCGCCCAGGACCTGCTGCACGCCGCCACGGTCAGTACCAGGCTCCACACCACCGCTAGCTCCGCACCTCACACCTGCATCTGCATGCGTAGCGTGTCGTCGCTAACCTGCCTCACAGCACTTTGCTGTTCCCTCCTTCGCGACACCCGGTAACCGCCCTGCTGCATCACTCACAGTTGCTGTCTTGTGTCCAGAAAGTGTCTGTCAGAGAACTCCAGACAGTACTTCTTAACAGCTGTTCCCATCAACTTCTTACTCTTTCAGAGCTGCTTTTTTCTGCAGCGGCAACAGATTCATCCTAATTATCACGTATATTTCAAAGTGATCCTATACTCAATGGCATTCTTGGCACTGCTGTCGTACGTGTTGCCAGCAACCTGTATCGTAATACTTCGTAGTTCTCCCGTTGCGACTTACTTCGTGACACCACTCAACCGTAACACTCCTCGGTACGGACTTGCTTGCAGTATACAGTTCGTACGCGATAACTCCAAAAATAAACTTTTGACAGCTCTTTCCACCAACGCTTAACAGTGATAAGGCTGTGGCTCGCGTTTCTTGCAGGCTGATTTTCGAGCATTTCTTGAACTAGAGGTCCACGCTCCCCACAGAAATCTTGGTTGTTGACACAGACTGCTCTATACCATGTAGCCATAGCTGTAGATAGGGACGGAAGGTGACAATTTGGTTGCTAGTTACCGAAGCGAACGAATATCTAAACGAGTAAAGCTTGTCGTCACAGTTTGATCCATACTTGAACACAGGCTATGAAAATATGCGAGAGAGTGCAATACGTAACTCTTTCGATCACATGGTAGCCTGTAATTGCCCGGTAGTTTCACTGTATATTTCTGTCTTAACGTAGCGGCAATAAAACACTTTGCGTTTAACCCTCAGTTTCACGCTACTGCATGTATTGACAGCTGAGGCAACGCGTCAGAATACCAAAGTCGCGTGGCTGTTTTTGCGTCTGTGCCACCCCAGGAATGCTCTATATTGTGCTTCGCGCCCCATCACTACGTAATTCTGTAATATATTTCTACGGTTTATACTTCCGCTTCAGTATGTATACCATCTTATGTAATTTTATTATTCCGATCGGTTACAATGTGCAGACTGTACTACATTGATATCTAAGGTAAAATGTCCTTGCGTTCAATGTCTGTTTGAGCATCTCCAAGTTCCCAAAAACCGTGTCTACCTATATTCTTCCGCGCAAGTTACGTGAATACCCATGGTCATTCAGTAAACCCTGTATTTATCAGCCACACTGTAAATCGGCGCTTTTAATCTATACCTGGAAGCCGTGAAATTAAGCTCGTAAATATAGATATCTGCCACGTAACTTGTACGTCACTCAGTTTTCCCACAGCCGCCTTTTACTTTTATCCTGTCGGGCTTTTCATGTGAACTGTCATCTGCAGACGGCGCCTGTGGTGACTCCGGACACTTGAAAATTTGTCGTGCACGTCACTGTGCGGGTGCAAAACTTCAGAGAAAAAGCTTGCGTTGCCGGAAGAAAACTTGTTTGCTTGTGATGTTCTTCGGTAAAGTAGAAGGCAACTTCATAATTTTTAAAATATCTTGTTGGAGCTGCAAAATAAGTGCTTACAGGCTAGACTTGCCCATAATGCCACATACGTGATCGTATTGCTGATTGTTTTACTCCACCTTTTTACCAATGTCAGCAGTCCGTCCGCGTGGATAGTTTATATGTCCGCTTGCCATGATGATTCCTTTCCTCAGCATATACCATCGACGACTGACCTCGTCCCTGTCAACTGGCAGGTGACGGTTTGGAATGATCCTTTTGCCTGGTCTCCAGCCCGTCAGGTGCCTTATTGAATCCTCGACACGTCTGGAACCCGGAAACATGTATCCTTCCACCACCCGATGTTAGCGTACGGAGCGAGTTAACGTATGACTTTAAAACACCCAGGGCCGCCACGTAACTGTGCCGCCGTCTTCTGCTTGTTATATGGTATAGTTCGCATGTAAACATGTCATACAATATTTGTCATTCCTAGTCTTTGCATGGAGACGCTCGTAACATTCTTTGGCGTGAGGCATTTAGTTGTGACGTTTGTCCGTGTATACTGAGGTGTTTTTCTGCCGCATATTGTGCGTTTCTCATCAGACTTACGCTTCTTTGCCCTGCGCTGAGCTTTCTTGCTTTAATTCAGATTATGCCCGTGATATTATAGCCTATCGAGTGCCTGCCAGCATCGTATAGAGTGTTAGTCATTTGTGCAACGTGCTCAGTAAGTGTATTGACAGTCTGTTATTGGTTTCCTTTCCCCGTGAAGCTGTTGTCGCCAAATCTCTAGCGTGGAAAAGCTTACTTACCACGTCTCTCTGTTCTTCCTTCGCTTCACAGTGCCTGTCTTTTGATGATTACTCGAAAATTAAACTTGTTTGCAGGCAACATTAGAGATAATTGTAATTACCCTGAGCATAGTTAAAGCTGTTACGTGCTAGGTGTGTTTTCGAACCGTAATTCAGTGTGTAGCTGCATCCTCTAGTTCCTACGTAAGTACACCACTTTTTTCTGAGCATTCGGTGACTGACTGTGTCAATATTGTACAAGACGCCTGCAGGCAGAAGTTTGCCGTATGGTGCTGCTCAGCGCGGCGTGTGTTTTAAACTTAAATGTCAGTTCGGCCTCAGCTGGAGGCTGGTGTGTGTGTGTGTGTGTGTGTGTGTGTGTGTGTGTGTGTGTGTGTTCGTTCGTTCGCGCCTCACGCAATTAGTACTTACTTGGCATCACTTACGCGTATCGCAGCAAAATCCCAATCAGCACTCAGCGCTTTTCGTGTACTCACCGAGTCAGTGCTACGAATGAATTCCCAGCTGCAGTAACGTGAGCGTAATAAAGCGACCGATACCTCACTAGCAACAAGTTTCCCGTACTATTGACGAATCTTATATAGTTGCTGTGTATGTCGCCACGCACAGACCACCACCAAAGTATTCAAATTTGAATCGATGTAAGGCACAGCGAAGCGTGACACGTTGACTTCGAGGTCTCTTGTCACTCGGAATCCCACGCAGCAATAACTGCTCATTTTCGCTCTCAGGGCCTATGACACTGCAAAATGTAAGAAAATAGATTTGACCGTTTTTGGGTTTAATGCCCGAGTTTTTGCAAGACCTCTAAGAACATTTCGCACGCTTTCTTCCCAATAATTACAATACGCTAGAATGTTCGATTTCACCGTGGCAACGTTTATATGAAGTGTACGTCGCTACCATCGCCGTTCTTGAAAGTGTTAATCCGATGCGTATTATCATTGATTTGTTTTATATTTTGCTTGATAAAATGTATACAACGGGAAGAAGACAGAGAAAATGTAGCAATTGGAGAAATATCAAAGGTTGTTAATGTTACCGGCAGTTTTAGGCGGGCACTTCCTTCTAACTTCTTGAGTTAGGAAATGAAGTCGCGCAGACCGTCTGCGACAATTACGTACATTGTGTGCACCTCTTGTATAACTCCTTCATTAGGTCACTAAAACCAACAGATCACTTGTTCTTCTTAGCCGCGCGGGATTACCCGAGCGGTCTGGTGCGCAGCAGTCATAGACTGTGCGGCTGGTCCTGGCGGAGATTCGAGTCCTCCCTCGGGCATGAGTGTGTGTGTTTGTCCTTAATATAATTTAGGTTAGGTAGTGTGTAAGTTCAGGGACTGATAACCTTAGCATTTAAGTCCCATAAGATTTCACACACATTTGAACATTTTGAACTTGTTCTTAAAGGGAGTAACATATTTACTCGCGCCTTTCGATCGCAGCGCATCATCACGACATCATATAATAATCTTAAAAGTATTTAGTATTATCGCATTGTCTCATTCTCTGCCGTTTCAAGAAACAGTTTTTGATTTTGAGTGTCGACCTTTCCACATTTTTCTTCATTTATCAGGTACATTCAGCAAGGTGAGCCACAACAATATCAGAAACTACAAATAGGACGTAAAAAAAGTCTTAGCGTGTCATGTATCAGCACTTTATTAGGCCGCTAAAATCAGCAGTTCACTTGTGTTACGATGCTTCATTTAACAGTAAAACACATCGAATATAATATCGTTTCTGTAGTTACAGCAGCAATCACTCGTCCACTATAAATCGGAGACTTGTTTCCACAAAAAGTGTGCGATCGTTGCCTCTGGAAGCAGACTAAAAATGCGACATCCACGCTGCACTCTAAATAAGACACTGTTTCGCTGAGCTCTCTATTGGTACCGTCAAGCTGTCGGAAGGAAACGGAGCTTTGGACTTTCGACTGGCACCGACGCGCCGGTCGGTTGTAGCATATGGTGCTGGAGTCCGTACACTCCCCGTGTCTCACGTCGGCAGTACTGACAACGCCTTTTGTGTGCTCACAAAACACACGGTGAGCCACTCGCAGACAGGTCGGTGCCCTAGAAGGGCGTCTCTACGGCGGCGCTGCAGCAACTGCTAAGCCCTTGTCGCTGCCTATGTAGGCCGCTTTGCTCTTAGATACACGCTGCAGAATTCCTCGCCTTAAAAGGTGCCACGCAAGCACGGCAGCTCGTGTTCGTTCCCAGACATTCCGAACAGCCTTTCTACCGAAGCATCCCACATCGCAATTTGACGTTGACGACTCATTCAAGTGGCGATCGATTAGATCGCCGTAAGTGGCGGTTAGCGGCTAGGCAGTTACATTGTGACAAATGAGAGGTATGTAGGCGGTATGTAATGCGATCCAAGGTAGCCGACTGCGAACAACCAAATGTGCTTCATTCGCCTATAGGTTTCACCCATTTGATGACGGAGTACTGGGATAGGATTGAGCAGGTGTGCGCGGATCTTACGACAGATCAGTGTGTTGCTCTTTACCGAGGAAGGGGCGTGCAGCGATAGCGGTTGTTTGAGTTGACAAAATTTCTGTCCCTGCCGGCCATCGTGATTAGGTGTTGCGTGGTTTCCTAAGAGCTTCAGGCAAATGCCGGGATGGTACCCCATTAATTGACTGTGGCCATCTACCAAAGTCTCTTCAGCACTCTAATGCCATTCCGAACATATGTTTCCTTTTGCTTTTACGGGTAAATATACTGGGTAATGTATCTGACGTGTCCAACAGCATTGTACAAATGTTCCAAGGACAAATACAGGCTGGTCTACGGGAAACGAGCGATTTTCAGATTAAAGGTAGTATGACGATATTTCAGTGAATAAAAAAAGTTTTAAAAAAATCTTTATTTGTACAAAACCAAAGGTTGACATCTGAAATATCGGACAGTCCAGAATCTAAAAACATCTGTTTTCCCATTGGCCACTCTGCAATGAAGTGAGGTTTTTTGGGCTGAAGAACGACATTTATGAGAAATTCTTAGGCGTAACAAAGTTTTTCACCAAAGATTTCTCAATAGAGTTCTCCCAGCAGCTGGGGACGAAGTTTGAAAATCGCGATAATTTCGTCCTATGGCTTCATCGGGAAGAGCAGCTGGCCTTCACAGACTTTGAGGTAATTCCCACTGTGGAGGTGACCGCAGTCACGATTCACGTGGATGCTTTCCAGTTTTCTGGAGGCAGTTGTTTTTCCTAGCAAAGGCAAGCAACGCTTGAAACTTCATCGGTGCCACATGGCAAGAAGTAAAGATGAAAAAGAGATCTGGTAAATAATACAGGAAAAGTCTGATACGTAAGGAGTGACAAACTTCGCAACGACAGACTGAAAAAAAACGTGTAAAATATAAAACTGAATGTTGTGTATTGTAATAAGAGCTTGATATGTGGACATATGGTAACGAAAGGAGGAAAGCTGTGGCAAACTAAGAGTAATAGAAGAAACATATGTTCAGAAAGACTCAATGCAGCTCGCATGTTACCAACAACAGTCTCATTCCGAATCAAAAATGAATATTGTGTCTTTATGTTCTGTTCGTTTTGTCACTAATAGTCGTTGACTGATACACCGATAAAGCATCGGGAGTAACAATCAGATGACCTTTCTGCTATGAAAAGGTAGGATTCCCGTGCTTTTAACGGAATGCCGACATGTTTGCTATTGTAACACCTGCTTTAACTCCCTTGTTATCCTAGTGCATTCATATTCTGTGCTCGGTTCCTAACGAAATTTTCCTCCACGCCTCGTTAAACCCTAACATTCTTTTGAATTGGAATCCTCAACAGCGCTATAGAAGCTTCGATGCTTTTACGGATGAGAGACACGTTCTTTATTAAACTTTACGTATCAAGTAGTATTTGCAAGACATTCATTCTACAACAGCCGTTAAATGCCCCTTGTCATTCTCCACCCGTATGCACTTAACCATATGTGGTAAAGTTCTAAAAACATAATCACATCCCTCCATTCGAGAATAGTACACTACGAATTTGTTCACTTGTATCACACGTCTATATCATAAGCTGGCTTCTTGCTGCTGCGCTAGTATAATGAAATTTTCCGACGTATGAAGACGTTCCTTCTGCTGACGTTCTTCCTTCTGGAAGACGTACTAATTTCTTGCTCAGCACGAATAGGTTCTATCACAGCAGCAAATCCAGATGAGAATTACGCGAAAATATATTGCAGTAGGTGCTAAGTGGGCTATTCCATGTCAACCCATCGGTACGTTACGTTCCGACGTTGCCGTTGCCTATGCGCGGAAGATGTTCGGCGTATGTTTAGTGTGACGAACTGGACTCCTGTATTGGGATCTAGGGTAACTCAGCTGTGTAACCGGTTTGCCAGAGTGGGGAAGAGACGCTGCGGTCGACGTGAGGTCGTGAATCTCCACACCTTTAGCTTGTTCCACTACGACTCGCGATGTACGCAGAGGGGAAGATTGGTTGCACAGTGTGACAGCTCCAGTCCAGTTTCTCGTTCACGTTCAGATGTCCAGCGTCATTGAATTAAGAGCTCATACCTGCGCAGACGAAGGGATAGATGGAATGTTAACATATAACGATTCACAACCGTTTTACTAAATAAAAATAAATGGGCCGTGAAGAAAAATTAGGATTCAGGTAGAAACACAGCTCTGTACTCCATACGTAAGAGGGTATATTAGCAGTTGAGAGAAGAAAATTTAGTGATAAAGAAACATCCAACCATTAGGCTTCATAAGGATGCGCAAGTCTGGCCAATAAATAAAACGTTACGCTTTCATTCAGGCACCATCTTCACCACTGAGCAGAAGAAATCTTAATTAAAGTAAGGCGGATCTTTGTTTTCAATGGGGAAACATCGTGAGGAGCGAAATTATAGTGACAGACGTGATACTATTCACGGTATGAACCTGTAGAGAACGTATGGAGCTCCTTGGGAGTTTTCAGGGACGATATGGGCTTGTAGGGCGGAATCTCATCTCTGTAAAACTGTTCCAGAATAGTAGCAGGCATGTAACAAATAAATGATTGCCACAAGCATCTGAAGCTTCTCATATATTCTGCAGTGACTATCTGAAGAAATCCTTTCGTTCCTCTCTGGCGAACTATCTATCTGCACCCTTGCTGACGAGCTTAGTGTAAGGAGTCCCTTCGGTAGACCTGTTGCACCTTATAAGTGTTCTGCCAATGAATCGCGGTCTTTGGTTTGCTCTACCCACAATATTACCTATGTGATCGTTCCAATTTAGGTTATTTGTAATTGTAATCCCTAAGTATTTAGTTTAATTTACAGCCCTGAGATTTGTGTGACTTATGGCGTAATCGAAATTTAGCTGATTGCTTTTAGTATTCATGTGAATAACTTAACACATTTCTTTATTCAGAGTCAATTTCCACTTTTCGCACCATACAGATCTCTTATCTAAATCGTAAATGACAGCATCATCTGCAAACAATCTAAGACAGCTACTCAGATTGTCTCCTATGTCGTTAATATAGATCAGGAACGATAGAGGGCCTATAGCGCTTCCTTGGGGAACGTCGGATATCAAATCTGTTTTACTCGATTTCATTCCATCAATCTGTGACCTTCCTGATAGGAAATCACGAATCCAGTCGCATAACTGAGGCGACACTCCGTAGGCACGCAGTTTGGTTAGAGGACGCTTGTGACGAGCGGTGTCGAAAGCCTTCTGGAAATCTAAAAATATGGAATCAATCTGACATCCCCTGTCGATAGCACTTATTACCTCATGAGTATAAAGAGCTAGTTGTGTTTCACAGGAACGATATTTTCTGAAACCGTGCTGACTATGTGTCAATAAATCGTTTCCTTCGAGGTACTTCATAATGTTCGAATACGCGGTATGTACTAAAACCGTACTGCAAATCGACGTTAGTGATATAGGCCTGTAATTAAACGGATTACTCCTACTTCCCTATTTGGGAATTGGTGTGACTTGAGCAATTTTTCGAGTCTTTAGGTACGGATCTTTCTGTGAGCGTTTGGTTGTATATAATTGCTAAATATGGAGCTGTTTTATCAACATACTCTGAGAGGAACCTGACTGGTATACAATCTGGACTGGAGGCCTTGCCATTATTAAGTGATTTAAGCTGCTTTTTTAAGTTAAATGGGAAACCCTGGAGGTAAAGCGAATTTCTTTTAGAGAAACGTTACTGAGAAAATTTCGAAAACCGGCAGTTGAAACTGACTGCAAAACGATTCTACTGCCGCTGCTCAGAAGGGCCACGAGGATACGAGAAATTAGAGATCATACGCAGGCGTTCGTTTTTCCCCTCATCCTATTTGCGAGAAAAGGAAATGACTGATAGTGGTATAGGATACCTGCTGCCACCCGCCGTACGGCGGTTTTCGGAGTATCTGTATACATGTACACAACTCCTAATTACGGTGCCGGAAAAACGAAAGAAATAGGAAAAACCTAATACCGCCTGTATGGTGCTCCTTGGTGAATAGAACAGCACGGCGAGAAAACTGTTGCTTGTATACACGTTATGCACGGAGAGGCAGAAACCACCGCCGGCAGATCGCAGCCAGCCAGCCATTGTTCTTCTGAGCGTCTGCAGTGCCGCAAAATGAAAGGCTGGAGGGGCAGACCGCAATTGAGAAAGTACGACAACGGTCTGGCCTGCCGCAGCCGCGACCGGCTCCCTCCATGCAGTCTGCGGGCCTTTTCGTGGAAGCCGGCGGGCAGAGGCCGGGACACACAGAGGCCAGGATGGGGCGACGCCGGCTCTGCGGCCGACTGCGTCGCGACGCCGCCCTTCCTTCCTGGGCGTCCATCCCGTATCCGCCCCTGATTCGTTCACTGAGCGAAGCGCCGAGCGCGCGTGTTTGTTTACTCCGAAACGCCAGCTGTTAGAGAGGGGAGCGGGAGACAAACTGCGTTATAGCTGTATTACAAAACGGCTGAAACACTGCTCGATCGTAGTTGCCAACGACTCTCAAGGAGAACAGAAGCTTGGTTTTCAGTATTTCACATAATTACTGGCCGATTTAAAAATTTTAAACGCAGTCATAATCGACTCATTAAATTGTTCCCTTTAATGTAAAATATCTAACACAATAAGTCAAGCATTAAAGTTTTAAACTCTATGTCATGAGGCTGCTTAATTCATAACGCGGACAACATCTGGAATGCGTTCATCCAGTGTTTGAGAACGAGTGGAATGACATACTTCGATCAAACATTGCACATACCTTGAAACGTTAACGAAACCTTTCTCTCTCTGCCACTTGCAGAACCTAAAGCAGACTTTGTGCGAATGCCTCTACTTTGCGTTTCGACCCTTTCCTACTTCCATGTATATGCTTGACATGAGTACCTCCAGTCGTTATTGCCCTCTTTGGCTTCAGTCTATCAATTGGTTCAAAGCTCTCCGTTTTATTGGAAGCTAGCTTCTTCATTTCCGCGTAATTATTGAATGAGTCGCGGATATCGTGTAGCTTGCTTTTTTTCAACAAGCCAGTAGCGGTCTCTCTCGTGCTGTCTTTCCTCACACTTTTCCTTCTAGAACATTTACAAGGATTTTTCTGTAACAGGCGTCTCCAGCATCATACTTCAAATGCTTAAAGCTCGTTGTTGTGAAAGGACGACAAATTGTTATACCTCGAACATTTGATTAAGGTTCAAATGGCTCTGAGCACTATGGCACTTAACATCTGAGGTGATCAATCCCCTACTTAAACCTAACTAACCTAAGGATGTCACAAACATCCATGCCCGAGGCAGGATTCGAACCTGCGACCGTAGCGGTCTCGCGGTTCTGTAGCACCTAGAACCGCTCGCCCAACACGGCCGGCTCCGTGGTTCAAGAGGAAGCTGTAGAGGGTAAAAACTGTAGACAGTAAATAATTTAGGACGTAGGTTGCAAGTGCTACTCTGAGATGAAGATGTCGGAATTGGAGAGGAATTCCTGGCGGGCCGCATCAAACCAGTCACAAGGCTCACCACTCAAAGACGGTAGTAGCAGCAGTAATCCCGCTTTGTACCGGCACCCGCTTACTGCACCCTCCCAGTCCGACGCGAGAACGTTTAGAATAGCTCTGTGACGTCGGCGGCGGCGGCAGCTGCTTGCAGAAGGGTGCGCCGTCCCGCGGCGAGCAGCAGGTGTTGGCGGGTGCTGCGCTATCGTGGGAACCGGCCCGTCCCTGCCAACACCAGCTGCGAGCAGGCCTCCTCGGCCCTCTCCGTGGCCGCCAGATAAGTAAAAACCTGCGGGGTCTTACCGTAGCGTGCCGAGCCCTGCCGTGGGAAAACAGATTAGCGGCGAGCGGGCTCCACGACTCCACCTCGAGGCACCCAGGCAGCTGGCAGCGGCGGGCAGTGCAGTCCGCACTCTAATTCAGGAGAAAGCCGGTTCAGACCCCACGAGGCCGTTTTCGCCTGTAGTTATACTGTGACTGCTCTACGTAATCTCACGGGAATACAGAGCTAATTATGAGGCGGGATGAGAAGCGCTGCAAGATTGTGCACCGATGAAGCTGTTGTCTATACACTAAAGTATTGCACACCACTGTGAAGTGATAGGCAGAAGTTAATTAGCATGGTGCCATATACACTACTGGCCATTAAAAGTCCCACACCACGAAGATGACGTGCTTCATACGCAAAATTTAACAGACATGAAGAAGATGCTGTGATATGCAAATGATTAGCTTTTCAGAGCATTCACACAAGGTGGCGCCGGTGGCGACACCTACAACGTTCTGACATGAGGAAAGTTTCCAACCGATTTCTAATACACAAGCAGCAGTTAACCGGCGTTGCCTGGTGAAACGTTGTTGTGATGCCTCGTGTAAGGAGGAAAAATGTGTACCATCGCTCAGAGCCACTTTAACCATTTTTTAACCGTAGAAATCATTCCCTGAAGTCTTCAACATGTATACTGCCATCCTATCCCTTCTTCTCTTCAATGTTCTTCGTTACATCGCCTCCCATCGATTCGGTCGAGAACCCCTTAATTCCACCTGTTTTCAAAATCCTCCTGCACTACCGCGTCTCAAACGCTTCGATTCTATTGTTTTTTGGTTTCCCTTCAGTTCATGCTTCACTATTGTACAATTTTGTGGTACAAATACACTTTATCATACATCTTTCCTCTGATTGAGATCGATGTTTGTAACTAACGGATGTATCTTAGCCAGGAACGGCCATTTGCCTGTGCTAATGTGATGTTTTACGTCTTCCTTCTTTTGTCCTTCCCAGATAGCAGAAATCCTACACATGTATTTCGTCCTCACATTCTACTTCAGCTTCACCGGAGACATCAGTGTCATCAGCGAATCTTATCATTTATGCCCTTTCACTCCGAGTTTAACTCCATTCTTCAACCTTTCTTTATTTTCGTCATTGCTCCTTCGATAAACAGATCAAACTACAAGGGCGAAAGACAACATACCTATCCTACACACTTTCTAATCCGACAATTTTGTTCTTGCTCGTGATCTTGTTCCTTTTTGGCTAGTGTGCGTATTACGTATTAGGCGTCTTTACCTGTTAGCTCACTCCTATTTTTCTCACAATTTCGATCATCTTGCGCCATTTTATGTGGTTGAAAGCATTCTCTAGGTCGACACATCCTTTGAAGGTGTCGCGATATTCTTTTTTTTCCTTAACCTTGCTTCCATTATGCCAACGGCCTTGCCACAGTGACAACACCTCTTCCCGTGGATCACCGTAGTTAAGCGCTGGTGGGCTTTAACAGCCCTTGGGCGGGTCACCGTCCGTGCCATCCGGGCGCTATTAGCAAGTGGGTGCTCTCATTCAGCCCATGTGGGGCCAGTTCAGGAGCTACTTGACTGAGAAATAGCGGCGCTGGCCACTAAAACTGACAACGGCCGGGGAGCGGCGTTCTCACCACATATACCTCCATATACGCATCGAGTGAAGCCTATCGGCAGAGGACGACACGGCGGTCGGTCAGTACCGTTGGGAGTTACAGGTCTGTTCGGACGGAGAGAGTTGCTTCCATTATCAAGCACAGCGTGAAAACTGCTTTTCTGCTGCCTTTATATTTCCTAAAGCCAAACTGATCGTCACCTAACAAATCCTGCTTTCTTTTGTGTTCTTCTGTATGTTATTCCTGTTAGCAAACTTGAATACGTGAGTTATAAGGCTCGCGTGCGATTCTTGTCACACTTATCTGCTTTCGCTATCTTCGGTATTCCGTGGATAAAAGTTTTGCGAAAATCTGATGTTATTTCTCATCTTCACACCACCTTGAACAGTAATTTGGTTGCCACTTTCCACGATGATTTTAAGGATTCAGAAGGAATGTTACCCGATGCTTCTGCCTTATTTGACGTCAAGTCTGGCAAAGCTCTCTTATCTAATACTCTATTCCCTATGGCTTCGATGTCGACTATTACTGTAACTACTAATACTACTATTAGTACAACACTAGTGCTTCTGTACAACCCCCCTCAGACAGCAGTTATACACATTTAGACTTGACTGGGTCCTGTCCGCAGGGAACAATGTAGGGTTTTCCTATTCGTCCTGACACAGAATGTTGAATGTGCGCATAGTACTTTTGGCCGGAAGTCGCGTTTCGGGGAGTTCAGTCGCCTCTTGTAAGTCTCTTTATTTGAGGCGACTTACTTGTCGATGTTGATGAAATGGTGGTGAGCACAACACTCAGTCCGCGAGCGAAGAAAATCTTCGACACGACCGGGAATCAATCAGGCGGCATTTCGCCGAACTGATCATTCACCTGCGGAGACGGACAGAACAGTGTTGACTAAAACTTCTATCCGTCATGGATGTGGAACACTGCGACTGTGATGACTAAGGTTTCCATCAATTACTACAACCAGCCGCCTTTTGTTCTGTTATTCAATTCTGAATTTCCATTACCGGTTCCGAATCGTCTAGCGATTCATCAGCAGATGGTACATATTTGTTGCAAGTTTGCAGCGTTTTGGGGCCCAGCGTGAGTGACAAGATGTAAAAACGTAACACGTAAGTACTGAATGTGCCGAGAATTATTCACATTATGCGATCGTTGTAGTCGGTAGTAACTGCAAGGAATTTAATTAGATCGATCTCATAATGTCAATAATTTTCGCCACATTCAGTGCTTACGTATTTTGTTTTTACATCTTTCCACTCACGCAGGGCATCCACAACGCAGCAAACATGCAGTAAACGTGCAAGAGATCGTACACCGCTAGACGATTCGGAACCGGTAATGGATATTAAAAATTGAAGAATAGAACAAAAGGTGACTGATTGGGGAAATTTCTAAAAACACTGTTGACGTCGTCAATAGGAATTTTTATCCTGGTATATACAGGGTGGTCCATTGACCGTGACCGGGCCAAACATCTCACGAAATAAGCGTTAAACCAAAGAACGAAACTTGTCTAGCTTGAAGGCGGAAACCAGATGGCGCTATGGTTGTCCCGTTAGATGGCGCATCCATACGTCAAACGGATATCAACTGCGCTTTTTTAAATAGGAACCCCATTTTTTATCACATATTCGTCTAGTACAGGAATATGTAATTCACAAAGCGAAAAAAGTTGTTCAACTAAAACATTCATAGCCTATTTCTTTACATACTACACGAGTATGTAATAAAAAATGGGGGTTCCTTTTAAAAAACTCAGTTGATATCCGTTTGACCTATGGCAGCGCCATCTAGCGGGACAACCATAACGCCATCGGGTTCCCCCTTCAAGCTAGACGAATTTCGTTCTTTGTAGTTTTCTCGTTTGATGCTTCTTTCGTGAGATATTTCGCCCGGACACTATCAATGGACCACCCTGAATACCTACAAAAAAGGTTGCCTCCGATCTGTTATTAGAGCTTTAGTCTTCGACGGATTGGCGAACCATAATGACGCTTTCCTGTATTATTAACTACTTTCTCTCAGCTGTTACCAGTTCTTTTCAGCTGGAATCGAAAATACACTGCATATTTCAGCAATATTACTGTTCACGCACTGCCTTCGATGCCTCATTTCAGTGCGCGATGTAGACAAGTTTCGCAGCTGCCTTGTGACGTGTTTGCTTCAGCTATCGACAGTGGTACGGCCCTCACTTCTGTATGTCTGTCTCGTAGGGTCGTTAAAGTGACGCGCGACGTGTCTGCCGGGAACCGCAGGGTTCAGCTGCAGATGGAAACCGGTGACCGTCGGCAGGCGTGTGCTGTGCGCCTGTCGCAACCGCAGCCGGTGATGGCGTTTTAACTGCCGCGTAATGAGGAGGGCCTGGAAAGAGCGCGAAGGAACGCCTGCTCTCTGCTTGCATCTGGGGCGCATCTGTTCTCCACGCGGCACCGGCGAAACAATTTCGCAATTACTGCGTTCACAGGCCTGCAATTATTCAATCACGCAGTAGTTACAGAACTAGAGCAAAATCCAAAGAATACATCTACGTCATTACTCCGTAAGCCACTTAACGGTGCGTGTCGGAGGGTACTTCTGGTACCACTAACTGATCCCCACCCCTTCGCAGTTCCACTGTCTAATGGCCCGTGGGAATATGATTGACTCTAAGCATCTATACTGTAATTTGTCGAATTTTCTCGTTCTGGTCGTTTCGCGAGATTTGAGAAGAAGTAATATGTTGTCCTACTCATCCCGGAAAGTATTCTGTCGAAATTTCAGTAGTTAACCTACCCCTGATGCACAAAGCCTCTCTTGAGCGTCCGCCACTCGAGTTTGATCATATCTGAGGAGGAATCAAACCACTTACTGTAGCCTTCTGGATGAAGATGGTTTGATGCAGCTCGCCACACTAGTGTCGTGTGAAAACATGTTTGAACACTTTGCATCAGTTCTGTATCTCACATTGTTTTGAATCTTACTGTGTTCAAACCCTGGTCAGCCTCCACAATTTTTACGAGTTACAGTTAACTCCACTGCCAAAACGATAACGTCCTCGATGACTCAATACGTGTCCATTATTGGGGTGGCCGAGTGGTTCTAGGCGCTTCAGTCTGGAACCGCACGACCGCTACCGACGCCGGTTCGAATCCTGCCTCGGGCATGGATGTGTGTGATGTCCTTAGGTTAGTTCGGTTTCAGTAGTTCTAAGTTCTAGGTGACTGATGACCTCAGATGTCAAGTCCCATAGTGCTCAGAGCCATCCGAACCATTTGTCGATTATTTTAGTCAAGTTACCGCACTTAAAAATTTTCTGCTTTCTTATGGTTTGTACTGTTAATCTTTTGTCTTCCATACAAGGATGCGCTCGAGACATTTACTTTCAGAAAAACGTAGTAGCACTTGTATTCTTACCAGATGAATTTTTTTGTTGTTGTTGTGTTCATCAAGAAAGTTTTTCTTGCTGTTCGTAGACTGCATTCGACGCGCAGTCTAACTTAGACAGTGTCAGTTATTTTGCCCCCCAAACAACAGAAGTGATGGTCTTCCTGGTCGAACGTGCCAGATGGCTTTGAGCACTATGGGACTTAACTTCTAAGGTCATCAGTCCCCCAGAACTTAGAACTACTTAAACCTAACTAACCTAAGGACATAACACACATCCATGCCCCAGGTAGGATTAGAACCTGCGACCGTAGCCGTCGCGCGGTGCCAGACTGAAGCGCCTAGAACCGCTCGGCCACTACGGCCGGCTGTGCCAGATCCTATAGCATATTTGACATCGACACCAATTCATAGAATTGTATTTGTACCTCCATAATATTGGAATATTGGATCAAAAGTATTGACACGGACAACGCACAACATTGCAAAATACACACACACACACACACACACACACACACACACACACACGAGCACCATGTCTTCACAATAAATATGATAACGTTGGATCATTTTCCGTGACACACGAAGCAGTTGGTCTCTCGTTATCGTACTCACAATTTCAACAATTCGATGTCGCAGATTTCCAAGAGCGTCAGGCTAGGGAGAGGGGCTGGGGGGAGGGATAAAAACGCCGTCTTCTGCGTAACCCCACAGATAAAAGTTTCGAGGTGTGAGATCTCGACCCCGGCGATGTTCATCATCTGCTCCTCCTCTTCCAATCAAACTTCCTGGAATAGGGTCATCCAGGTAACGTCGGACGTGCTTAGAGGCTTTTACTAGTGTTTCTGTATCAGCTATATACTACATGAGTTCTGCATTCATTCTGATCATCATTGAACTAGCGTTAGAGGACACCTTTTCCCACCGTATCATACCATATTACCGATAGCGATACTTTTGTTTTTATTGTCCGTAGTTTGTTTTATTTTATTGCCTAGTTCTTCGCACAGCTACTAATGCTCAGGTATCTACGTCTACATATATCCCTCTAATCTATCACTTGAAGCGCTTGACAGAGGGTACGCCCTGTTGTTTCAGTTATAAGGGCTTTCTCCCGTTGTATTCATGTATGGAGCGCTTCTTCCTCATGGGAGCGATGTTTAGCGGGTTGTGGTATATTCCTAGAGTCATTGTTCAGAGACGGTTTCTGAAACTTTCTAAGTAGGCTTTCTCTGGATAGTTTACGCTTTCATCAAGTGCCAGCCGATTCAGTTCTTTCAACATCTCTGGCCTAACAAACCTGTGACCACTCGTGACGGCCTTCTCTGTATACGTTCAACATTCTTTGTTAATCGTATTTGGTAGGAGCCTACACACTTGAGCATTATTCTATAATGGGCCACTGAATCGTAAATGACGATAATTATATCAGTAATATGACAACATCCCTTCTCTCCTAAGGAACCATTTCGGAAATCGCCCAGACTGATTTAGGGAAATGAGTGAACGCCCCAATAGTCTAGTGGTGGTTTGTAACAAGACTCTGGCTAGGAGACAGTCTCCACCAGTTAGTTTTTACAGTGTTGTGTATGGCAGAAGCGAGGGCGCGCGTGCTCGGCCCGGGTGCAGATTGCGTGGCTACGTGTCGGTAGGCGCAAGCAAGTCACCTGCCCCTTGTTGCCCGGTGTTTGCGTCGGCCGACACGGAACAAGGCGCCCGGCCGCCGGCGACCTTGCGGGCTCGTCACGTAGGCAAACACACTGTCAGCAGCGTCTATCCTACCTGCCGAAAGCCCTCCCTCCACTGCCTGACATGCTGGCGCCTGCTTCTCACCGAGTAACAACAAGCCAGCCATTCAAAACATCCGCCAAACTTTTACCCATTCATAAATTTCCCTCACTACGGAGCAGCTCTGCACCGAACTCGAAAACTTCACACAAACCATAACCGAACTTCCGATCAACGAACTTAACAACATCATGATTAGACAAACACCTTTCTACGCAAGGATCACTGTCCTATACTTGCAGCTTGATGCCTAGCTTTGACTAAATCCGCTAACATTCTCTATGATTATAGGTGTCTCTATAGTCCATTTCATTCCCACACTCCAACCACATAGTATCATACTTGTCCAGATAACCATCATTCTCTTCATATGACCATTACATCTTTCCTCACTGCTATGGGCGTCGAGTAAAGGTGTGAGTTCAACTTCTCGTTTACCCCCCAACTCTTGATATCTTCTCCTAGAGGTATGGATACCCTTCACGCATTGCTGCACAGGTCTTCATCCACATCATCACTCCTAAAATCCCTGACATACTACTTTCAGGTTCTGATGTCTTTCTTCTTGCCTCCAGTTTCAGCTTTTGAAGATTTCTAATGCGCACGATGCAGTGTTTCTAATGCATACAGGAAGACTGATCTTACAATGATTCTTCTTGGCACCCTGTGACAATGTTTCCTTATTGTAACCCCATTTTGTATGTGAGTAAATTTGGTACAATGCATTTTGGCAGCAAACAAACGCCTTTTGGTATCTACATAAGTATTTTATGTATAATTTCATGTATGACTAATAAAAAATGTTTCTTGCGTAATATCACATCTGGGAACAATGCATGAAATGAAATTTTTGTACTATTTTGGACAGTAGTTTCTGAATATGTGACAGAATTTTACAAGTCCAGACTCAAACCCAGATATGACTTCTCCACTCTTCTTTCTAAATAATTCGTAACTAAGCATGTTAGCTTCCATGTTGTGTGTCTTTCACCCAAGTATTACACACTGCATGCATGTTACTAAATAGCAATGTAAATGAAAGCATTGCTGCTTGAAACAATGTGAATCTTAGCTAGCCAATATTAAATTTAATATAAATGCCTTGGTAAGAGCCTGAAGGTGGCTGAGCGCCAGCAAAGCGAATTGTGACTGTTTTTTTTGTTACAGGGAATGACTGATAAGTTAACTATAGTACTAATTCATCTGTTTGTAACTGCCTCGAAAGGCCTCATTGTTGGTATGCATGGAAAATGAATAAACTAGCGTACTTATGCTACTGGTTTAGAATTGCAGTCCATTGTTTCCCCCACCTAAATAACAGGACAAGGGAACGGCGACTGTGTCATTAGATTCTGTCAGCTCAGTGCTGTTTAAATGTTCCAACTTGCCCACTGTGATGGTTCTGATACTTTACTGTGTGCCTGACCACGCCATTCTCTTCTGTTCTGCAGGCGCCAGTACACCTCGACAAGGCGACGCCGGTGGACAGCAGGCCTGTATCCTGCTGAGGGACCAGAACAGCACCGTATCGCTGTCATCACCTCGTCATCACCGTCACTATCATCTCGAAAGTCATTCAGTCATCATCACATTGTCACTAAGCGGACCATCTGTCATATCAGGGCTTCAGGAAATTTTTTGACAGACACTTTTTTCACCTTTGTATACAAAACTAACAGTGAGCAGTACCATTTGTATATGATGAGTGGATCTCCAAAGTGTTTTTGAATCACACCGTGTCGTCCTTTCACTCAATGTTTTAATAGTTATAAGCATGTTACAGTGGAATTGCATGTTACAGTGGAATACATTTCAAACTTTTCCCCATGTTACAGTGGAATACATTTCAAACTTTTCCCCAAATTTGCCACAGCTATGAGGTGCTTAATCTGAGCAAGGCAAGATCTCCTCTGGTTTGGAATAACAAAATGTAACTTTTATGGTTGAATTGTTATACTGATCATTAAATTTGGAAAAAAGAAAATTTGTTGCACATTTGTGCTTAGACAATTGGAGTTGAACTGCTCAGAAACGTACCTTGTAGCATCTCTATTTCTTGTGTAATGTCGTTTGTTCACTTAATGTAATGTGTTGTTATTCACTTGATGTTCTACTTATTAAGATGAAGCAATTTAAATATTGTAAACAGTCAGTGTTGTTGTCGTAACTTCTGCTGTTGTCTGTGATGTAAGACTCATAATCAATGTGTATATAAATATATCTGTACAAATTTGTTGTAAATAAGGACTGTACATACGATTTTCCTAAATGTATATTATGTATCACCAGTAGCCAGAGGGTACGAGTGTGTCAGTGTATTTTCCTGAACAGTAAATAGGTTACTTTGGCCAGTAAATTGTTTATTGTTCCATTTTCCTGTGTGTGTGAATTTTTAAGTAAATTATATTCACTAGATAGCAAAAACTTGTTTCATTATTTGTTTTTGGTAATCACAGACCTTACAAGGAATTTTCCACCAATAACATGCTGTGATGAGTTTGGTATACATGTTCTTTAAGTCATCTCAGAAAACAAAACAGTGGTGCAGCAATATAAACTTTATAGTAAGAGTGTAAGACTCAGTGCATCTCAGTGACCATGACAATCCTAGCAATATATAGGGTTGGTTCTCTTGTCTAGTAAGTGGAAAATGCAACAGTTACTTGAGAACATTAATTCTGTAATTGAAGGAGATAAATACTCACTAATAAGTGATACTTTTAAAAAAACTATAGCAAAATTAAACTAGATCATTGTATAGCTGCATTATGAATTTACACAGGCTCATACTTGATGACATAACTACACATTCATTTCTAAATTCACTGTTTTTTGACATCATTGCATGGTTTTTCATAGCAAAAGCAAGGAATAAAAGAACAATGATACCAGTGTGAAGCTCACTCCTCACATCAACAAATAACACCTAACCTGAAACTAAGATGATCGTGTGTTTGCAGTCTAAGATACAGGTTTGGAAGTTCCTGCATTTCCAACTGAAGTAGATTGTCTTTAGACAGGTTTTTGACAACTTTCTCAGTGATCTTCCTCATATGCTGTTCACTGTTTAAACTGAGGCATGAAAGGAAGACATTATGTGATGCCTAATACTGTGTGAAACCAAAACGAAATCTGCTGCAAACAACAAATTTTAAATCGTCAGGTACAATGAGAGAGTGTGAAAGGTATGAACAGTAGACTGTTCAACTGTTATGGTACGATAATGTCACATAAAAACTGTGATTATGGTGCACTGCCTAGGCACATTCTTGCTAGTCAGCCTGGAAACAAGACATTCATGACTCAAAATGATTTACTTAAGGCATAGTGACACTTGAACTGTGTAAAATCTATTCTGAACACTTGAATATAGTATTAATATCTTATATGACATCACATAATTTTGATATCAAGCATTGTGGCTACAATAAACAAACTAAGTAAAGTGTTATTGTTTGAAGTCTTGGTAACTTGTCAGGTAAAGTGTGTTGAGCTGAAAGAAGTTCCCTATTCGAAAACTACTAAACTGTGGCCGCAGAGGAATCACTTCTAGACATTTTAGTAACTGTTAAGCTTTTCATACGTAATAAAAGTGTGCTAGTGCCTTAAATGCCTTTTTTTTCTTTTTTAATGTGTAGAGTGAAGTGAGCATCTAGTCAGCATCTGTAATATCAGTTTTTAGTTTAGATCAGATTATTTTCTAACAAGATACTACAGTTACAAAACAAAATAACTGAAAGCAATGATAGAAATAATGACATATTTTAAGATCAGATGTTGGTTCTTATTACAACATGGTGGCAGGCAGATGCTGGTGTTCACAATGTTGAATGTGACTTACACTATACCAGATGACCTGATTCAATATCGTATTACGAAAAGAAATCACCACATATTGTATAAACTTCAGATGCTGAATAAGATTTTAGGGCGAGCAAGATGGACGTAGCTGAAGAAACAATTGGACAGCATATCAGGGTAGTAATGAGGTAGGGGCGAAAGTGGGCCCATGCTGTCCTCTGACATGGCGTTAATCACTGTTTGATGTAGAGACATTACATTTAACACTCCACCAAGACATAAGTTCCTGTTACTGTAGGTATCGCATCAGGCTCAACAATTTTTGCCTATCACATGTGCTTCCATCGATATGATACTGTTAACCCATTTGTTATTAAATACGGTAAACTGGTACTGTTCGTAAGCACTGCTTTATATTATGTCATTGTACTAGTAACAGTAGTTATGAGACACAAGCTCTGTAATACAAGAAATCGCACAGCCTCAACAAAAACAAAATGAGAGACAATTTGAAATCGCCATGGTACGAAAGTCAAGGTGCATAATTTCTTTAAAATATTTATAATTGGCTTTTGAATCACAGTTAGCAAACGGTTTATATAATTATATATGCACGAGTGACAGTGTAGACCTGAAACAGCAACTATGATTAAAACCAAAACACATCAGCAGATTTTTAACCTGACTTGATTTATTGAAATTTGAAACCACATACAAAGTATTGATTATCTGCAATCATATCACTGTGAAATGACATTGTGCACCATCTTCCGAAAACTTAAAAGGCTAAACAGATAGTCCACATAAAAATATTTCATGGCTGTATGAAAGTTTTTTTAACAGACGTTTGTGACCTTCTACAACCAAACAACACAACTACACATAACGACAACACAAGCATACTGAAATACCCAAAGTCGAAGATTGTAAATTTTAAAACAGTACATCAATGGGTACAAATGAAATCATATTCCGAAATTGAAATGAATGTAATTAGAGAAATTACATACAATAATGGTTATAGTCCTACCCTATGTGGCAATGTACTTCATAGAAAGAAGACGTGGTAAATAACAGCACTTTACTTGCTTCCTCAGAAGACACTAAATCACACTCATAGCGTGCTGTATGGTACTTGTCAGAAAACTAAAATCCGGGAATTGTATACCAGCTTCATAAACTTTGAATACTGTTTCCCACACTGTTCAACAGTACGAAATGCAATTTGAATACTATTTCCCACACTCTGTTCAACAGTACGAAATGCAATTTGGGATCTTCTGCACTTAATGTGCAAGTTATACACTACTGGCCATTAAAATATACTACACCAAGAAGAAATGCAGATTATAAACGGGTATTCATTGGACAAATATATTATACTAGAAATCACATGTGATTACATTTTCACGCAATTTGAGTGCATAGATCCTGAGAAATCAGTACCCAGAACAACCACCTCTGGCTGTAATAACTGCCTTGATACGCCTGGGCATTCAGTCAAGCAGAGCTTCGATGACTTGTACAGGTACAGCTGCCCATGCAGCTTCAACACTATACCACAGTTCATCGAGAGTAGCGACTGGCGTATTGTGACGAGCCAGTTGCTCGGACACCATTGACCAGACGTTTTCAGTTGGTGAGAGATCTGGAGAACGTGCTTGCCAGGGCAGCAGTCGAACATTTTCTGTATCTAGAAAGGCCCGTACAGGACCTGCAACATGCGGTAGTGCATTATCCTGCTGAAATGTAGGGTTTCGCAGGGATCGAATGAAGGGTGGAGCCACGGGTCGTAACACATCTGAAATATAACGCCACTGTTTGAAGTGCCGCCAATGCGAACAAGAGGTGACCGAGACGTGTAACCAATGACACCCCCTACCATCACGCTGGGAAATATGTCAGTATGGCGATGACGAATACACGATTCCAATGTGCGTTCACCGCGCTGTCGCCAAACACAGAAGCGACCATCATGATGCTGTAAACAGAACCTGTATTCATCCGAAAAAATTACGTTTTGCCATTCGTGTACCCAGGTTCGTCGTTGAGTACACCATCGCAGGCGCTCCTGTCTGTAATGCAGCGTCAATGGTAACCGCAGTCATGGTCTCCGAGCTGATAGTCCATGCAGCTGCAAACGTCGTTGAACTGTTCGTGCAGATGGTTGTTGTCCTGCAAACGTCCCCATTTGTTGTCTCAGGGATCGAGACGTGACTGCACGATTCGTTACATCCATGGGGTATAAGACGCCTGTCATTTCGACTGTTAGTGATACGAGGCCGTTGGAATCCAGCACGGCGTTCCGTATTATCCTCCTGTACCCATCGATTCCATATTCTGCTAACAGTCATTGGATCTCGACCAACGCGAGCAGCAATGTCGCGATACCATAAACCACAAGCGCGTTAGGCTACAATCCGACCTTTATCAAAGTTGGAAACGTGATGGGACGCATTTCTCTTCCTTACACGAGGCATCACAACAACGTTTCAGTAGACAACGCCGGTCAACTGTTGTTTGTGTATGAGAAATCGGTTGGAAACTTTCCTCATGTCAGCACGTTGTAGGTGTCGCAACCGGCATATCACAGCACCTTCTTCCTGTCGGTTAAATTTCGCGTCTGTACCACCATATCTTCGTGGTGTAGCATTTTTATGTCCTGTAGTATATTACGAGATGAACATCAACAAAATTAAAACAAGGGCTATGTAATATAGTTGAATTAAAGCAGTCAATGGTGGTAGAATTACGAGGCACTATAACTAGTAGATGAGTTCTGCTGCTCGGACAACAAAGTAATTGATGATACCTGAAGTAGAGGACTTACAATAGTAAGGAAAGCATTTCTAGACGAGAGGCATTTGTTTGACATCAAATTTAACTGTAAACCTTATAAAATCTTTCTCAAGATTTTTTTCTGGAGTGGAACCCTGTACGGAAATTAAATTTGGACTTGAGAGAGTTCAGGCTTGAAGTAAACAGTGACTTTTGAAAAGTGGTGCTACAGAAGAATGGCGAAGATAGATGGGTAGATAGAATAAATATTGAGGAGGTATTGAATGTAACTGGGGTAAAAAGTAATGTGTTGTATAATTTTAGTAAAATAAGGGTAATATTGACAGCATATATCGTGAGGCATCAAGCAAATGTCAGATTGGTGGTATAGGGCATCAGTGGAGGGATAAAAATTGTAGAGATGTATTAAGACTTGAATAGTGTAAGCAGGTTCAAATGGCTGTAGCTTGCGCTATTTTAGCCCTTCCTCTGAAGCTTTGTTGGAATTAGGCGAAGTCCCCTTCGCGTCCGCGGTCTGAATCCAAGCCCTTTTGCCGGTATGCGGTGAGCGACATAACGCAACTCAACATTCAAAAGTCAATCATTAAAAAGCCCTTACCTATCTGACTCCTTTCGAGTAATGATTCCGTTAGACAGGAATATGTCCACCACTGCTCAAAACACCCCGTTGAACCGGCCATTAGCTTTTGATAGTTACCATAACACTACAGAACAGTAATTGAGTTCAAACTCAGCATGGTAAAGCTGCACAGCAAAGAAATGAAATATACTGCGTCAATTACCCTCTGCCAAGTCCGTATCTTCTATAAGACACCACCTCCACCCTCCAGCCATCTGAAGGCTCGAAGCACTCCTCTGAGGCCTCTTTTGACAGAACAACTCGGTGCTCACTAATTAACGACACAAGCCGAGAGAAACAACAAAGTAACTAAGAAGAATTCAACTACCGCACAAGGGAACTCACTTTCGAATGCTCTGGAAGCTTACCGTGCCGGAGCACTATTTTCGTTGATCATAGAGGATAAGAACTCCTAAATGGCTGCCACTTTAAAACACAAACTTTGCCCGCAGAAGACTCGCAACTCGCACCTTCAACAGCTTGGGCTATAATATTGTAAATATTCTGGTGAAGTGAGAAATAATCTTAACATTTTTCCTAATTTATTCACACATCGAACACTTAATCGTCCCTATCTATTGCACATAACATATACTGCACTGTACGCAATTTACTTTTTAATTATGGACAAAACCAAATGATTTAGCATGGGAATCATTATCTCATTACTAAGACAACTTTGAGGTTCGCCGATGACACTGTAATTCTGTCAAAGACAGCAAAGGACCTGGAAGAGCAGCTGAACGGAATTGACAGTGTCTTGAAAGGAGGATACATGACGAACATCAACAAAAGCAAAACGAGTATAATGGAATGTACTTGAATTAAATCGGGTGATGCTGAGGGAATTAGATAAGGAAATGAGACACTTAAAGTAGTAAAGAAGTTTTGCTGTTTGGGGAGCAAAATAACTGATGATGGTCGAAGTACAGAAGATATAAAATGTAGACTGGCAATGGCAAGCAAAGCGTTTCTGAAGAAAAGAAATTTGTTAACATTGGGTATAGATTTAAGTGTCAGGAAGTCATTTCTGAAAGTATTTGTGTGGAGTGTAGCCATGTATGGAGGTGAGACATGGACGATGAATAGTTTGGACAAGAAGAGAAACAAGCTTTCTACATGTGTTGTGGTACAGAAGAATGCTGAAGATTAGATGGGTAGATCGCATAACTTATGAGGAGGTATTGAATAGAATTGGGGAGAAGAGGAGTTTGTGGCAAAACTTGACAAAAAAAGGGATCGGTTCGTAGGACATGTTCTGAGGCATCAAGGGATCACCAATTTAGTATTGGAGGGCACCGTGGAGGGTAAAAATTGTAGAGGTAGACCAAGAGATGAATAGACTAAAGAGATTCAGAAGGATGTAGGTTGCAGTAGGTACTGCGAGATGAAGAAGCTTGCACAGGATAGAGTAGCATGGAGAGCTCCATCAAAGCAGTCTCTGGACTGAAGAACACCACAACAACAACAAAAATGGTTCAAATGGCTCTGAGCACTTTGAGACTTAACATCTGTGGTCATCATTCCCCTAGAACTTAGAACTACGTAAACCTAACGAACCTAAGGACATCACACACATCCATGCCCGAGGCAGGATTTGAACCTGCGTCCGCAGCGGTCACGCGGTTCCAGACTGAAGAGCCTAGAACCGCACGGCGACACCGGCCGGCCCACAACAACAACAAGGCAATTTACAATAAGAATAAAAACATAAGAAGCCAATGAATCAGAAATTTAAATAATTTAAATAATCTCATAAAAATGAAATCATATGTACCCCTGTACAACTCACTATGTTAGCATTGTCCAAATAGGACGGATATAGGTAGATGTCATGTACATATACAAACAAACAAATTCCTGCTGTGTCACAATATTTGGATGATTTATTCAACAGAAAGAACTTCAGAAATTGAGCGAGTCAGTGACGCGTTGGTGCGTCTGTGGCTCTTATGCAAGCAGTTATTCCGCTTGGTATAAATTTATAAAGTTTTTGGATGTTTTCGTGAGGGATATCGTGCCAAATTCTGTCAAACTGGAGCATTAGATTATTAAAAGCCCGAGGTGGTTAGATGGTCCTGCCCATAATGCTCGAAACGTTCTCATTTGGAAAGAGGTCCGGCGATCCTGTTGGCAAAAGTGGGGCTTGGCAAGCACGAAGAAAAGCTAGAACACTTGCGATTCCGGACGGCCGATTTCTTTCTGTAAGACCAGTATGGCTTCTCATGAAGGGCAACATAACTGGGCGTAGAATTTCGTTGACGTGGCGTTGAGGTGTAAATGTGCCGCAAATTACAGCCAAAGGGGTCCCGCAATGAGGTGAAATGGTACTCCCGACCACGACTCCCTGCTGTCGGGGCGTATGGCTGGCGACAGTCAGGGTGGTATCCAACCGCAGTCCGAGGCGCCTCCAGATACGTCCTCGCTGTTCGTCAGAGCTCAGCTAGACAGTTCTCCTGCAGCCAGTGAGATTACAGGTTAGCAAGTTCTCCGGATTTCTCCCTAATTGAGAACGTTCTGAGTATTACGGGCGGGGCCGTCTAATCACCTTGGGATTTTCAAGATTTAACAGGCCAGTATCACCGAATCTGGGACGTAATCCCTAAGGAGGACATCCAACAATTATTCAATCAGTGCCAAGCTGTATAACTGCTTTCATAAGAAACAGTGTTTGATCACACGTTTTCAGTCCGGAACCGCGCTGCTCGTATGGTCGCGTGTTCGAATCCTGCATCGGGCATGGTTGTATGTGATCTTCTTAGCTTAGTTAGGTTTCAGTAGTTCTAAGTCTAGGGGACTGATGACTTCAGATGTTAAGTCCCACACTGCTTGGAGCCATTTGAACCATTTGATCACACGTTATTGCCTTGCTCCATTCATGATGCCGGTTCTCCTGAATATATCATCCGACCTTGCTACTCGTAAAACTGTAATCATTCGTTTGTCATTACATGTAAATCACATCTAACGATATCCGACCCATTCAGATATATTCATTGTGGTGCGTCGTTTTTTTCCCCAATACGTCCAACGCTAGGGTGCTATTCCAGTACCGGAGAGTCTCGGTAACAGCGATGATCTAAGACGGGGAAAATAAGCTGAACACGTGAATTGAGCTTTGTGCTATGGAGGACACTGGACCAGGGTAATCCATGTGACAGTGTTAGCTATAATGCGGTGGTGTTGTAATGGCTGGCACAAGAAGACCCGGGTTCATGTCACGGCCATAGCACAATTTTTAATTTATTTGTTCAGCTTCCATCATTATTGCGAATGCGTTCTTGTGCGCTACACGGCGCACTGTTTTGAACTACTTAAACCTAACTAACCTAAGGACATCAGACACATCCATGACCGAGGCAGGATTCGAACCTGCGACGGTAGCAGCAGCACGGTCCAGAGTCTATCTATCGCTTGTGCCTGTTTCCCGCGGTTACGCAAGGTTAGTTTAAGGAGTGGCTGGATGCCCTTCCTGCCGTCACCCTGTAACCCCCCGGAACGGAATGAGAGTACCCCAACTGCCTGAGACTAGTGTAATCCATGGAAAAGTGACAATGTGTTCAGACGTCTGCGAGCCTTGTAACAGAGGCGGGACGTAGGGATCAGCCCGGTATTCACGTAGGGGGATGTGGAAAGCCACCTAAATCCATATCCAGGATGGCCGGCACACCGGCCGACGTCGTTTAACCGCCGGGCGGATTCGATCCGGGGCCGGCGCGCCTACCCGAGTCCAGAAAGCAGAGCATTTAGCGCTCTCGGCGAACCTGATGGGTCAGAATACGGATTCAAAGTAAATTAAATAAAAATGACTGTAATGAGAAGTAGCAGAAATGAGAACAGCGAGAAACTTAATATCACGACTGAAGGTCACAAAGTGGATGAAGTTGAGGAATTCTGCTACTTAGGCAGCGAAGTAACGAGTAACAGACGGAGCAAGGAGGACATCAAAAGAAAAATAGCACTGGCGGAAAGGACATTCCTGGCTAAGAGAAATGTACTAGTATCAAACATAGGCCTTAATTTGATGAAGAAGTTTCTGAGAATGTACGTTTGGAGCACAGTGTTGTAGGGTAGTGAAACACTGACTGTGGGAAAACCGGAACAGGAGAGAACCGAATCATTTGAGATATGGTGCTACAGACTAATGTTGGAAAGTTGGTGGATTCATGAGGTAGGGACTGAGGAGATTCTGCGCAGAATCGGAGAGGAAAGAATGATGTGGGTTCCCCTAAATCTCTCGAGGCATGGTTCCGGTGAATATGAAACGGCCGATTTCCTCACCTGTCCATCACGTATCGGAATTCACGCTACATCCATAATGTCCTCGAACATGACGAAACGTTAAACCCCAATCATCCTCTCTTTATTTCTGACAGGGCCGTTCCTACGAGGCTGTACCGCTCATAGTCTCAGATTGCAGGGTCTTGGGAGATACATTAATCCCTTTTTTTAGTCTTTTACATTGAATCTTAAAGGCCAGTAGTATGTGTTTAAGTCATATTGCAACATTACGTTCGTTTCATTTTTACTCTTACGAATTACTATCTGACAAATCCACCACTGGCAGGGTATTCATTTTGTCAATTTTGTATTAGTATCAAGACAAAAACAGTCTGTGTTTGTATTGTAATATTGAACAGATTTCATTTCCATTTGTTCACGAAAACACCTTTGATATCATGAAACAATCTGTTCGCTGCGCGCAGATGGTTCTCGTGTCTACAGCGTGATTTTACAAACATATCTGTGGCATTGGCTCTTCACAGTTCTATAGACGGCTACTCTTTTCACCTGCAGTTGTTTGCGCCTCGCATTTGAAACCTGCCAAAAACGCTGCAAGGTGTCAGGCATTTCCTTAAGTGACCTCGACTGTAGGAGTATCTTAGTAGTAAAGGATAAATTTATTATAATTTCATCTACGATGCAGCAGTTTTTTACGCATCTCATAGTTTATGACGTCATGTCTCCTGAGTAATGATAGGTGGGTGGTTCTTACCCGCACAGGGATTTTCCCCTGACAGTAAGGAATACGTGTACCAAGTTTGATTGAAATAGGTCCCGTAGTGTTGGAGGAGATACGGAAGATACATACATACATACATTCATATTTATAATATCTACTGATGTTCTTAGGTATCAGCTCGACGCATTGGGTTTGGCGCCTCAGTACCCACGTAACTAGTTTTTAAATTAGTACACTCTATGTGGCCAAAAACGGTTTGTAAACCTCTCAGCTGTTTGGAAATAACGACTGTTTCTCAATTAGCCTCTTATACTCAAACCTCAAGGGATAGTTGCTAGAGCGTAAGATTCACATATGAAGGATCCAAAGTTGAAACCCCGATGACGATGAATTTTTTTTATTGTACTATGCGTAAAAGTATGATATGGGACAACGCGTTTATGACTGTTTGGAGATTAAGGCGAAGTTCTCTTGGCCGTCTGCTTTCGCTTTGTTTCTTTGAAAGCAGGAAATCTATAGAGTACACTTGTAGTTTCACAGAACATACAATTAGAACAGAAAAATAAAGATTCAACTGCATCCAAGTGCGAAAGTAGCATAAAAAATAGTAATTAATAATAAACAAAATAATAAGATCTGTAATAAGTACATTAATAAACAAGCGAAAGCCAAGAGAACATTGATAAAAACATATCATGAAAATCTTGTTTCACGTAACATTTTCACGCGTAAACAATTTAAATAAATTGTCATCAGTGGGTGTATGAACGCTCTCACTGTCACCGACGAGAGATGTACAATAGTCACTCACAAATACGCTTTTCCTGTGCTCCACTTTTAATTACCGTTTACGCATGTACTACTGGACGACAGCACACAGCACGAACTAAATCAGTGTTTTGGTTGATCATCGACATAAAACGTTTGGTATCGATCTGAGTGTCAGACATGTGCATGTTTGGGTGTTGGCCTCTAAAGTGCCTTGAAGGACTAACTCCAAACTGTGACTTGACTGTTTTTGGCACACCAGTGTATATGCCACTCATGACGGATGCCCCATCACTGTCTTCACCGGAACAGTTACTCCCTTTCTCTGTATAGATTCCATTAACTAACGTTCGAGTCCTAATGCAGTCTGGTCTTTGAGCTGGTCAAAGGAGCTAAATGATGCGCACATATTTACTTCAAAATGATTAGCAAAACAATAGTTGATTATTTCAGCATAGCAAAAGAATCCTCTTCACTGATTTTACTAATTTTTCCACTTTTACTCCCCCTTTCCTATTGTTCTCTATATTTTCCTATTTTCTTTCTTTCCAGGGCACGTAACTGAGGGTGACATTGCCCTGGTCGTTCCAGAATAATTATTCTCCCGCTATTCTCCCTGGATAGTGTCCTTAATTGCGCTGTGATTTATTTCCGCATATTCCTCTGAGCTTACGGTACGAACCATATCGAGACGTGACGCAGTTCCCAACAATAGTGGGGGTCCCGGCAGAGGCCCACACCGTTACTGAGCAACAGTCTGAGGCCAGGCGGCTAGTGAACAATACTGATGCGTCCGTCCCAGCCAGCAAAATCCCTGGAAAAGCGAGAGATGCAGTCAGAGCACAGAGCGACTACGGCAGTCCGAAGGTAAGCCATCACCACACACACGAGTTCCGCTAATCTGTGACAGTCAAAACACAATTCTCAAAACAATTGCGTAACGTAAGTCTCAGAAGCATGTGTAGTTAATATACATGGAGATCTTCGACATTGCAGTTATGTTCAGGATAATTTAATTTCGCAAAGCAATCAACCAGATTTTTATGTAGATTTGTCTGTGTCAGTTCGTGATGAAGAAGAATGAAATTGGTAAATCTTGAAATCAAGAGTAAGGTCTTATTCCATCCGTCCGCGTCGAGCAAATTTCGTCTTATATGACGTCATAAGTTTACGTTATGAAGGATGCGTGCGATCTGCTATTAAATGTTGTCTTTGCTTGTATTAGTTTCCGGTGTAATGTGTGTTGTTTGTAAACTTCGATATTAAATCTAATATCAGTTTCAAAGTATATTTTAAACTGTGGGTAGAGCTATAAGTAGTATACATGTACTGCTTGTAAATATAATGTTGTTGTTTCATACAATTATTTGACTATTTTTGTAATCTGGCGAATTTTTTCAGGAAAAAAGTAACGTTGTCGAGGCGCTGCGTATATGATATAAATTGTTCTAGTACACATCGTGTTGTTGCTAGTGAAAGATCACTGTTGTAGCGAATGCATTCTTTTGGGTTGAAGTTTTGTAGTAATGTTTTAGTTTAGTAGAAATGTCTTTCGTTTTTATTGATTAGTGTTTTTTTCTCTACGATTAATGACTTGTCAATTTTCGTTTGTATTACGATTTTACTTTTCATATGCAATTTCTTTATGTTTATTGTGGAAGAATTTATTTGTGACCTTTTTTTTTCAATTAATTCGTCGTTTTCTGGGGACGTCTATGGTATCAATATTTGCGTTTAAAGTACTGTATACGTCAGGCGAAGAATCCGACTGTAATTGTTCGATATTTTTTGGTTTACTTTAGAGATATTCTTTTATGTGTTTTTCTCCTTTTTCTCTGGAATGTGGGAGTACCTGTTATCGTTGCCTTCAACTGAGATATTTAGAATTAGTGTGTGTTATTATTATCAGTTTCCCCATGTTTTCGTTTGCTTTGTTTTCTGAGGAGTAGCGTGCACGATTTCTTCGTTACATTGTGGAGCTACGTCTGGTATCTCTAACCTCGTTGAAGCTATGTGGTACAAGAGAAATTTTCGATACCAACTGATTGTTTATTGCCCTTTTCTTCCCGTTTATTCCGAAGGAATCTGTGTGGGTTCTTTTTCGCTTCTGTAACTGCTTTGCTGGGAGTACGTCTGCTATCGTTGTCTTCGTTTGTGCTAGATAGATGTAGCATATTCTGCGATGCCAATTTTTTCTATATTTTGCAGCTTTTTAATGTGTTCTGTGTGTTTCGTGAGTATATATGTGTGTGTGTGGGGGGGGGGGGGGGGGAGGGTAGGTTGGTATCGCTGTCTTCGTTTGAGAGAAGCGAAGATTTCGTTTACAATTTTACGATTTTAGTATTTTTTAGTTAAGTTATTGGTATTTGTCACTGCAATTTGTCGTGTCTTAGGGGGGCAGGGGGACAGGAGAGTGGTATTATATCGATCTATATGACGTATTTAATTCCAGCGATAGCTGTGGTTGTATGTTCCGCGTTACTGGGGTGTGTATGGTATTTCTTTTCTCGTTTGAGCTGTTTAGGTAACGCGAAAAATTCGTTTTCATTTGTGTCACATTTTCCTTCGTTTGTTTTGGATAAATTCGGTTGCGTAATTGCGGTTCGGGTTGTTTGAGGGAAGAGACCAGACAGTGAGGTCATCTGTCTCATCGGATTATGGAAGGACAGGCAAGAAAGTCGACCGTGCCCTTTGAAAGGAAGCATCCCGGCGTTTGCCTGGAGCGATTTAGGGAAATCAGGGCCGGACGCGGGATTGAACCATCGTCCTCCCGAATGCGAGTGCAGCGTGCTAATCACTGCGCCACCTCGCTCAGTGGCTGCGTAGTTGTTCTTTTCACTATTTTGGGGGTGTGGGTGGGGTGACGTACCTGTTCATAATGTTCCAATGTGTGTGAATTCGTAAGGAACCAAACTGCTTAGGTCCCTAGACTTACACACTACTTAAACTAACTTTAACCTATGCTAAGACCAACACCCCCCCCCCCCCCCCCCCCCCCCATGAACCATGGACCTTACCGTTGGTGGGGAGGCTTGTGTAGGAAGGAAACATAGTAGGTGAATATGGATTGGGGCTAAGAAATGAAAGAGGATGCCACCTGGTAGAATTTTGCACAGAGCACAACTTAATCATAGCTAACACTTGGTTTAAGATTCATGAAAGAAGTTTGTATACATGGAAGAACCCTGGAGATATTAAAAGGTATCAGATAGATTATATAATGGTAAGACAGAGATTTAGGAACCAGGCTTTAAATTGTAAGACAATTCCAGGGGCAGATGTGGACTCTGGCCACAATCTATTGGTTATGACCTGTAGATTAAAACTGAAGAAACTGCAAAAATGTGGGAAATTAAGGAGATGGGACCTGGATAAACTGAAAGAACCAGAGGTTGTCCAGAGTTTCAGGGAGAGCATAAGGGAACAACTGACAGGAAAGTGGGAAAGAAATGCAGTAGAAGAAGAATGGGTAGCTTTGAGGGATGAAGTAGTGAAGGCATCAGAGGATAAAGTAGGTAAAAAGACGAGGGCTAGTAGAAATCCGTGGGTAACAGAAGAAATATTGAATTTAACTGATGAAAGGAGAAAATATAAAAATGCAGTAAATGAAGTAGGCAAAAAGGAATACAATCGTCTCAAAAATGAGATTGACAGAAAGTGCAAAATGGCTAAGCAGGGATGGCTAGATGACAAATGTAAGGATGTAGAGGCTTATCTCACTAGGGGTAAGATAGATAATGCCTACAAGAAAATTAAAGAGACCTTTGGAGATAAGAGAACCACTTGTATGAATATCAAGAGCTCAGATGGAAACCCAGTTCTAAGCAAAGAAGGGAAAGCAGAAAGGTGGAAGGGGTATATAGAGGGTGAATAGAAGGGCGATGCACTTGAGGACAATATTATGGAAATGGAAGAGGATGTAGATGAAGATGAAATGGGAGATATGATATTGCGTGAAGAGTTTGACAGAGCACTGAAAGGCCTGAGTCGAAACAAGGCCCCTGGAGTGGACAACATTCCATTGGAACTACTGACGGCCTTGGGAGAGCCAGTCCTGACAAAATTCTACCATCTGCTGAGCAAGATGTTTGAAACAGGCGAAATACCCTCAGACTTTAAGAAGAATATAATAATTCCAATCCCAAAGAAAGCAGGTGCTGCCAGATGTGAAAATTACCGAACAATCAGTTTAATAAGCCACAGCTGCAAAATACTAACACGAATTCTTTACAGACGAGTGGAAAAACTAGTAGAAGCCGATCTCGGGGAAGATCAGTTTGGATTCCATAGAAAAGTTTGAACACGTGAGGCAATACTGACCCTACGACTTATCTTAGAAGAAAGATTAAGGAAAGGCAAACCTACGTTTCTAGCATTTCTAGACTTAGAGAAAGCTTTTGACAATGTTGACTGGAATACTCTCTTTCAAATTCTAAAGGTGGCAGGGGTAAAATACAGGGAGCGAAAGGCTATTTACAATTTGTACAGAAACCAGATGGCAGTTATAAGAGTCGAGGGACATGAAAGGGAAGCAGTGGTCGGGAAGCGAGTAAGACAGGGTTGTAGCCTCTCCCCGATGTTATTCAATCTGTATACTGAGCAAGCGGTAAAGGAAACAAAAGAAAAATTTGGAGTAGGTATTAAAATCCATGGAGAAGAAATAAAAACTTTGAGGTTCGCGATGACATTGCAATTCTGTCAGAGACAGCAAAGGACTTGGAAGAGCAGTTGAAAGGAATGGAAAGTGTCTTGAAAGGAGGATATAAGATGAACATCAACAAAAGCAAAACGAGGATAATGAAATGTAGTCGAATTAAGTAGGGTGATGCTGAGGGAATTAGATTAGGAAATGAGACACTTAAAGTAGTAAAGGAGTTTTGCTATTTGGGGAGCAAAATAACTGATGATGTTCGAAGTAGAGAGGATATAAAATGTAGACTGGCAACGGCAAGGAAAACGTTTCTGAAGAAGAGAAATTTTTTAACATCGAGTATAGATTTAAGTGTCAGAAAGTCATTTCTGAAAGTATTTGTATGCAGTGTAGCCATGTATGGAAGTGAAACATGGACGATAAATAGTTTGGACAAGAAGAGAATAGAAGCTTTCTAAATGTGGTGCTTCAGAAGAATGCTGAAAATTAGATGGGTAGAACACATAACTAATGAGGAAGTACTGAATAGGATTGGGGAGAAGGGATGTTTGTGGCACAACTTGACCAGAAGAAGGGATCGGTTGGTAGGACATGTTCTGAGGCATCAAGGGATCACCAATTTGGTATTGGAGGGCAGCGTGGAGGGTAAAAATCGTAGAGGGATACCAAGAGATGAATACACTAAGCAGATTCAGAAGGATGTAGGTTTGCAGTAGGTACTGGGAGGTGAAGAAGCTTGAACAGGATAGAGTAGCATGGAGAGCTGCATCAAACCAGTCTCAGGACTGAAGGCCGCAACAACAACAAGACCAACACACACACCCATGTCGGAGGGAGGACTCGAACCTCTTGCGGGAGGGGCCGCGCAGTCCGTGAAATGACGCCTCAAACCCCGGGGCTGCTCCGCGCGGCTGAGCTACCTGTTATCTTTGTTTTCCTTCCACATCTATCCGTTTAGCGTACATAGCGATTGAACTTCTGTGTGGTTTTCTTTTTTTTTTTTCATTTCGTTGTTGTATTTCGTAAGATATTGTGAGCGTTATTATTCGTTGATTTATCGAAGTCTGTTCGGTATCGCTCTCTTTGTTTCAGCTGTATAGGTTTGCACCTTTTTTTGGTTCGGTGTGCAGGAATTTTGTTTTCGTTGTTTATAGAAAGTCATCCATTCGCGGCTCTGTGTCTGCTGTCGTTGTATTCCCTTAAGACTACTGTAAGATGCGATTCCACTTGTTAGCTCTGAATCGTCGCGTAAATGTGTGAAGTCGTCTATGCTCGTTCTATTTCAAGTTTGCATTCTGAAGTAAGTGGGGACGCTCTGCTGTAGTGGATGTTCCTGTCTGTTCAAAAGTGGCTCTGAGCACTATGGAACTTAACTGCTGAGCTCATCAGTCCCCTAGAACTTAGAACTACTTAAACCTAACTAACCTAAGGACATCACACACATCCATGCCCGAGGCAGGATTCGAATCTGCGACCGTAGCGGTAGCGCGGTTCCAGACTGTAGCGCCTAGAACCGCTCGGCCACCTCGGCCGGCTTTCTGTCTGTGATTTTGTTTGTGAAAATGCTGCGTAGTCCCTTCGTAGAAATATGTTACCTATGTATTTTTCTTTTTTCACTTGTAAGCTTTCCTTTTCAATATGTTCGCTCTTGGGATTGTAGATTGTTCAAAATGGTTCAAATGGCTCTGAGCACTATGGGACTCAACTGCTGTGGTCATTAGTCCCCTAGAACTTAGAACTACTTAAACCTAACTAACCTAAGGACATCACACACATCCATGCCCGAGGCAGGACTCGAACCCGCGACCGCAGCAGTCGCACGGTTCCGGACTGCGCGCCTAGAACCGCGAGACCACCGCGGCCGGCTGTAGATTGTTAGTCGTATGCTTTCATATATTTTCTCCTTTTGAATTGCGTTCGATTCTTTCGCTGTCTGAAATCCGGTTTGTTTTGGGACTTCCTTCGGGTTTTAAAGAGCTTAATTTTTAATTTTTTGTACCACGTATTTCTGGATTCGTCGATCATCATTTGCCAGTTCATCTGAACAAATCTTTTCTTTGAAATAGGACTGTTTTGTGTTTCTCGTTTGTTTGTATGCATTTTTTCGCTGGAGTTGTCTTTCCCTGTTTTTTTGTGTAAAAAGCAGTTTCATTTTGTACTTTCTTGTTTTCATTTCAGTGAGTATATTTAATCTGCATAGTTCTTCTTCTTTTGTGTTTTGTTTTCGAGCTGCTATTTCCCGTTTCGGCATTATTGGTTATTAAGATTCGTCGTTCGTTTATAGGTATGGATCCGCCTAAAGGAATAAGTTCGCGATCTTTAAACACTGCCACGAGCAGCCATTTAGATTTCCGACTGCCGGGATCCTTGTCGAAGACGTCTGGTGTCGCCAGTGTGGTGAATTAATGAAGCTGTTCAGAGACGCTGCGTCTCGGAGCAAGGACCGTGACAGGTGGATATGACGTGCGATAACATCTAGAGATCCATTAGCCGAGGTTCCTAATTAGCGAAATCTGTGTTGGGCTTGCGTGACATAGTGCGAGTGACTTATTGTTGGTCGTACAGATATGCCTTCTGGTTACTTGCTCATTAAACAGGTGTGAGTCGAAGATGTGTCCCTGACTTCTATTCTTTTTCTAGGGAAGTTCGTTCAGAGTTATATATAGCGGATCTTTAGAGAGGTCGAACGTTTGTGTTGAAATTGATGAGACTCCGTTTGGTAAGAAAAAAACATGGAAGGAGGAGTGGCCTGTCGAAATTTCGGTATGGGGCGCTGTTGTTTCTGGGGTTGGGTGTTCAGATGTGATTTTTCCCGTTTGTAGTCGACGTACAAAGCAGTTGTATGTCAAATTAATTAAAGAATAGATGCCGGCCACGGTGGCCAAGTGGTTCTAGGTGCTACAGTCTGGAACCGCGCGACTGCTACGGTCGCGGGTTCCAAGCCTGCCTCGGGCATGGATGTGTGTGATGTACTTAGGTTAGTTAGGTTTAAGTAGTTCTAAGTTCTAAGGGACTGATGACCTCAGCTATTAAGTCCAATAGTGCTCAGAGCCATTTGAACCATTTTTTTTAAAGAATATGTCCAGCAGCGCTCAATTATTACAGTATATCCGATTGCTTGTCCCTTCACAAATCTTGGGGCGTCGTGTTGTACAAATACCGTTACAGGTATATTGAGTAACTATTAAATTCGTCACTAGTAGGGAGAAGAAGCGTAGTTCTACTCTACAACCTGACCCACATGATGGAGGAGAAGCGTGGCTCACAATTCCAGTCTTTTCCAGGCTTGTATAAGTTCAGTCGGTTAAATTTATAGGCCAAGGGAGATTAGTTAGGGTTTCGTGAGGTTTGCGCTAGGAGACGAGCTGGATATTTTTGCTTAAAATGATTCAAATGGCTCTGAGCACTATGGGACTTAACAGCTGAGGTCATCAGTCTCCTAGAGCTTAGAACTAGTTAAACCTAACTAACCTAAGGACATCACACACATCCATGCCCGAGGCGGGTTCCGAGCCTCCGACCGTAGCAGTCGCGCGGTTCCGGACTGAAACGCCTAGAACCGCTCGGTCACCACGGCCGGCAAGGTTTTAGCCAAGGATACGTTGCAGCCCATGAAGCTTAAGAGACACCTGCGAACCGAACATCCACGCCACGTAAACAAACCCATAGAATTTTTTAAGCGACATGAATCAGGACTAAAAGGAGATGTGAGATTCTAAAAAAAAAGAAAAAGAAAAAAAAAGGCATCAGTTCCTCAGAAAGCCCTAAGAGCATCCCTAGCGGTATCTTAGTTAATAGCAAAATACAAATCACCACTCAATATCCGGTGAGAAATTACTTCTTCCCGCAGTCGTCAAAGTGTGTGAAATCGTGCACGGAAGTAGGTCTGGCGAGAGTCTGAAGTCGATACCACTCACAGATGATTCAGTGGCTCGTCAAATTGATGCAATAGCCACTGACGTGAAAAATCGAGTGCTACTACGCCTTCATGATAGCCGAAAATTCGCCCTTCAAGTTGATGACAGCACTGATATCGCATATCTTTCCAGCTTCTCGTGTTTGTACGCTACTGTTGTGAAAATTAAATATACAAGGACCTCCTGTTTTGTAAAGCACGGTAAGGGAGGATTACAGGAGAGGAATTTTTCTTTCTTGTGAATTCCTTTTTTTATTGAAAAAATGTGTGTGAAAGCGTATGGGACTTAACTGCTTAGGTCATCAGTCCCTAAGCTTACACGCTACTTAACCTAAACTATTCTTAGGACAAACACACACACCCATCACCGAGGGAGGACTCGAACCTCCGCCGAGACCAGCCGCACCGTCCATGACTGCAGCGCCTTAGACCGCTCGACTAATCCTGCGCGGCTTTTTTATTGACAACAATCTGTCATGGACAAGTTATATCGCTGTTTGTACCGGTGGCGTACTGTAACTAAAAATGGATAAAGTTTCTGGAATTTCCCCTTCTGTGAAATTCACACTTTGTAAGATACACATTGTGTCTTCGGGTTCTCAAGCAGTACAAACGAAAGTCAATTACGTACTGAACGATACAGCCAGTGCTGTAAATTTTCTGAAAGCACGACGCACAAACAGTAGACTATTTTCCATGCTTTGCCAGGAGATGGGTTCCACTGAAGATGCGTTTTTTTTAAACGCGCAGATACGTTGGTTGTCCCGGGATAAAGTCACGTCGTGGAGCTGAAAGGTGAACTTCGTCTTTTTCTACTGACCACCAGTCCTACACTCGCGATTCGGTTTCTGGATGAAAAATTGCTTCTAACCTCGTGCTACTTGGCTGACGTTTTTGAGAAACTGAATGATCTTAACGTATCACCTTAAAGCCGAAATCGTAGTATCATCTTTCTAATCGAGAAGTGCTTGCGTTTAAGAGAGCACTTGGAGTATCAAATACTCAGACGGACAAGGTTAACTTGTTTCGTTGTCTGGATAATTTCGTGAAGGAAAATGAGTTCAATGTAGGTAAAATTAGTAGAATGGGCGCAGTACATCTTCAAAATCTTCGTCAACATTTCGAGGATAAAATTCCAGAACCTTTATCTGAATATGACTGGATCCACAGTCGGCTCTATGCGATCACAAGAGACCATTTGGCAACAGTAGAACAGGAGCAGTTAACAGAACTTTCATGTGACAGAACACTTCAAAATGAATTTAAATCGAAGTCTCTTGAAAATTTTTGTGTGGAGACTCGGAATGAATAACCAAATTCCTCAGAGGAGCAATGGATGTGGTATTAACCTTAGCCTCAACTTACCTGTACGAGTCAACATCTCCCATAATGGCATTACCTGCAGCTGGGATGGCATCTGTGAGTTGCTGTTTCAAAGATCTAGACTAGACTGGATCTACTTTCTTCACAAATTCTAGCGCACACGTCACACTAAATGTGCATATGTCAGAAAATTTCCGAATTTCCAGCCGCATGCCTATTCACTCTTGTTATTTCCTTTTGTTATGAACAGTTTGGATATAAAAGTATTTAAAAAGGGGTTTAAATGTTGACTGCTGTTCCATCGTCATTTGTACATCACGAATTATGAAATATCAAAAAATGCCGAATGATTTAAAAGCAGTGAAGATTGAAATAGTTAAACTTTAACTAACTAACTAATTTGTGAACTAAATTATAAAAAAATTATTTAGTGAGATACACATATTAGCTCGGTTCCAATAACCGCATTTGTAACCATGATTATTTATAAACTATTTGCAATATCTAGCTTTGCTGCATTTGAATAATACAAATGTGTGAGTGTTTTAAAAAATGTGTAACCCTGATGTGCTCGAAGGATACTCTGTCATTATAATAATTAATATTATAATTGTTGTTGTAACTGATGGATATTATAATTAGATTGAAGTAAACAGATACCATGGACTGCTTCTGTGTCAAAAATGAGGAGTGCTGAGGATGAAAAGAAAAATGGAGGCGGGGGGTGGTGGGTGGGGGGTGGAAAAATTAACGTTTCAGAAGGTGGGCAAGATGCAAAAAGTTTGAGAACCCTTGCGTTAGAGACCTGCATATCCGTTGCGATCTGGCGCGCAATCTGACATTTTGAGCAGTGGCTACCACCGTAAGTCGCAGGTCGTCAATAGTGGGGCCATCCACCTGCTGGAGAATGGTATCGGTAATGCGGGTTAGCGTTTCAGACCTTGAGTCATCGGCTAATGACGCCCGTCCTTCCTTCTATCGTCTATGAGTCACCCTGACCCATGTAAGGGACATGCAGTGCTCGCCGTACACCTGTACCACTCTTCAATGAACTTTCGTTCCCCGCACTTCTTCCTCGGCCAGGAAACGCTCTGCACACCTTTGTTCTTCTTTCGAAGCCTCCATTTCTCTGTTTTCGACACTACTGAGTTGTGGAGATACTGGATGAGCTCACGTGCTCGTTCTTTAGTCACGTGGGTGTGCACCAAAGTCCGTCCAGAAGCGAGTTTGAAACCTCTGCGCTTTTTAAGGATCACACCTTCTTCCGCAGGCAACGGAATTACATTTCCTTTAGTGGTTTTCATTTTCCAGCCTCGAGCTCGTTTCCTTATAAGGGGACTGGTTTCCAAACATAAGGGAAAAATTTTGAAAAATCGTCAGTTGTCTAAATAGTATAGCTCAAAGAATAAGAGTTGTAAGCCCATGTAATGCGTACCTTCATTTACCAGGTTTTTGGGAACAGTTTGATGTATGGACCAGAGCTTATGGTCTCAAACATATTTTCTGAACTGTATTTTGTGTTGCATGCGGAATAAAGCATGTTAATAACATATGTACAGCATAAGTACAGATGTCTCGAAATAAAAACAAAGTGGAAGCTTCATCTTTATAAGGAAGTTCTTAAGACTATTATCTTTAAAATAGAGTTTCAAAGATATTTCTATCATAAATCACGGTTCCATTTTATGTTTTTTGTTTTATGACGTTCATTGAATCACTCTATTCATTTATATAAATTATTATAAAAATTTCAGTAAGTAATGAAAAATTTCCTTAATTATCCCAAAGTTTTTTTTAAAAGCTTCTTTAATTTTCAAATTCAAGTAATAAGAATAGTCTACTTTTTACTAAGGATGTTTAAAAACAGTGTACAAAATTCCAGCCTTCTACCTGTAACAGTTTCTAACCAATGTGTACCGGAAAATCAAAACAGTGAACTTCCGCGAAGTTCAAGTCGAAGTTAAAGCTTGTTTCTCTAACTATCTTGCATGACACTAACACTCCCCAGGTCCACATTAGTCTTGTTTTTCCTGTTGTTCTCCTTTTCTTATTCTTTTTCAGACTTCTTATTCTTGCTTCTACGTATGTTGGCTGCCAACGCTGATTTCTCTTGCGTCGAAGCCGCTCCTGCGGTCAATGGCAATTAAAGTTCTTTGCATATGTAGTTTACCAGGCACTCTTGTCAAATCCATAACGTTTAACCTTGACTCGACCCTATCACTAAAACGTAGCATAGCAACCGGCACACCCATTTTCAAAGCATTGAGTCCTACGGGAACAGATTTGGTATGCGTTCTCATGAACAATTGTTAAAACACTCATTTGAGTTTTGAGTCCTACAATGTAATTACTTCTCTGATAACCTTGTGTCGCCAACTGCCTTGCCGCAGTGGTAACACCGGGAACACCGAATTTAAGCGCTTTCGGGTTGGGGTAGATCTTGGATGGGTGACCATCCGGTCTGGAGAGCGCTGTTGGCAGGCGGGGTGCACTCAGCCCTTGTGAGCAAACTGAGCAGCTGCGTGATTGACAAATAGCGACTCTGGTCTCATAAACTGACACACGACCGGGAGAGCGGAGTGCTGACCACACGCCCTTCGTATCCGCTCCCGTTGACGCTTGTGGGCTGAGGATGACACGGCGGCCGGTCGGTCCCGTTGGACCATTGTGGCCTGTTCGGGCAGAGTTCAGTTTAGTTTAGTTTAATAACGTCGTGTCACTAAAACACCGTAGACTAAAAAGTCATAAAAAAAGAAACAAATTAGAACAAAATTCTGTTTGTAGGAGCTGTCTGCATGACGTACTGGCGTCGTCATGTGAGCACACACTTTTGAATTCCTCTAAGTTTGGTTCTTTGTTCGGTATAATTTCCAGAAGAAAAGTTTTTCTTGTACGAAAAAAAATGGTTTAAAATGGCCGTGAGCACTATGGGACTTAAAATCTGAGGTCATCAGTCGACTAGAACTTAGAACTACTTAAACCTAACTAACCTAAAGACATCTCACACATCCATGCCCGGGGCAGGATCCGAACCTGCGACCGTAGCAGTCGTGCGGTTCAGGACTGTAGCTCCTAGAACCGCTCGGTCACCGCGGCCGACCAGTACGGAAAATTACAGAGTATTTACTATAGGAACCTTATGCAAATTACACATTCTCTTGCGAAATTTCGGAAGCAAGTGTACTATGTATTCACTCGGGTAGATATTTTTCGGGAGGTCGACCGTGTCACCGTTGTGTTATTGGACATACATTTTACACGCCCATATCATAAGAAATAAGACACTCTTGTTGTGAATGGGCGAGCGTTATAATGTATCTTGCTGATATGAAAGCCTAGGATGGCTTGCCATTAGGGGCAACCAAACGGTACGTAGAGTATCGAGAACATACCGATGTGCTGTAAGTGTGCCGTGAATGACAACGAAAGGGGTCCCGTTACGAAAAGAAATGGCATCCCAAACCATCGCTCCTGGTTGTCGGGCAGTCTGACGAGCGACAATCAGGTTGAAACTTCCTGGGAGGTTAAAACTGTGCGCCGGACCGAGACTCGAAATCTGGACGTTTGCCTTTCGGGGGCAAGTGCTCTACCAACTGAGCTACCCAAACACGACTCACGCCCCGTCCTCACAGCTTTAAGTCCGCCAGTACCTCGTCTCCTACCTTCCAAACGTCACAGAAGTTTCATATTAGCGCACAATCCGCTGTAGAGTGAAAATTTCATTCTAGGACAATCAGGTTGACACCACTGGAGTGTCTCCAGATACGTCTTCGCTGGTCATCGGGGCTCAGTTGAAAACGGGACACACGGCTGAAGACAGTTCTACACCAGTCAGTGAGATTCTAGGCCGAAGTTGCGTTTGGAGGCGACCCGAACAGCACTTGCATAGCAAACTGACTGTATGCCGCCCTACCGCCCGATTGCGGTACCGTTTAACTCCGTAGCAGGAACCCTTTGGTTGTCATCTGCGGCAACCTAACAGTACAGTACTACGATGACGATAATCTACCCTCCGTTTTATCGCCCTTCATGCCAAGCCATCCTGGGCTTACTTTTCAGCAAGATAACGATCAACCGCACACCGTGACGGTCTCTTCTGCTTGTCTTCGAGCTTGGCAAATCCTACCTCGGCCGGCGAGGTCACGGGATCTCACCACAATTGAGAATGTTTTGAGCATTATGGGCAGGGCTTCCAACCAGCTAGGAATCTTGTCGATTTAACGCGGCAGTTGGACAGGATTCGGCACTATATTCCGCTGGATGATATCAAACAGCTCTATAAGTAAATATTCCAGAACTCGAATCGAGAGCAGCTGCCAACGTGAATAACGTAGAAGTAAATATCTTTGGAGTAGTGAAGCAACTTAAATCACTTAATAAAAGGAAGTCTTCTCGTCCACACTGTACACAATTTAGGTTCCTTTCGTAGTATGCTTATGCATTAGCTCCATACTTAACAATCATATACAACCGTTAACTCGACGAAAGATCCGTATCCAAGGACTGGAAAGTTGCAAAGGTCACACCAATATTCAAGTAAGGTAGTAGGAGTAATGCACTAAATTGCAGGCCCATATCGTTAACGTCGATATGCAGCAGGACTTTAGAACATATATTGTGTTCGAACATAATGAATTACCTCGAAGAAAACGGTCTATTGACACACAGTCAACATGGGTTTGGAAAACATCGTTCTTGTGAAAAACAACTAGCTCTTTATTCACATGAAGTGCTGAGTGCTATTGACAAGGGATTTCAGATCGATTCCGTATTTCTGGATTTCTGGATTTCCGGAAGGCTTTTGACACTGTACCACACAAGCGGCTCGTAGTCAAATTACGTGCTTATGGAATATCGGCTCAGTTATGATACTGGACCTGTGATTTCCTGTCAGAGAGGTGACAGTTCGTAGTAATTGACTGAAAGTCATCGAGTAAAACAGAAATGATTTCTGACGTTCCCCAAGGTAGCGTTATTGGTCCTTTGCTGTTCCTTATCTAAAAAATGTTTCAAATGGCTCTGAGCACTATGGGACTTAACATCTGAGGTGATCAGTCCCCTAGAACTTATAACTACTTAAACCTAACTAACCTAAGGACACTACACACATCCATGCCCATAGCGGACGCACGGTTTCAGACTGTAGCGCCTAGAACCGCTAGGCCACCCCGGCTGGAGAAGGAACACGTAGAAAATGTTGTGGGGATGGCTAACCAAAGACTGCGTTTTATTGGCAGGACACTAAGAAGATGTAACAGACCTACTAAGGAGACTGCCTACACTATGCTTGTCCGTCCTCTTTAAGGATACTACTGCGCGGTGTGCAATCCTTACCAGATAGGCCTGACGGAGTACACCGAAAAAGTTCAAAGAATTATTGTATTATCACGAAATATGGGAGAGAGTGTCTCTGACCTGGTACAGAATTTGCGCTGGACATCTTTAAAAGAAAAGCGTTTTTCTTTGCGATGGAATCTTCTCGCGAAATTCCAATCACCAACTTTTTCCTCTGAATGCGAAAATATTTTGTTGACACCGACCTACATACGAATCAACGATCACCATGATAAAATAAGGGAAATGAGAGCTCGTACGAAAAGTTACAGGTGTTCGTTCTTTCCGCGAGCCATACGAGATTGGAATAATAGAGAATTGTGAAGGTGGTTCGATGAACTCTCTCCTTCGTGGGCCGTTCTTTTTTTTTTTTCTTTAGAGTGTATAAAACCTTCACTCTAGAGAGACTCTCGGAGTAGTGACTGATCGGAGGCAGCCTCTTCGATTGACATCTAATTACTATGTATCACTTCGAACTGGGCATGCTGTTGTTTCTGGCCGCTTCCAATATCGGCTTTCAATACCCTGTGCAAAGATAATCTTCAATGAACGGGTCAATAAATGTAAATCATTTCGAACTCAGTTACATACAACATTTCTGTGATGTTTAACTCCGCATGTTAACTTTGATTTCGTTCGTGAGTGAGTAGCCGCACTGCACTCAGCGTCGACTGACAGCTGAAGCTGACTAAATGATTTACAAATGGTGGTTCAAACGGCTCTGAGAACTATGGGACTTAACATCTGAGGTCATCAGTCCCCTAGAACTTAGAACTACTTAAACCTGAGTAACCTAAGGACATCACACACATCGATGCCCGAGGCAGGACTCGAACCTGCGACCGTTGCTGTCGTGCAGTTCCTGACTGAAGCGCCTAGAACCACTCGAGCACTCCGGCCGGCCGCCACTATCTGTCAGTACATACTTTCGTCCCTGTTGTGACTTGCCGAATGGTGTTTTTTCGCTTCCCCTGTGTGGTATCGATAGCTACGATGGCATGGCGTAGGTACAAGTTGGCATTACTAGAGCGGACGGTCCACAGCGAAGACCGCGCCCTCTAGCTCTAGCCGTCGCTGTGCAGCTCTTCGAGCGCCGTTCCATATCCAGCCCATTTGATCATCAGCAGACGACCATCCAACATTGTTTAGTTTTCACAGTGGGCGAGCCACTAAAGATTTTGCCTGTGTAACTTCGGTTAGCTTTGATACATCCAGCTTCGCACCTACGTGCTCCCCAGTACAAAGTTATGTATTCTCATTTATTATTGCGTTGGGATACAGTAAACCCACTTTTACTTTAATTACAGTACCGAGAGTTCTACCTCATCTGCTCCTCCCAGCTGCCTACATTCGGCCTATCCTCTAAATTACAGGAGCAGACCCACGCGCCGCTTTCCAGGCGGGATACAAAACCCTGTATGCGGTGTAAACCTTCGATACGGTATACAACTTTCTCCTACCAGATAACATTACAATCGGTCGAAAATGCCGACCAATCTTCCGCATTTCCACACACGTATCAGCTAATACAGTTAGTGAAGACAACTCTATTTATGAAAATCACTTGAATTAGAAACATGAATCAGTGTGCTCCAAATTACTTCACTGAAGGTAGGAATTCTTTTACGCTGGTATTACTGAAATAAAGCTGGCCACACTTACCTAACAATTCCATGTAACAAGTGAAAGCGTGAAAAATGGAGAGAGAGAGAGAGAGAGAGAGAGAGTCTCTTACAGGATCATGAGTCGTCGTTTTTTAACCGTAACAGTAAAAACAATCTCGGTACCACACTGAACAACACATAATAGTTTCTTTCGATCAGGTTTCATTTCTCTAATGAACGACAATGTTATATCAGGCACTTTGCCAATATCTCAAGTACTTGATTCCTTTTATTTGACATATACAATAATAAAATTGGCTTAAAATACCAAAACGACTTAAAATAGAGAAAGGACCGCCACAGGTGCCTCTTGAAATAGCAAACACTTCGGCTGCCTTGGTTACGAAAGTAGTCACCACTTGGGCACCAACAATGTGTCCACGTATGAATTTAATTGTTGTTGTTGTTGTTGTTATGGTCTTCAGTCCAGAGACTGGTCTGATGCAGCTCTCCATGCTACTCTATCCTGTGCAAGCTTCTTCATCTCCCAGTACCTACTGCAACCCACATCCTTCTGAATCTGCTTAGTGTATTCATCTCTTGGTCTCCCTCTACGACTTATAGCCTCCACGCTGCCATTCAGTACTAAATTGGTGATTCCTTGATGCCTCAGAACATGTCCTACCAACCGATCCCTTCTTCTAGTCAAGTTGTGCCACAAATTTCTGTTTTTCGCAGTTCTATTCAATAACTCCTCATTAGTTATTTAATCTACCCATCTACTCTTCATCATTCCTCTGTAGCACCACATTTCTAAAGTTTCTATTCTCTTCTTGGCTAAACTATTCATCCTCCACGTTTCATTTCCATATATGGCTACACTCCATACAAATACTTTCAGAAATGACTTTCTGACACTTAAATCTATACTCGATGTTAAAAAATTTCTCTTCTTCAGAAACGTTTTCCTTGCCGTTGCCAGTCTACATTTTATATCCTCTCTACTTCGAACATCATCAGTTATTTTGCTCCCCAAATAGCAAAACTCCTTTACTACTTTAAGTGTCTCATTTCCTAATCTAATTCCCGCAGCATCACCCGATTTAATTCGACTACATTCCATTATCCTCGTTTTGCTTTTGTTGATGTTAATCTTATATTCCCTTTTCAAGACACTGTCCGTTCCGTTCACCTGCTTTTCCAGGTCCTTTGCTGTCTCTGACAGAATTACAATGTCATCAGCGAATCTCAGAGGTTGTATTTCTTCACCGTAGATTTTAATTACTACTCCCAAATTATCTTATGTTTCCTTTACTGCTTGCAGGTGCTGACGGATGTGAAATATCACCGAACTATCAGTTTAATAAGCCACGGCTGCAAAATACTAACACGAATTCTTTACAAACGAATGGAAAAACTGGTAGGAGCCGACCTCAGGGAAGATCAGTGTGGATTCCGTAGAAATGTTGAAACACGTGAGGCAATACTGACCCTACGGCTTTTTTTAGAACATCGATTAAGTAAGGGCAAACCTAAATTTCTAGCATTTGTAGACTTAGAGAGAGCTTTTGATAATGTTAACTGGAATACTCTCTTTCAAATTCTGAAGGTGGCAGGAGTAAAATACAGGGAGAGAAAGGCTATTTACAATTTGTACAGTGACCAGATGGCAGTTATAAGAGTCGAGGGGCATGAAAGGGAAGCAGTGATTGGGAAGGGAGTGAGACAGGGTTGCAGCCTATCCCCGATGTTATGATTTCAGTTAGCACTATCATGAGGCACTCACGAGGACATAATACACTTTTCTGACTAAGACTGACACATGCAACGTACCGAGCACATTACACAGGTGTCATCCGTTGTCAAATACAACGGCGCAATCCACAGGCTTGGTTACCATCTGCATTTGTGTTCAAGCATGCGGTTTCTCTCAGTGTTTCCATATTTATGTCCAATCCCTCTGTGATCCTGAAAGATCCGAGTCAAAACAAGGCCCCCGGAGTAGACAACATTCTATTGGAACTACTGATGGCCTTGGGAGAGCCAGTCTTGATAAAACTCTACCATCTGATGAGCAAGATGTATGAAACAGGCGAAATACCTTCAGACTTCAGGAAGAATATAATATTTCCAATCCCAAAGAAAGCAGGTGTTGACCGATGTGAAAATTACCGAACAAACAGTTTAATAAGCCACAGCTGCAAAATACTAACACGAATTCTTTACAGACGAATGGAAAAACTAGTAGAAGCCGACCTCGGGGAAGATCAGTTTGGATTCCGTAGAAACACTGGAACACGTGAGGCAATACTGGCCCTACGACTTATCTTAGAAGAAAGATTAAGGAAAGGCAAACCTACGTTTCTAGCATTTGTAGACCTAGTGAAAGCTTTTGACAATGTTGACTGGAATACTCTCTTTCAAATTCTAAAGGTGGCAGGGGTAAAATACAGGGAGCGAATGGCTATTTACAATTTGTACAGGAACCAGATGGCAGTTATAAGAGTCGAGGGACATGAAAGGGAAGCAGTGGTCGGGAAGGGAGTGAGACAGGATTGTAGCCTTTCCCCGATGTTATTCAATCTGTATATTGAGCAAGCAGTAAAGGAAACAAAAGAAAAATTCGGAGTAGGTATTAAAATCCACGGAGAAGGACTTGTAAGAGCAGTTGAATGGAATGGACAGTGTCTTGAAAGGAGGATATAAGATAAACATCAACAAGAGCAAAACGAGGATAATGGAATGTAGTCGAGTTAAGTCGGGTGATGCTGAGGGAATTAGATTAGGAAATGAGACACTTAAAGTAGTAAAGGAGTTTTGCTATTTGGGGAGCAAAATAACTGATAATGGTCGAAGTAGAGAGGATATAAAATGTAGACTGGCAATGGCAAGGGAAGCGTTTCTGAAGAAGAGAAATTTGTTAACATCGAATATAGATTTAAATGTCAGGAAGTCTTTTCTGAAAGAATTTGTATGGAGTGTAGCCATGTATGGAAGTGAAACAAGGGCGATAAATAGTTTGGACAAGAAGAGAATAGAAGCTTTCGAAATGTGGTGCTACAGAAGAATGCTGAAGATTAGATGGGTAGATCACATAACTAATGAGGAAGTATTGAATAGGATTGGGGAGAAGAGAAGTTTGTGGCACAACTTGACAAGAAGGAGGGATCGGTTGGTAGGACATGTTCTGAGGCATCAAGGGATCACCAATTTAATATTGGAGGGCAGTGTGGAGGGTAAAAATCGTAGAGGGAGACCAAGAGATGAATACACTAAGCAGATTCAGAAGGATGTAGGTTGCAGTAGGTACTGGGAGATGAAGCAACTTGCACACGATAGAGTAGCATGGAGAGCTGCATCAAACCAGTCTCAGGACTGAAGACCACAACAACAACCTCTGTGATCAAGCACGAGTATACTCCGCTTCAGATCAGAAGACCTAGTTGTGAATCTTTCATTTTATGGGTTCACTGAAGCGCTCTGTCTCTTCAGTGACAAGACGGGCTTATCGAGTGTTACGGTGCTCGCTTATTTCCAAGTCCGTATCGATCTTAGTGCTGAGTTTTAACTCAGACGACACTTTGGCGTTATGCGGTTGTTTCCGTGTGTGATCGCTGGCCGCGGCTTAGCTGGAGGCGTGTGAGGAGGAAAATGGTGGCTGCCTTGGCGTGGAGACAGTTCGGCTCGGCTGGGGTTGTTTGGAGCTGGACGCCGAGTGGGGCCCGATGGGGAGACCGGACCGTCATTTTGCGGTTAATAGTGTGGACAGCGGCGTGGTTTGCCGTTTAACTTGATTCGCCAGCGGAGAAGAATCTCTCCTGTTGTAGTTTGTTGAGCCTGAGTTTGAAATACCTTCTATATGCGGCGGGATGTCATTTCGTCCTCCTGTCTCTCCGTCGCTGGGATTGATATCCTCGTTTACCGTCCCACGGATGTATATCGATGGGCTACGCTGCTCTCCGTACTCTGCTAGACGCTGGTGATGGAAGTGCGTCGTTCAGCGGCGCGTTTGGATGCTTTATGTTTGATCTTCAAGTGCATAGTCTTCGAGTGGCGCTCCTTAGAGTTTGCCTTGCGCAGTTAGATTGGAGTTTATTTTGTCTTGTGGTGCTTCCGCTTTCCATTAACGAAGGTTAAGCTGGATTCGGCACTGTGTAGGACGCTTGCCACCTCAGCAGGCGGGTCGGAGCCACCTTTGCGACTGAACGGAAGCCTTTGGACTGAGAAGTCTTGTATTTTGCATATTGTTCATAAACTGGTGTTTTGGTATTAGGTTGTCTGAGGTTTCTTATGGATTTCCCGGCATTACGTCTGTTATCCAGCCCGGGCTAGGTCTCGTTACTTTAAAAGTCGGTCCTTGTTTTGGCTGAGTACGATTTTGGCTCAGTGCCTGGTGGTTCTGGTACTGCGACGGGTGGCTGTGGCTGTGTTGCATTTTGTATGGGGCTGTGTGCTCGGAGCCACTGAGTACCATTTGTGTGAACTGCTTCACTGGGGAGTACTGATTGGGCCATTCTTGGTCCTCTGCTGTGTGAAATGATTGTATTTTTATTTTAAAGTAACATTATCACTTAAATGATTTAATTCTTGTTGCGTTAATTGCAACTTGGGTACTGAGAAATTTAGTAGTGTAATTACGGAAGATTTAATAGTGGCACATCCCCCCTTTACCTGTTTCGTAATCTGTTAATTACCAAAATATCTTAAGCTCATAGTCATATGATGTGATTTTCTTAAGTTATTGTATTTTTATGTCATGTTATTGTTTTTTTTAATTTACTGATCACTGGTGTACTATTCCAACTATTAAAATGTTTCAAGTAGTTATTACTTGGGAGGAACTCGCGGAACCGCAACGGAGAGAGTAGTTGCGTGCCTTACTACGTGTCCGTTGTTGGCGCGGCCTGGTGTCCGTGGTTTGTTTTGTTGCACCTGAGTTAAATATTGTGTTGCCTCCTCCCTTGCGGCCCCGTCGTGTTCTTCTCATAAACATTTCCTTCAAGGTATTTTAGTTAATTTTGTGCTGGTATTATTTTAATTTCTTACATTGGTAAAATTGTGCGGCCTTCATTATGCACACTGTTTGTCATAGCGGAGTTGATGTGCCATTGTAGTTGCTTAAACTCCATTGTGTGTGCCCTTCGTGGTACATATTGTTTGTCTCTGAGTACTATGGGACTTAAATTCTAAGGTCATCAGTCCACTATATCTTAGAACTACTTAAACCTAACTAACCTAAGGACATCACATACATCCATATACGAGGCAGGATTCGAACCTACGACCGTAGCGGTCGCGCGGTTCCACACTGTAGCGCCTAGAACCGCTCGGGCACCTTGGCCGGCCGTACATATTGTTTGTCATAATAGATTTGAGTATGGCAATTATAATGTCTCATATATCATGATATGCGTGTGTAATAGTGCAATAAATGGATGATTGTTATATTTGTTTTTGGCGCCATTCATGCCTCCTTTCTTGTCCCTATTGGTACGCTATCCTTGTACTTGTGCTGGTAAACCACATCATCGAGTATCGTGGGAGAGCGAGGTGAATTAACTGTCTCTTGTCTCCGGTCGCTAAGTGATCTGTCGCCACTGTGTGTGGATGGGCGAAGTCCCGTTGGCGGCCCGTATAGCCTCGGAGTGGGTCCGCAGATAACCACCGGCGACACACTTTCCAGCGGCGACGCGCGCTCCCATTTCCCCTACGCGCTGCGTGCTCTCTTTCCAAACAATAGCCTCTCGCCTCATAGCCGGCCGTTGCAGGTTTCCCTCTTCGCGCATAAGATATAGCAGCACACCACCCAGGCGCAGTCCGGAACTCCTTTATACCGTCCTGGGACGGGACGAGTTCCTCAACGCGAAGCGTGCAGTGCGTTCTTTCAACGCTATTCACTCAAGCTCATAAACCATCTGGTACGGCACACGGAACGCAACGTGCTCCCTGACGTAATTTATGAGGGCAGCTCCCTGCAGCAGCAGTGCACATTTTCTCCCATGTGCGCAAATAAACAATTTATTTATGAAAATATACAGTACAGTCACCAACAAATTTTACATATTCACATACTCCTTTACCTTTTACCCAAATGAATACAGACTCATTTACAGATATTTTCCTCCTATTACGGGTATACAAAGACAAAGCACAAGTGGACATATAAGCGGATTTACCAAAGTCTTTATTAGCTTGTTCGGCCATATGGTAGGTGCGAAATGCAATAATGTCTCTGTCAACGAAACTTTCAAGTCCAGGAACATTTGGTACTCCAGAACCTCCACGGACAATGGCTACAGTAAACCATCCGTTACCATGACCAAATGAATCATTAATATCTCAACTAAAATTAAATCGGCATCCACAGAAAACAGAAGGTCCGTCCAGCAAGGCTTGAGCAGCGACAGACTTGACTGGTATACGATTCTTCTTGTCTCCAGCTGTTGTAGCAAACTCAATGTTCTCGATAGTTTTGTACACTGCCCTATCTGTAGTGTGCAGGTTGTTTTAATTTATTTATTTATTTTCATTTGATGGAACTAAGTATCTCGAGAAGGACGCATCGTACGAGAAGAATGTTCCATCTGGAAAAAAATATTAGCGAGGGAATACTGCCTGTGACAAAAACGGCCACCCATTAACCACCTATCTATGGATTTTGAAACTGTAAAACCTCAGCCGGCCGCAGTGGCCGAGTGGTTCTAGACGCTTCAGTCTGGTACTGCGCTGCTGCTACCGTCGCAGGTTCGAATCCTGCCTCGGGCATGGATGTGTGTGATGTCCTTAGGTTAGTTAGGTTTGAGTAGTTCTAAGTTATAGGGGACTGATGACCTCAGATGTTGAGCCACATAGTGCTCAGAGCCATTTTAACCTTTTTTTAATTATTATTTGACCATTTTGGGTGACCAGGTCCCACCTTGGTTGCAATATTTTTCTCCAACGATGACTCTATGACCCAAGACAACAAGGTCACTATTCACACAGCGCGCATCGTCCAGGACTGGTTTGAGGATAAATTGTGGAATCTCTCGTAGCCATCACTGACAGCCCCATCTTAATAGTGTTTAGCTTTTTTGATCTATTTGTGAGAAAAGGATGCGTGATCGCTAACTATCTCCATCATTATTGCCTAAACATGGCACAATAAGACGCTACGGACTATAGGACGCACGTCGATTTCCAAGCATTTTTAAAAAAAACTTTTTTACCATTTTTACTACCGGACTTCATGGAAAGACAAAAAATTCTTAGCTTATAAAACCGAAGTGACCTTTAAAATCCCTGAAAGTCGTCATCTAAAATCTCTTTTTCTTTTTTTTTGTCACGCATGCTTCAGCATTTTTCTTTTCACGCACTCAGTTGTTTACGACGACATATGTTTTGAATTAGGTTTCGTACAGTAATATAATTTTGTAGGTCAATTCAGCGACATGCTTGTATACAGTCTGTAAAATGTTTTGCGAATAGAGTTAATATAGCACAGAAACAATAAATTTAAACGTCATGCGTGATGCGGTAGTTTTTAGCGCATTCAGTGTTTATGACGCCGTATCTGCTGAGCTATGATAGGCACGTGGTTCTTAACCCGATAGCTATTGTTACCTGACAGTAAGGGATATGTGTTCCAAGTTTGGTTGTAAACGGTTCATTGGTTTAGCGTGAGGTGCGGGAAACACACACACTAAGGCGAGCTGAAAATGCCAGGGAGGGGGAGGGAGATGTATAGTGGGTGTAATAAACTTCTTCCCTCGAAAATCTCTTTCTTTCATACCTCTTCTCCGCGGTTCCAGACTGTAGCCCCTAGAACCGCTCTGCCACTCTGGCCGGCTTGTTTTACGAGATGCCACTCGCTTCTTACTAGCGGAATACGAGAAACTGTGCACTATCCACCTTATGAATCACAAATCATTTTAGTTCTTTACTCTTTCATAAAAAGTAAACAAAACAATGAACTGCCTGTTTGGGTTGTGGTTTCGATAGCTCCGACGCCACAGTGTAGGTGCACGCTCGTACTTCGGCAGTACGAGAGCGGACGAACTACGCCGACCACAGCGCCCTCTAGCCGAAGCTGTGGAGCTCAACGAGCGCCGCTTTACTTTCTACCCAGTTGATCAAGAGCAGTACGCCCCGATAACTGAGTGGAGAGCGTGACGTATTGCCGTCATACGGGCCCGGGCTCGATTCCCGGGTCGGTCGGGGATTTTTTCCACTCTGGGTCTGAGTGTTGCGCTGTCTTCATCATCATTTCATCCCCATCCGGCGCGCAGGTTGCCCGATGTGGCGTCGAATGTCATAAGACCTGCACCAAGGCGCCCGGACCTGCCCCGCAAAGGGCCTGCTAGCCAATGACGCCAAACGCTCATTTCATTTCCATCAAGAGCAGACGGCCTGGAAACATCGCTTCAACTTAGCTTGCTATTGAGACTGTGTATTTGCATGGACCTGGATTTTGGCTGCACACCTACGTGCTCATCAGGCAAAAGTTACGTAATGTGTTTGTGTATGGTTATACACCAGTAAGGGTGCTTTAACTGTACTTGCGGTACCGGAGTGCTTTGCCTCCCCTGCTCCTACTCGCTTCCTACATTCGGCCTATATTGTAGATCACAGGAGCAGACGCACTCGCCGCCTTATAGGGCGGCATACAAAATGGGTAGTAACTAGAGACTGCTAATTAAGTTCTTAACCGATACAGACCAAGACAGGCAACACGTCTGTCTTGCGATATAGCCCGACCAGCTCTGATCTTACAGCCTAACCACTTCGTCCGCCATCCAAGTTAGACGCGATCCGAAGATCTCCGAACTGGCCGGCCGGAGTGGCCGACCGATGTCGGCCTTTGGCTGTGGAGCGGTGCGGTACGTCCCGGCCGCTCCGTGTCGCGTTTCCGGGTGTGTTGTTGTTTACCGCGCCGGCGCGCTAGTGTTACGTATTGCCGTCACGTTCGTGACACACGATGGCTCTTTCGTATCGGAAAGCCACGATCAAGCTGCAGTTCGACACTACGTACTCTAGACCCAAGGCCCACGAAGTAGAGCGTTTTTTACGCGATGTGGTACATGTTGATCCTAACGAGCTGATCGGTATCCACTTATCTATTGTCTCCAGCGTCGTATATCTTAAGTTCACTGACGACGAAGCATGTGACAAACTTCTCAGACGCTCGACGGCAGGTTATCGGTTCTGCCACTCAGACGGAAACGTGGGTGTGGTGACGCTTGAACGTGCTGGATTGGGAATCCAAAATGTGTGCGTGTTTGAGCTCCCTTTTGAAGTTCCAGCGGATTTGGTCACCCTTGCTCTTCGACCCTATGGAACAGTTCTCGGCCACACGGCCGAAAAATGGAACACCTTCGACACCTACCCTGTCCTTAACGGGGTGCGACAAGTCCGTATTGACCTGCATCGCCATATTCCTTCGTATCTCACGATCGCTGGTTGCAGGGCAATAATTATTTACGACGGTCAGCCGAGAACCTGCTCCGGTTGTGGCCAGACGGGACACATGCGTACCGAATGCCTGAAACGCCGTCTCGTGCAGACACCCTCGACCGACCAGATTCGTCCGTCGACACCGACCTCTCTGCCGATTACGTATGTTGCGGCGGCGAGACGGGAGACGCCAGCTGTATATGACGACCCCACTGTATTGGTGCGAGCTTTGGAGGACCCTGCAGTAGCTTCCACGGAGCCCCAAGCGTCTTTCAGTGCTGATGCTGCTGATGTCCTTTCGTCGGACCCCGGCGCACCGTCACAACGGCTCGCCGACGGTGCGATGGAAGTTGAAGCACAGGATGCAGCGTCCTCCCCTTATCCTACGTCGGAAACAGAGGCGCGGCAGCGTAAGCAGAAATCACCCAAGCGTCATAAGAAGCGGCGCAAGACAACCGACGACGTAGAACAGCCCGAGGCGACACCGCTGGATGACGAGGTGCCTCAACCGCTCCACCGCGCCGACACAGGCGACCCTACCGACCCACACGGTTCGACGTCTTCTCCCACTACCGCTGGGTCTGGACCACATGGGGATGCGGGAGATCACCGCAGCTCCGACACCGGGGATGCACCCTTGCCTCCGTCTGCCTCTCGAGATCCAGTGGTGTCAACGTCCCTGGGCGACTGGGCGCAGGAGATGGAGTTGCAGGATGCGTTTCAGGACCAAGACGATGCACCGATGCCGATGGCAGCGTCTACGCGGCCGGCGACAGACGCCTAGGGCGGCATGAGCACCTCTCGTCGCTGCCTAGCACTTCGCAAGACCGGCGCTCCACGTCACGACTACTGCCCTCCTGTCATACCATGGTCACCTCCCGAGACTTGATGGACCAGGCATACCGCCTCGCCACGATCAACGTCAATGGCATTACATCTGATGTCAAGACCCGTATGCTGAAGGATACGTTACGCGCTGCGGATCTGGACGTTGTTTTCCTTCAAGAAGTCCGATCAGGACTCTGTCTCGATGCCTACGGATATGACGCCTACACTATGCCTGCAGATGTGGGCGGCGGAGGTACGGCGATTCTACTGCGGGAAGGGATTATGGCCACTGATGTCTCCTATTTACCGTCGGCCCGGGGGGTCGCACTCACGATTGGTACAGTACGTCTGGTGAACTTATATGCTCCTTCAGGCACCGGCAAAAGGAGAGAACGGCGCACCTTTTTTGCCGAAGATATAGCCCCGCTCTTCCAGGGCAATACCGACCACTTGGTAGTAGGCGGCGATTTTAATTGTGTGCTCCGCCCATCCGACCAGGAACCACACTATACCACCTGCCCGGCACTCCAGGCACTTGCACAGGACTTGGCCTTGTTGGACACCTGGATCATCCAACACGGCGACCGTCGAGCACACACCTACTTTACTAGTCACTCCGCGAGCCGGTTGGATCGAGTCTACGTCACCCGCGGCCTACGATCGGCCGTTGTCGACGCTGAGATGTGGCCGGCAGCGTTCACGGATCACCTCGCATATGTGTGTACTCTCACCCTTCCCCGCCAGCGCGTCCGCCGAAGTAGGGGTCCGTGGCGCCTCAATGTGGCCCTTCTTGATGAGATAAATTGCAGACGCGCAGTCGAGTCGACATGGAGCAATTGCCACCGGCGTTTACCCGCCTACCGTTCTGTACTTCAATGGTGGTTACGGTGTGCAAAACCCGCACTGCGCCGAACATTGGTCAGCTATGGACGCGACCGAGCGCGCTGGTATACTGCGACTACTGATTTTTACTATACTGCGCTCCGCGAACTGGCTGTACAACCGCCGTCGCCAGAGCGACAATCAGCAGTACAACGCGTCAAGGCACAATTGCTTCGTATCAACGCCGTACGTCTTGCGGGTGTGCGGGTGCGAGCGAGGACGACTGATGATGTTCGTGGTGAACGACCTTCCCTCCACCATATCATTCAAGAACGCCGAAGACGCAAGAGGCAGCTCATTACCGAGGTTGAGACGGAGGATGGGCGACGCGTTGACGCACAAATGGATATCGTCCGAGCGTTCACACAGTCATATAAACTTCTTTACGAGAGGGAGTCCCACATGAATGTAGGGGTCAGGGAAGTCCTATCTGACCTACCAGTCTCTCGGAACCTACAAGATGATGCTACGCTCTTGTCGGCGGTGACTTTGGAAGAACTGCGAGAGGCTCTGTTGCGTGGCTCTCCCAACAAAACGCCTGGCCCTGACGGCCTCCCTCTTGAATTTTACAAGCGGTTCTTTGATCTCATGGGCCCAATGTGGGTCAGGATGTACAGTGAACTCCTGGACGCCGATTTTCAGGTACCATCTGACTTTACTGAGGGTCTCTTGATCCCTGTGCCCAAACCCGGCGGAGGCCGTCGCCCTCTTGATTTTCGCCCTTTGACAATGCTAAACACTGACTATAAGCTGTTGACACGCATGCTCCGTGAGAGGCTCAAACCTACGGTAATGGCGGCCATTCACACTGATCAAACCTGCCTCGGGGGCGACACTAATGTGTTTACGACTTTAAGCACCTATAGAGACGTGGTGGCGCTCATGCAAACTTGCCGCCTCCAAGGCGCTCTTGTTGCGCTGGACTTCGACCATGCTTTCGACCGCGTTAACCATGGTTTCCTGCGTGCTGTTATGGAACACATCGGTGTCCCGCGTCTGACGACGTCTGTTGTGCTTCGATTGATCCATGGGGCTGTCACGAGGATTATGATCAACGGCTGTCGGTCCGCCCCCGTCTGTGTCAACAGGTCCGTCCGGCAGGGTTGTCCTCTTTCTGCCATGCTCTTCGCCGTTGCCCTCGAACCAGCTCTTCACGGACTACGGCGACGCTTAGAAGGACTTACCCTCCGTTCCGTAACCTTTCGATGTGGTGCATACGCCGACGATGTGATGTTCTTAGCACGGTCTGGTGACGAAATACACACGGCGTTTTCCTGGCTCCACCAGTATGGGGCGGTGGCAGGCAGTGTGCTCAACCTTCGGAAATCACGCTACATGGAGGTAGGACGAGGAATGCCTGCAGGTCTGGCCGTACCTCTGACAAAGGTCCCGATGCTCAAGTGTTTAGGGTTATCACTCCATCGACAAATACAACGCACGGCGGCCTTTACGTATCGTATGGTCTTACGACGACTCCGTTTAGAGGCTCGTCTCAATAAATTCAGATCATTGAACATTTTGCAACGCGCCCAATACGTCAATGTGTACATGGCTTCTTACCTTAACCATTACGCCCATGTACTGCCGATAACGGACACGATGGCTTCCAGGATACAGGCAGTGTTTGGACACGTGGTGAACGATGGTGCTGTTTTCAAGATCCGTTTTGTTACGCTTACTTTACCCTTCGACAAAGGCGGTGTTGGACTCACTCACGTCAAGCACAGAGCGCTGGCACTGTATCTCCGTTCCATGAGGCGACTCTGGCTTTCACCAACAACCAGTCTCCCCGGCCTACTGATTGAAGAAGTGGCCCCACGTACGCTGTACCCACCGGTACCAGTTGGACACTTATCGCCCTCGCTGTCACATATTAGAACGTTTTTCGTAGAGCATAGCTATGTGTTGCGGGTTATATCGGAGACACGGAATCCGACAGCGAAGACTTATTATAGTGCTCTCCAGCACTGGACTCCGGATAACGACATTGTACGGCGCCACCCTACGGTCGACTGGCCACGGGTATGGCGAGCCATCCACGCGCCGTTCCTGTCTACTTTCGTGCGGTCGACGTGGTATGTGGTCGTTAACGAGAAACTTCCAACCCGACAACGGCTGCATGCCATTCACCTAATTGACGACCCTGTGTGCCCCCGTTGCACGACGTTAGACACGGACGAACATAGACTGAACTGTGGCCCCGCGCGTGAGTGCTGGAAACTGATCCGCCAGATCCTGGCTTTCCTGCTCCGCCGCCCCTACGTTTCGATTTTACCCCAAGAACTCTATCATCCCGACGCTGTCTATTTCCCTATGACCCGGATGAATGCGGTTAATTGGGTACGGGGAATGGCGATACACTACATATACCGCGATGGAGACAAAGACGTCCTCGATTTATGGTACTATATAATCGACGAGTTTCTGGTCTTAACGAACAGACAGGATTACCGGAACCTTTTTGCGAACTATTTGGGTTCGTCATTCATGGACCCACCACCCAGCTGGGGTGTGCCGGGTGTGAGAAGACATTAACTTGTAGATGTGATCTTTCCACGATTCCCATATGGTAACAGAAACAGTCTCTGACTGTGTGCAGCGGCCCCGGGCGCTCCAACGATTGTTGGCTGGTGATGTCCAATGTAATGACGACCGCCCGTTCCTGGCCGCCCGCCTAGCAATGTGACCGCGGCGAGCAAGATGGCCCTTTTTAGTTCACTTTATTGGCAACTTTTTGCGCATGGCTGCCTTGTTTTTTTATGCATTCTAAAAAAAAGTGGTAGAGCACTGGTCTAATAAACCAGGGGTAAAAAAAAAAGCGGTTCTAGACGTTACAGTCTGGAACCGCGCGTCCGCTACGGTCGCAGGTTCGAATCCTGCCTCGGTCAAGGATGTGTGTGATTTTTTTTCCGAAGTGCTTCGCCTGCCTCTTCGTTTAACAATTGTTTACTATCCTGCTGGTATTTAACACTTTTGAAATAATGGAATGATAACCTGCTATTGAGAGATGCTTTCATATGAGAAGCAAGTAAATACACTGTTTAATTTTTCTAGTATTAATAACAGAAGATTGTCATTTCGGCGCGCAGCTTCCGAACACAGCAGGTAATCGTGGAGAAGGACCACAGTTTAGGCGGTCTTTCTTACGATACCGTTTGTCATATATGCCTTTCATCACGGTACATCTTGCCACTGCTGCCTTCTCAACTGCTCTAAGATGAGTTCCTTGCAGCCGAAAATGATGGTTGTAAAGCCAGAAATATTACAACACACACATTCATCCATTTTTTTCGATTTTTGTAATATATATGGATTCTGGTTCTACACAAAAAAATATGTACGGTTTCCTCAAATCATTGTTTTACATTCGTTTTATAAGGCGCTGTAATCCATAAATATCAAGTGTGCCTGTTCTTGCACTTAAGAATCGACGAATTTGATTCTATATTTCATTTACGATGTAAATGTAAACCTTGGTCTTGCGATTACTGATATTCATGTTCGAAATTTACTGATATTCATGTTCGAAATTTACTTTAGCGTTGAGAATTTGGTTGCACAGTACAGTATTGTTAGCCGTTTCACTGTGGTTAGAAACTACGCTCAGCGAGATCCAGGAACAACAACGTGGATGTAATAGTTTTCTCTTCCCATCGGGATGCTTGATTTAAGGGAATCCGCTAGACTCTCACTATTGGCTTGCTTGATTTCGATGAGTCTCGTTGCCTCTGAAATTTGTTATGCTTGATTTCAGTTAGTATCCACGGCAGGTTCGCCTGTCACTATCACGCTACAGCCATTTTACCTTGTCACAATGGTTGTGGTTTGTATTCCGACGGTGGCGGCGTAGCTGTCAGAGCGAAAGCTACGACGGTTGGATGGAAAAAAACACCGAAATCAGTCATCCTTATGGCGGGGTTCGAGGGCGGCCGCCGAAATCAAGCATTCCGATGGTTTGAGGACTCACCACAGTCAACACCGTAGGGAACAGAAAACTGCGTTCCCATGTAAGTAGGTTACTTGCTAAAAATGTCAATGTCTAGCACATTAATTGTACTGTACAATCGCATTTACAACGCTCAAGTAACGTTTACTGGGCGAGACGGCGCAGTGGTTAGCACGCTGAACTCGCATTCCAGGGGACGCATCCGGCCATCTAGATATACGAGGGTCAGTCAAAAAGTAATGCCTCCTATTTTTTTCTACGTTTAATTGTCAGGAAATTTAAATGCAATTACATAGGTTGAAAACCACAACATTGAGGATCATTTTGTCATTTTTCAATGTAATCTCCGCCCATCTCTACAGTTTTGGTCCATCTTTGAACAAGGGCATGTATCCCAGCAAGGTAAAAATCACAGCTCTGCTTCCTAAGCCATTGACGCACGGATGTTTTGACGGCCTCCTCATCTTCAAAATGAATCCCACGATGAGCTTCTTTTAGTGGCCCGAACAGATGGAAGTCTGATGGTGCCAGGTCAGGGCTGTATGGGGGATGAGGCAAAACTTCCCATCCAATTTTGACAATCTCGTCAGAGGTGTGACGACTGGTGTGTGGTCTTGCATTGTCATGCAAAAGAAGAACATCTGCCATTGATTTTGTTGGGCGAACTCGCTGAAGACGTGCTTTAAGTTTTTTGAGGGTTGTGACGTATTGAACAGAATTTATTGTGCATCCCTGCTCCAAAAAATCAACCAGAATCACACCCTCTGTATCCCAGAAAACTGTTGCCATAACTTTCCCTGCCGATCGCACAGTTTTGAATTTTTTCTTCCTTGGCGAGCTTGTGTGACGCCACTCCATTGACTGCCTCTTTGATTCGGGTTCAAAAAAATGCACCCATGTTTCGTCCCCGGTCACAATTTTTTTCAGAAACTCATCTCCCTCCAAACGGAAGCGCTGCAAGTGTTGGGAGGCCATTGTTTTCCTTGCCTCTTTATTCTGATCGGTTAATATTCTTGGAACCCACCGTGCACAAACTTTTGAGTACCCCAATTGTTTAATAATCGTGATCACACTGCCTTTACTAAGAGAAATAATGCGACACACTTCATCTGCAGTCACCCGACGGTCACCACGAATGATGTCATCAACTTGCTGAATGTTGTGTGGAGTCACTGCACTCACCGGCCTGCCGCTCCGCTTTTCGTCAGTCAACGGTGTTTGCCCTTCAGCTTCCTTACAACGACGAACCCATCGTCTAACATTGCTGACATCCACTGTCACAACACCATACACCTTCTTCAGTCTTTCATGAATGCGTATGGGCGTTTCTCCTTCTGCATTCAAGAATTCAATCACACAACGCTGTCTCAAACGAACATCGATGTCGGCCATCTTACAAACTTCTGCTGTGCTGCCACCTGTTGACACAGAAAGTTACTACTGCAGTGGATTGCAGAAGAAGGTTTGAGGAATGGCGCCAAATTCAAATTTTTCACTTAACTTAATATTTTTAAGTAGAAAAAAAATGGGAGGCATTACTTTTTGACCGACCCTCGTATATGATAATGTGATGATGATGATGATGATGATGATGATCTGATTTGTGGGGCGTTCAATGGCTTGATTATCAGCGCCTGTACAGATTCCCAAAATTTTACTGTCCAGTCTCTCCATTTCCGGAATGATGTGAAATGATGAGGACAACACAGACTCCTAGCGACTGGGTGGAGAAAATCCCCTCCCCGACACGGCCGCAAATCGAAGGCAAGACCCTTTATCCAGGGACAGAAACAATAACCACTAGACCTTGAGCTGCGGACATCTACATTCAGGTTTTCCGTGATTTCTCTGAATCGCTCCAAGCAAATACCGGGATGGTACCTTTGAAAGAGAACAGCCCATTTACTTCCCCATACATGACACAATCTAAGTTTGTGCTCCTTCTATAATGCCCCAATCTGCTCCTTTTTTTTTTTTTTTTTTTTTTTCAAGTAACTTTTCAACAGCTACGTCAACCGTTAGAACATAAATGTTTACATTTACACAGTAAATGAAATGAAGAATCAAATCTGGTTCTTAATTGCGAAATACAGGCGCCGTGTTGACTACAGCGCCCTCTGCCACGAATGGAAGTCAATGGTTTGAGTAAAACGTACGTTCACGGATATGACGTCCCCGGATTTCTTTTTGTGGGGTAAGTTGAGGGATATTTCACGGATATGACGTCCCCGGATTTCTTTTTGTGGGGAAAGTTGAAGGATATTTACTATCATGGACCACCGACAACGCCTGACATCATGCGTCAACGCTTTGTCAATGCATGTGCGAACATTACGGAAGGCGAACTACTCGCTGTTGAGAGGAATGTCGTTACACGTATTGCCGAATACATTGAGGTTGACGGACGTCATTTTGAGCATTTATTGCATTAATGTGGTATTTACAGGTAATCACGCTATAACAGCATGCGTTCACAGAAATGATAATTTCACAAAGGTACACGTATCACATTGGAACAACAGAAATAATATGTTCAAACGTACCTACGATCTGTATTTTAACTTAAAAAACCTACCTGTTATCAACTGTTCGTCTAAAATTGTGAGCCATATGTTTGTGACTATTACAGCGCCATGTATCACAAAGCGAAAAATATGATCCAAATAAAACATTCATATTTCTTTACGTAGTACACGAATATGTAATAAAAATGGGAGTACATATTTTAAAAAATGCAGTTGATATCCGTTTGACCTATGGCAGCGCCATCTAGCGGGCCAACCATAGAACCATCTGGTTTCCCCCCTTCAAGCTAGACGAGTTTCGCTCTTTGTAGTTTTTTCGTTTCTTGCTATTTCGTGAGATATTTGACCCGGTCACGATCGATGGACCGCCGTGTCTACACCGTACTGAATTGCGAAGCATCGGGCAACGACGTAGACAGCAATCTCGCAGTTGATTTGTTGTCTTTTCGCCAGTTTAGGCAACCGGAGCTCCCACTGTGAGACAAATTGGATTTCGACACTGACCAACAATCTCTTCAGCCGCCTCAAACGAGATGGATTGCGCGTTTTGATAAGCGATGGCCACAGGTTCATATTCGACTTTGGCGTACTACACTCTAGTAGGGTGTTCCAGGGCTGCTGTTCGTAGCTACAGTTCGTAGTGGACACCAGCGTGTGAGGCTTTGTCTACAAGTGGAGTCGCCTATAGCCTTCGGAAAAGGACAAGTGTCTACTATAGTGACTGACAGCTTGGCGCCCAGGATGGACATAGTCTTGACTTTGTATTCAGTAATATTCGCCTTGACAGACCAACGCTTTGTTGTATCAGTCCGCAAGCACATCAGGCCAGCTGCTGTACAATATTACTTCGGTGTCGCAGCGCAATAAAGTGTGTATGTGTGTGTCACTAATTTGTTTTCCACTGTCACAGGTCCTCCACCCATCTCTGAGCATATAAACCTAAACCACTTGTGTCAGCTGTTCTACCGAGACGACTTGTACACATCATTATTGGTCCATGTTCCCTGGCACGTTCACAACATCAAACAGATTCGTTCTTGAACGCAAAGCGCCTATTGAACACTTCAGAGAATATTGCTCTTCTTTTCCGACTCATGTGGGATCGACGCTCTTGATACCCCTCCTCTATTCTATACTTCCCTTCCCCTTAAATGTTTCCCCCGCATGTCCTCTCCATCTGTCGTGTCCTTGGTTACCCTCTGTCACCTCCCACCACAGTTTCTACCATTCTCTTGCCAACGCCGGTGTCGTCCCGTTTCATGATGAGTCCATACTGTAGCAGTCTTCTCTTTAGAACGTTCTTCGATAGATGCATCACTTTAATGTTGTTCTTCTTCTCTCGATTCCGATCCTATCTGCTCTGGTGGTGCCACAAATTCTTAACATTCACATTCCAGACACGTTCAGGCCTTACAATGTACCATAGTTTCTGCCCATGTCTGTGCTCCAGGCAGCATTGCAGATCTCACAACTGACTTATACAACATCCCTTAAGGGTGTCTCACAGTACACGTAATTAGATTTATATCCTCCCGTTTATCCCACCTATCTGCACTCTACAAGCTGTTGTTATTTGTTCAGTGGCGTACTTCATTGTATTTCAACACAGTAAATGATTTTTAGTTAAAAACCTTAGTTTAGTGAAATAAGAAGTGGACTTTGATTTTTGAGGTTGCCTGTTCATATCCTGCTTCCTGCAAATATTTTTTTATTTACGTACATGTTTTCAGAGATGTTCTCTGAATATCTGAATTGCCACTGTTGATCCTAAGTAGTTACAGTTGTCAACCTTTTTCGGTAATTGTCCATCCATCCGGGTTGTTTTCTCCCTTTGATCTCCTAGGCACATGTACTCGGTTTTCTTCCTGTTGATTTTCAGATCTGTATCCTCCAAAGTTTTTCCTTTTTTACAGCTGCCCTTTCAGCTCATCCTTGTTGGTGCTACATTACACTGCATAATCTCCTTGTATCATACACGAAGGAGCTTATTCACTAGCACTTTCTGTTAGTACATGGAAGAACAATTGAGAAACAATGGGTCCTACATGGAAGGTTCATGCAGTCCGTTTTACCTGGCCATTGCTCATACGTTATACATAACTATCGCATATTACGTTCAGTATACAGGAGCATACTTGCATTAAATTAAGAAGTAAGCTCCGGAACATGTTAGAAAACATATAGGTCAAAAAAATTGTTTCGAGGAAGCAGGATATAAAAAAGGCAACCCCGAAAATCGCAGTCCGCTTCTTATTCACTAAACTAACTTTGTTAATTAAACATCATTTATTGTGGTGAAATACAATGAATTACAATGTCGTACAAATGATGTGAAGCTTAAATATTATCGTCTCATGCTTCTACTTACTGACATTTGTAAACATTGATAAATTTAAAAAAAGGAAGAAAAAGGAAAAAAAGTGCCAGTGTGCACTTTGTTTCCTCAAGAATAGGGTTTTTTAAAAATTTAATTGATCGTAACTTCTTCTTGCTGAATATTTTCTCTGAACTACGTTGACACATTGTTTGAACTTCTTTTAGATGCAAATTAGAGAAATTAAATAACAGGTCTGCAACAACTGCTGCAGAATAAATCTTTTTCGTAAAAGACATTTTATATGTATTTTAAAAAGTGAACATGTGATATTTCTGTTAATTTTTATTGTTAATTGAAGAATATACCATTTACTTCGGTTTCACATAAAAAAGAATTTCCAAGTTACACCAATTACGTGTAAGTTACACATTTGATCGGAATCCGTGTTGTAGACACGTGCGGTCAGAGTCTGTGTTTCGGATGTTACAATGTCCGAAAGTGTTTGATCAACGAAAAGTTGTGGTTTTTATTTAACTATAACCCACTGTATGAAGTCGTATCTCTCTGGTATCTCATCCTCCCATCTCTACATATCCATCTCCTCATCCCCCTTTCCTTTTTCCATCTCCTCTGACGCCTCCGACCATCTACTCCTCCTCGCTTCCTCTGTTCATATCCTTCTCCTCCTCTATCAGTCCATTGTCTCCCGTCCCCCTCTCTGCTCATCTCTATCTCCTCTTTCTCTTGTTTTTCCACCTCTGTACCTTCTGTTTGACTTTCTCCAGCTCCTCTCCCCAGTCTCTGGACATCTCCTCCTCTCTTCATTCTCTGTACGTTCCCTCCTTGCCCCTCTCTCTGTCCATCCCCTCTGCCCATGTCCTCTTTCTATATCACACTTCTCCACACTCTCTCTGAAGATTTCCACTTCCTCTGCCTCTCTGTCCATCTACTCCTCCTCGTTCTCTCTGTCCCATCCTAGACTTTTCTTCCAGCCCATCCCCTCCTTCGTGCTCTGTCCATCACCTTCTCCCTCCTTTCTGTCTGTTCACTTCCTCCTCTCACTTTCGCTCTGTATCTCATCCACCCTATCTGTCACGATCCATCTCCACCCCTGTCTCTCCGCTCAGCTGCTCCCATCCACTCGTGAATACCTTGCATGTAATCCTGATATTACCTCACAACATTCCTCCTCCCCCCTCTCTCTTTCCATCTCCTACTCCCTCCTCTCTCTGGCCATCTCATCCTCCCTCTCTCACTATCTGGTCCCTCTTCCCACCTCTCTCTGTCCATAACCTCCTACCCATATCTATCACTCTCTTTCCCCCTTCCCCTTCCTCTGTCCATTATAGCTTCCCCTCTCTCTCATTAACCAACATCTCTGTCCTCTCTGCACTCAGCCATGCCCACCCACACATGTAGCCCCTGCAAGGCATGCCTATATTTTTCACACAAATTGTCACTGGATTGAAGAGTTCCTAGATAACAGAACTCAGCATGTCAATGGAGAGAAGTCTTCCGAAGTAAGAGTGATTTCAGGTGTGCCGCAGGGGAGTCTCAAGCGTTACTATTCACAATATATATAAATGACATTGTGGATAACATCGGAAGTTCACTGAGGCTTTTTGCGGATGATGCTGTAGTATATAGAGAGGTTGTAACAATAGAATATTGTACTGCAATGCAGGAGGATCTGTAACGAATTGGCGCATGTTGCAGGGAATGGCAATTCAATCTCAATGTAGACAAGAGTAATGTGCTGCGAATACATAGAAAGTATGATACTTTATCATTTAGCTACAATATAGCAGGTCAGCAACTGGGGTCAGTTAATTCCACAAATTATCTCTGAGTAGGCATTAAGAGTGATCTTAAATGGAATGACCATATAAAATTAATCATCGGTAAAGCAGATGTCAGACTGACATTCATTAGAAGAATCCTAAGGAAATGCAGTTCGAAAACAAAGGAAGAAGGTTACAACACGCTTGTTCGCCCACTGTTTGAATACTTCTCACCGGTGTGGGATCCGCACCAAATCAAACGTTCAAATGTGTGTGAAATCTTATGTGACTTAACTGCTAAGGTCTTCAGTCCCTAAGCTTACAGACTACTTAAAATAATTGATCCTAAGGACAAATCCACACACCTATGCCCGAAAGAGGACTCGAACCTCCGCCAGAACCAGCCGCACAGTCCATGGCTGCAACGTCTTAGACCGGGATCCATACAAGACAGGGTTGTTAGAACATAAAAGAGAAGATCCAACGGACAGCAACGCGCTTCGTTACAGGATCATTTAGTAATTGCGAGAGCGTTACGGCGATGACAGATAGACTCCAGTGGAAGACACTGCAAGAAAGACGCTCAGTAGCTCGGTACTGGCTTTTGTTGAAGTTTCGAGAACATACCTTCACCAAGGAGTCGAGCAGTATATTTCCCCCTCCTACGTATATCTCGCGCAGAGACCACGAGGATAAAATCAGAGAGATTAGAGCCCACATAGAGGCATAACGACAATCTCTCTTTGCACGAACAATACTAGACTCGAATAGAATTGAGAACCGATAGAGGTACTCAAGATACCCTCCGCCACACACCGCCAATTCGCTTGCGGAGTATAGATGTAGATGTAGATGTAGATGTAGATTGTGAGGGATTGCCACGACCAGGATGCATTTCACCCATCAATCGCAGTGTGGCGACATTCGCCACAAACGAAAACTATGCTCTGTAAAACTCTCAACAGCTTCATGAACAAGTTGTCAGATAGCTGTATCAGCAGAGCACGGAATGAAGGCCTTCCTGCAGATAAACAGACAACCCGCACCTGACTTACGTGTTTGTTTTCATTTGGTGCAGTAGCGTAAGCCTTTATACTGTGTGTGTGTGTGTGTGTGTGTGTTTGTTATCAGAAAAGATACCACATAAACAGGGTGTTTCACAATGTTTTCACGATTTCCAATTTGAATAACGCGGGCTAATAACCAAGTTGCAGCGACGATAGCGCCGTTTATGAGTAGTGCGGAGTGTCAAGTTTCGCCCCATATGCAGGTCATAATCATACCTTATTTGCCGATTAACGTCTTGCGTTCGCAATGGAGTGCTATTTTCGCTACGGCGAATCTGTCGTGCGCGTGCAACGTGCCTTTCGTAAGCATTTAGAGATACACCCGCGATACCCAGTTCCTGCTCGTGGAACAATATTGATTTGGGTAAGAACCTTTCGTGCAACTGCCAGTGCATCCAATCTAAAATCAACCGGTCCTCGGAAAACCATCCAAGCTCCCGAGAACGCAGCTTACAGGCAAGCCCTCGTCGTTCGTTACGAAAACATGCCAGACGCTGAACATTACGGCGGCGTCCGCTAATGGTATAATTCGGTGTGATCTCCATTATCATCCTTACAAATTATGTGTGAAATGGCCGCTTGGCTAGGCTGATTTAATCTGCCAGACCTTTACCTTTGTGGTTATTTAAAGGCGAGAATGTACTCTGACCAATCGAGAACAGTTAAAAGATCGAAGTCACGATGAAATTTTCAGAATTCCTCCAGCAGTTGCGAAAGGTGTGTTAAAAGTGCCGTTGAAGTCATTAAAAGCCAATGAACGAGTAGGTGTTTGTGTTACCTCTTCTCCTGCTGGCGGCAAAATGGTTTTGTGGCGTTGGCATCTTGTGGCGTTGTTGAATGCATGTTAGAAGGCTCTTTGGAATCCCAAAGAAAAACACATTTATTTCTACAACTATGTCGGTATCAGAATTTGGCAGCTAACAAAAATTAAAAATTAATTGCGTACTTCAGAAAATTCACCGGATTGTCTTCCATGATTAGCGAAACGCCAATATCAATACGTTTTGTCGTTGCCGATATATCCTAAGTGACAAAGAAGCATCCAGGAGGAACTATCAGATGTCAGTGTTAACTACGTACTCAAGAACGATGGGTCTGAAAATGATGAGAATTGCAAATCTCTGTCACAGGAAAACAGACACCAGACTGCATTGTGTTGAAACTTCCTGGCAGATTAAAACTGAGTGCCGGACCGAAACTCGAACTCGGGACCTGTGAGGACGGGGCGCCGGTCGTGCTTGGGTAGCTCAGATGGTAGAGCACTTGCCCGCGAAAGGCAAAGGTCCCGGGTTGGAGTCGCGGTCCTGCACACATTTTTAATCTGCCAGGAAGTTTCATATCAGCGCACACTCCGCTGCAGAGTGAAAATCTCATTCTGCATTAGTGTTGTTTGTGTTATTGTTTGTTGCAAACCTTGGAAGGGGATATAAGAGACGGGAACGTGTCAGATATTGAGTGTCGTGTGACTAGGGCCTCAAATGGGGTAGACCGTTCGCCATGTGCAAGTCTTTCGATCTGACGCCACTTCGGCGACTTGCCAGTCAATGGGGATGAAATGATGATGATTAGGACAACACAACACTCAGCCCCTGATGGACAAGATGTGAAACGGGCTGCGCTGTGGATCTTACTTTGGCTCGCTGATCGAATCGCACAATATCTAGTTCTGGACATTCAGATGTGACAGTGACCCGATGCTCGGCTGCATGGGAACGCGGGAGTAGTGGTACTCGTCGATAAGTTTACGGTCGACCTCGTCTGACCACCACAGCAGAGAATTGCCGTATTGTACACCAAGCACGTAGTAATCCAATTACATCTGCGCCTGCCATTCGAGACTCCCTGCAATATTCTCTGATTCCATGTACCATCGCTCAGATAACAGCAGCAGACGACTAGGGAATTACTGTCCCAACCGGAGGCTGCCCTTAACAGCACAAGTTTAGAGTGGTACCATGACCAGGAACCTTGGACCACAGACGAATGCCATTATATTGTGTTGGGTGATGAATCGCTGTTCTGAACTGCACAAGATGACCATTGTCGGCGATCTATGGAGAGGTCCCAATCTTCCAGTGTGCTTTGGAGGGGCACAGCGGTGTTGGTCCTGGAGTGTTGCTGTAGGGACCCATTGGGTTTGACTTCAGGTTACGGCTATTAGTAAGTGGGGGACGGAGCCAAGGGCTCTGCAACGAACTTGTGACATCACACTAGTCCCCCCGTCTGCCACACTTCGCGAACGCTCAGCTCTGTACAGGGCCCACGGGAAATCAATATTCAATTGAAAAGGTACTCACTAAAGGGGTTAATTTTTCAGTGTGCAGTCGATAACTTGCATGTGTTTAAACACACAGTCAAGAATTGCTAAAATCATCTGAAATAAACAATCCTGTTGGAAGAACATCCGGAAATGAGCATCATAGTAGGGGTTGAAAATACCGCTTCAGTTGTAAATTACTCTATTTTCACACAACCGGTTTCGGACTGTTATAAGCTCATCCTCAGGTTTCGTAGCTGTGCTGTGGTCCCCTAGCGCCGCGAGTACCAGGCGCGGTGTGCTGCCTATGAGCGCACAACTCCCTGGTTTGCGTTCATAGGCAGCACACTGTGCAAACTCCCTGTTCTGCGCTCATAGGCAGCACATCGCGCCTGGTACACGCGGTGCTCAAGGACCACAGCACAGATAAGACACATGAGGATGTGCTTATAACAGTCCGAAACCGGTGGTGTGAAAATAAAGTAATTTACAACTGAAGCGGTATTTTCAACCCCTGTCATCTGAAATAGTTACTCGCTCGCAGCCGGAGACAGATGCTGGCACGCGGAACACCTGCAGTGTCGCGTGATCTCACCTATGCATCACGGCCTGTCTTTTGTCTTAGGCCTCGGTGCGGGAATTCTGGCGGCACAACGCTAGGTCGCGAATATCCTGCGTCTCGCGTGCTGCCTTTAATGCGACAGTATCGTGGTGAAATTCTGCAACAGGACAACGCTTATCCCCACATGGTACGCCTAACTTTGAATTGTCTGTGTTACACTATTGATCAAAAGTATTCGGACACCCCCAAAAACATACGTTTTTAATATTAGGTACATTGTGCTGCCACCTACGGCCAGGTAGTCCATATCAGCGACCTTAGTAGTTATAAGACATCGTGAGAGAGCAGAATGGGACGCTACGCGGGTCTCAATAAAATGTTCTGATGTGTGTGAATTTCTAAGGGACCAAACTGCTGATATCATCGGTCCCTAGACTTATACACTATTTAAACTAACGTATACTAAGACCAACACTCGCCCATGCCCGAGGGAGGACTCGAACCTCCGGCGGGAGGCTGCGGAACTCACGGATTTCGAACTTGGTCAGGTGACTGGCTGTCACTTCTGCCACACGTCTGTACGCGAGATTTCCAAACTCCTGAACATCCCTATGTCCACTGTTTCCGATGTGACAATGAAGGGAAACGTGATTGGACACGTACAGCACAAAAGCATACAAACAGACCTCGCCTGTTGACTGACCGAGACAGTTGAAGAGGGTCGTAAAGTGTAATAGGCAGACATCTATCCAGACCATCACACAGGAATTCCAAACTGCACCAGGATCCACTGCAAGTACTATGACAGTTAGGCAGGAGGGGAGAAAACTTGGACTTCATGGTCGAGCGGCTGCTCATAAGCCACACATCACGCCGGTAAATGCCAAACGATGGCTAGCTTGGTGTAAGGAGCGTAAAAATTGGACGATTAAACAATGGAAAGATGTTGTGTGGAGTGACGAACCACTTTACACAATGCAGCGATCCGATGGCGGGGTGTGGGTATGGTGAATGCCCCGTGAACGTCATCTGCCAGTGTATGTAGTGCCTACAGTAAAATTCGGAGGCGGTGGTTTTATGGTGTGGTCGTACTTTTCATGGAGGGGGTTTGCTCCCCTTGTTGTTTTGCCTGGCACTATCACAGCACAGGCCTACATTGATGTTTTAAGCATCTTCTTGCTCCCCACTGTCGAAGTGGCGATTGCATTTTTCAACACAGTCAAGCACCTGTTCATAATGCACGGCATGTGGAGGAGTGGTTACACGATAATAACATCCAAACATCCATGTAATGGATTGGCCTGCACAGAGACCTGACCTGCATACTACAGAACACCTTTTAGATGTTTTGGAACGCCGACTTCATGCCAGGCCTCACCGACCGACATCGATACCTCTCGTCAGTGCAGCACTCCGTGAAGAATGGACTGCCATTCCCCAAGAAACCTTCCAGCAGCTGATTCAGCTTATGCCTGCGAGAGTGGAAGCTGTCATCAAGGTTAAGGGTGGGCCAAAGCCATAATGAATTCCAGCGTTACCGATGGAGGGCGCCCCGAACTTATAATTCATTTTCAGCCAGGTGTCTGGATACTTTTGATCACATAATGTATGTGTAGAAGTACCACCGTATCAGCAAGATCAACTGGTCTGTCGCCAATACAAGAAGTGTGAGATCAACTCTATTCCAGTGCCAAGAGAGAATGCAAGAGCCTAATGAAACTGTTCTTAACCGTATCGCTGCATGCATGCAGACCAGAGACGGTGCAACGCCATATTGATGAGTGGACAGATACTCCCAAATTCTTTGTAAGTTTGAAGCGATTTTGTAGTCACTGCTTGAGACATCCTTCAATCGATTTCTCCACTGAGGTCATCCACAACTCGTGGTCTAGTCGTTAGCGTTGCTGCCCCTGAATCATAGGGTCCTGGCTTCGATTCCAGACCGGGTCGCAGATTGACTGTGCGCGGGGACTGGGTGTCTGCTTTGTCCTCATCATTTTATCATTATTTAGGAACTGGCGAGACTGAAAGTGAAAAGATTTGTAATTTTTACGGGCGCTGATAACGACGCCGTTGAAAGCCAAACAAACCAAAGTCATCATCATCATCATCATCATCATCATCATCATTATCCAGTAACGATGAGAGGTTTAAAAACTGAAGCACTTGTGTATGACTAGTCTCGTATGCGTTTCCTTTTTGCAGATTCATCCCATTTCTTCGGAATTGCACTCCACTCGCACGTGGAAACAAATCCATATTTCATACGCCTTTCGTACTATTGTCTTTACGAATTGCTTCAATTATGTATAGGGCGCTTCACAACTCATATTACAGACTTATAGCGGTTGTAAAGGAGACTTAAGAGGTAGGATTTTGCTGAGAAATCTAGTGTCGAAAAGTAGCGTTTGGATACAAAATTAGTTTGAAGATCGGATCACTATCAAATCTCCCACGTCACAGTACACACCAACTGAGCAGAATACGCTTTTGTCTGGCACTCTTGTAATTGTGACTCCATCTAAATTTTCGTCCGACTACAACAGCGGCGCCGGCCAGTGTGGTGGAGCGGTTCTAGGCGCATCAGTCCGGAACCACGCGACCGCTACGGTCGCAGGTTCGAGTCCTGCTTCGGGCATGGATGTGTGTAGTGTCCTTAGGTTAGTTAGGTTTAATTAGTTCTAAGTTATAGGGGACTGATGACCTCAGAAGTTAAGTCCCATAGTGCTCAGAGTCATTTGAACCATATAACAGCGGCTGCGAGAAACAGGTACAGGGTGTTTCAAAAATGACCGGTATATTTGAAACGGCAATACAAACTAAACGAGCAGCGATAGAAATACACCGTTTGCTGCAATATGCTTGGGACAACAGTACATTTTCAGGCAGACAAACTTTCGAAATTACAGTACTTACAGTTGTCAACAACAGATGGCGCTGCGGTCTGGGAAACTCTATAGTACGATATTTTCCACATATCCACCATGCGTAGCAATAATATGGCGTAGTCTCTGACAACGTGTCTGGCGGAACGGCTTCACATGCAGATGAGATGTACTGCTTCAGCTGTTCAATTGTTTCTGGATTCTGGCGGTACACCTGGTCTTTCAAGTGTCCCCACAGAAAGAAGTCACAGGGGTTCATGTCTGGCGAATAGGGAGGCCAATCCACGCCGCCTCCTGTATGTTTCGGATAGCCCAAAGCAATCACACGACCATCGAAATATTCATTCAGGAAATTAAAGACGTCGGCTGGGCGATGTGGCCGGGCACCATCTTGCATAAACCACGAGGTGTTCGCAGTGTCGTCTAAGGCAGTTTGTACCGCCACAAATTCACGAAGAATGTCCAGATAGCGTGATGCAGTTATCGTTTCGGATCTGAAAAACGGGCCAATGATTCCTTTGGAAGAAATGGCGACTCAGACCAGTACTTTTTGAGGATGCAGGGACGATGGGACTGACAGTTCTGTTAATTGACGAAGCCGTCCAGGTAAAAATAAGCTTCGTCAGTAAACCAAATGCTGCCCACATGCATATCGCCGTCATAAATCCTGTGCACTATATCGTTAGCGAATGTCTCTCGTGTAGCAATGGTAGCGGCGCTGAGGGGTTGCCGCGTTTGAATTTTGTATGGATAGAGGTGTAAACTCTGGCGCATGAGACGATACGTGGACGTTGGCGTCATTTGGACCGCAGCTGCAACACGGCGAACGGAAACCCGAGGCCGCTTTTGGATCACCTGCTGTACTAGCTGCGCGTTGCCCTCTGTGGTTGCCGTACGCCGTCGCCCTACCTTTCCAGCACGTTCATCCCTCACGTTCCTACTCCGTTGAAATTTTTCAAACAGATCCTTTATTGTATCGCTTTTCGGTCCTTTGGTTACATTAAACCTCCGTTGAAAACTTCGTCTTGTTGCAACAACACTGTGTTCTAGGTGGTGGAATTCCAACACCAGAAAAATCCTCTGTTCTAAGGAATAAACCATGTTGTCCACAGCACACTTGCACGTTGTGAACAGCACACGCTTACAGCAGAAAGACGACGTACAGAATGGCGCACCCACAGACTGCGTTGTCTTCTCTATCTTTCACATCACTTGCAGCGCCAACAACAACACTGTGTTCTAGGTGGTGGAATTCCAACACCAGAAAAATCCTCTGTTCTAAGGAATAAACCATGTTGTCCACAGCACACTTGCACGTTGTGAACAGCACACGCTTACAGCAGAAAGACGACGTACAGAATGGCGCACCCACAGACTGCGTTGTCTTCTCTATCTTTCACATCACTTGCAGCGCCATCTGTTGTTGAAAATTGTAACTACTGTAATTTCGAAAGTTTGTCCGCCTGAAAATGTACTGTTGTCCCAAGCACATTGCAACAAACGGTGTATTTCTATCGCTGCTCGTTTAGTTTTTATTGCCGTTTCAAATGTACCGGTCATTTTTGAAACACCCTGTACGTTCGCAGTTACGAATGTTGACTGTGGCGCTACACGGATGCGCCTTACTCTCGACTTCGGAGCGTAGATCCTCCGTATTGTACAAGAAAATCGACAACGAGCACTCGAAACAATGTCCCGTAGAGCAAACACATCGGACCTCATTGTCTTCACTGTGGGCGTACCGTGAATCAGGAGATTTGAAAACGATTCGATCTTCAACTTATTCCGCATATAAACAGAACACATCCGGCAATGGATTCCTGATCAGAGCTTTACGTACGTAGTCCCATTTACACCGCCTAAAATCCTGTAATAGCAACTGTGAAACACCCCTGGCACAAAACGATAAGGCATGCTCCATGTGTTAACCAGGAATCTAATAAGAGAATATTACTGGGTGCATTCTCCTTTTACCCTGATTTTATCTGTTGTGAATGAAACTACCATACAGATTTGTCTCAGACTGATCCAAAGAAAGACGAACATGAGGTAGCTGTAACGAGACCAACGATAAAATCAACACCAACACTCGTCACAACACAGAAGACGATGTCAGGTAATTCTGCTATCTTGGCAGCAAAATAGAACACGACTGGCGAAGAAATGACAATATATGAAGCAGAGTGACACAGGCAGAGAGAGTGTTCGTGACAAAAATAACTGTGGCTAAGCCATGTCTCCGCAGTATCCTTTCTTTCACGAGTGCTAGTTCTGCAAGGTTCGCAGGAGAGCTTCTGTAAAGTTTGGAAGGTAGGAGACGAGATACTGGCAGAATTAAAGCTGTGAGTACAGGGCGTGATTCGTGCTTCGGTAGCTCAGTTGGTAGAGCACTTGCCCGCGGAAGGCAAAGGTCCCGAGTTCGAGTCTCGGTCGGGCACACAGTTTTAATCTGCCAGGAAGTTTCATGTAGGTTGATATGACAGTAAATGGGGATGTTCTGAGGAGAATCGGTGAGGAACATAATATGTAGGGAACACTGACAAGGTCCTCCCCCCATGAACCATGGACCTTGCCGTTGGTGGGGAGGCTTGCGTGCCTCAGCGATACAGATGGCCGTACCGTAGGTGCAACCACAACGGAGGGGTATCTGTTGAGAGTCCAGACAAACGTGTGGTTCCTGAAGAGGGGCAGCAGCCTTTTCAGTAGTTGCAGGGGCAACAGTCTGGATGATTGACTGATCTAGCCTTGCAACATTAACCAAAACGGCCTTGCTGTGCTGGTACTGCGAATGGCTGAAAGCAAGGGGAAACTACAGCCGTAATTTTTCCCGAGGACGTGCAGCTTTACTGTATGATTAAATGATGATGGCATCCTCTTGGGTAAAATATACCGGAGGTAAAATAGTCCCCCATTCGGATCTCCGGGCGGGGACTACTCAGGAGGATGTCGTTATCAGGAGAAAGAAAACTGGCGTTCTACGGATCGGAGCGTGGAATGTCAGATCACTTAATCGGGCAGGTAGGTTAGAAAATTTAAAAAGGGAAATGGATAGGTTAAAGTTAGATATAGTGGGAATTAGTGAAGTTCGGTGGCAGGAGGAACAAGACTTCTGGTCAGGTGACTACAGGGTTATAAACACAAAATCAAATAGGGGTAATGCAGGAGTAGGTTTAATAATGAATAGGAAAATAGGAATGCGGGTAAGCTACTACAAACAGCATAGTGAACGCATTATTGTGGCCAAGATAGATACGAAGCCCACACCTACTACAGTAGTACAAGTTTATATGCCAACTAGCTCTGCAGATGATGAAGAAATTGAAGAAATGTACGATGAAATAAAAGAAATTATTCAGATAGTGAAGGGAGACGAAAATTTAATAGTAATGGGTGACTGGAATTCGAGTGTAGGAAAAGGGAGAGAAGGAAACATAGTAGGTGAATATGGATTGGGGCTAAGAAATGAAAGAGGAAGCCGCCTAGTAGAATTTTGCACAGAGCACAACTTAATCATAGCTAACACTTGGTTTAAGAATCATGAAAGAAGGTTGTATACGTGGAAGAACCCTGGAGATACTAAAAGGTATCAGATAGATTATATAATGGTAAGACAGAGATTTAGGAACCAGGTTTTAAGTTGTAAGACATTTCCAGGGGCAGATGTGAACTCTGACCACAACACAATCTATTGGTTATGACCTGTAGATTAAAACTGAAGAAAGTGCAAAAATGTGGGAAATTAAGGAGATGGGACCTGGATAAACTGAAAGAACCAGAGGTTGTACAGAGTTTCAGAGAGAGCATAAGGGAACAATTGACAGGAATAGGGGAAAGAAATACAGTAGAAGAAGAATGGGTAGCTCTGCGGGATGTAGTAGTGAAGGCAGCAGAGGATAAAGTAGGTACAAAGACGAGGGCTGCTAGAAATCCTTGGGTAACAGAAGAAATATTGAATTTAATTGATGAAAGGAGAAAATATAAAAATGCAGTAAATGAAGCAGGCAAAAAGGAATATAAACGTCTCAAAAATGAGATCGACAGGAAGTGCAAAATGGCTAAACAGGGATGGCTAGAGGACAAATGTAAGGATGTAGAAGCTTATCTCACTAGGGGTAAGATAGATACTGCCTACAGGAAAATTAAAGAGACCTTTGGAGAGAAGAGAACCACGTGTATGAATATCAAGAGCTCAGATGGCAGCCCAGTTCTAAGCAAAGAAGGGAAGGCAGAAAGGTGGAAGGAGTATATAGAAGGTTTATACAAGGGCGATGAACTTGAGGACAATATTATGGAAATGGAAGAGGATGTAGATGAAGACGAAATGGGAGATACGATACTGTATGAAGAGTTTGACAGAGCACTGAAAGACCTGAGTCGAAACAAGGCCCCCGGAGTAGACAACATTCCATTAGAACTACTGACGGCCTTGGGACAACCAGTCCTGACAAAACTCTACCAGCTGGTGAGCAAGATGTATGAGACAGGCGAAATACCTTCAGACTTCAAGAAGAATATAATAATTCCAATCCCAAAGAAAGCAGGTGCTGACAGATGTGAAAATTACCGAACTATCAGTTTAATAAGCCACGGCTGCAAAATACTAACGCGAATTCTTTACAGACGAATGGAGAAACTGGTAGATGCAGACCTCGGGGATTCCGTCGAAATGTTGGAACACGTGAGGCAATACTGACCTTACGACTTATCTTAGAAGAAAGATTAAGAAAAGGCAAACCTACGTTTCTAGCATTTGTAGACTTAGAGAAAGCTTTTGACAATGTTGACTGGAATACCCTTTTTCAAATTCTAAAGGTGGCAGGGGTAAAATACAGGGAGCGAAAGGCTATTTATAATTTGTACAGAAACCAGATGGCAGTCATAAGAGTCGAGGGGCATGAAAGGGAAGCAGTGGTTGGGAAAGGAGTGAGACAGGGTTGTTGCCTCTCCCCGATGTTATTCAATCTGTATATTGAGCAAGCAGTAAAGGAAACAAAAGAAAAATTTGGAGTAGGTATTAAAATTCATGGAGACGAAGTAAAAACTTTGAGGTTCGCCGATGACATTGTAATTCTGTCAGAGACAGCAAAGGACTTGGAAGAGCAGTTGAACGGAATGGACAGTGTCTTGAAAGGAGGATATAAGATGAACATTAACAAAAGCACAACGAGGATAATGGAATGTAGTCAAATTAAATCGGGTGATGCTAAGGGAATTAGATTAGGAAATGAGACACTTAAAGTAGTAAAGGAGTTTTGCTATTTAGGAAGTAAAATAACTGATGATGGTCGAAGTAGAGAGGATATAAAATGTAGACTGGCAATGGCAAGGAAAGCGTTTCTGAAGAAGAGAAATTTGTTAACATCGAATATAGATTTATGTATCAGGAAGTCGTTTCTGAAAGTATTTGTTTGGAGTGTAGCCATGTATGGAAGTGAAACATGGACGATAACTAGTTTGGACAAGAAGAGAATAGAAGCTTTCGAAATGTGGTGCTACAGAAGAATACTGAAGATAAGGTGGATAGATCACGTAACCAATGAGGAGGTATTGAATAGGATTGGGGAGAAGAGAAGTTTGTGGCACAACTTGACTAGAAGAAGGGATCGGTTGGTAGGACATGTTTTGAGGCATCAAGGGATCACAAATTTAGCATTGGAGGGCAGCGTGGAGGGTAAAAATCGTAGAGGGAGACCGAGAGATGAGTACACTAAGCAGATTCAGAAGGATGTAGGTTGCAGTAGGTACTGGGAGATGAAGCAGCTTGCACAGGATAGAGTAGCATGGAGAGCTGCATCAAACCAGTCTCAGGACTGAAGACAACAACAACAACACTGACAAGGTAAAGTGGCGGGGTGATGGGACGTGTGTTAAGACATCAGGGAGTGACGTCCATATTATTAGAGGGAGCTGAGAGTGCAGAAAGTGTAGGTGAAGGCAGAGGCTGGAATGTATCCAACAAATAATTAGACACGTCGTGTGCATGTGCTGCTCTGAGATGAAGAGGTTGGCGCAGTATAAGAAGTCCTGGCGGGACGCATCAAACCAGTCTCAAGACTAAGGAGAAAACGAATCAGTACGTCTAACTCGTCCTGCAACGGTGCTTCCTTATAGATAGTAACATCAGTGAACAATCTGAGAGTTCTGCTGATCTCATGACTCACTTATATAGACTGAGACATTAATGGTCCTTTCAGGCTTCCTTCATAACATTTGTTGTGTACTATAACGTTGCACTTCAAGAGTAAAAAGGCCTTGCAGCATATTACGTACATGTGGAGGTACTCCATGTGATAAAATGGGATGCTAATTTTAACTAGACTCCGGATAGGGCACTGTCGTTTTAGCCATATACATCTTTTAAGTGGCGATCCTCCCCCACTCTGTCCCCACTGCTCCCAGCTTTTACTTGAGTACCCCTATTGTACTCCGTTACGCGCCCGTCTACAGCTGTCGCCTGATATATCTTCCATTTTAGCAGATGACACGCGCTCAGCCGCTCGCCTTCTCGAGTTTATTAGTGGCAGTAAGATGACGTCAGTCATTTGAAGCTCTTTTTGGGGACAACCAACTCTCATCTATAGTGGTTTTTAAAGCTTTCCTTCTGTTTTTACTTTCTCCAATTTCTTGAGTTTTGTTCCCATTGCTGCTGGTTTCCAGTTTAGTTTTTTTTTTATATATATACCTTTTCCTAAGTCACAGACCGGGCGCTAATGACCGTAGCAGTTTCGCGCCCTAAAACCATAACACAAAAAAAATGGACTGTGTTTCAGGGAAATGGAGTTCCTTCAATCTACGTGGTGTTTCGCAATGTTCTGACGATTTCTGATATGAATAACACACGAACTAATTGTGAAACAAAGTTGCACATTTTACACAAAGTACAACGTCTATTCACGTTTGCTTATGAAATACTACATCACAAAAGTGACGACCATTCGAAGCTACACACTACCCGAAGTGTTTCACCCAGTTTCTTAACAGATCTTTCGTAACTGCAGGACAAATTGTGGAAATTTCCTCGTGAATTCGATCTGTTACTTGTTGAAAGCTTCTCGGCCGTTCGGAGTACACTGTCGCCTTCAAAAAACCTCACACGTAAAAGTCCGGCATGGCTAAATCAGGCAAGCTAGGCGGCCATTTGACGTAAGCGCGTTTGAAAATCATGCGGTTACCAAACACCTCACGGAGAACTTGCTAGGTCTTGTTGGACGTGTGGTATGTCACGCCGTCTTGTTGGAACTAAATTTTCGTAACGAAAAACGAGAGCCAGCCTGTAAATTGTTACGCTCTCTTTCGAGGTTCTCCAGGGTTCGGACGGTTTCCCGAGAGCCGTCGAATTTAGATTCGCTACACTAGCAGTCGCACGGAAATTTCTTAAGCAGTTGAGTGGCGTTCCAAGAGCAGGTACCGGATCCGGTGGCTGAATCCTGAAATGCTTTCGAAAGGCACGTTCACGACAGATTCGCCGTAGCGAAAATAGCACTCCAACGCGAACGCTCGATGTTGGATCGAACGCTATATGATTATTGACCTTTATATGGGATGGAATCTGACACACCACTGTTGCTGTACTTTGTTCCTTAGCGTGCGTTATTAAAATGCGAAATCGTCAAAATATTGGGAACGTCCTGTATGTTAATTTTGAGAGAAGTCGCTTTTCTCCCGAAACGATAGAACGTCCGAACTAAAATGTACTTTTGGATCCTGCAACAAATAGACGTTAACGATATTGGTCGGTAATTCTGTGAAACCACGCATTTATTCGTGATATAAGCCGGCCGGGACTATTAGTGTGCCACAGTAAGAGAGAACAAAGGGGCTAATTACTACGCAGTCAACTCAGTGTGAAAACTAACAGGAATTACATCAGTGCAATACACCTATTTCACTCTGAGAAGCAGAATTTACTTTTTCAGCAACGGGTTTAATTAGCTTAATATACCTTTTTGAAAATAAATGCGCCGGTCAGTCATTGTTACGGTAGTAGTAACCTCACTGCATACAAGATGGGCGCGCGCACTCACACATACACTAATGGCCATTAAAATTGCTACAACACGAAGATGACCGACAGGAAGAAGATGCTGTGATATGCCAATGATTAGCATTTCAGAACATTACATCAATGTTGGCGCATGTGGCGTCACCTACAAAGTGCTGACATGAAAGTTTCAAATCGATTTCTCATGCACAAACAGCAGATGACTGGCGTTGCCTGGTGAAACGTTATTATGATACCTCGTGTAAGGAGGAGAAATGCGTACCATGACGTTTCCGGTTTTGATAAAGGTCGGATTCTAGCCTATCGCGATTGCGGTTTATCGTATCGCGACATTGCTGCCCGCGTTGTTCGAGATCCAATTACTGTTAGCAGAATATGGAATCGGTGGCTTCAGGAGGTTAATACGGAACGCCGTGTTGGATCCCAACCTCCTCGTATCACTAGCAGTCGAGATGACAGGTATCTTATCCGCATGGCTGTAACGGATCGTGCAGCCACGTCTCGATCCCTGAGTCAACAGATGGGGACGTTTGCAAGACAAGCACCACCTGCACGAACAGTTCGACGACGTTTGCAGTAGCATGGACCGTTGACGCTGTATCACAGAAAGGAGCGGCTGTGATGGTGTACTGAACGACGAACCTCGGTGCACGAATGGCAAAACGTCATTTTTCGGATGAATCCAGGTTCTGTTTACAGTATCATGATCATCCGTGTTTGGGGAACGCACATTGGAAGCGTGGATTCGTCACCCGACGTGATTGGCATGATGGTATGGGGTGCCATTGGTTACACGTCTCGGACACCTCTTGTTCGCATTGACGGCACTTGGACAGTGCTCGTTATATTTCAGATGTGTTACGACCCGTGGCGCTACCCTTCATTCGATCCCTGCGAAAGCCTACATTTCAGCAGAATAATGCACGACCGCATGTTGCAGGTCCTATACTGGCCTTTCTGGATACAGAAAATGTTCGACTGCTGCCCTGGCCAGCACATTCTCCAGATCTCTCACCATCTGAAAACGTCTGGTCAATGGTGGCCGAGCAACTGGCTCGTCACAAGTCGCCAGTCACTACTCTTGATGAACCGTGGTATCGTGTTGAAGCTGCATGTGCAGCTGTACCTGTACACGCCATCCAAGCTCTGTTCGACTCAATGCCTAGGTGTATCAAGGCCGTTATTACGGCCAGAGGTGGTTGTTCTGGGTACTGATTTCTCAGGATCTATGGACCCAAATAGCGTGAAAACGTAACCACATGTCAGTTGTTGTATAATATATTTGTCCAATGAATACCCGTATATCATCTACATTTCTTCTCGGTGCAGCAATTTTAATGGCTCTGGGAACGCGGCAGTAGTCATCTTGGAGGACGAGAGAGTGTGCAGAAAATTGAGCGTGAACGTGTAAGAGGAAAGGACAACGTGTGGTCAACGAGAATGTTGAAATAAACATACTGGTTTATGTTCGTGGTAACATGAGCAGGCCTAAGCTATGGTTTGAAAAACACCCACGAAACATCACAGAACCACGTTTCGTACCGGGTGTTTATATTTAAAGCGAAGTTACTTCCGCAGGTCCAGTGTGGGCTGTTATTATCATGTCAGCGGAACTTGGTGCATACGCTAATGTGTTTCTTTTCATGCCTAGATGCCTTTGGTTGTCATCTGGTGCAAATTTACTGCTCAGCTGTATGTCGACGATATGTACGCCCCGTTTTGTTGCCCATCGTGGCAATCCACCCTGGGCTTAAGTTTCAGCAAGATAATGCCCGCCTCCACACGGTCTGAACTTCTACTGCTTATCTTCGTGCTTCCTAAACTGTATCTTGGCCGGCAATGTCGCGGGATCTGTCCCCAGTTATGTGTAGGTTCCTCCCATCATCTGGGGATTTTGAAGATACAATCCGGCAACTGGACGGAACATTGCACGATAACCCTCAGGAGGACAACCGGCAGCTCTATGAATCAGTGCCAAGCCGAGTAAGTGCTTGCATCAGGACCAATTCTGGGCCAACGTGTTACTGAATTATTCGATTTGTAAAAGTTTTCCTATTGAATAAATCATGCATTTTTCCTGAAATTGTCATCATTTGTTTGTATATTCATGTAGACCACATCTAACAATTGTAATGTTTCCAGAATGAGATTTTCACTCTGCAGCGGAGTGTGCGCTGATATGAAACTTCCTGGCAGATTAAAACTGTGTGCCCGACCGAGACTCGAACTCGGGACCTTTGCCTTTCGCGGGCAAGTGCTCTACCAACTGAGCTACCGAAGCACGACTCACGTCCGGTACTCACAGCTTTACTTCTGCCAGTATCCGTCTCCTACCTTCCAAACTTTACAGAAGCTCTTCTGCGAACCTTGCAGAACTAGCACTCCTGAAAGAAAGGATACTGCGGAGACATGGCTTAGCCACAGCCTGGGGGAAGGTAGGAGACGGATACTGGCAGAAGTAAAGCTGTGAGTACCGGACGTGAGTCGTGCTTCGGTAGCTCAGTTGGTAGAGCACTTGCCCGCGAAAGGCAAAGGTCCCGAGTTCGAGTCTCGGTCGGGCACACAGTTTTAATCTGCCAGGAAGTTTCAATTGTAATGTTGATGCATTAATTTGTTGTGAAAGCGGTGCTGATATTCAAAACCATAAAAGCGGGTTAAAAGGTGTGAGCTATCTGGGGAAGTTAACCTTGCATTACTGAGCAACTGTTTCACCAGGTATCCAGTCTAGCTTACCAAATTCCCAAACGGACTAACATTAATTATAATCTTTTAGTAGTCATCTTACGATAACCGGTGATTATATATATATATATATATATATAAACCATTTAAATAAAAAGAAATAAATCAGTTTATATTTGGACATTTATTTTAGCATTGATCATTGTTCCGTTAAAATTTCAGCATATTAAACTTGATTCATAACTAAACTGGTGCCTTATCTAGGATTGTGAAAATGTGAGTTTGTAATCTTACGGAACACATCAAATATAGAGCCAAGATTGGCTGACTGCACACAACACTGCATTCACAAAATAACACTCAAAGAAGGTTGAAACATATGCAAGAGGAAATTAACCACAACCAACCGATTCAAATTTCACCCAAAGAAGTTACGTTCGTAGCGCAGTCCTGTCCGTAATGAAATTACCACACACTGCTACACTAAATTCATACTAACTCTCTGTGAAATCTTCCCGAAAAGATAGCTAAGGGCTACTTTGATGCTTACACCACATGCATCACGTGGTCAACTTGGTTTACACAAAGAGTGTAACTCCACAATAATTTTGATAATTAAAATAAATTACATCGAAACACAAATTACAAAAGATAAACCTCAAACTGGTTACTATCGTCTTACTATTAACCTGATGGGTCGAACAATTGTATAAGCACGCGGTACTGGTCTTACAAAGTACACCCCACGTGGGTTGAATATAAAGAAAAGTTACTATATTGAAAAATATAAAAAAAAGACGAGACGTTATAATCTCACGCACGTTTGCATTTAAGATTGATGATCTTAGTTAGAGTTACGGACCATCCACACTTGGTTCCACTTTACTCACAAAGTAGTGACAAAGCAACTACTGGAAGATATTCTGAACTTCACACTCGAATTACACTGCGTTGCAATTTAAGATAACATTAGATATTTTAGATTTAAACCTGAAATAAAGTTCGGCTGAACTTAAGAAATCCATTGTCCTACAGACTTAGCAGAGGCGCGCTTAGCCAGAGATCTTACTACTTCAGTTGCTCGCCGCAGACAGACTGCCTGGGCCCCTAGCGATTGTGCTTTACAGATACAAACGGAAGTGACCAGTGAGGCAGCTTCCTATACCAACATCACAAGGGACGGACAGGACCATACTAAGAATAGAAATCTCTCTGCTTTTAGAAAGCTTAGCTACCTGTTCCGACGTTGGTCCTACTGTTCTCTGGCAGTCAGGCTTGTCTGCTACCATCAAGCATGCAACTAGAAATACATTTGCTCATTCATCCTTTCACACAGAAGGGAAGGGGGATGACAGTATCTTATAATATATACTATATAAAAGAAAGCGGATGTAGGTTCCATATGAGACTGTGTGACATGAATTATATATAAACTGTGTTTTAAAGTGTAGTAGTGTGCCAGATCGTCCTTGTTTATGTGTAAAAGTAATACGTTCCACTGCTCAGTCTCCTCCCAGATGGAGTCAGAAATACCACAGTAAATTTAGAAGTGAAATGTATGCTGTAAATGACAACAGTTTTAAGAAATTAACATGAAAGGAATCCAACAGAGACCTTTCACAATATCCGTCCCATTCGGATAATTCCTTCTTGCTGCATCGTTTTTTGTTTTTTTTTTTTTTTTTGCCTTAGAGTGCATTGACCGATAAAGACAAATAATCACAAGTGTTATGTTTTAATTACTATGATGTCACAATAAACACTTTTTAGTAAAAACGCACATAAATCATGTGTCCATAACATATTTTTAGTGATATGTCTGTGTCACAATACTTTTAGGTATACAGAAACATTAAATGGCGTCTTCAGATCAATTAGAAACAGGTTTTATTCATTATCATCATCATCATCATCATTATCATTTAAGACTGATTATGCCTTTCAGCGTTCAGTCTGGAGCATAGCCCCCCTTACAAAATTCCTCCATGATCCCCTATTCAGTGCTAACATTGGTGCCTCTTCTGATGTTAAACCTATTGCTTCAAAATCATTCTTAACCGAATCCAGGTACCTTCTTCTTGGTCTGCCCCGACTCCTCCTACCCTCTACTGCTGAATCCATGAGTCTCTTGGGTAACCTTGCTTCTCCCATGCGTGTAACATGACACCACCACCTAAGCCTGTTTATCCTGACTGCTCCATCTATAGAGTTCATTCCCAGTTTTTCTTTGATTTCCTCATTGTGGACACCCTCCTGCCATTGTTCCCATCTACTAGTACCTGCAATCATCCTAGCTACTTTCATATCCGTAACCTCAACCTTGTTGATAAGGTAACCTGAATCCACCCAGCTTTCGCTCCCATACAACAAAGTTGGTCGAAAGATTGGACGGTGCACAGATAACTTAGTCTTGGTACTGACTTCCTTCTTTCAGAAGAGAGTAGATCGTAGCTGAGCGCTCACTGCATTAGCTTTGCTACACCTCGCTTCCAGTTCTTTCACTATGTTGGCGTCCTGTTAGAATATGCATCTTAAGTACTTGAAACTCCACCTGTTCTTACTTTGTTTCTCCTAATTGGCACTCAATCCGTTTATATTTCTTTCCCACTGACATTACTTTCGTTTTGGAGATGCTAATCTTCATACCATAGCCCTTACATTTCTGATCTAGCTCTGAAATATTACTTTGCAAACTTTCAATCGAATCTGTCATCCGCATATGCAAGACTGCTTATTTTGTGTTCACATATCTTGATCTCACCCAGCCAGTCTATTTTTTCAACATATGATCCATAAGTAATATGAACAACAGTGGAGACAGGTTGCAACCTTGTGTTACCCCTGAGACTACTCTGAACCATGAACTCAATTTACCGTCAACTCTAACTGCTCCCAGGCTATCCATGTAAAGACCTTTAATTGCTTGCAAAAGTTTGCCTCCTATTCCATAATCTCTTAGAACAGACAATAACTTCCTCCTAGGAACCCGTTCATATGCCTTTTCTAAATCTATAAAGCATAGATACAGTTTATTATAAAAATAAATAAAAATTTTATATTCTTGGCCTGAATAGTTCTTATCCTTGTGAGGGTCCGTAAAACACTTCCGTTATTCCTCAGTCTACGAATGGAGAAACGAACAACGTCAGACAAACAAATGACAGACTTCCCTTACTGTTCGGCATTTTTTATTTTCCTCTCTTCTCATACGCAATCAATCAAAGTCTAACACTGATCGAACAGTCCAGGCGTGTACTACCAGTTTGCAGTGCTTAACGGGCACAACATTTTGCGGGTGATACTTGTCGCCATAGTCAGGTGCGCTGGCGAAAGCGGAATGTCTGACAGCTGAAATAATGTGCAAGTTGGGCACTATGAACCGGCAGTACACCCATGTATTGCTCGAACAATAAATACGCCGGCAGAAACAGCAGGATCATAGTGTCTAACATTGCTCTGGTGAACAACTTGTCTCTGCAGAAACTGTCTACAGATTGTAAAGCGGAAGGAAAATTAGCATTTCACGTCACACGACATCCGTGTCAACAGAGATGGAGAACGAGCTCGGATTGTGTCGACCATGCGGAATGAAATCGGTCGTGACCTGTCAGAGGAACCATGTCAGCCTTTGCCTGGAGCTATTCAGGGATATCACGGGAAACAAAAATCAGTATTTGCGGACGCTCATTTGAACCATCATCCCATTAACGAATGTGCATCCAGTGTGTTAACCAAAGGGCCTACTCGCTCGCTTATACAGATTATTCGCATTTCAGAATTACATACGCACACGCAGTTCTAAACAACGCTGCAGAACCAACACGATAATACGTGCTGGAGTGCTTCCATTTTCAGATATTCCTGACGTATGATCTCCACTTCCTGATACGTAACTGTCACCATCATGTAGTGGCAACTTCCGCCAACAACTGCATCAGGATGATCAAATGTAGCGGGAAGAAGTAGAAGACACCATATCAAAACTCGTCCGAGCTTTCCAAATTATTTATTGTTTCCAACCACAGTGCCCTCGTACACCTCGGTCTGTGTCACAGGGCCCCACAATGCTGAGGAAGCACCCCAGCAGCCTGTGCGATGCAACGCTGTGTCGAGCTGGCCTTGACCAGCCGCGGAATTCCGATGGCGTCAGGATGCGCTGGCTGCAAACTCAGCTGTCCCCGTCCTCGTTGCCCCCATGCCGCTCCAAGAAGCCACCGAGAAGCCCACTGACAATAGCCAGATTGTCTGTGCTGTGTTCCCTCACCGGCGTGGCTTAGGATGTGGCGACAACAAGTGCCTGTCATCTGGCGCCCGAATCTGTGACCCTCGCCCCGGATGTCACCGGTGCGTGTTGGAGCCCGGAAGACTGCCTGTGGTAGTGATCTGAAGAGTGGCCCGCCACTGGCTGGCTGCCAACGGACCCCAAGTCGGCCTGAGAGGGTCGAACCAGTGACCTGCAGCGGACTGGAATGCTGGTGCCCTGTCTGCTGTGTGCCAGGCCCCACAGTCCAGGAGAGCTGCCACACTTCAATATAATGTCGTGGATATTACAACCTTAACTACGTTGGACGGTGATAATTTTGCTGTCATTTGCTGAAGCCAACGAATGTGAAAGCAAAAAGCTACCTTACGACTCTTGGGCTCTGCTGAAATTTCAACGGTTCATCCTCTCACAAATGTCTCCCCATACAAACGTCACAAATTCATGACACATTCGCCTTGATAGCTGCGCAGTCAATGCGGCAGGCTGCTAAGCCAAAGGGCCCAGGCTCGATTTCCAGTTGGGTCGGAGATATTGCCCTCCTGGGAAGTGGGTGTTGTGTTCACTTACATCCGTATAGTCGTAACTGGTATTCTACTATTGAGATGGCTGAGTCGGCATGTCCCGAAAGGCAATAAATTTGGAAAAAAGAAACTCGTGAGACTGGTGTCACTGATCTGGTACGTGATTCCTCCCCCACCAAGCTTTGTATAGTCCTCAGCACGGCCGTCCATCTTACGCCGCCTCAACTCTATACAACATCGGGGTCACGTCTTGCAATCGGAGCGTTCTATACTAGTCCCATCGAGAGTCTTCATGCTGAAGCCGGTGAATTGCCACTAACCTACCGACGCGATATACTGCTTTGTCGGTATGACTGTCGGTTATTATCAGTGCCCGACCACCCGCCTTATCGTTCCTTTTTTGACGACTCTCTCGACCGTCAATACGGGTTGTATCTGCTGTGATACCCCCTGGAGTCCGCTTTCGTCACCTCCTTCAGCAACTTGATTTCCACTCCCTGCAACCTTTAGAGTGGGCGAGAGCCAAACGCCATCTTGGCTTTAGGCTCAGGTTCGTGTTCACCTTGACCTCAGCTCGCTCCCAGAGGAGGTTACCCCTAGCTTCGGTATACCGCTCGCAGTTTGTCTAACTTCGTTCGAAGTTCATTAATACGATCTTCATTTACACAGATGGCTATAAGACCAATGACGGTGTCGGGTGTTCTTTTACTGTCGGGGCACACAGTTTCAAATACCGGCTCCATGGCCATTGTTTGGTCTTCACAGCTGATCTATTTGACCTCTATCAGACTGTTCTTTATATCCGCCGCCACCGACATACAGCTTATGTCATCTGCTCTGATTCCCTGATGCGCCATCCAGAGACTCAGTGATACATATCCCGTTCACCCTTTCGTGCACCGGTTCCAACGCTCTCTTCAGCAGCTGACGGACGACGGTTCTCCAGTTACTTTTATGTGGGTTCCTGGCCATGTCGGTATCCCTGGGAACGAAGCTGCAGATGCCGCGGCCAAGGCTGCGGTCCTCCAGCCTCAGACAGCTTTTTGTTGTGTGCCTTCATCTGATTTTAGCAAACTCATTTGTCAGCGAATTTTATCGCTGTGGCATGCCGATTGGTCTACACTTACTGAAAACAAGCTTCGGGCCCTAAAACCTCCCCCTACGGCTTGGACGACCTCTTCACGCCCTTCTCGGCGGAAGGAGCTCGTTTTGGCCCGGTTACGGATTGGACATTAGCTGGTTCAGCCACCGCCATCTGCTGACGGCTGCGCCGGCGCCGTTCTGCCCATGTTTGCAATTACTGACGGTACGCCACATTTCAACGTCCTGTCCGAATTTTAATACACTGCGCATTGATCTTGGCCTGCCATGTACCCTGGATGAAATTTCGGCGGATGACCCAGGAGCAGCTGCCCGCGTTCTTTGTTTTATCCACTTTTCGAACCTGTCTAAGGACATCTGATTATGCTATTTTCCTTTAATCCCTTGTGTTGTGTAGATAGTTCCTCGTAGTCAGCGCGTACACAACTTTCCCACTAGAGCGCGCCCCGCTAAGCACAACAGCGCAGGCGCAGCGCTCGTCTGTCTCCGCACTACGAGATGTCGGACCAAATTCTGCTTCCGCCGATCAGCGTATTAATATGTAACGCAGCCAATGAGATTGCTGCTAACGTAGAACCTTTTCTCCTCGCGGATCACACTCACGCAGTAATACCTGAACGCTCGAGGTATTATAACGAGTGTACAGACATCCGATTAGTCAGTCTGCATTAGTCTGTACCAGTCTATAGTCAAGTTTCAATCTGCGCCTAATAAGATTATCATATTCCTGTACATAGCCATGAAGAGAAATGTATAGACACTTTGTCAAGTATCGGAGATGTGAGAATAATGTACCAAGACCAAAGGAACTTCAGATTGTCAATTGTAAATAGCATCCAGAATCAAGTTAAGTAAGGTTTATTTTTGTTATTATTGTAATAAATGTGTGTGAAAATTAATCAAGTTCTGTTTAAAGTTGGTCACCGTCAATCTGCTACTCTAGGCGTACAAGTGGCATTTCTATCGTCTGACCTAACGGCAGAAGATAAACACGACACAATAAGACCACGAGACATATTGCTGACACTCGCCTACTTCGTTAGAGCGACAAGTCAAATAATCTGATGGTGTGTGTACCGAAGGTCTTACAGTACGCACACCACACCTTGCCTGTTAATGTGCCTTTTATAGTGTTGCCCTTTTTAGTTGCTGTCTGAACATTGTGCCTCGCAGTCCATTTATAATTTAGTCTGGCCGCTAATGACCACTGTAGTTGTTCGCCCTAAAACCACAAAAAAAAAAAACCACGCGGCGAGTAAGTGGACTGCCTGCGCGTGTTCCGTGTCACCCCCCACCACTGCCGTTCGGTGGCAGCGCTACTTGCAGCGCAGTATGGCGACATCCTGCTGTCTGCCATTAGCCGGCTGCGCCGCTACAAGTGCCGGCGCCCTGTATACACTCACTGTACAGCGGGCCGGCCGCGGCGACGCGTCACCGGCTGACGGCCGGCAGATGGCGGCCAAGCGACGCGATAACGTTTACACTTTAATTAGAACGGCGCAGGGCAGCTCTGTGGCGGGCGCCTGTGGCGGGCGCGCTGCTGCAGCGACAGCGACAGCGGCATAGCCGGCGACAGCAGAGGACAGGCCCGCCGCGTGCACGCGCCGTCTGTTATACGCGGGAGCAACCGGAGTCAGGGCAAGTGACGTCAGAGTGACGTGTCACCCGATGAGCCTACGAAAGCCAATATCAGTCAAATCTATAAGCTGCTAGTGAAACCAGCCTCAGCCGTATGTGAGTGGACCCTCGGAAGACACGGCGTATTGGAAGGTGGAATTTAAGGAACAATTTGCACTCGAGAACAGACGATATTTAATTTACTGAACTTAGATTATATGTATCGATATTTTAAGACAAGAGAAAGCAAAACAAAGGAAAACAAAGAACAGCTATCTTGTCGCAGCTAGTAGACATCAGCACTCTTATGTCATTCGTTGTCCTAGAAGGACGTAATATTTTGTTTGGCCCCACAGTTAGCCATATTGATACTTATTTGCAGAAAAGATGCGCAGAATTAATAAGTCGCTCTCATTTGTGAATTATCTGCAATTATTTACCTAGAATTTTACGTAAGTGTCATTCATATTGTAATGTATATGTTGAAATGAATACATGTTTTATTTAATCGTATGTTTTTCTCTGTTTTAGTAGTTTTAGTCAACCCATTGTCATGATTGAAGATGAGGTCAGCTATCAGAATTTGTCTACAAAAAATATATAATCAGCCCTGGCTACGTTTCGTACATCTTCGGACGTGCTAATCTCGTTAAATTCACTTCGTAAATTGTATTTACTTTATTGTGTGACCTCAATGAACAATGCTACGTAAGATTTTATGAAAGATTAAGAAATTCAATTCCAATCTTACAGGTGGAACGAACTTTAATCTCTCATTTATTATCCAAGCAATTATCATTATTACAATTTATTATTATTATTATTATTATATTATTTTATTTTACTTTTATTTTGTTACTTAAAATCCGTCTTGATTGCAAAAAAAAAAAAAAAAAAACGACACGGATTCAGCAAATATCGATCTTGAGCAACACAACTACCTCTTCATTCCCATGAAGTAATGAGTGCTGTCGACAAGGGATCTCAGATCGATTCCATGTTCTTGGATTTCCAGTAGAATTTTGATACCATTCCTCACAAGGGACCATTAATCAAATTGCGTGCATATTGAGTATAGTCTCAGTTGCTTGACTAGATTCGTGATTTCCTCTCAGAGACGTCACAGTTCGTAGTGATGGAAGGTAAATAATCGAGTAGAGGAGAAGTGATATCTGGCGTTCCGCAAGATAGTGTCATAGGACCTCTGCTGTTCCTGATTTACATAAATGATCTAGGTGATAAGTTGGGCAGTCCCCTTATTTTGTTTGCAGATGAAGCTGTAATTTACTGTCTAGTACAATCATCAGACAATGAATTCCAATTACAAAATGATCTAGAGAGAATTTCTGTATGGTGCAAAAAGTGGCAATTAGCACTAAACAAATAAATGTACGAGGTCATCTACGTGGGTACTAAAAGAAATCCGATAAATTTAGGGTATACAACAAATCGCACAAATCTAAGAGCTGTCAATTTGACTACATAAAAATGAGATCGACAGGAAGTGCAAAATGGCTAAGCAGGGATGGCTAGATGACAAATGTAGGGATGTAGAGGCTTATCTCACTAGGGGTAAGATAGATACTGCCTACAGGAAAATTAAAGAGACCTTTGGAGATAAGAGAACGACTTGTATAAACATGAAGAGCTCAGATGGAAATCCAGTTCTAAGCAAAGAAGGGAAAGCAGAAAGGTGGAAGGAGTAGATAGAGGGTCTATACAAGGGCGATGCACTTGAGGACAATATTATGGAAATGGAAGAGGATGTAGATGAAGACGAAATGGGAGATATGATATTGCGTGAAGAGTTTGACAGAGCACTGAAAGACCTGAGTCGAAACATGGCCCCCGGAGCAGACAACATTCCATTGGAACTACTGACGGCTTTGGGAGAGCCAGTCCTGACAAAACTCTACCATCTGGTGAGCAAGATGTATGAAAGAGGCGAAATACCCTCAGACTTCAAGAAAAATATAATAATTCCAATCCCAAAGAAAGCAGGTGTTGACAGATGTGAAAATTACCGAACAATCAGCTTCATAAGCCACAGCTGCAAAATACTAACACGAGTTCTTTACAGACGAATGGAAAAACTAGTAGAAGCCGACCTCGGGGAAGATCAGTTTGGATTCCGTAGAGACACTGGAACACGTGAGGCAAAACTGGCCCTACGACTTATCTTAGAAGACAGATTAAGGAAAGGCAAACCTACGTTTCCAGCATTTGTAGACCTAGTGAAAGCTTTTGACAATGTTGACAGGAATACTCTCTTTCAAATTCTAAAGGTGGCAGGGGTAAAATACAGGGAGCGAAGGGCTATTTACAATTTGTACAGAAACCAGATGGCAGTTATAAGAAACGAGGGACATGAAAGGGAAGGGAGTGAGACAGGGTTGTAGCCTTTCCCCGATGTTATTCAATCTGTATATTGAGCAAGCAGTAAAGGAAACAAAAGAAAAATTCGGAGTAGGTATTAAAATCCACGGAGAAGAAATAAAAACTTTGAAGTTTGCCGATGACATTGTAATTCTGTCGGAGACAGCAAAGGACTTGTAAGAGCAGTTGAATGGAATGGACAGTGTCTTGAAAGGAGGATATAAGATGATCATCAACAAAAGCAAAACGAGGATAATGGAATGTCGTCGAATTAAGTCGGGTGATGCTGAGGGAATTAGATTAGGAAATGAGACACTTAAAGTAGTAAAGGAGTTTTGCTATTTGGGGAGCAAAATAACTGATTATTTTCGAAGTAGAGAGGATATAAAATGGAGACTGGCAATGGCAAGGAAAACGTTTCTGAAGAAGAGAAATTTGTTAACATCGAGTATAGATTTAAGTGTCAGGAAGTCGTTTCTGAAAGTATTTGTATGGAGTGTAGCCATGTATGGAAGTGATATATGGACGATAAATAGTTTGGACAAGAAGAGAATACAAGCTTTCGAAATGTGGTGCTACAGAAGAATGCTGAAGATTAGATGGGTAGATCACGTAACTAATGAGGAAGTATTGAATAGGATTGGGGAGAAGAGAAGTTTGTGGCACAACTTGACCAGAAGAAGGGATCGGTTGGTAGGACATGTTCTGAGACATCAAGGGATCACCAATTTGTTATTGGAGGGCAGCGCGGAGGGTAAAACTCGTAGAGGGAGACCAAGAGATGAATACACTAAGCAGATTCAGAAGGATGTAGGTTTGCAGTAGGTACTTTGAGATGAAGAAGCTTGCACAGGATAGAGTAGCATGGAGAGCTGCATCAAACCAGTCTCAGGACTGAAGACCGCAACAACAACAACAACAACCTAGGAATTAGAATTACGAGCAACTCAAATTGGAAAGACCACATAGATAATATTGTGGAGAAGGAGAAACAAAGACTGTGCTTTGTTTGCAGAACACTTTGAAGATGCGACAAGCCCACTAAAGAGGCAGCCTACATTACACTTGTCCGTCCTCTGCTGGAATATTGTTGAGCGGCGTGGAATCCTTACCGGATAGGATTAATGGATGGCATCGAAAAAGTGCAAAGAAGGGCGGCTCGTTTCGTGTTATCGCGCAGTAGGGGTGAGAGTGTCACTGATGTGGTGTGATACGATAGCTGGGGTGGCAGTCACTGTAACAAAGGCGGCTTTCTTTGCCACGAGATCTATTTATGAAATTTAAATCACCGCTTTCTCTTACGAATGCGAAAATATATTGTTGACTCCCACCTACGTAGGGAGAAATGATCATCATAATAAAATAAGAGAAATCAGAGCTCGAGAGTGGAATGGTAGAGAAGTGGTATGAAAATGATTCGATGAACCCTCTGCCAGTCACTTAAGTGTGAATTGCAGAGTAACCATGTAGATGCAGATGTAGGTGTGGTAGGTGATGGACGTATGTAGTAGTGGTGTGTGGACTTAATGATGTACATTTCTTATTTCTTGATTTTATGTTTTCGTTTTCTTCAAAGGCAAAGACAGAGTTGAAGCGATGGCCCAGCGTAAAGCCTGCGACTGCTGTCATGTATTTTTGATTTTCGAATGTTAAAAAAACATAAGATGTTTTTCCTGTGCCTCAGTAAGAGGTCTTGTTCTCTGTTAATGAAAGTAGTACATGCACGTTATTTTAGAGTGTAATCGGCGGTAGCCATTTTGGTTGTGAGAATTGAAAATCTGTATTTTTGATGTGCGTAGTAGGAAGAATATAGTATTATTTCACCAGTCAAAAACCGAGTCAATATTCCAAGTAGTACTGCAATATATAAAAATCCAAGTAGTCCACTTGTGTGTACTTCGGTGTTATTACGAAGATCAAACTACAAAAGTAATGATGGACACAGTCAGGTGAACGGATGTAGTATTATTAATTCGTAAGCATAAATCTACGACAAGAGAAAGACTATTTCGTTTTTGTGGAACTAATATGAAATAATTCGTTGCCCATTTACAGGCATAGCTCAGCTTGTTGTGCTTGTCCGACACACCGAAAGATTAATCTCATTATTTCCCTATATCTAAACACTTTTTATATTATAAGATGTGATTGTATCTGTTATATGAAGGAAGGTTTATTGTACAAGAGGGCAAGGATGAATGTGATGTATATATTAGAAGGCGAAAAGGACATAAATTTTAAATAATATTACTGCTTTTGAAGAGAAGAGGTTTGAGGTAAGACTGCAGCACTGCGAAGCTAGGAAAGATTATACTCATCTAGTTAACTTGCTCAGAGCAGAGAAAAATACCACCCCACTTCCGTGAGTCATGCATTGACATATTAACTGGTTAAGCTGTTTGGTTTTTATAGAAATTCTCTGTTAATGTTGTACCTTTTTAAACCACTGTTCATTTTGTTAAGTATAGTATTGTTCAGACCAATGTTATATGTGAAGATCACGCAAAGTCTTTTTGAATACATATTTCATTCCATTTCATAGGAATAGTTACCCTTCCAATCCCACTGTTTATCATTATGCATTGCCATATGCAACAGTTTGAATATGTATTTAGAAAGAGGAATCTAGTTTACCTGCTGCCTGCTTGCTGTTTGCTTTTGTGCTTTGGATAAATCTGCAACAATGTTATCAAGACGCGGGGTAAATGGAAATTTTGGTTGGGGCCAGATAATAGTTTTACTTCAGTTAGGCGTTTAATATAAAGAGAAGTTGCATTCAGAACAGTTACAGTTCAGTTCAAATTAGGTTCTGTTTAGTTGAAGGTTAGCATACGAGTTAAAGTTGGATAACAGTTTGTGGGTACGTAGTTTTGGTAATACGAAGATTTTATATAGTGGGAGCTAAAGTTGGGCTAAATTTCACACAGAAACAAGTACAGTGGAGAGGTTACACTATTGAGAAAAGACAGATAAATAACAACGACAGTCAAATGAAAAATGAACACCCGCCACAAAGCTATCAAGCAATGGTTCCATTGAAAAGTAACCACCAAATGCATTACGCCATTCCCCGTTCTTCTGGGTCCCCTCGGCGGAGGACTGTGCCTTGGTGGTCGCCTGAGATCGCTGAAGCGATTAAAGATCGCCGGCGGGCGCTCCAGAGTCACAAGCGACATCGCTCCATAGAATCACCTCCACGCCTTCAAACAGCTGCGTGCGCGAGCCCGCCGCCTTGTCCGCCAACGCAAGCAGGAGTGCTGGGAGCGGTATGTGTCCACCATTGGCCTCCATGTCACACCATCGCAGGTCTGGGCCAAGATTCTACGGCTATTTGGCTATCGGACCCTGTCAGCGTCCCTGCGCTCTCACTGCATGGAGCAGTTTATACTGACTGCGACGTAATTGCCAACCGCTTGGCAGAGCATTTTGCTCTGAGTTCCGCTTCTGCGAATTACCCACTGGCCTTCCGCTCCATTAAAGAACGGATGGAACGTCGGAGCCTTTTATTTCGCACCCACCATCCTGAATCCTACAATGTTCCATTCAGTGAGTGGGAATTTCACACTGCCCTAGCCGCTTGCCCTGATACAGCTCCTGGGCCAGATCGCATCCACTGTCAGATGCTGAAACACCTTTCAGTGGACTGCCATCGACGGCTCCTCGACCTTTACAACCGTCTCTGGGTCGAAGGTGTGTTTCCGTCGCAATTACGGGAAAGTATTGTTATCCCTGTTTTGCAACCTGGCAAGAACCCTTTGGAGGTGAACAGCTACCGCCCCATTGGCCTCACCAACGTTCTTTGCAAGTTGCTTGAACGGATGATGAGCCGACGATTGAGTCGGGTACTGGAGTCACGGGGCCTTCTGGCTCCGTCTCAGGGTGGGTTCCGTAAAGGCCACTCTGCCGCCGACAATCTTGTGAGCCTGGAGTCGGCCATCCGTACGGCCTTTGGCCGCCGTCAGCACCTGGTCGCTGTCTTTTTCGACATGCGGAAGGCGTATGATACTACATGGCACCATCACATCCTCTCTACGCTTCGTGATTGGGGTCTTCGGGGTCCGCTGCCGATTTTCATACGCAATTTTCTGACGCATCGCACCTTCCGCATGCAAGTTGCGGCCTCTCATAGTTCCTCCCGCGTTCAGGAGAAGTGTCTGCCTGTTTTTAATAGCCATTAACGGGCTCGCCGCGGCGGTGGGAACGTCTGTCTCAGCGTCCTTGTATGCTGACGACTTCTGCCTTTACTATAGCTCTAATGGCTTTGCAGCTGCTGAACGTCAGCTGCAGGGCGCTATCGGCAATGCGCAGTCTTGGGCTGTAGCGCATTGGTTTCAGTTTTCGGAGCTAAGACCTGCGTTATGCATTTCTGCCGGCGATGCACTGTTCATCCGGAGCCACGGCTTTACCTTAATGGCGAACTTCTTGCTGTGGTGGAGTCACATAGGTTTTTGGGTGTGGTTTTTGATGCCCGGTTGACTTGGCTGCCTCATATTCGGCAGCTTAAACAGATGTATTGGCAGCATCTTAATGCTCTGCGACGCTTGAGCCGCACCAGCTGGGGCGCCGACCAATCTACCCTCTTACGGCTCTACCAGGCGTTAATTTAGTCCCGTCTGGATTATGGGAGTCTGGCTTATGGTTCAGCATCCCCTTCGGCGTTGCGGGTGCTGGACCCAATCCTTCACAGCGCGATACGACTTGCCACTGGAGCTTTCCGGACCAGCCCTGTGAACAGCTTACTTGTGGAGGCAGGTGACCCTCCACTGCGGTTACGGCGCCAACAAGTTTTGCCATTCGTGCACGCAGGTTCTTCGTTGAGCACACCATCGCAGGTGCTCCTGTTTGTGATGCAGCGCCAAGGGTAACCGCAGCCATCGTCTCCGAGCTGATAGTCCATGCTGCTGTAAACGTCGTCGAAATGTTCGTGCAGATGGATGTCGTCTTGCAAACGTCCCCATCTGTTGACTCAGGGATCGAGACGTGGCTGCACGATCCGTTACAGCCATGCGGATAAGATGCCTGTCATCTCGCATCGAGACTGTTGGGATCTGGCACGGCGTCCCATATTCTGCTAACAGTCATTGGATCTCGACCAACGCGAGCAGCAATGTCGCGATACGATAAACCGCAATCGCGATAGGCTACAATCCGACCTTTATCAAAGTCGGAAAAGGGATGGTTCACATTTCTCCTCATTACACGAGGCATCACAACAATGTTTCACCAGACAACGAGGGGCACTGTGTATGAGAAATCGATTGGAAACTTTCGTCATGTCAGCACGTTGTAGGTGTCGCCAGTGGCGCCAACCTTGTGTGAATGCTCTGAAAAGCTAATCATTTGCAAATCACAGCATCTTCTTCCTGTCCGTTAAATCTCGCGTCTGTAGCACGTCATCTTCGTGGTGTAGCAGTTTTAATGTCCAGTAGTGTAGATGAAGGGTAACAGGCAGACTCCATATTTCTAGGTTTCCGGAGAGCATTTGACATGGTGTCTCTCTACACGCTGCAAACGAAGATACGAGCGTGTGGAGTAGGTTCCCAGTTATGTGAGTGCCTTGAAGACTTCTTAAGTAATACAAGCCAATACGTTATCGTCGAAGTCGAGTTTTCATCAGAGACTTCGATATCTTCTGGAGTGTCCAGGGAAGTATGACGTACCGCTATTGTCTTCTATATACATAAATTATCAGGCGGACAGGGTAGGTAGCAATCTGCGGTTGTTTGCTGATGTAGTGTACGATAAGGTCGAGTGACTTTGTACTAAATTTATAGTTGGTGCGGTGGATGTAGAGAAATGTAAGTTATTGCCGGCCGGGGTGGCCGAGCGGTTCTAGGCGCTACAATCCGGAACCGCGCGACCGCTGCGGTCGCAGATTCGAAACCTGCCTCCGGCATAGATGTGTCTGATGTCCTTAGGTTAGTTAGGTTTTAAGTACTTCTAAGTTCTAGGGGACTGATGACCTCAGCAGTTAAGTCTCATAGTGCTCAGAGCCATTTAAACCATTTTTTGTAAGTTATTGCAGATGAGTACGAAACACAAACCCCTGATGTTCGAATACAACATTAGTAATGTTCTGCCTGACTCGCTCGCGTTGTTTAAATGTCTGGGCGTAACGTTGCTAAGCGATGCTGAATGGTACGAACATGTGAGTATTCTGGTAGGGAAGGCGAATTGTCGACGTTGGTTTATTGGGTGAATTGTGGTTTATCCGTAAAGGAGACTTCATAATGGATACTAGTGCAACCTGGTCTTGAGTACTGTTCGGGTGGAGTAAATCGATGGAGATCAGAGGTGGGTGGTAGGTTCGAACAACACGCAAGTATTACAGAGATGCTTCGGGAACTCCAACAGAAATCATTAAAGGGAAGGCGACCTACTTTTCGAGGAACCTCTAAATGGAAGGCGACCTTCTTTTCAAGATACGCTATTTGAAAAATTTAGACAAGCAGCATTTGAAGCTGGCTGCAGAACTATTCTACTGCCGCCAGCTTGACATTTAGTGTAACGACGACGAAAGTAAGACACGAGAAGTTAGGGCTCACCTGGAGGCATATAGGCAGTTGTTTTTTCTTGCTCTATATTTTTCGAGTGGGAGAGCAAAGGAAATGACTATGAGTGGTGCAGGGAACCCTCCATCACTTAGCGTACGGTGGCTTGCAGAGTATGTATGTAGACATCCAGATGTACGATGTAACAACAGTGTATGAACCCCGCCATACCTTTTGTGAGTCCAATACATTAACCAACAGTTAGCTCCATCGGCGACGCTGTTAGCTGCTATTGATACACTTGCAGCATTCGGTAGGTTGGTTTAAAAGTTGGGGCTACCAAGGTTTCTGTGTAGTGAAGTTCCCGAGGCCGCTACCGTCCGCTTCGCTGCCAGTCCACGCTGACAGGACAACGGCGTTTCCAAAGAGGAGTTCGCTGCGAGCCGTCAAGGCAGCGGATGCAGTGGGGAAGCCTCAAAATCTTGCGTGAGTTCCGAGGCATTGTTCGCCGCCGGCACACTTCACACACAGAATCCGCTGCCCTAGATGTTGGTAGTCGTCTCGGAGAAAGTTCCTGTGCTAGACAAGAGGCAGATTTATGACTTGAAAAAATTCATGGCGAAAAGATCTGTTCAAAAATAAGCAGCGGTGTATTTTTAATAAAGAAAGTCCAACCCAGGAGACTTATGTACACATCAACGTTCTATCATGTACTAATTCATATGAATATGTCGTACTGTATAATAATCAGGGATAGGGCATCAAATGTGCATATGAATAACTGCTGAAGCTTAAAAAGAAAGCCTGCCGCGGTGGCCGTGCGGTTCTAGGCGCTGCAGTCCGGAACCACGGGACTGCTACGGCCGCAGGTTCGAATCCTGTCTTGGGCATAGATGTGTGTAATGTCCTTTGGTTAGTTAGGTTTAAGTAGTTCTAAGTTCTAGGGGACTGAATGACCTAAGATGTTAAGTCCCATAGTGCTCAGAGCCATTTGAACCATTTTTAAAAAGAAAAGCAATTACGTTAACCTGGGTTAACACTTAACACTAGGTACTTTTTTCGCAATCGTGGCGGGGTTTTAGTTTTTTAATAAATCACTTATTAGTTATTATACAATATTACTATTGTGCAGTGCTGTGTAAGAATTTATGTGTGCAGTTAAGATGAAATGTCAAAAACGTTAAAGAACTTTATTTAAATAAACAGCCAGCAAGATATAAAACTGGAATGTACAGAGTCGATTGTTAGAAATACTGACTAAGGTAATTAAATTGGTTATTGTGCTCTCAAACGCTCTAGTGCCTGCTTATTACTTAAAGTATTTCTATGCTATCGATCTCCTATTAATAGCAACAGAAATAACGGTGTTTTTATAGTTTTTTTACTGCTACCAGGGACCGACTGCATGTCGGCAAACGTCGTAGATAAGGCAGAAGGCGCATTGCTATTTTACCTTGTTTGTGATTGAAATCCAACTTCTTTTAATGTGTGGTGTAGTATAGCAAAAAAAAATTTCAGCTCTGTCTGGTCCCTTAGGTTTCTCTGTTCGTAGTTGCTATGTCTCATATCCGATCGTGATCGAACATGATCACGACACTAAAAAATTAGGTGACAATGCGAAATCTGTTCTCAGTCTTGAGAACGCTACGCCTTTTGCCACCGATTTAAGTTCAAATATAAACTATCACTTACAGTACTTAAGTTTTTTGAAAAGTCTTTGCTCTTCCCTCCAAGAAGTGGTGCAAAACGCACAACAGATTTATGAATCTTCACAAGAGAATAATGATTTGATCGAAAGATAAATATCTTTTTTTAAAAACGAAATACACCACAATATGAAACACTCTTTTAGCTCGAAATACTCAAACTGGGCTCCAACGTTAAATAGAGGAGTGCTCTATTACAGCGCAAGCACCAAGGATGATTATCACATCAACAGCAGCCGACTAAAACTGGTTGATGAACATCCAGCTAAGATTAGGTACTTATTATACAACAAACTACCACCTAGTTTAAAATATTTAAAAGCACTATCAATCTTCAAATTAAAAATAAGTGTGTACTTGAACACAGCGTATTTGTACAGTGTTAAGGAGTATCCCGAGTGTAGTCTAAAAAAACTTGAAACTAATTGTAGTACTAAAGCAATATCCTGACAAATGTCTACATAAACAGCGATAAATGTACTTGTAGGTTTTTTATATTTCCGCAGCACTCAACCGTTTAGCGGAAAGTGAAATTGTGCACCTATATACACTAAATTTAACTAAAAGTTTTGTTTAATCTATGTGTCCCTTAATTATTTATCAGTTTTTGTATTTGTGTGTCTATTGTAAAATATGTGTGACAGATGGTCGAACTATATTTTGCACCGCAACAGGAAACTGTAAATATACATTGATGTATCCAATGCTACTATAAACAGTCATCAAAGAATCATTGAATATACACTCCTGGAAATTGAAATAAGAACACCGTGAATTCATTTTCCCAGGAAGGGGAAACTTTATTGACACATTCCTGGGGTCAGATACATCACATGATCACACTGACAGAACCACAGGCACATAGACACAGGCAAAAGAGCATGCACAATGTTGGCACTAGTACAGTGTATATCGACCTTTCGCAGCAATGCAGGCTTCTATTCTCCCATGGAGACGATCGTAGAGATGCTGGATGTAGTCCTGTGGAACGGCTTGCCATGCCATTTCCACCTGGCGCCTCAGTTGGACCAGCGTTCGTGCTGGACGTGCAGACCGCGTGAGACGACGCTTCATCCAGTCCCAAACATGCTCAATGCGGGACAGATCCGGAGATATTGCTGGCCAGGGTAGTTGACTTACACATTCTAGAGCACGTTGGGTGGCACGGGATACATGCGGACGTGCATTGTCCTGTTGGAACAGCAAGTTCCCTTGCCGGTCTAGGAATGTCCGTCAACTGCACATACGGTTCACGTCCACGCTGTCGCGGCATGCTACCAGTGTTAAAGACTGCGATGGAGCTCCGTATGCCACGGCAAACTGGCTGACACTGACGGCGGCGGTGCACAAATGCTGCGCAGCTAGCGCCATTCGACGGCCAACACCGCGGTTCCTGGTGTGTCCGCTGTGCTGTGCGTGTGATCATTGCTTGTACAGCCCTCTCGCAGTGTCCGGAGCAAGTATGGTGGGTCTGACACACCGGTGTCAACGTGTTCTTTTTTCCATTTCCAGGAGTGTAATTAAATAATAGACAAAACATTTGGAAAAATCTTGGGAGCAAAAGTTAACAATTAGACAAGACTGGGGCAAAATGACGATTAACTGCTAGTAATGTGCTCCGTTTGTTTCTTTACATGTATTAACAGAGTGTGTGTGCAGTCATTATGGTGAACCTAGCTATACAAAGTTTGTTTGAATCTAGTAACACTTATTTTAGTATTTTTAGAAACTAAGGCAAATGTTCCCTCCATGAACCATGGACCTTGTTGTTTTTGGGGAGGCTTGCGTGCCTCAACGATACAGATAGCCTTACTGTAGGTGCAACCACAACAGAAGGGTATCTGTTGAGAGGCCAGACAAACGTGTGGTTCCTGAAGAGGGGCAGCAGCCTTTTCAGTAATTGCAGGTGAAACAGTCTGGATGATTAACTGATCTGGCCTTGTACCACTAACCAAATTGGCCTTGCTGATCTGGCACTGCGAACGGCTAAAAGCAAGGGGAAACTACAGGCGTAATTTTTCCCGAGGGCATGCAGCTTTACTGTATGATTAAATGATGATGGCGTCCTCTTGGGTAAAATATTCCGGATGTTAAATAGTCCACCATTCGGATCTCCGGAAAGGGACTACTCAAGAGGCCGTCATTATCAGGAGAAATACTGTAAAACTGGCGTTTTACTGATCGGAGCGTGGAATGTCAGATCCCTTAATCGAACAGGTAGGGTAGAAAATTTAAAAAGGGGAATGGATAGGTTACAGTTAGATATAGTGGGAATTAGTGAAGTTCGGTGGCAGGAGGAACAAGACTTTTGGTCAGATGAATACAGGGTTATAAATACAAAATCAAATAAGGATAATGCAGGAGTACGTTTAATAATGAATAAAAAAATAGGAGTACGGGTAAGCTACTACAAACAGCATAGTGAACGCATTATTGTGGCCAAGACAGACACGAAGCACATGCCTACTAAAGTAGTACAAGTTTATATGCCAACTAGCTCTGCGGATGCCGAAGATATTGATGAAATGTATGAGGAAATAAAAGACATTATTCAGGTAGTGAAGGGAGACGAAAATTTAATATTGATGGGTGACTGGAGTTCGAGAGTAGGAAAAGGGAGAGAAGGAAACATAGTAGGTGAATATGGATTAGGACTAAGAAATGAAAGAGGAAGCCACCTGGTAGAATTTTGCAAAGAGCATAACTTAATCATAGCTAACACTTGGTTCAACAATCATGAAAGAAGCTTGTATACATGGAAGAACCCTGGAGATACTAAAAGGTACCAGATAGATTATATAATGGTAAGACAGAGATTTAGGAACGAGGTTTTAAATTGTAAGACATTTCCAGGGTCAGATGTGGACTCTGACCACAATCTATTGGTTATGAACTGTAGATTAAAAGTGAAGAAACTGCAAAAAGGTGGGAATTTAAGGAGATGGGACCTGGGTAAACTGACTAAACCAGAGGTTGTATAGAGTTTCAGGGAGAGCATAAGGGAACAATTGACAGAAATGGGGGAAAGAAATTCAGTAGAAGAAGAATGGGTAGCTTTGATGGATGAAATAGTGAAGGCAGCAGAGGATCAAATAGGTAAAAACACGAGGGCTTGTAGAAACCCTTGGGTAACAGAAGAAATATTGAATTTAATTGATGAAAGGAGAAAATTTTAAAAAGCAGTACATGAAGCAGGCAAAAAGGAATATAAACGTCTCAAAAATGATATCGACAGGAAGTGCGAAACAGCTAATCAGGGATGGCTAGAAGACAAATCTAAGAATGTAGAGGCTTATCTCACTAGGGGTAAGACAGATACTGCCTACAGGAAAATTAAAGAGAACTTTGGAGAAAGGAGAACCACTTGCATGAATATCAAGAGTTTAAATGGAAACCCAGTTCTAAACAAAGAAGGGAAAGCAGAAAGGTGGAAGGAGTGTATAGAGGGTCTATACAAGGGCGATGTACTTGAGCACAATATTATGGAAATGGAAGAGGATATAGATGAAGATGAAATGGGAGATATGATAATGCGTGAAAAGTTTGGCACAGCACTGAAAGACCTGAGTCGAAATAAGGCCCTCTCAGTAGTCAACATTCCCTTAGAACTACTGACATCCTTGGGAGAGTCAGTCCTAACAAAAGTCCACCATCTGGTGAGCAAGATGTATGAGACAGGGGAAATTCCCTCAGACTTCAAGAAGAATATAATAATTTCACTCCCAAAGAAGGCAGGTGTTGACAGACGTGAAAATTACCGAACTATCAGTAAGTTACAGCTGCAAAATACTAACGCGAATTCTTTACTGACGAATTGAAAAACTGATAGAAGGCGACCTCGGCGAAGATCAGTTTGGATTTTGTAGGAATGTTGGAACACGTGAGGCAATACTGAGCCTACGACTTATCTTAGGAGCTAGATTAAGGAAAGTCAAACCTACGTTTCTAAAATTTGTAGACTTAGAGAAAGCTTTTGACAATGTTGACAGGAATACTCTCTTTGAAATTCTGAAGGTGGCAGGGGTAAAATACAGGGAGCGAAGGGCTATTTACAATTTGTATAGAAAGCAGATGGCAGTTATAAGAGTCGACGGACATGAAAGGGAAGCAGTGGTTTGGAAGGGAGTGAGACAGGATTGTAGCCTCTCCCCATTGTTATTCAGTATGCATATTGAGCAAGCAGTGAAGGAAACAAAAGAAAAATTCGGAGTAGGTATTAAAATCCATGGGGAAGAAATAAAGCCTTTGAGGTTCGCCGATGACATTGTAACTCTATCAGAGACAGCAAAGGACTTAGAAGAGCAGTTGAACGGAATGGATAGTTTCTTGAAAGGAGGATATAAGATGAACATCAACAGAAGCAAAAGGAGGATAATGGAATGTAGTCGAATTAAGTCGGGTGATGCTGAGGGAATTAGATTAGGAAATGAGACACTTAAAGTAGTAAAGGAGTTTTGCTATTTGGGGAGCAAAATAACTGATGATGGGCGAAGTAGAGAGGATATAAAATGTAGACTGGCAATGGCAACGAAAGCGTTTCTGAAGAAGAGGAATTTGTTAACATCGAATATAGATTTAAGTGCCAGGAAATCATTTCTGAAAGTATTCGTATGGAGTGTAGCCATGTATGGAAGTGAAACATGGACGATAAATACTTTAGACAAGAAGAGAATAGAAACTTTCGAAATGTGGTACTACAGAAGAATTCTGATGATTAGATGGGTAGATCACATAAGTAATGAGAAGGTATTGAAAAGAAGTGGGGAAAAGAGGAGTTCGTGGTACAACTTGACTAGAAGAAGGGATCGCTTGGTAGGACACATTCTGAGGCATCAAGGGTCACCAATGTAGTGTTGGAGGGCAGCGTGGAGGGTAAAACTCGTAGAGAGAGACCAAGAGATGAATATACGAAGCAGATTCAGAAGGATGTAGCCAGCAGTAGGTACTGGGAGATGAAGAAGCTTGCACAGGATAGAGTAGCATGGAGAGCTGCATCAAACCAGTCTCAGGACAGCAACAACAACAAGGCAAATGTACTGTGGTATCGTAACCATGACCAGGTACCTCAGTGGGTCGAAGCTAAATCTGGCAGTACGTCTCTTAATGCAGCAACACGGGCAGGTGCTTTCAAGAACGCCTTAAATAGCAAAAATATCGGCATATGAGTTAATTAATGCCATCAGAATTATCGAACCTTTGTATTTTGTGCGTCTGGCTTCCTTGTTCGTGGAAATATCACCATATTCGTATTGTAGTATTTTAAACGTACCGTTTCCGCTAGTCGGAGTTGCGAACAGAACAAATATGTAACGCACTTGAGGCTGGGATAAAAATTTTAATTGTTTTCCCGGCCTTGATCATGTACGGGGTAGCATCTCTTAGTAATATTAGAATACCTTTTTCATTTAAATATATTGGTGCAAAATGTATTGACTTCTGCTGATCTTCCGTGTGGAAATACGGTACTTGAGCTCACTACGAAGGTTACAGATTGTAATAAAATCGCGAAATAACTCATGTCCTGCAGTTTTGTCGCAATTCATATGAAAAAAAACAACAACAAAAATGAATAGATGAGCAACCTTGCAAGTGACTGCAATATATGCCCTGAGGTTACAACAATAATGTGGGTTATAAATGTCTAAATTCAATCAGCTTTACTGATGAAGTCTTTGAAAGAAGCATTTTCTCCCCAAATGGTCAAAACATGCAGTTATACATGCAACAACCATTTGCCTGGAAATCCCGACTCTACTCAAAACAAACCAAACGCCACGACTACGTACATTTTAGTGGTTTATGGCTGTGAGCACTATGGGACTTAACATCTGAGGTCATGAGTCCCCTAGACTTAGAACTTCTTAAACCTAACTAACCTAAGGACATCACACAAATCCATGCCCGAGGCAGGATTCGAACCTGCAGCAGCGCGGTTCCAGACTGAAGTTCCTAGAACCGCTCGGCCACAGCGGCCGGCAGTGGTTTATTCAGCACAATCAGGTTAAATATTATCAGTACTGACTCGACGGTAATTTTGTCTTTGCTCAATGTAGCTAACATTACTGTCCCTTATTTATACGTTACCTTAAAATTGTACCATTTTACTTGAATAATTTATTGTACACTATGACTGAGAGGGGGGAGCGTTATGTGTGTTCAAGGTACCTTTACCTCGGACAGTTGGAAAATGAAAGCAACATTTTGCGAGAAAATAACGTCTAAGGCAAAGAAAGAAGTAGAAATGGCATAACTCGCAGGAATTACGAGAATGAAACGAAGGCTTCAGAAATGATATATATGTGCAGAAAAACAAATTATTAGAGTTTCAGAAAACTGGGTGATTTATTCAAGAGGAAGACCTTTACATACTGAGCAAGTCCATTACTCGTTGGTCCGCCTCCGGCCCTTATGCATGTGGTTATTCAGCTTGGCACTGATTGATAGAGTCGTTGGATGTCCTCTTCCGGAATATCGTGCCCAAGTTCCTCCAGTTGGAGCATTGGATCGTCATGCTCCCTCCCCACAGTGCTTCAAAAGGTCTAAAATGAGGAGAGGTCCAGTAACATGGCTGGCAAAAGCAGGATTTGGCAAGCACGAAGATAAGCGGCAGAAACTGCTGCCGTGTGTGGGGGGAGAGGGAGGCATTATCGTGTTGAAATGTAAGCCCAAGATGACTTGCCACAACTGAGAGCAAAACGGGGCATAGAATATGGTCGACGTATCGCTGGGTTGGAGGTGCCACGGATGATAACCAAAGGTGTCCTTCTGTGTAAAAATTTGCAGCCGCAGACCGTCACTGCCGGTTATTGGGCCGTATGGCGGGCGACAATCAGGCTGGTACGTCAACACTGTCACTGACATCCACAGACCCGTCTTCGTTCTGGAATCCAAATGACTGGAGCAGAACTGTCTTTATTGTTGAGCCCTGCTTGAAAATAAGCATCGGTGACCAGCGAAGACATGTCTGGAGACGCCCTGGACGGAAGTGGGATATCAACGTGACCCTGGTCCCCGTAGAACCCGACAGCCTGAAGTGGTAGTTGGGGTGCCATCTGCTGTACCCTTACAGCGAAGTGATACGTAGAAGATATTCTACTCCCCTTTTTGTGGCCCTTCATGGCAAGCCTCACATTTTAGTAAAACAATGCCCACACGCACACGGCATGAGTTTCTACTGCTTCTCTTCGTGCTTCCTAAACCTTACCTTGGCCAACATAGTCGCCAGGTGTCTTCCCAACTGAGAACGATTGGAACATTACGGGCAGGGCCCTTCAACCAGCTCGGGATTCTGACGACGTGACGCACCATCTGGATAGGATGTGCTATGGTGTCCCTCATTAGGAGATGCTACAACTCTATTAATCAAAACCGAGCCGAATTACTACTTGCTCAAGGGCTACAAGTGGAATAAGGCGCAATTCACTTGCTAAATTTGTAAAGCCTTTCTCTTGACTAAATCATTCAGTTTCTCTGCAATTGTACTCATTTGTCCGTCTGTGGATGCACATCATGTCTGTCGATTTCCTCTTCCAGTACACTTGCATATTATATATTATACACCAGCTGATCAAAAAGTCAGTATAAATTTGAAAACTGAATAAATCACGGAATAATGTAGATAAGAGAGGTACGAATTGACCATGCCTGGAATGACATGGGGTTTTATTAGAACAAAAAAAAAATACAAATGTTCAAAAAATGCCCGACAGACGGATCTTGGTCTGATCAGAATAGCAATAATTAGCATATCAGGTATCAGATATGGAAAGGGGAGGTTGGCAAAGCTTATTGGTGACAGCATAGGTGGGGGTGGTGGGATCACTCATGGGAAAATTCCGGTAGTTGTGGGTGTTAGAGCTGTACCTTTTTTAGATTGAAGTCAGCTAATAGGTATTCCAGCTTAAGTGAAGTCTCTCTAACAAAGAAACCACTTTCGACAAAGCTTAGGTATCAGATTAATGAGTGAATTAGTATATTTCATCAAACTATACAGGGTATTAGAGATAAAGTCAGTGAACTGCTTATAGGTGTTGACTCTGAAATTATTGGCATATCTGAACACTTCTTAAATAAGGAGATAATTCAGAGGCTTCCTATACCAGGATACAGGTTGGCTGGCAGCTTTTCTAGGAGCTCTTTGCGGTGTGGGGGAGTAGCCATGTATGTGAAAAACGGTATCCCATTTGAGTCAATTGATGTTTCAAGTACTGGTGTTTGAATGTTGTGCAGGTGTGGTTAAATTTAGTGGAGCTAAACTTCCTACTGTTGTTATTTATAGATCCCCAGACTCCGAGTTCACAACATTTTTGCTAAAGCTAGAGGAGGTTCTTGGTCCACTTTATAGGAAATACAAAAAGTTAGTTATATGTGGTGACTTCAGTATTAATTGTATAAGTGATTGTGCAAGGAAAAGGATGCTAGTAGAACTCCTTAATTCATATAATCTTATGCAAACCGTATTCTTGCCCACGAGAGTGCAAGGGAACAGTTGAACAACCATAGACAATATTTTTGTTCATATCTCATTACTGGAAGGGCATTCTGTAAGCAAAAAGGTAAATGGCCTTTCAGATCATGATGCGCAAATTTTAACTCTAAAAGATTTTTGTGCTGCATCACGTGTTAAATATAGTCATCAGCTGTTTAGGAAAGAAGATTCAGTTGCTATAGAGACATTTGTAAACCTCATCAAGGAACAAGAGTGGCAAGGTGTTTATAGCGCTGATACAGTAGACGATAAATATAATTCTTTTCTCAAGACATTTCTAATGCTCTTTGAAAGTTGCTTTCCGTTAGAACGTTCAAAACAGGGTACTAGCACAAACAGGCAGCCTGGGTGGCTGACTGGAGGTATAAGAATATCTTGTAGAACAAAGTGGCAATTATATCAAACCGTTAGAAACAGTCACAATCTAAATGCAGCAGCCCATTACAAACAGTATTGTAAGGTGCTTAAAAAGTTATTAGGAAGGCAAAAAGTATGTGGTATGCAGATAGAATAGCTAAGTCTTAGGATAAAATTAAAACCATATGGTCAGTCGTAAAGGAACTGGCTGGTCTGCAGAGTCAGGTAGAGGATATAGAATCAATGCGTAGTGGGAATGTCCGTGTTACTGATAAGTCGCATATATGTACAGTATTTAATAATTACTTTCTGTATATAGCAGGTGAACTAAATAGAAACCTAGTCCCAACAGGGAATCATATAGCGCTCGTAGAAAAAAGTGTTCCGAGACTGTTACCTGAAATGCTCCTCCATGATACTGACAAGAGGGAGACTGAGTTAATAATTAAATCACTAAAGACCAAGAACTCTCATGGATATGACGGGGTATCTAACAGAATACTGAAGTATTGTTCCATGTATCTTAGCCCAATACTTAGCCATATCTGTAACTTTTCCTTTAGGAGTGGTCGGATTCCTGACCGATTAACGTACTCGGTAGTGAAGCCACTTTATAAAAAGGGAGACAGGGATAATATTGACAATTGACAATATGCCATCGGTGTTTGCTAAAGTTATCGAGAAGGTTGTATATACAAGGTTACTGGAGCATTTAAATTCACATAATTTGCTGTCAAATGTACTGTTTGATTTAAAAATTGGCTTAACAACTGAAAATGCTATATTCTCTTTTCTCTGAGAGGTTTTGGACGGATTAAACAAAGGTTGCGAACGTTAGGTGTTTTCTTTGATTTAACGAAGGCTTTTGACTGTGTTGACCACAAAATATTACTGTAGAAGCTGGACCATTATGGAGTAAGGGGAGTAGCTTACAATTGGTTCGCCTCTTACTTTAAGAACAGAAAGCAGAAGGTAATTCTCCGCAAAATTGAGAGTGGTAGTGATGTTCAGTCCGAATGGGGCACTGTTAAGTTGGGCGTTCCCCAAGGGTCGGTGCTGGGGCTACTGCTGTTTCTTATTTACATAAATGATATGCCTTCCAGTATTACAGGTGATTCAAAAATATTTCTGTTTGCTGGTGACACCAGCTTGGTAGTGAAGGATCTTATGTGTCATATTGAAACATTATCAAATAATATAGTTCATGAAATAAGTTCATGGCTTGTGGAAAATAATTTGATGCTAAATCACAGTAAGACTCAGTTTTTACAGTTTCTAACTCACAATTCAACAAGAACTGACATTTTTATCAGACAGAATGGGCATATTATAAGCGAGACGGAACAGTTAAAGTTCCTAGGCGTTCGGATAGATAGTAAGCTGTTGTGGAAAGCCCATGTTCAGGATCTTGTTCAGAAACTAAATGCCGCTTTATTTACCATTAGAACAGTATCTGAAATAAGTTACATTTCAACACGAAAAGTAGTCTACTTCGCATATTTTCATACGCTTATGTCACATGGTATTATTTTTTTGGGGTAATTCGTCTGATTCAAAAAGGGTATTTTTGGCCCAAAACCGGGCTGTTCGAGCTATGTGTGGTGTAAGTTCGAAAACCTCTTGTCGACCCCTATTCAATAGTCTGGTAATTTTGACATTGCCCTCACAGTATATATTTTCTTTAATGTCGTTTGTTGTTAGCAATATTAGCTTATTCCCAAGAGTTAGCAGCTTTCACTCACTTAATACTAGGCAGAAATCAAATCTGCATGTGGAATGCACTTCCTTGACTCTTGTGCAGGAAGGAGTGCAGTATTCTGCTGCATCCATTTTCGATAAGCTACCACAAGAACTCAAAAATCTTAGCAGTAGCCCAAACACTTTTAAGTCAAAACTAAAGAGTTTCCTCATGGCTCACTCCTTCTATTCTGTCGAGGAGCTCCTGGAAGAGCTAAAAAAATTAAGCAAATTCCAGTGTTACATTTTTGATTTTCTTTATTTAAATTAACGACTTGTCGCCTGAATATGTTTCTTATATTTCATTTTATCTGTTTGTACAATCTACAACTGAATGTGTTTCTTATATTTCATTTTATCTGTTTCTACAATCGTGTTACAATTCCATGACCATGGAGACTTGTCCTTAATGTGGTCCCACGGAACAATAAAAATAAATAAATAAAAATAAAATCAAAGTAAGACAAAGCAAAGATGATGTTCTTTACAGGAAATGCTCAATATGTCCACCATCATTCCTCAACAATAGCTGTAGTCGGGGAATAATGTTATGAACAGCACTGTAAAGCATGTCCGGAGTTATGGTGACGCATTGGCGTCGGATGTTGTCTTTCAGCGTCCCTAGAGATGTAAGTCGATCACGGTACACTTGCGACTTCAGGTAACCCCAAAGCCAATAATCGCACGGAATGAGGTCTGGGGATCTGGGAGGCCAAGCATGACGGTTGTCATGCACAGTCATTGACGTTTTGCTGTCCAGGGCCATCTGTCGGACATTTTGCGAACTTTTTTTTTTGTTCTAATAAAACCCCATGTCATTCCAAGCATGTGTGTCAACTTTCACCTCTTTTATCTACATTACTGCGTGATTTATTCAGTTTTCAAATTTATACTGACTTTTTGATTACCCGGTATATTACGAATATTTTCACTTTTAATGACGTATCGCAATGAAAATCTATCCAAAATGCTTTTTTTCTGTACTGTTTGTTATGCTTATGTGTTAGGAAATGTGACGTCGATGCATTAACACTGTACGCAAACAAGGTTGTCTGGATAGTATATTCGAAGAAGGGATCGAAACAACGGTGCTATAACGCAACGCAGTACGTTGTCCCTAATAGCTGGAGGCACTGCCAGGCACCGGAGCTGCGAACTCTGCGGCAGGTTCCGTCTGGCGTCAGAGCTACCTGTCTCCTCTGGCGTCTCGAGGAAGAGCGCGGCCCGCCATTCCCCGCTGCTGGCGCCCAGGAAGGGCTGAGCGTCCGCGTGGTCGGGACCTCCACCGCCTCCGCAGTGCGCTCGGCAAACAGGCCGCCTTATTAGCCGGACACTTGTGGTGTGTGCCGTTTGCAGCCAGGCCTGCCGGGTTGGCCGTGTCGCGGCGCGAGTTACGTGGGAGGTTTGCATGCACGCCCGTGTCCGAGCGACGCCTCTCCCGCCCCTCCCGACATGTGCGAGTACACAGAGAGAGGGCACCCGTGTTTGAAGACTGCTGTGTCAAGTTACGCTTCTGCCTGAAAGCTTGCCCATTACCACAAACAAACGTCACGCCGAAGAATTAACGATGATGTGTGCTGTAGCATGCCACGTTACTTTCCCGCTACAACATGACAGAGCGTCAAATGTACAGCTTTGAACGGAGCTTGGCTCGTAAATGTTCTAGGGAAGAGGGGTACACCGTCTCCTTTACGCACTGTTACTGCATTAGCGAAATATTATATTAGAAGGTGTTCCTGCAGTCGAATATTTGAGGGTAGATATGCGAATAACTAATTAATAAGGATAAACAAACTGGAGAACATCTATAATAAACATAAATTAGACTTAGCGATAATAACTTTAAAAGAGACAACGGTTTTGCACTTAGCAACACCTGGAAGAGTGCACCGGATAAATAAAAATCGCAGAGGAAAACTTCCCGCACTTTACCTCCTGACTCGAGGGATGGCGCTGCAAGCAACGCAGGATAGAAACTACATCTAGGAAAGTAGAGGGCACCACTTTACTACGCGCCATATCGCTGTTGCTATGACATATTCCAGCCAATTAGAAGCCGTCCTTTGCATATAAAAGTGGGAGCCTCGCCAGTACACGACAGTCCCCATCAGCCTACTCCCGTCCCTCTCGAAAGTTTTCGAGAGGCTGTACGCGAGAAGACTGATGCGACACGTCACCCAGGAGGGCATCATCCCGGACGAGCAGTTCCGATTCCGAGAAGAGCATGCCACTTCCCACCAGCTGTTGCGGGTGGTAGAACCGGCCATGAGGGCACTGGAAACAAGGGAATTCCTTGGCGCAGTGTTCCTCGACGTCTCCCGAGCGTTTGACTCGGTGTGGCACGACGGTCTCGAGTTCAAACTCTTTCAACAAGGGATACCGACGTCTCACATGACGTTGCTTCGGTCGTACCTGTCCGAACGAACCTTCCACGTGAGGGCTGACGACGGTACGTCCACAGACCGGCAGATACGTGCAGGGGTGCCGCAGGGGTCGGTTCTCGGCCCCTCGCTGTACTCCCTGTACACTGCAGACGCGCCGAAAGTGGCAGGAGTCGAACTGGCGCTGTACGCTGATGATACAGCCCTGTTCACGCTCAGCGTGAATGCCCAGGTGCTGAGAAACCGCCTCCAACGCGGGTGCGACGCCTTGGGCTCATGGGCAACAAAGTGGCGGTTGAAATTCAACGCCACAAAGAGCCAGACAGTCGTCTTCACTCGATGACTTCTGCCGCCAGGGCTTACGCCGCTCGAAATCCTGGGAGAACCTATCCCATGGAGTGGGACGGCGAAATACCTAGGGGTTACCCTAGACCGCAGGCTCACCTGGAAGCATAACATCCGTGATGTGAAAGGGAGAGCAATTGGACGCCTCCGCGCCCTGTATCCACTGCTAAACCCGCAGTCGACATTGCCACCGCAACACGGCATCACGCTTTACCTAAAATTGGTTCGCCCACTGTTAGAGTATGCGGCCGTGGTCTGGGGAAAAGCCGCAGATGCTCACATTGTGACTCTGCAACGGATACAGAACCGAACCCTGAAGACTGCTATGCATCTTCCGAGGCGCTTTTCGGCGCGCCAACTCCACGAGGACACCGGAATCCTGCCTCTTCGAGAAAGGTTCCGCGCCATCGCCAGGAAGTTCTACGAGAGGACGGAACACTCCCGCAACCGGCTCATCCGTGGACTGGGCCAACAACCACATCACAGGCCAACCACGCGTTGCCCTGACCTGCTGAGGGATTAAGTTTTACTAATCCCTCAACAGAGGGAGTCTTTCTCTTTTTCAGGTAAAACCAGACAGGACCAATCGACAAGACTGTTAATTAATATTTCTCTCCCCTACCGGAACTGCAGGAATGACATATGTATGTCTATACTGCACCACCTCTAGCCAAGGACAGGCTCGTCATTCCAGCGTCACCCTCAGCGTCAGTACACGACAGTCAGTTTTAGCCCTGACAACGACCACGGAGGTAGTGGTCGAAAGCTTGGAGTTTTATCCTGAATTGACGAGGCATGTACACCGAGATACTTTTATTCAAGAAATACGTCACTAAAGATTTCGTAGTCATATAATAAACATAGGTAACACTGCAGATTTAACCTTTAGTAACAGATGGTTTATTCCACAAGGTCCAAACTTCTATTGTATCATGGCTTTACACGTAGATACACTGAGGAAACAAAAGTCGTGGGATAGCAATATGCACGTGTATAGGTGGCGCTAGCATCACATACAGAAGCTATAAAAGGGCAGTGCATTTGCAGAGCTGTCATTGGTGTAACGGTGATCTATGTGAAAGAGTTTCCGACGCAATTATGGTCGTACTATGGCAATTAACAGAACCTAAACGCAGAATGGTAGTTGGAAATAGATGCATGGGACATTCCATTTCGTAAATCGTTGTGAAATTCACTATTTAGAGGTCCACAATGTCAACATTGCACAGGGAATATCAAATTTCAGACATTACTTCTCACCACGGGCAACGCACGAGCCGACGACCTTCACTTAACGACCGAGATCAAATGGCTCTGAGCACTATGGGACTTAACAACTGTGGTCATCAGTCCCCTAGAACTTAGAACTACTTAAACCTAACTAACCTAAGGACATCACACACATCCATGCCATAGGCAGGATTCGAACCTGCGACCGTAGCAGTCGCGTGGTTCCGGGCTGAGCGCCTAGAACCGCTAGACCACCGCGGCCGGCGACCGAAATCAGCGGCGTTTGCATAGAGGGTTGGGTTGTTTGGGGGAAGAGACCAAACAGCGAGGTCATCGGTCTCATCAGATTAGTGAAGGATGGGGAAAGAAGTGGGCCGTGCCCTTCCAAAGGAACCATCCCAGGATTTGCCTGGAGCGATTTAGGAAAATCACGCAAAACCTAAATCAGGATGGCCGGACGCGGGGTTGAACTGTCGTCCTCCCGAATGCGAGTCCAGTGTGTTTGCATAGAGCTGTCAGTGCCAAAAGACAAGCAACACTGCGTGAAACAACCCCAGAAATAAATGTTGGACGTACGTCGAATGTATCCACTAGGACAGTGTGACAACATCTGGCGTTAATGAGCTACGACGGCATACGAGCGACTTCAGTGCCTTTGCTAACAGTATGACATTGCCTACAGCGCGTCTTCTCTGGGCTCGTGACCATACCAGTTGGGCCCTAGGCGACTGGAAAACCACGGCCTGGCCAGATAAGTCCCCACTTCAGCTGGTAAGAGATGATGGTAGGGTTCGAGTGTGGCGCAGACCCCATGAAGCCATGGATCCAAGTTGTCAGCAAGGGACTGTTCAAGCTGTTGGTGGCTCAATAATGGTGTAGGCTTCGTCTTCATAGTTGGACTGGGTCCTCTCGCCCAACTGAACCACTCATTGACTGGAAATAGTTATCTTTCGCTACTTGGAGACCATTTTCAACCATTCATGTACATAATGTTCCCAAACAGGTCAGCGGGCTACAAGTGCTTGAAGATTGCATGAAGAAGGTTCTGGATAATTCGAGTGGATGATTTGGCCATCCAGTTCGCCTGACGTGAATCACATCGAATATTTATGGGGCATAATAAAGATATCAGTTACTGCACAAAATCCAGCACTGGCAACACTCTCGGAATTGTGGACAACAATAGAGGCAGCACGGCTCAATATTTCTGCAGGGGACTTCCAACGAATTATTGAGTCCATGCCACGTCGAACTGCGGCACTACGCGAGACAAAGGAGGGCCGACACGATATTTGGAGATATCCCGTGAATTATGTCACCTCAGTGTAAAGTTAATTATTGAAATATATCACAGCCCTTGAATTATCTTGTGTTTCACGAAAGATGACAGGAATCCCACTCAGATAAAGCCACGAAGTGTACTTCTTCAGCAGCATTATTAGATGTCCATAAGTTAGATTCGAAGCGTCTTTACAAAACTTCAATCACATAACTTTGCCATACTCTCTGATGGCAGAAAACTAGAGAATCTCCTTCTCTATCGATGTCCCGAACTGTTCTCAATTATCTTACTTCATCCTGCTCCGAAGTGCACCTCTTCCACCACCAACAGCCACCAGTGTCTTGGCGTTTTAGACAGTGGGAGCTTGAGCAACAATCCACCACGTTACACACTTCGTAGAACACTTCGACATACATGCAGACGGAAAACCATTCCTATAGTAATCATTCTATAACTAAAATAAATATTCTAATTGACAGATTATGTCATGACGTATCTGCTGACACCAATTCTTATCATTTTCAATTTTACATGCAATGCATTAGAATTAAATCAGGTGACGCTGAGGGAATTAGGTTAGGAAATGAGACACCTAAATTCGTAAATGAGTTTTGCTATTTGAGGAGAAAAATAACTGACGATGATTGAATTAGAGAGGATATAAAATGTAGACTGACTATGACAAGGAAAGCGTTTCTGAAGAAGAGAAATTTGTTAACATCGAGTAAAGATTTAAGTATTTTCTGAAAGAATTTGTATGGAATGTAGCCATGCATGGAAGTGAAACATGGACGATAAACAATCTATACAAGAAGAGAATAGAAGCCTTCGAAATGACAGAAACCCCACTGAGATAAATCTACGACGTGTGCTCAGCGTATGAGTTTGTTCACCAGTATTGTTACACGTCCTTAAGTTAGATTCGATCACACCACTCTGCCGTACTCTCCGATGTTTGTCTCGCGTATGCTTTACCGTCTGTCACAGAAGTATTTATCACTCAGTAAGTGTAAACATTTGTTATTAAATGAATAATTTAATTGTAAATATGATTGCAGCTGACATTTTTTAATAGGATGTATTGCTCTTTGTTGATTGATTTGATGCTCTTGCACTTCCCGTACCAGTCTTACTAGCTTCATTTCATGTTATTAAAGCGTGTACTACGTCTGCAGTCAGCCAGCCGCATTCTTCATGGCCCAACAACTTGCCGTCCATCTCTCTGCCGGCACAACCCAGTCGTTCGCTCCGCAAATCTTGTCACTGTCCGAAGGCATTCGCCTCGCGTAGGTGCCTAGCGGAAACCATTTCCAAGCTTCTAGCTTTCTTTTCATATTTACTAAGATTCCAAGCCCACAGTCTATTACGTTTCACTGCAGTGTTGGGATTCTCCCAAAACTCGTTAAGTTACAATCTTCTATCGTAAGCACGTCCACGATCCCTCAACAGACATTACCTACGTGTTGCGTTCAGTTTCACCAAGTGTTTCTCCATAGACTCTTTAAGCTACAAGCACGACTAAGAAATAAGCATATTATTATGAGCGGTTTAGATGTTGAGCCCATTACTACTAGGACGAAATCTAGTGCGCAGGATACATTTTAGATGACTTGCATAGTCCGTCTTTTCCGGATGGGGAAACTTTTATCTCAATAGTCTTTCTCCGCAGTGCATCTCTACGTACAGCCAACTGTACAGCGGAGGTAAAAGTAAAGCTCCAGTCTGAATGCCCGAAAAGTTGTCTGCCGAGTTGACTTACACCCAAGTTACGTCATTTGAACTTCCGTGAGACACACAATATTGAAGATCTGACACGCAGTGATCGGCAGCGGATAACCGAAGCTGGTGAGCGCTACCTACACATCATGTTGCTCTGTGGAGATTCCAATGGAGCTGTGCACTGCGGTTTTGTAGGCAACCGGGATGGCTTTCTAGGTCTAGGAGGCGCACAACGCGATCAATTTGTTCTACAGACCTTTCTTACGAACAGCAGTAAAACCCCACCACCACGGGCACAAAGGTGATCGGCCTACTGGATTACAATTTCCGTCTTTGTAAGGTAGTCACCACCAGTTCATTCTGTCGAGGTGTTCACTCCATTTTCTTCTGCTATTTTCAGTTTTGTTCCTTACATTAAATAAGTTCAATTCCTTTCTAATGTTATTCTTTATTAATCTGTCTACTCAGATACACTACTTCCCATTAAAATTGATACACCAAGAAGAAATGAAGACGATAAAAGGGTATTCATTGGACAAATATATTATACTAGTTCTGACATATTATTACATTTTCACGCAATTTGGGTGCATAGATCCTGAGAAATCAGTACCCAGAACAACCACCTCTGGCCGTAATAAAGGCTTTAATACGCCTGGGCATTGAGTCAAACAGAGCTTGGATGGCGTGTACAGCTACAACACGATACCACAATTGATCAAGAGTAGTGACTGGCGTGTTGTGACTAGCCAGTTGCTCGGTCACCACTGACCACAAGTTTTCAATTGGTAAGAGATCTGGATAATGTGCCGGCCAGGGCAGCAGTCGAACATTTTCTGTATCCAGAAAGGCACGTACAGGACCTGCAACATGCGGTCGCGCATTATCCTGCTGAAATGTAGGGTTTCGCAGGTATCGAATGAAGGGTAGAGCCACGGGTCGTAACACATCTGAAATGTAGGGTCCACTGTTCAGAGTGCCGTCAACGCGAACAAGAGGTCACCGAGACGTGGAACCAATGGCACCCCATACCATCACGCCGGGTAATACGCCAGTATGGTGGCGACGAATACACGCTTCCAATGTGCGTTCACCGCGATGTCAACAAACACGGATGCGACCATCATGATGCTGTAAACAGAACCTGGATTCATCCGAAAAAATGACGTTTTGCCTTTCGTGCACCCAGGTTCGTCGTTGAATACACCATCGCAGGCGCTCCTGTCTGTGATCCAGCGTCAAGGGTAACCGCAGCCATGGTCTCCGAGCTGATAGTCCATGCTGCTGCAAACGTCGTCGAACTGTTCGTGTAGATGGTTGTTGTCTTGCAAACGTCCCCATCTGTTGACTCAGGGATCGAGACGTGGCTGCACGATCCGTTACAGCCATGCGGATAAGATGCCTGTCATCTCGACTGCTAGTGATACGAGGCCGTTGGGATCCAGCACGGCGTTCAGTATTACCCCCCTGAACCCACCGATTCCATATTCTGCTAACAGTCATTGGATCTCGACCAACGCGGGCAGCAATGTCGCGATACGATAACCAGCAATCGCGATGGGCTACAAGTCGGAAACATGGTGGTACGCATTTCTGCCCCTTAGACCAGGCATCACAACAACGTTTCACCAGGCAAAGCCGGTCAACTGCTGTTTGTGTATGAGAAATCGGTTGGAAACTTTCCTCATGTCAGCACGTTGTAGGCGTCGCCAGCGGCGCCAACCTTGTGTGAATGCTCTGAAAAGCTAATCATTTGCATATCACAGCATCTTCTTCCTCACGGTTAAATTTCGCGTCTGTAGCACGTCATCTTCGTGGTGTAGCAATTTTAATGGCCAGTAGTGTAAATCCTTTCACAGCCCTAACAAATCTCATTTCAGTTGCCTGGATTTTAGTTTCTTGTCGTATGTAAAGATCCATGACTCACGGCTGTAGCGTAATCTGCTGATGCCCACCACTTGATAAAACTTTATTCGCGTTAAATTTGGTATATTGTTTCTAAAATTCTGACAAAGATATTTGTGCTATGTAATTAATACGGATCCATTCGACAAGTATTCTATATTTTGTTACCCGTCCATGTTGTAAACCAACGGTCTTGTCGTAGCGGCAACACTGGTTCCCTTCAGATCACTGGAGGTAAGCTCTGTCGGTCTGGACTAACACGTGGATGGGTGACCATCCGGTCTGCAGACCGCTGTTGGCAAGCGGGGTGCACTCAGCCCTTGTGAGGCAAATGGGGAGCTATTTGTTTGGAAGTAGCAGCTGCGGTCTCGTAAATTGACATACGGTCGGGAGAGCGGTGTGCTGACCACGTGCCCTTCCATACCCGCACCCAGTGGCGCTTGTGGGCTGAGGATGACACGGTGGATTTAAAAAATTCTGATCTTTGAGAAGAAGCAGTTCACTGTCACGAAAACTGCAAGGATCTGCCCTGGGTTTAGTGGTCTGTTGTAGGAAGGGAAAAAGTTGGTCGTGGAAGAGGACAGGAGGGTGGGGAAGTAAGGATGTGAAGGAATAGTGCATGGTACTGATGGGTAAGAGTGACCATTTGGAAAACACAAGGGAGTAGTAGATAGGGTATCGTAGAAACTAAATTTGAAGGTGAAAATTTGAGTAGTGGAAGATGAGGGTAAGGAGAAAAAGAGGTAGGGAAACATGTGGAGGGGATGGAGCTCTGATGAGGTGGAATGTGTGAGGTGCATTTAAAGTGGACATGATGGGTAAATGTCAAGTTCATGAATCGGTTCAACTTTTTTGGAGTGTATGTGGGAAGTGTGTAAGTGTAGAGATGGTGGTTTTGTTCGTAGAGTGGCGGCACTATATGAGGTATCGAAAGTAGAGTGGAAACTGTAGGATTATATGAGGCCACTTTGCCAGTGATGTAGGTCAGTTGGAGGTGTTGCATCTGATTGAGGATAGGTGAGAATTTGATGAGCTAATAAAGGGTCCTTGTGGGGTGGAGGGAAGGAGGGAAATGGATGTGGCAATAGAGGTAGAGTTCATGGCTTTCCGGGATCTGTAGGGAGTTAACAGATCTCAGGTCTGGCAGATATCCATGCAACATTCTCATAGCAAAGGTGGAGGCTTGGAGGGTTACAGTGGAGGGTGAGGGTGTGCAGTCTCCAATTTCTGTCAGTTAGTAGGTTTACTTTATTGCGGGCCTTCTGTTCGGTGGTTATTAGGTGTGGTTTCCATCTTGGTTGCCAATTAATGCTTGATCCAAGATATTTTAATGCATTAGTGAATTGGATAGGATGGTCATAAATGGTAAGGTAGAAGTTGTGGAGACAGAAGGTGTAGGTGAGGTATCCTATAATTATTGCCTGGGCTTTGGAAGGGTCTATGTGGAGGAGCCATTAGCCTCTACACGATGTAAACTGGATGAGGAGGATTTGGAGGGATTTTTGAGATTTCTGGAGTGTTCAGTAGAGAGTGAGGAAAGCAGTGTCATGAGCAAGCTAAAGGAGGTCCACTAGTAAAGGTGGTTTGAGCATATTGGTATTGTTGAAGAGATTAACGAGAGGAGGGGACAGTGGCTTGGAGTGCTTCTGCAAAGGAATAGAAAGTACAGTAATTGTTGCTAATGGTGACAAAGTATGTGTAATTAGAGAGGAAGTTTGCAAGAAGGCGGATATAATTAATAGGAAGTTCATAAATCTGAAATTTAAAAAGGAGACTGAAATTCCATACACAGTCATAAGCTTTTTGTAGGTTGGGAGAGATGAAAAAAAAAAGCATTTACTGGTGTCGTGCTTTTGGGACAGGAGGTGGGTGAGGTGCAGGAGCTGGACATCAGAGATGCTGGAATGGAATCCACACTGGTTAATGGGAAGAAGGTGGCTTTGATTCAGGCGTCAATGGATACATCAAGTGTGGATGCACTCGAAGACATCGTTAAAAAGTGACGTGAGGCAGGTGAGGTGGCACAAGGTGGTAACAGTAGTGGGCTTGTGCAGTTTGAAGAACATTAGGATTTTGGAGGCTTTCCACAGTCCAGAATAGTAACCTGGGGAGAGAGTAGTGGTATAAAGTGCTACAAGGGAGGCTATAAGGGAGACAGGTTATTATTTAACGTGTCAGTAAATAATGTGCTGGTGATCAGGGAATGTGTTGTGTTTTCTGTGAAGTACTTGTTTGATGTCACATTTTGTGACTAGGTTCTTTAATGCTGTTTATGGTATGTTGTCCAAGTACTGGAAGCTGTGAGACTGAGGTGGGACAGCGTTATCTGTGCGTTTACATATGGCAGTGAACAGGGAGTAATCAAAATGAGAGCCATTAGGGATGGGGAAGACGTCAGAGAGATAGGATGCAAGATGGGCAGTATTTATCAGGTTGTAAGTTAATGGATGGTTGTTATGGAGGATTTGGTTGTGAGGGATGGTGTTTTTGCCAGTGAGTCCATGGAATGCTTATCTCTACTTTAAGAGTTAAAGGGGAGTGTAGCGAGGGTTTGGCTGCATGTCTGACACCAGCCCTGACGTTTCTTGGCACTGAGTAAATTCCTGATATGTCTCTTTATTTGCCAGTTGAATTTGAGTATATCCTGGTCATGAGCCCTTAGGAAGAAGCGGTATAAGCGGTGGGGTTCTCGGAGAAAGAGTTAGAGCTTGTGGTGGGAGAGTGAGATGATGAGGATGTATGGACTTTGTAGGGATGGAGCCAGATATAGCGTCTGAAATGCCTGCTGCAGGAAAGCCGTGCAATGGGGAATATCATACGTTTATTTGAAAATTAGGGGGTGGCTTCCAATATCTATGTTTGTGGACTCTTGAATATTCATTTTAGTTGGTATGGGAGTAGTTGTTAATAACTTTTGGACAGAAACTGTGCTGGGGTACATGGGGATGAGGTATTGTGAGGGAGATGGAGAGAAGAACAGGTAGATGGTCACTTGCAGTTGTATAGAGGACTTCTGTAGCGAAGCATCCAAGGAGGTTTGGTGATGCCAGGATGACATCTGGTTTGGTGTTGCTTTCAGGTTGGGTGTTCTGGAGGGAACAGCGTCACATTGGAGGGAGCATATAAACTGATGCCACTGCTGGAGTTCTGCAAGAGATCTGCTATGAATGTTGAGGTCAGCAGCAATAACATAGGTGGAAAAAGTACAGTCCATAGGGGTGAGGGAATGATAAAAAAAGACATTATAAGGTCAGATTTGGATAGTAGGACAGGTAACAGGGTATTGAAGAAGAGGTAAGGTGTTCAGTGAGATTATTAACTAAGGTTTATGGACAGATGGGGACGTTCTTCTGCTGGCTGACAGCAACTCTTTTGCCCAGGGCAAGGGAATTATTCGTATGGTGGGGAATATGGGGAAAGTTTTGGATGGTGTGACAGAGTTAAAGGAATGTTTCGTTAAGGATGAAGTTGTCGACATTGTGGTGGGACAGGGTACGCATTAAAAGGACTGGCAGAAATGTGTGGTATAGGATGCTGTATTGCTGTCGCACCATGATGAGAGTGTAGGACGTGGATTGTATGGATGAGGGAGTGGAGAGGTCTAAATAAGTGTGTTGAAACTAGTGAAAATGGGTTGGATATGTTTTCAGGTGTGGAAGAGCTGGATACTGAGGAAAAAAGGAGCAGGAAGCAAGGGAAATTTATTGTAGCGTTTGCAGTCGTTGGAAGGAGTGAATATTATAGAAGATTTTGTTGTGGAACCTGGTAATATCTTCGGTAATGGGAGGTAAGTGAAGAGAGTTACTGGGATGTATAGGATGATAAATAGGATGGACAGGCACATTTAATTCTGGTACAACAGGTGGGGGTTTGACTTTGCATTTGGTGGATTAGATCAGTGGATATCATTGAAGATGATGAGGATTGGAGTGGAAGCGAGGTTTGGATATTGTTTGAGAAAGTGGGGGGGCTTTAATGAGGACAGGCGGGTGGATTTTTGCAACTGGGAATGATATGGTCGTTATAAAGATGGCACTTTTGCCAACAGTATATGTGGGGGAGGGACTTGGAGGGTAAGGCTTTATGATGGCAACAGTAAATCAGGGCTCTCTTTGTGAGCAGGTTATCGATGGTGGAGTTATACTTTTTGAATACTTGCATAAGTAAGATGGGACCAGGCTCATTGTAGATACGGCAGGCTGTGAGGATTTCTAAGGCAAGAATGGAATTCACTTTGGAGACTACCTTCTCTGCCATAACATTAGGGTCACCCTTTTTTATCACGGCAGTGAGGGTGGGGAGATGCTGAGGAGGTACAGGTTGCTTTGATGGAGAGGAATTTCGAAAGTGAAGGAAGCATGAGAACCAGAGGTAATGCATGAGATTTTGAGGAGGAGGTCTGGGTGAATGTTAGAATTCGGAGACTTGATGAGGACTGAATCGTTGAGGGGTATGATTTGTGTAGTAGGAATGTGAGCGATGTACTTCCTGATTTGGACAGTGAGGTGTATGGAACTTAGGAATTTGGGTTCAGGGTGGGATAGGTTGAAGGTGTGTCCAGCCAGGGAAGAAGGTTGCAAGTGGGGGTCACTGTCCGTTTTTGTAGTAGGATCAATACATGTTTGGTTTTTTTAGTTATATTGCTGGTAGTGCGGTCTACGTTAGGGCCCTTCTAATGTTTTTTGGATACAAGGATACAATGAGCTGGAGCTGCGGTTTGGGATATTGGTTTGGTGCATGATCTTCCGTCTGACTTGAGTAGGCATGGCTGTCTGTTGACGTAATTGACTGCAGTGACGGCGATGGCTATAAGATGGCGGCGAAATGGATGCGTCGACTGTGACGATGATTCACAAAGCTACGTGATGATGAACGAACACGCACACACACAGAAAAAATCCCGAAGACACAAATAAGCTACACGCACAAACAGGTACTGATGCAAGGCATGTTGGTAATACCCATACCAGTGTATGTAGTACAGTAAGATAGATGAACAGAAGCAATTGGTGTCATACTAGGACGTATCGTAGGCGATCTATTCCTTCGGCTACCAAGGGATGATTCACGGTATTGCTCATTATTTGGTAAGAAGTACTTCATACACGTACACTGACTGCTTTCTAGACAGAAGTCTTGAAGGTTTCGTAAGTCTTCTTTGATGTAAGTACAGACACTGATTAGCAACTTACTATTTACTCTACTTGTTGTTCAATAAAGTATTAATATTTTGATTAATCGTTCTATATTTACGTTTTTGATGCATGGGTTGGGTGTGTGTTAATGCGTGTAGTCATATTTGTTGGTCTGTGTAGCAGCATGAGGCAGCGTATCAACAGAAATGTTTTGTTTGTATGTATATAAGGCATAGAGACATTCATCTTCGTTCATCCTAATCATCTGCATTTCTGACTCAGATAATTTAAACGACTTACCTGTTGTAACACTGTATTACTCACCACTGTTAGGTTAGAAAATTTAAAACGGGAAATGGATGGGTTAAATTTAGGTATAGTGTGAACTAGTGAAGTTTGGTGGCAATAGGAACAAGACTTCTGGTCAGGGGAATACAGGTTTATAATACAAAAACAAGTAGGGGTAACGCAGGAGTAAGTTTAGTAATGAATAAAAAATAGGAGCGCGGGTAAGCTACTACGAACAGGATAGTGAACGCATTGTTGTCGCCAAGATAGACACGATTCCCACGCCTACCACAGTAGTATAGGTTTATATTCCTAGTACCTCCGCAGGCGCCAAAGAAGTTTAAGAATGTGTGATGAGAAAAAAAATTATTCAGATAGTGAAAGGAGACGAAAATTAAAATAGTCATGAGTGACTGGAATTCGATAGTAGGAAAAGGAAGAGAATGAAAAGTTGTTGGTGAATATGGAATGGGAGTAAGAAATGAAAGAGGAATCCGCCTGGTAGAATTTTGCACAGAGCATAACTTAATCATGAAAGAAGGTTATATACGGGGAAGAGGCCTGTAAACACGGGGACGCTTCAGATAGATTATATAATGGTAAGACAGAGATTTAGGAACCAGGTTTTAGATTGTAAGGCATCTCCAGGGTCATATGTGGACTCTGACCACGTTCTATTGTTTGTGAACTGTAGCTTAAAACTGAAGAAACCGTGAAAAGATGGGAATTTAAGGAGATGAGACCTGGATAAATTGATAGAACCAGAGGATGTAGAGAGCTTAAGAGAGAGCATTAGGGAACGATTGACATGAACGGGCAAAATAAATACTGTAGAAGAAGAATGGGTAGCTTTGAGAGACGAAATAGTGAAGGCAGCAGAAGATAAAGTAGGTAAAAAGACGAGGGCTAGTGGAAATCCGTGGGTAACACAAGAGTTATTGAACTTAATTGATGAAAGGAGAAAGTATAAAAATGCAGTAAATGAAGCAGGCAAAAAGGAATACAAACGTCTCAAAAATGAGGTCGACAGGATGTCCAAAAGTGGCTAAGCAGGGATGGCTAGAGGACAAATGTAAGGATGTAGAGGCATAAATCACAAGGGATAAGGCAGATACTGCCTACAGGAAAATTAAAGGGTCCTTTGGATAAAAGAGAACCACTTGTATGAATATCAATATGGAGAAACAGCTAAGCAAAGAAGGGAAAGCAGAAAGGTGGAAGAAGTATGTAGAGGGCCCACATAAGGGCGGTGTACTTAAGGGCGATATTATGGAAATGGAAGAGGACGTAGTTAAAGATGAAATGGGAAATATGATACTGCGTGAAGAATTTGACACAACACTGAATTGCCTAAGTCGAAACATGGGCCCGGGAGTAGACAACATTCCATTAGAACTACTGATAGCCTTGGGGGAGCCATCCCTGACAAAACTCTACAATCTGGTGAGGAAGATGTATCAGACAGGAGAAATATCCGCAGACATCAAGAAGAATATAATAATTCCAATCCCAAAGAACGCAGATGTGGAAAGGTGTGAAAATTACCGAACTATGAATTTAGTAAGTCACGGCTGCAAAATACTAACGCGAATTCTTTATAGACGAATGGAACAACGGGTAGAAGCCGGCCTCGCGGAGGATCAGTTTGGATTCCGAAGAAATGTAGGTACACGCAAAGCAATACTGATCCTACGATTTATCTTAGAAGATACATTAAGGAAAGGCAAACCTACGTTTGTAACATTTGTAGACGTAGAGAAGGCTTTAGATACTGTTTACGGGAGTACTCTCTTTCAAATTCCGATGGTAGCAGAGGTCAAATACAGGGAGCGAAAGGCTTTTTAGATCTTGTACAGAAAGTAGATGGCAGTTGTAAGAGTCAAGAAGCACGAAGGGAAAGCAGTGGTTGAGAAGGGAGTGAGACAGGGTTGTAGCCTATCCCCGATGTTATTCAATCTGTATGTTGAGCAAGCAGTAAAGGAAACAAAAAAAATTTGGAGTAGGAATTAAAATCCATGGAGAAAAAGTAAAACTTTGAGGTTTGCCGACGACATTGTAATTCTGTCAGAGACAGAAAGGACCTGGAAGAGCAGTTGAACGGAATTGACAGTGTCTTGAAAAGAGGATATAAGATAAACATCAACAAAAGCAAAACGAGGATAATGGAATATTGTCGAGTTAAATCAGGTGACGCTGAGAGAATTAGATTGGGAAATGCACTTGAAGTAGTAAATATGTTTTCTATTTGGGCATAAAAATAACTGATGACGGTTGGAGTAGGGAGGATATAAAATCTAGACTGGGAATAGTAAGGAAAACGTTTCTGAGGAAGAGAACTTTGTTAACATCGAGTATAGATTTAAGTGTCAGGAAGTCGTTTCTGAAAGTATTTGTATGGAGTGTAGCCATGTATGGAAGTGAAACATGGACGACGACTAGATTAGACAAAAAGAGAATAGAAGCTTTAGAAATGTGGTGCTACAAAAGAATGCTGAAGATTAGATGAATAGATCACATAAGTAATGATGAGGTACTGAACTGAATTAGGGAGAAGAGGAATTTGTGGAACAACTTGTCTTGAAGAAGGGATCGGTTGGTAGGGCATGTTCTGAGGCATCAAGGGATCTCCAATTTAGTATTTTATGGCAGCGTGGAGAGTAATAATCGTAGAGGAAGACCAAGAGATGAATACACAAAACAGATGCAGAAGGATGTAGTTTGCAGTAGTTACTTGGAGATAAAGAAGCTTGCAGAGAATAGAATAGCATGGAGGGTTACATCAAACCAGTTCAGAGACCACATCAACAACACAGAAACATTGCGCACTGAAAGTAGAAAACGGAAGATGCTATAGCACTTTTGCGTGGGACCAAGAGTTTAGTGTCAATTATTGGTAATGAAGTCCCATACTTCTTGACAGAGTGTACGGGAACGATGCGGGAGACCCGCATCGCTGTACAAGGCAAGGTCGTAATGGAGCTGGTTTGCCGTTGCCTTCCCCCGACCGTAATGGGGACGAATGATGATGATGAAGACGACACAACAACACCTAGTCATCTTGAGGCAGGTGCAAATCCCTGACCCTGCCGGGAATCGAGCCCACGACCCCGGGAAACGAGAACGCTACCTCGAGACCGCTAACTGCGGACTGTCAGTAATTAACGTAAAATATTCTTGTTTATAGTGATCACTTTCAGAACCACCTGTGCCTGGTACAAGCAGCCGTGCTTCGTTTTCAAGTCGAGCAACATTTCTAATCGACTTGATAACATGCGACAGATAGATGTAAGGAAAAGCATGCAACGCTTCCTCAACATTCCCCAAGCAGTGCTGCAGCGAAGCCCAGAGTAAGTATTACCCGTATGCACTTAGCCTCCAGTAGCCGCTATCGGGGAACACAGTGACGTTACAGGAAACAGGTACAGTGGTGACTAAGGTAAACGCATCGCACTGTAAACCTTTTGAAGACAATTGTACATATACTTTCGAGTGTTTCAGCATGTCCTCGTGTAATATCACAATAACAACTCACAATAAACCGACTGCAGTGCCCTCACTACCAGTTTCAATAATATTGTGGTCGATTAATACAGTGTTTCCTAATTTATGACCCTCTTTCACTTGATTCATCATAGAAACTTACCTTGCATTCCCTGACCAATGTACTGCATGGTGATAATATTCTTGGACATCTCAGATGTATCCTCACACTTTTGATGACGCACATACGATTACTTCTTAATATGTGAATTAGGATCTGAATTTTCCTCTTGACTCAGTTTCCTTTGATGTAATTTCCTGGTCAAAAACGTATTATGGGAAAGTCACTCGTTCAGAAAAAGTATTGTGCTCGTCTGGACATGTCGTGAGGAAAACACGTGTTGCCACTGTGAAACCTTGGATGTTGTACAAGTAATCAGATAGTGACAGACAGATGAGAACACCGTGATAAAGGGACGCCAGAGGGACTGTTCGATTGGTGCGTTCTGTTACAGAGGGACGCTAGAAGGAAACTGGCCAGAGTGACAACAGTGAATGGTCTACGGTCAGGGTCGGGATTGTGTCAACAGAACTGACAAAAATTAAGGACTGCAGAAATCTTGTCGAGGGGGCGAGTATTATTGAGTAGAGCGAGTGATGATAGGCAAAACACTCTGCTCATTATTATGTTCGCCGATGTGTCTAACATGACTGACGAAGTTGGTGCAGTCGGTACCTAGCTGTGTACATGAATAGTCAGTGCCGAGAATCAGAGTGATAAATTTTTTTTACTATCGAGTTGAGCCTCTACGGACTACGTGGTAACAACCAATTTCATTTTAGTGTCTAGGTCTTGTTCTTGTTCCAGCTTTGACTTCCTGTCAGTGTCTTCTGCGCCCACAAAGAAGTGCCTGTTTATGCTCTTCGGACAAAGGTCCTCTCCATCTTTTGGTCGTTGATGCCATTTTAAAACCTAGGTAGTTGTTCATCAATCTTCTAAATTTGTTCCTGTCAGGAATTTCTCTCTGCGATATACCAATCTTCGTTCTTCAAAAATGGTTCAATTGGCTCTGAGCACTATGGGACTTAACATCTGAGGTCATCAGTCCCCTAGAATTTAGAACTACTTAAACCTAACTACCCAAAGGACATCACACACATCCGTGCTCGAGGCAGGACTCGAACCTGCGACCGTAGCGGTCGCGCGGTTCCAGATTGAAGCGCCCAGAACCCCTTGGCCACACCGGCCGGCTGCTAAGTTCTAGAGGACTGATGACCTCATAAGTTAAGTCTCATAGTGCTCAGAGCCATTTGAACCATACCAATCTTCCTAACATCTTTTTCACATTCTTCAAACCATCTCGGCCTTGTTTTCTTTTATTGGATGAAACTCCTTATTCTTTTTGTTAGTCGTTCACCGCCCATTCTCATGATATGACAGTAAAATAACAATTGTCTCTTCTTAATGGGTGCTGTGATAGGTTCTGTCTTGCCTTACAAGTCCTCATTTGCTCTCATTCGCCATTGTCCACCAACCCATCTATTGCCTAGGATTAGAGGTCTGGAGTCCAACTTTTTCAGCAGTTTTTGACAGCCTATTGATAACAACTTTCTCCACTCTCGAATGATCTTTTCCAAGATGCAGTTGAAAAGGTGTGGGGATAGTCCACCTCCTTGTCTTACGCCCGTTCTGATTGTAAAGGGTTCTGAGATCTCCGCCATACATTTTATTTTTGACACTGCGTTAATGAGAGTTTGTTTGATCAGCTTTCTTGGTGTATCATCCACTCCAAACTCTTCCAAAATACTCATTAATGACACTCAGTCGATGGAGTCATATCCTCCTAAAAATCAACAAATACGACCACGTACTATTTTCTCCTTTTCTTTTTTTTTACCTGGTGATGTTCTTCAGGTTAAAGATCTGTTCCGGGCAAGAACGGCTCTTTCGCAAACCAGCTTGACATTTCCCAATCAGTTGGCCTCTTCTGTTCTGTACCTCTTCTGTTCTGTATTGCTTTGGAGAGAATCGTATAAGGAACAGATACTAATAACTACAGTCATTGACATTCTTTTTATCGCCTTTCTTGTGATGAGGATGAATTAAGGCTGACTGCCGTTGAGCTGTAGGTGGGAGTAAACTATACATGGCCTACACCTCAACAAGAAGAGGAAGGGTAAACTGGCTGGGCTGATAGCAGGAAATTTATAGGGGGAGGAACTACATCTCATGGTGGTAACTCTTTTTTAGTGTAAGATCAGTGTTCAGTGGGAAACTCAGCCAGGCAAGTACTAAAGATGTTAAAAAAGTTCAAGATACTCACCAAAGTAAAATGAAAAATAATGTTAGTATATTTCATCAAAATATTGGGGGATTGAAGAATAAAACTGATGAGCTTCTGCTTTGTTTAGAAGATATATAAACTGAGAATGTAACAGATGTACTATGCCCTTCTGAGCATCACATTGTCACTGATATGCAAAAGGTTAGCATCAATGGGTACAAATTAGCTGGACATGTAAGTAGAGATAATAATATGAGAGGAGAGTTGCCATATATGTCAAAAGCTTCCACAGCGCAAAAAATTTAGAAACTAAAAAATTTTGTGTAGAGCAACATATGGAAGAATGTGCCACTGAACTAAAACTAAATGATGACACTTTCATAATTGTAACAGTATATAGGTCCCCCTCAGGGAATTTCCAGCTATTTCTAGGAAACTTGGATGCTTTGTTGTGCTATCTGTCAGACAGGGGGAAGCAAATTATCATTTGTGGGGATTTCAATGTTGATTCCCTGAAAGAGTGTAATAGGAAGAATGACCTTGTAGTATTACTCAGCTCTTTCACTTTGAGCTCCGTCATTGATTTTCCCGCTCGGATAACAAAGAACAGCAGGACATTGATAGATAACTTTTTTATAGACCAAGGTAAGTTTAAGGACATAAATGCTTATCCTGTTGAGAATGGTCTTTCAGATCATGGTGCACAGATAGTTACAGTACATGACATAGCTACATGCAGTATATCAAATCAGAATTTCAAAGCAGTGCGTTCAATTAACAATATAAATACTGCAAACTTTAGGGAAAGCCTAAAGCAGCTAGACTGGGATATAAAAAACCTTGGCTAACTAAAGGAATAAGAATATCTTGCAACTGTAAAAGAGAACTGCATCTAACAGGAAGAGGGAGTACTGACCCCGAAATTGTTCAATATTATAAAAAGTATTGTGTGGTACTAAGAAAAGTTATTAAAAAATCCAGAAGCATGTGTATCATGTCTGAGATCGATAAATCTGATAATCAGAAATTGGAAATATTTTCAATAATCATTTTTCAGATGTTGTGGAGAAAATAGGATCTAGATCTTCACTAGAAGAAGCAAGGGTTCTAATAGAAGAGGCCATACCTGTGCAGTTTGAAACAACTGTATTTCCACCAACCTCTCCCTCTGAAATCAGTAAAATAATAAACTCATTGAAAAGTAAAAGCTCTTATGGAATTTATGGCATTTCCAGCAAGATACTTAAAGCTTGTTCCCCACAGATAAGTAGGATTCTCAGCCACGTATGTAATAGCTGTTTGGAGCACGGTGTTTTCCCCAATAGCCTGAAATATGCCATTGTAAAACCATTTCATAAAAAGGGGGATACGTCGGATGTCAACAACTATCGCTCAATCTCTCTTCTGACAGCTCTATCAAAAATTTTTGAGAAAGTAATGTATTCAAGAGTAGCCTCCCATATTCGTAAAAATAAAGTACTAACAACAGGTCAGTTGGGTTTTCAGAAAGGCTTTTCAAAAGAAAATGCTATATACGCTTTCACTGATCAAATATTAAATGCTGTGAATAACCGGACATCGCCCATTGGTATTTTTTGTGAACTCTCAAAGGCCTTTGATTGTGTAAATCATGGAATTCTTGTAGATAAGCTAAATCATTATGGTTTGAGGGGGGCACTGCACAAATGGTTTAATTCATACTTAACTGGAAGAATGCAGAAAGTTGAAATAAGTGCTTTATGTAATGTTAAAACAACAGCTGATTCCTTAAACTGGGGAGCTATCAAGTACGGGGTCCCACAGGGTTCGGTCTTAGGTTCTTTACTGTTCTTGATATACGTTAATGACTTACCATTCCATATTGATGAAGATGGAAAGTTAGTTCTTTTTGATGATGATACAAGTATAGTAATAACATCCAAAAACCAAGAACTAAGTGATGTAATTGTAAATGATGTTCTTCACAAAATTATTAAGTGGTTCTCAGCAAATGAACTCTCTTTAAATTTTGATAAAACACAGTACATACAGTTTCGTACAGTAAATGGCACAACTCCAGTAATAAAGGGGCTATCAAGTATGGGGTCCCACAGGGTTCGGTCTTAGGTTCTTTACTGTTCTCGATATACATTAATGACTTACCATTCCATTTTGATGAAGATGGAAAGTTAGTTCTTTTTTATAATGATACAAGTATAGTAATAACATCCAAAAACCAAGAACTAAGTGATGTAATTGTAAATGATGTTTTTCACAGAATTATTAAGTGGTTCTCAGCAAATGGACTCTCTTTAAATTTTGATAAAACACAGTATATACAGTTTTGTACAGTAGATGGCACAACTCTAGTAATAAATATAGACTTTGAACAGAAGTCTGTAGCTATGGTAGAATTTTCAAAATTTTTAGGTGTGTCCATTGATGAGAGGTTAAACTGGAAGCAACACCTTGATGGTCAGCTGAAACGACTGAGTTCAGGTGCGTATGTTATTAGGGTTATTGCAAATTTTGATGATAAGAATCTCAGTAAATTAGCTTACTATGCCTACTTTCATTCACTGCTTTCGTATGGTATCATATTCGGGGTAATTCATCGTTGAGTAGAAAAATTTTCATTGCTCAAAAACGTGTAATCAGAATAATTGCTGGAGCCCACCCACGGTCATCCTGCAGACAGCTATTTAAGGATCTACGGATCCTCACAGTAACCTCACAGTATATACATTCACTTATGAAATTTGTTGTTAATAATCCAACCCAGTTCAAAAGTAATAGCAGTGTGCATAGCTATAACACCAGGAGAAAGGATGATCTTCACCATGCAGGGTTAAATCTGACTTTGGCACAGAAAGGGGTAAATTGTGCTGCCACAAAAGTCTTTGGCCACCTACCAAACAGCATCAAAAGCCTGACAGATAGTCAACCAACATTTAAAAATAGATTAAAAGAATTTCTAGATGACAACTCCTTCTACTCATTGGCTGAATTTTTAGATATAAATTAAGGGAGGGAAGAAAAACTAACTTAAACATTAGTGTCATACAATATTTTGTGTAATATAATATCTTGTACAGACATCTTTCATTAACCTGACACGTTCCACATCATTACGAAGTGTCGTATTCATGATCTATGGAACAATTATTAATCTAATCTAATCTAATCTTGGTATCACTATTCAATCCTCTCCAGCTGCCTCATTATTCTTAAGATTGTTGAAAATCTGTTTGATCTCCTCTTTACCAGGTGGAGATGAACTGAGTAGTTTGTGGACCAGGACAAATACAGGGAATCTTTCTTTTGGTTCAACACAATTAAATAGGTTTTCAAAATAACGAGACATGATCCTGGAGGTTTCTTTGTTGGTCAGGCCAAGCTTCCCATTTTAGTCTCTAAAACAAAGACCCCAGCTCATGGTATCCTTTCAAATTCGACTTGAACGTCTGACAGGAGTCTCTGGCATTGTTTTTCCGGATATCCTGATCCATCTGATCTAACTGCTATTTCTCATACAGTCGCTTAGCTCTTCGTAAAGTTGTGTCTGCATATTTTCGAACTTCATGGAATACATCGAACTCTTCAGGTCTTCTAGACGAGTTCCACTTTTACCTGGCATTTGTTTTTTGGGGCACCACCTCATCATGAACCTCATTCCACCATCTGCGATTTCTCGTTTTAGCTGTCCGGATTGCAGTATTAGTTACTTGTTGGATCTTGGAGGCGATGACAGTCCATTTATGAGATTCGAATGTCAGTTGCTGGTGGTATTTTTCCAATACGTTTTAATCGATTTTTGAGCTTCGCAATGTCGTATTTATGATTTTTATTTCCGGTTTTCACGGCCTTATTGAGAGGAATGAAATTAATTTTGACCTTCGAGAGGTAATGATCCAAGTCAAACTGGGTACCTCTCCGTGCTTTAACATTCATTATTTCCTTAATTGTTCTCATAGAAACTGCTACATGATTCACCTGTTTCACTCCATACACATTGTCCAGTGATCGCCAAGTCTTCTGTCTGCCTGGCTTGTGTTTGTAAAATGTTGAAATTGTCTGAAGACTGAAGGATCGAAGCAGAAAGACGAGTTTTATACCATTTCTGTTAGTCATCTTTTGAGTATGATGCTTTCCAGTTGTTGATCTGAATTGCGGTTCTATCCAGCTGAGCGTGAAAGTCACCTAGTAGGATATTTATGTTCCTAGACGGTATTTTCTCTAACTGTTCTTCAAGAAGGTCTCAGAACAGTTCAACTTTCTCGGAATTACGTCTGTTGTCTTCGTTGACTGGTGTAAGCGCATTGATCAGTGTGTATCCTTTGTTACCACAGCTGAGAGTCAGGATAGAAAGTTTCCCAGAAGGGCTGGAGAACTCCATGACTGAACTTTTTGTATCCTGCCTGGAAGGCGGCGCGTGGGTTGGATCAGGAAAAGGAAAATTACGTCGGTACTGCCGTGGGTAAAAATGGTGTACTGGTGCGAGAAAGAATACATAACTTTGTACAGATGAGAAGTCTTCGACCAGTCCTATAGAGAGTATAGTGAAGCGAAGTTTCCTGGCTGGCTGCACCTGATGAAATGGGCTGAAGCAGTCTCGGAGCTCGTAGACCTCGACAGCACCGGCCAGAGGGCGCTGTCGTTTGCGTCTCGTGGTATTGCCAACCTTTGAAACTATGCGTTGCTATCGATACCACAGAACTCACAACCTTCGTAAGAACAACAACAGCTGTGCCAAGTATAGGCATGTCCTTACATATTGTGACTGTCCTTTTGCCTTTGTAAATCCCGTAATCTTCAGTTTCCGCTGTGTCTTCATCTACGTATCTGGTTTCTTGAATCGCCAAGATGGTCATGTCATATTTGTCCATCATCATTGCGTTCAAAGTCCCAAAATAGTAATTCTGTTTTTTCTTGAATTTTGTATGTATAGTCGTGTCTTCAAAACATCTAGGTTCGAGCTACTCAGAATCCAAAGGCCTGATTGCTCTCCTAAGCCGCTGTGGCAGAGTTGTTCTAGGCCCTTCAGTCTGGAACTGCGAGACTGCTACAGTCGCAGGTTCGAATCCTGCCTCTTGGCTGGATGTGTCTGGTGTCCTTAGGTTGGTTAGGTTGAAGTAGTTCTATGTTCTAGGGGACTGATGATCTCATATGTTAAGTCTCATAGTGCTCAGAGCCACTTGAACCATTTTTGAACCAGCACTCCTAGGAGTGCAGAATGAGATTTTCACTCGGCAGCGGAGTGTGCGCAGATATGAAACTTCCTGGCAGATTAAAACTGCGTGCCGGGCCGAGACTCGAGCTCGGGACCTTTGCCTTTTGCGGGCAAATGCTCTACCAACTTGCCCGCGAAAGGCAAAGGTCCCGAGTTCGAGTCTCGTCCCGGCACACAGTTTTAATCTGCCAGGAAGTTTCATATCAGCGCACACTCCGCTGCAGTGTAAAAATCTCATTCTGGAAACACCCCCGGCTGTGGCTAAGCCATGTCTCCGCAATGTCATTTCTTTCAGGAGTGCTAGTTCTGCAAGGTTCTCAGAAGAGCTTCCGTTAAGTTTGGAAGGTAGGAGACGAGGTACTGGCAGAAGTAAAGCTGTGAGGACGGGGCGTCAGTCGTGCTTAGGTATCTCAGATGGTAGAGCACTTGCCCGCGAAGGCAAAGGTCCCGAGTTAGAGTCTCGGCCCGGCACACAGTTTTAATCTGCCAGGAAGTTTCATATCAGCGCACACTCCGTTGCAGAGTAAAAATCTCATTCTGGAAACACCCCAGGCTGTGGCTAAGCCATGTCTCCGCAATGTCATATCTTTCAGGAGTGCTAGTTCTGCAAGGTTCTCAGAAGAGCTTCCGTTAAGTTTGGAAGGTAGGAGACGAGGTACTGGCAGAAGTAAAGCTGTGAGGACGGGGCGTGAGTCGTGCTTGGGTATCTCAGTTGGTAGAGCACTTGCCCGCGAAAGGCAAAGGTCCCGATTTCGAGTATCGGCCCGGCACACAGTTTTAATCTGCCAGGAAGTTTCACTCCTAGGAGTGATTTATTCCCTGAGGTAGTGTCATTTTTGTCACGACGTTCCATGATGCTTGGTAGTTCAAACCAGTGTGGGTCGGTCAAATGCTAACTTGTAATAGAACGGAGGTTGTAAGCCCTGGAGCTTGATAATAGGCCGCTCCTCTGGACTCAGACGCCATTCGCAGATGCTTCTCTGAAGAACAGACACTGCTAAATGAAGATAGTTCATCCGCTTTATCCATCGTTGGGACATGGTTGTCGTCTTCTGCCTTCAGAACGGTTGACCGTCTTCATCGTCACCTTGGCAGGGGCCCTCACAAGATATTCTCTGCCGGGCCAACTGCACCAAGGTTTTTTAAAGAGGTGTTTTCTGAAGGTACTAATACATATTGCTGAAATAACGCAGAACTTCTTGAATGTGTTACTTGGCTTTTTTGTTGGACTGCATCTGCAAAACACAATCAAAAGCTCACAAAATAATTTCAGAAAACCACGCAAAGTAGTCAAAAACAAAAACTAAGAATAATTAAGGAACCAAAGGGGTTCCGTGCGCAGTGATACTCCGCTGCATTGGAACGTCTCTGCTTTCAGCGCCACCACTCTAAATCACTGTCGTTCACCACAACTCCTCTATCACTCCTCCATTGTTCTGGTTTGTGGTAGACAGAGCTTGGTTCTGGCAGGTTCTGAGTGATTAATAGTAATTCGTAACTCAAAAGTAAAATCAACTGTGTGCATTTTATTTGACACTGTAAACTTCCCACAAATAGAAGGAAAAAATTTACAGTGGCTTCATAATGGGGTGCATGACACAGTTATTATAGCGTGAAAGAGAGCACGATATTGGCATGCTCCAGAAACCTTCACATTAAGTGCAGACGACACATCAGGAAACACTTTCAACATGTGAACAGTGAGACTCAGTGTTCGAGAGTATAGACTGAATATCTCAGATTTCTTTACTTGGCCATAAACAGTAAAGAAGGCAATTGTATACTTCAGGTGGTGTATTCGATAGTTGTGCAGCTAGTTCATGCTTGGGTTTAGACGGCAGAATAAAACAAACATTTTATTTCAGTTCTATTACAAACGGCTTTTACATTTAGTATTTGCTGTCGAAAGATAATGCTTCAACGTGTAGGAACGTGAAATCTTCATAATGTGACCATTAGTTAGTTTAGTATTCTTCTGGTTTTCGTTTTGCGAGTCGCAGTAAAGTAGCGACTGCCTGTGAACACTGATTTTCGTAAAAAATCATACATGCCTTTCATTTTTTTTTCTTTCATGTGATTTCATTCCCCTGCCCCATATGGGCAGGGGAGGGTTGTCAGCGGCACAATCCGCCACTCTTTAGCCGAGTGACACTACAACTAAAACAAGAATAAAATGATACATACATAAGGAGATAAAAAATGGGAACATAAGACAGAGTAAGGGGAGAAAATGGAGGTAAAATATACACTGAGATGGAGACGTTCATGGGGGACAGTTAAAACAAGTCACCAGAAAGTTAAAAAACACAATTGGCGATTCTTAAAACACGGAAGACACTGAATGTGCAGGCACAGGTTAAAAGTCGGCCATAGTAGTAAAAACACTCCGGAACAACACACTTAAAACCCACTTGGAGCACACACGACAAACAATAAAATTGCCAGGTATGAGCTGCCGAGGGAAAAGGTCAGAGAGTATGGAAAAGGAGGGGAGAGCAAGGGGCAGCTGGGGAAGCGGCGGGATGAAGAGAGGAGGGGCATCAGTGGGTTCACAAAGAGGCGAAGAGGCAGGAGACACGTGGGGCGGGAGAGGAAGAGGGAAGGCAGGACAGGAGGGAGCGCAGAGACATTGGAAGGGGGCACAAGAGATGGAGGAGAAGTAGGAGGGGGAAGCCGCTCAGGAGGAGGGAGGGGGAGGAAAGG